>NC_091982.1:102538808-103138808 GCF_044704955.1 Pristiophorus japonicus
CAACAGATAGTGGATAGACTAATGCTGCTCAGTAGTTAGTGGATGGACCAATGCTGCTCAGTAGATAGTGGATAGACTAATACTGTTCAATATAGTGGATAGACTAATACTGTTCAATATAGTGGATAGACGAATGCTGCTCATTATTGTGGATAGACTAATACTGCTCAGTAGATAGTGGATAGACTAATGCTGCTCAGTAGATAGTGGATAGACTATGCTGTTCAGTCGATAGTGGATAGACTAATGCTGTTCAGTAGATAGTGGATCGACTAATGCTGTTCAGTAGATAGTGGATCATCTAATGCCGTTCAGTAGATAGTGGATAGACTAATGTTGCTTAGTAGAGTGGATCGACTAATGCTGCTCAGTAGATCGTGGATAGACTAATGCTGCTCAGTATAGTGGATAGACTAATGCTATTCAGTAGATAGTGGATAGACTAATGCTGCTCAGTAGATAGCGGATAGACCAATGCTGCTCAGTAGATAGTGGATAGACTAATGGTGTTCAGTAAATAGTGGATAGATTAATACCGCTCAGTAGATAGTGGATAGACTAATACTGTTCAGTAGAAAGTGGATAGACTAATGCTGTTCAATAGATAGTGGATAGACTAATACCGCTCAGTAGATAGTGGATAGACTAATGCTGTTCAGTAGATAGTGGATAGACTAATGCTGATCTGTAGATAATGGATAGACTAATACTGCTCAGTATAGTGGATAGAATAATGCTGTTCAGTAGATAGTGGATAGAATAATGCTGCTCTGTAGATAATGGATTGACTAATACTGCTCAGTGTAGTGGATAGACTAATGCTGTTCAGTATAGTGGATAGACTAATGCTGTTCATTAGATAGTGGATAGACTAATGCTGTTCAGTATCAAGGATAGACTAATGCTGCTCAGCAGATAGTGGATAGACTAATACTGCTCAGCAGAGAGTGGATAGACTAATGCTGCTCAGTGGATCGAGGATAAACTAATACTATTCAATATAGTGGATAGACTAATGCTGCTCGGTAGATAGCGGATAGACCAATGCTGCTCAGTCGATAGTGGATAGACTAATGCTGTTCAGTAGATAGTGGATAGGCTAATACCGCTCAGTAGATAGTGGATAGACTAATGCTGTTCAGTAGATAGTGGATAGACTAATGCTGTTTAGTAGATAGTGGATAGACTAAAACCGCTCAGTAGATAGTGGATAGACTAATGCTGTTCAGTATAGTGGATAGACTAATGCTGATCTGTAGATAATGGATAGACTAATACTGCTCAGTATAGTGGATAGACTAATGCTGATCTGTAGATAATGGATAGACTAATACTGCTCAGTATAGTGGATAGAATAATGCTGTTCAGTAGATAGTGGATAGAATAATGCTGCTCTGTAGATAATGGATTGACTAATACTGCTCAGTGTAGTGGATAGACTAATGCTGTTTGGTAGAAAGTGGATAGACTAATGCTGTTTAGTAGAAAGTGGATAGACTAATGCTGCTCAGTAGATAGTGGATAGACTAATGCTGCTCAGTAGATAGTGGATAGACTAATACTGCTCAGTAGATAGCGGATAGACCAATGCTGCTCAGTAGATAGTGGATATACTAATGCTGTTCAGTATAGTGGATAGACTAATGCTGTTTAGTAGAAAGTGGATAGACTAATGCTGCTCAGTATAGTGGATAGACTAATGCTGTTCAGTATCGTGGATAGACTAATGCTGCTCAGCAGATAGTGGATAGACTAATACTGCTCAGCAGAGAGTGGTTAGACTAATGCTGCTCAGTGGATCGAGGATAAACTAATACTATTCAATATAGTGGATAGACTAATGCTGCTCAGTACAGTGGATTGACAAATGCTGCTCAATAGATCGTGGATAGACGAATGCTGCTCAGTTGACAGTGGATAGACTAATCCTGCTCAAAAGATCGTGGATAGACTAATACTGCTCAGTAGATCGTGGATCGACTAATACTGCTTCGTAGATAGTGGATAGACTAATGCTGCTCAGTTGTTAGTGGATAGACTAAGGCTGCTCACTAGATAGTGGATAGACTGAAACGGCTCAGGAGATAGTTGATAGATTAATACTGTGCCCCAGGTAGTGGATAGACTAATACTGTTCAGTAGATAGTGGATAGACTAATGCTGCTCAGTAGATAGGCGATAGACGAATGCTGTTCAGTAGATACTGGATAGACTAATACTGTTCAATATAGTGGATAGACTAATGCTGCTCATTATTGTGGATAGACTAATACTGCTCAGTAGATAGTGGATAGACTAATGCTGCTCAGTAGATAGTCGATAGACTAATACTGTTCAGTAGGCAATGGATAGACGAATGCTGCTCAGCATAGTGGATCGACTAATACTGTTCAATATAGTGGATAGACTAATGCTGCTCAATATAGTGGATAGACTAATGCTGCTCAGTAGATAGTGGATAGAATAATGCTGCTCAATAGATCGTTGATAGACTAATGCTGCTCAGTAGAGAGTGGATAGACTAATACTGTTCAATATAGTGGATAGACTAATGCTGTTCATTATAGTGGATAGACTAATACTGCTCAGTAAATAGTGGATAGACTAATACTGCTCAGTATCGTGGATAGACTAATGCTGTTCAGTAGATAGTGGATAGACTAATACTGTTCAGTAGATAGTGGATATACTAATACTGTTCAGTCTAGTGGATAGACGAATGCTGTTCAGTCGATAGTGGATAGATTAATACTGCTCAGTATCGTGGATCGACTAATGGTGTTCAGTAGATAGTGGATAGACTAATACTGTTCAGTAGATAGTGGATAGACTAATACTGCTCAGTAGATAGCGGACAGACTAATACTGTTCAGTAGATCGTGGATAGACTAATACTGTGCAGTAGATAGTGGATAGACTAATGCTGTTCAGTAGTTAGTGGATAGACTAATATTGCTAGTAGATAGTGGATAGATTAATGCTGCTCAGTCGATAGTGGATAGACTAATATTGTTCAATTAATAGTGGAGAGACTGATACTGCTCAGCAGATAATGCATTGACTAATACTGCTCAGTATAAGGGATAGACTAACATGCTCAGTAGATAGTGGATACACTAATACTGCTCAGTCGATAGTGGATAGACTAATGCTGCTCAATATAGTGGATAGACTTATGCTGCTCAGTAGATGGTGGATAGACTAATACTGCTCAGGAGATAGTGGATCGACCAATACTGCTCAGTAGAGAGTGGATAGACTAATGCTGCTCAGTAGATAGTGGACAAACTAATACTGTTCAATATAGTGGATAGACTAATGCTGCACAGTACATAGTGGATAGACTATTACTGCTCAGTATAGTGGATAGGCTAATGCTGCTCAGTCGATAGTGGATTGACTAATGCTGCTCAGCAGATAGTGGACAGACTAATACTGCTCACTATAGTGGATAGACTTATGCTGCTCAGTAGATGGTGGATAGACAAATACTGCTCAGTAGATAGTGGATAGATTAAAGCTGCTCAGTAGATAGTGGATGGACTAATACTGTTCAGTATAGTGGATAGACTAATGCTGTTCAGTAGATAGTGGATAGACTAATACTGTTCAATACAGTGGATAGACTAATGCTGCTCATTATAGTGGATAGACTAATACTGTTCAGGAGATAGTGGATAGACTAACACTGTTCAGTATAGTGGATAGACTAATGCTGCTCAGTAGATAGTAGATAGAGTAATGCTGCTCAATAAATAGTGCATACTCTAATACTGCTCAGGATAGTGATTAGACTAATATTGCTCTGTATAGTGGATAGACTATTGCTGCTCAGTAGATAGTGGATCGACTAATGCTGTTCAGTATATTGGTTAGACTAATACTACTCAGTATAGTGGATAGACTAATGCTGTTCAGTATACTGGATAGACTAATGCTGCTCAGTAGATAGTGGTTAGACTAATACTACTCAGTATAGTGGATAGACTAATGCTGCTCAGTATGGTGGATAGACTAATACTTCTCAGTAGATAGTGGAAAGACTAATACTGCCCAGTAGATAGCGGATAGACCAAGGCTGCTTGGTAGATAGTGGATAGACTAAAGCTGTCCAGTATATTGGATAGACTAATGCTGTTCAGTATAGTGGATAGACTAATACTGCTCTGTATAGTGGATAGACTATTGCTGCTCAGTAGATAGTGGATAGACTAATGCTGTTCAGTATAGTGGATAGACAAATGCTGCTCAGTAGATAGTGGATAGACTAATGCTGTTCAGTATAGTGGATAGACTAATGCTGTTCAATAGATAGTGGATAGACTAATGCTGTGCAGTAGTTAGTGGATAGACTAATACTGCTCAGTAGTTACCCGATAGACCAATTCTGCTCAGTAGAAAGTGGATAGCCTAATGCTGTTCAGTATAGTGGATAGACTAAGCTGTTCTGTAGATAGTGGATAGACTAATGCTGCTCAGCAGATAATGGATAGACTAATACTGACCAGCATAGTTGATAGACTAATGCTGTTCAGTAGATAGTGGATAGACTAATACTGCTCAGTATAGTGGATAGACTAATACTGCTCAGTATAGTGGACAGACTAATGCTGTTCATTATAGTGGATAGACTAATGCCGTTCAATAGATAGTGGATAGACTAATGCTGTTCAGTAGATATTGGATAGACTAATGCTGCTCAGTTTATAGTGGATAGAATAATGCTGTTCAGTATAGTGGATAGACTAATGCTGCTCAGTAAATAGTGCATACACTAATACTGCTCAGTATAGTGGTTAGACTAATGTTGCTCTGTATAGTGGATAGACAAATGCTGCTCAGTAGATAGTGGATAGAATAATGCTGTTCAGTATAGTGGATAGACTAATGCTGTTCAGTATAGTGGATAGACTAATGCCGTTCAATAGATAATGGATAGACGAATGCTGTTCAGTAGATAGTGGAGAGACTAATGCTGTTCACTAGATAGTGGATAGACTAATGCTGCTCAGCAGATACTGGATAGACTAATACTGCTCAGCAGAGAGTGGATAGACTAATGCTGCTCAATAGATCGTGGATAAACTAATACTATTCAATATAGTGGATAGACTAATGCTGCTCAGTACAGTGGATAGGCTAATGCTGCTCAATAGATAGTCGATAGACTAATACTGCTCAGCATAGTGGATAGACTAATACTGCTCAGTAGATAGTGGATAGACGAATACAGCTCAGTAGATCGTGGAAAGACTAATACTGCTCAGTATAGTGGATAGACTAATGCTGCTCAGTAGATAGCGGATCGACTAATGCTGCTCAGTAGATAGTGGATAGACTTAAACTGCTCAGGAGATAGTTGATAGATTAATACTGTTCAGTCGGTCGTGGATAGACCAATACTGTTCAGTAAATAGTGGATGGACTAATGCTGCTCAGTTGATATTGGATAGACTAATGCTGCTCAGTATAGTCGATAGACTAATACTGTTGAATACAGTGGATAGACTAATACTGTTCAATATAGTGGATAGACTAATGCTGCTCATTATTGTGGATAGACTAATACTGCTCAGCAGATAGTCGATAGACTAATGCTGTTCAGTAGATAGTGGATAGATTAATACTGTTCAATATAGTGGATAGACTAATGCTGCTCATTATAGTGGATAGATTAATACTGCTCAGTAGATAGTGGATAGACTAATGCTGTTCAGTACATAGTGGATAGACTAATGCTGCTCAGTTTATAGTGGTTAGACTAATGCTGTTCAGTATCGTGGATAGACTAATGCTGCTCAGTAAATAGTGCATACATGAATACTGCTCAGTATAGTGGTTCGACTAATGTTGCTCTGTATAGTGGATGGACTAATGCTGCTCAGTAGATAGTGGATAGACTAATGCTGTTCAGTATAGTGGATAGACTAATGCTGCTCAGCAGATAGTGGATAGACGAATGCTGTTCAGTATAGTGGATAGACTAATGCTGTTCAGTCGATAGTGGATAGACTAATGCTGCTCAGCAGATACTGGATAGACTAATACTGCTCAATAGATCGTGGATAAACTAATACTATTCAATATAGTGGATCGACTAATGCTGCTCAGTACAGTGAATAGACTAATGCTGCTCAATAGATAGTCGATAGACTAAAACTGCTCAGCATAGTGGATAGACTAATACTGCTCAGTAGATAGTGGATAGACGAATACAGCTCATTAGATACTGGATAGACTAATGCTGTTCAGTAGATAGTGGATAGACTAATGCTGCTCAGTATAGTGGATAGACTAATGCTGCTCAGTAGATAGTGGTTAGACTAATACTAATCAATATAGTGGAGAGACTAATGCTGTTCAGTATACTGGATAGACTAATGCTGCGCAGTATAGTGGAAAGACTAATGCTGCTCAGCAGATAGTGGTTAGACTTATACTAATCAGTATAGTGGATAGACTAATGCTGCTCAGTAGATAGTGGATAGAGTAATGCTGCTTAGTACAGTGGATAGACAAATGCTGCTCAGTAGATAGTCGATAGACTAATGCTGCTCAGTAGATAGTGGATAGATGAATGCTGTTCAGTATAGCGGATAGACTAATGCTGCTCAGTAAATAGTGCATACACTAATACTGCTCAGTATAGTGGTTAGACTAATGTTGCTCTGTATAGTGGATAGACTAATGCTGCTCAGTAGATAGTGGATAGACTAATGCTGTTCAGTATAGTGGATATAATAATACAGCTCATTAGATACTGGATTGACTAATGCTGTTCAGTAGATAGTGGATAGACTAATACTGCACAGTAGATAGTGGCTAGACTAATGCTGTTTAGTAGATAGTGGATAGGCTAATGCTGCTCAGTATAGTGGATAGACTAATGCTGTTTAGTAGATAGTGGATAGACTAATGCTGCTCAGTATCGTGGATAGACTAATGCTGCTCAGCAGATAGTGGTTCGACTAATACTACTCAGTATAGTGGATAGACTAATGCTGCTCAGTAGATAGTGGATAGATGAATGCTGTTCAGTATAGCGGATAGACTAATGCTGCTCAGTAAATAGTGCATACACTAATACTGCTCAGTATAGTGGTTAGACTAATGTTGCTCTGTATAGTGGATAGACAAATGCTGCTCAGTAGATCGTGGATAGACTAATGCTGTTCAGTATAGTGGATAGACTAATACAGCTCATTAGATACTGGATAGACTAATGCTGTTCAGAGATAGTGGATAGACTAATACTGCTCAGTAGATAGTGGATAGACGAATGCTGCTCAATCGATCGTGGATAGATTAATGCTGCTCAGTAGATAGTGGAAATACTAATACTGCTCAGTATAGTGGATAGACTAATACTGCTCAGTCGATCGTGGATCGAATAATACTGCTCAATATATAGTGGATAGACAAATGCTGCTCAGTAGATAGTGGATAGACTAATGCTGCTCAGTAGATAGTGGATAGACTTAAACTGCTCAGGAGATAGTTGATAGATTAATACTCTTCAGTAGGTAGTGGATGGACTAATGCTGCTCAGTAGATAGTGGATAGACTAATACTGCACTGCAGAGAGTGGATAGACTAATGCTGCTCAATAGATAGTCGATAGACTAAAACTGCTCAGCATAGTGGATAGACTAATACTGCTCAGTAGATAGTGGATAGACGAATACAGCTCATTAGATACTGGATAGACTAATGCTGTTCAGTAGATAGTGGATAGACTAATGCTGCTCAGTATAGTGGATAGACTAATGCTGCTCAGTAGATAGTGGTTAGACTAATACTAATCAATATAGTGGAGAGACTAATGCTGTTCAGTATACTGGATAGACTAATGCTGCGCAGTATAGTGGAAAGACTAATGCTGCTCAGCAGATAGTGGTTAGACTTATACTAATCAGTATAGTGGATAGACTAATGCTGCTCAGTAGATAGTGGATAGAGTAATGCTGCTTAGTACAGTGGATAGACAAATGCTGCTCAGTAGATAGTCGATAGACTAATGCTGCTCAGTAGATAGTGGATAGATGAATGCTGTTCAGTATAGCGGATAGACTAATGCTGCTCAGTAAATAGTGCATACACTAATACTGCTCAGTATAGTGGTTAGACTAATGTTGCTCTGTATAGTGGATAGACTAATGCTGCTCAGTAGATAGTGGATAGACTAATGCTGTTCAGTATAGTGGATATAATAATACAGCTCATTAGATACTGGATTGACTAATGCTGTTCAGTAGATAGTGGATAGACTAATACTGCACAGTAGATAGTGGCTAGACTAATGCTGTTTAGTAGATAGTGGATAGGCTAATGCTGCTCAGTATAGTGGATAGACTAATGCTGTTTAGTAGATAGTGGATAGACTAATGCTGCTCAGTATCGTGGATAGACTAATGCTGCTCAGCAGATAGTGGTTCGACTAATACTACTCAGTATAGTGGATAGACTAATGCTGCTCAGTAGATAGTGGATAGATGAATGCTGTTCAGTATAGCGGATAGACTAATGCTGCTCAGTAAATAGTGCATACACTAATACTGCTCAGTATAGTGGTTAGACTAATGTTGCTCTGTATAGTGGATAGACAAATGCTGCTCAGTAGATCGTGGATAGACTAATGCTGTTCAGTCGATAGTGGATAGACTAATGCTGCTCTGTAGATAATGATAGACTAATACTGCTCAGTATAGTGGATAGACTAATGTTGTTCAGTATAGTAGATAGACTAATGCTGCTCAGTAGATAGTGGTTAGACTAATACCACTCAGTATAGTGGATATACTAATGCGGTTTACTATAGTGGATAGACTAATGCTGCGCAGTATAGTGGATAGACTAATGCTGCTCAGTCGATAGTGGTTAGACTAATACTAATCAGTATAGTGGATAGAGTAATGCTGCACAGTAGATAGTGGATAGACTAATGCTACTCAATATAGTGGAGAGAGTAATGCTGCTCAGTACAGTGAATAGACAAATGCTGCTCAGTAGACAGTAGATAGACTAATGCTGCTCAGTATGGTGGTTAGACTAATGTTGCTCTGTTTCGTGGATAGACTAATGCTGCTCAGTAGATAGTGGATAGACTAATGCTGTTCAGTATAGTGGATAGACGAATGCTGTTCAGTATAGTGGATAGACTAATGCCGTTCAATAGATAATGGATAGACTAATGCTGTTCAGTAGATAGTGGAGAGACTAATGCTGTTCAGTAGATAGTGGATAGACTAATGCTGCTCAGCAGATACTGGATAGACTAATACTGCTCAGTATAGTGGATAGACTAATGCTGCTCAGTAGATAGTGGATAGACTAATGCTGCTCAGTAGTTAGTGGATAGACTAAGGCTGCTCATTAGATAGTGGATAGACTTAAACTGCTCAGGAGATAGTTGATAGATTAATACTCTTCAGTAGATAGTGGATAGACTAATGCTGCTCAGTATAGTGGATAGACAAATACTGCACTGCAGAGAGTGGATAGACTAATGCTGCTCAGCAGATAGTCGATAGACTAATACTGTTCAATATAGTGGATAGACTAATACTATTCAATATAGTGGATAGACTAATGCTGCTCATTATTGTGGATAGACTAATACTGCTCAGTAGATAGTGGATAGACTAATGCTGCTCAGTAGATAGTGGATAGACTAATGCTGCTCAGTAGATAGTGGAAAGACTAATACTGCTCAGTATAGTGGATAGACTAATACTGCTCAGTAGATCGTGGATCGAATATTACTGCTCAATAGATAGTGGATAGATTAATGCTGCTCAGTAGATAGTGGATAGACTAATGCTGCTCAGTAGTTAGTGGATAGACTAAGGCTGCTCATTAGATAGTCGACAGACTTAAACTGCTCAGGAGATAGTTGATAGATTAATACTCTTCAGTAGGTAGTGGATAGATGAATATTGTTCAGTAGATAGTGGATAGACTAATGCTGCTCAGTATAGTGGATAGACTAATGCTGCTCAGTAGATAGTGGAAAGACTAATACTGCTCAGTAGATAGTGGATCGACTAATGCTGCTTAGTAGATAGTGGATAGACTAATGCTGCTCAGTAGATAGTGGATCGACTAATACTGCTTTGTAGATAGTGGATAGACTAATGCTGCTCAGTAGATAGTGGATCGACTAATGCTGCTCAGTTGTTAGTGGATAGACTAAGGCTGCTCACTAGATAGTGGATAGACTTAAACGGCTCAGGAGATAGTTGATAGATTAATACTGTTCATTAGGTAGTGGATAGATGAATATTGTTCAGTAGATAGTGGATAGACTAATAATGCACTGCAGAGAGTGGATAGACTAATGCTGCTCAGTTAATAGTGGATAGACTAATACTGTTCAATATAGTGGATAGACAAATACTGTTCAATATAGTGGATAGAGTAATGCTGCTTATTATTGTGGATAGACTAATACTGCTCAGTAGATAGTGGATAGACTAATGCTGCTCAGCAGATAGTCGATAGACTAATGCTGCTCATTATAGTGGATAGATTAATACTGCTCAGTATAGTGGATAGACTAATGCTGCTCAATAGATCGTTGATAGACTAATGCTGCTCAGTATAGTGGATAGACTAATGCTGTTCAGTCGATAGTTTATAGACTAATGCTGCTCATTAAATAGTGGCTGGACTAATACTGCTCAGTAGATAGTGGATAGACTAATACTGCTCATTATAGTGGATAGACGAATGATGCACAGTAGATTGTGGATAGACTAATACTGCTCAGTAGATAGTGGATAGACTAATGCTGCTCAGCAGATAGTGGATAGACTAATACTGTTCAAAATAGTGGATAGAATTATGCTGCTCAGTAGATGATGGATAGACAAATACTGCTCAGTAGATAGTGAATAGATTAAAGCTGCACAGTAGATTGTGGATCGATTAATACTGCTCAGTAGAGAGTGGATAGACAAATGCTGCTCAGTAGATAGTGGATAGACTAATACTGTTCAATATAGTGGATAGATTAATGCTGCTCATTATAGTGGATAGACGAATACTGCTCAGTAGATAGTGGATAGAGTAATACTGCTCAGTATCATGGATAGACTAATGCTGTTCATTAGATAGTGGTTCGACTAATACTACTCAGTATAGTGGATAGACTAATGCTGTTCTGTATAGTTGATAGTCTAATGCTGCGCAGTATAGTGGATAGACTAATGCTGCTCAGCAGATAGTGGTTAGACTAATACTAATCAGTATAGTGGATAGACTAATACAGCTCAGTAGATAGTAGATAGACTAATGCTGCTCAGTAGATAGTGGATAGATGAATGCTGTTCAGTATAGCGGATAGACTAATGCTGCTCAGTAAATAGTGCATACACTAATACTGCTCAGGATAGTGGTTAGACTAATGTTGCTCTGTATAGTGGATAGACTAATGCTGCTCAATAGATAGTGGATAGACTAATGCTGCTCAGTAGTTAGTGGATAGAATAAGGCTGCTCATTAGATAGTGGATCGACTTAAACTGCTCAGGAGATAGTTGATAGATTAATACTCTTCAGTAGGTAGTGGATGGACCAATGCTGCTCAGTAGATAGTGGATCGACTAATGCTGTTCAGTAGATAGTGGATCATCTAATGCTGTTCAGTAGATAGTGGATAGACTAATGTTGCTTAGTAGAGTGGATAGACTAATGCTGCTCAGTAGATCGTGGATAGACTAATACTGCTCAGTAGATAGCGGATAGACCAATGCTGCTCAGGAGATAGTGGATAGACTAATGCTTTTCAGTAAATAGTGGATAGATTAATACCGCTCAGTAAATAGTGAATAGACTAATGCTGTTCAGTCATAAGTGGATAGACTAATGCTGATCAATAGATAGTGGATAGACTAATACCGCTCAGTAGATAGTGGATAGACTAATGCTGTTCAGTAGATAGTGGATACACTATTGCTGATCTGTACATAATGGATAGACTAATACTGTTCAGTATAGTGGATAGAGTAATCCTGTTCAGTAGATAGTGGATAGACTAATACCGCTCAGTAGATAGTGGATAGACTAATGCTGTTCAGTAGATAGTGGATAGAATAATGCTGCTCTGTAGATAATGGATTGACTGAAACTGCTCAGTATAGTGGATAGACTAATGCTGTTCAGTATAGTGGATAGACTAATGCTGTTTAGTAGATAGTGGATCGACTAATACTGCTCAGTATAGTGGATAGACTAATGCTGTTCATTAGATAGTGGATAGACTAATGCTGTTCAATAGATAGTGGATAGACTAATACTGTTCAGTAGATAGTGGATAGACTAATACTGCTCAGTAGAAAGCGGACAGACTAATACTGTTCAGTAGATAGTGGATAGACTAATACTGTTCAGTAGATAGTGGATAGACTAAGACTGTTCAGTTGATAGTGGAGAGACTGATACTGCTCAGCAGATCATGCATAGACTAATACTGCTCAGTATAAGGGATAGACTAATGTGCTCAGTAGATAGTGGATACACTAATACTGCTCAGTAGATAGTTGATAGACTAATGCTGCTCAATATAGTGGATAGACATGCTGCTCAGTAGATGGTGGATAGACTAATACTGCTCAGTAGATAGTGGATAGATTAAAGCTGCACAGTAGATGGTGAATAGACTAATACTGCTCAGGAGATAGTGGATCGACTAATACTGCTCAGTAAAGAGTGGATAGACTAATGCTGCTCAGTAGATAGTGGACAAACTAATACTGTTCAATATAGTGGTTGGACTAATGCTGCTCATTATAGTGGATAGACGAATGCTGCACAGTACATAGTGGATAGACTATTACTGCTCAGTATAGTGGATCGACTAATACTGCTCAGTAGAGAGTGGATAGACTTATGCTGCTCAGTAGATAGAGGATAGACTAATGCTGCTCATTATAGTGGATCGACTAATACTGCTCAGTGGAGAGTGGATAGACTAATACTGCTCAGTATGGTGGATAGACTAATGCTGTTCAACAGATAGTGGATAGACTAATACTGTTCAATAGATAGTGGATAGACTAATACTGTTCAGTAGATAGTGGATAGAATAATACCGCTCAGTATAGTGGATAGTCTGATGCTGCGCAGTATAGTGGATAGGCTAATGCTGCTCAGTCGATAGTGGATAGACTAATGATGCTCAGCAGATAGTGGATAGACTAATGCCGCTCAATATAGTGGATAGACTTATGCTGCTCAGTAGATGGTTGATAGACAAATACTGCTCAGTAGATAGTGGATAGATTATAGCTGCACAGTCGATAGTGGATAGACTAATACTGCTCACTATAGTGGATAGACTTATGCTGCTCAGTAGATGGTGGATAGACAAATACTGCTCAGTAGATAGTGGATAGATTATAGCTGCACAGTCGATAGTGGATAGACTAATACTGCTCACTATAGTGGATAGACTTATGCTGCTCAGTAGATGGTGGATAGACAAATACTGCTCAGTAGATAGTGGATAGATTAAAGCTGCTCAGTAGACAGTGGATAGACTAATACTGTTCAGTCGATAGTGGATAGATTAATGCTGTTCAATAGATAGTGGATAGACTAATACTGTTCAATATAATGGATAGACTAATGCTGCTCATTAAAGTGGATAGACTTATGCTGCTCAGTTGATAGTGAATAGACTAATATTGTGCAGAAAAGTAGATAGAATAATGGTGTTCAGTATAGTGGATAGAATAATGCTGCTCAGCAGATAGTGGATAGACTAATGCTGCTCAATATAGTGTATAGAATTATGCTGCTCAGTAGATGATGGATAGACAAATACTGCTCAGTAAATAGTGAATAGATTAAAGCTGCTCAGTAGATAGTGGATCGACTAATACCGCTCAGTAGAGAGTGGATAGACGAATGCTGCTCAGTGGATAGTGGATAGACTAATACTGTTCATTATAGTGGATAGACTAATACTGCTCAGTAGATAGTGGATAGACTAATACTGCTCAGTATCATGGATAGACTAATGCTGTTCAGTAGATAGTGGATAGACTAATACTGTTCAGTAGATAGTGGATATACTAATACTGTTCAGTATAGTGGATAGACGAATGCTGTTCAGTAGATAGTGGATAGATTAATACTGCTCAGTATCGTGGATAGACTAATACTGTTCAGTAGATAGTGGATAGACTAATACTGCTCAGTAGATAGTGGACAGACTAATACTGTTCAGTAGATAGTGGATAGACTAATACTGTGCAGTAGATAGTGGATAGACTAATACTGTTCAGTTGATAGTGGAGAGACTGATACTGCTCAGCAGATAATGCATTGACTAATACTGCTCAGTATAAGGGATAGACTAATATGCTCAGTCGATAGTGGATACACTAATACTGCTCACTAGATAGTGGATCGACGAATGCTGCTCAATATAGTGGATAGACCTATGCTGCTCAGTAGATGGTGGATAGACTAATACTGCTCAGTAGATAGTGGATAGATTAAAGCTGCACAGTAGATGGTGAATCGACTAATACTGCTCAGGAGATAGTGGATCGACTAATACTGCTCAGTAGAGAGTGGATAGACTAATGCTGCTCAGTAGATAGTGGACAAACTAATACGGTTCAATATAGTGGATCGACTAATGCTGCTCATTATAGTGGATAGACTAATGCTGCACAGTACATAGTGGATAGAATAATACTGCTCAGTATAGTGGATCGACTAATACTGCTCAGTAGAGAGTGGATAGATTAATGCTGCTCAGTAGATAGTGGATAGACTAATACTGCTCAGTATAGTGGATAGACTAATGCTGTTTAGCAGATAGTGGATAGACTAATGCTGCTCAGTAGATAGTGGATAGTCTAATGTTGCTCAGTAGATCGTGGATAGACTAATGCTCTTTAGTATAGTGGATAGACTAATACTGCTCATTCGATAATGGATAGACTAATGATGCTCAGTTGATAGTGGATAGACTAATACTGTTCACTATAGTGTATAGACTAATGCTGCTCAGTCGATAGTGGATACACTAATACTGCTCAGTAGATAGTGGATACACTAATGCTGCTCAGTAGATAGTGGATAGGCTAATGCTGCTCAGTAGATAGTGGATACACTAATGCTGCTCAGTAGAGATTGGATAGACTAATGCTGCTCAGTAGATAGTGGATAGACTAATCCTGCTCAGTTGAAAGTGGATAGTCTAATGCTGCTCAGTAGATAGTGGATAGACTAAGCTGTTCAGTAGAGATTTAATAGACTAATGCTGCTCAGCAGATCGTGGATAGACTAATGCTGTTCAGTAGAGATTGGATAGACTAATGCTGCTCAGCAGATAGTGGATAGACTAATACTGACCAGTATAGTTGATAGACTAATGCTGTTCAGTAGATAGTGGATAGACTAATACTGTTCAGTATAGTGGATAGACAATGCTGCTCAGTAGATAGTGGATAGACTAATGCTGCTCAGTAGATAGTGGATAGATGCATACCGCTCAGTATAATGGATAGACTAATGCTGTTCAGTGTAGCGGACAAATTAATATTCCTGAGTAGATAGTGGATAGACTAATGCTGCTCAGCATAGTGGATAGACTAATACTGCCCCATGTCGTGGAATGACTAATACTGTTCAGTAGATAGTGGATAGACTAATACTGTTCAGTAGATAGTGGATAGACTAATGCTGTTCAGTATAGTGGATAGACTAATACTGTTCAGTATAGTGGATAGATTAATGCTGCTCAATAGATAGTGGATAGACTAATGCTGCTCAGTCGATAGTGGATACTCTAATACTGCTCAGTAGATAGTGGATAGATTAATGCTGCTCAATAGATAGTGGATAGGCTAATGCTGCTCAGTAGATAGTGATAGACAAATCCTGCTCAATACATTGTGGATAGACTCTTACTGCTCAGTATAATGGATAGACTAATACTGACCAATATAGTTGATAGACTAATGCTGTTCAGTAGATAGTGGATAGACTAATACTGCTCCGTATAGTTGATAGACTAATACTGCTCAGTATAGTGGATAGACTAATACTGCTCAGTATACTGGATAGACTGATACTGCTCAGTATAGTGGATAGACTAATGCTGCTCAGTAGATAGTGGATAGAATAATGCTCTTTAGTATAGTGGATAGACTAATACTCTTCAGTCGATAGTGGATAGACTAATACTGCTCATTATATTGGATAGACTAATACTGCTCAGTAGATAATGGATAGACTAATGCTGCTCAGCAGATAGTGAATAGACGAATGCTGCTCAGTAGATAATGGATAGACTAATGCTGCTCAGTAGATAGTGGATAGACTCATCCTGTTCAGTAGATAGTGGATAGACTAATGCTTTTCAGTCGATAGTGGATCGACTAATACTGTTCAGTATAGTGGATAGTATAATGCTGCTCAGTCTAGTGGATAGACTAATGCTTGTCAGTCGATAGTGGATAGAGTAATACTGCTCAGTAGATAGTGGATAGACTAATGCTGTTCAGTAGATAGTGGATAGACTAATGCCGTTCAGTCGATAGTGGATAGACTAATACTGCTCAGTAGATAATGGATAAACTAATGCTGCTCAGTAGATAGTGGATCGACTAATCCTGCTCAGTAGATAGTGGATTGACTAATGCTGTTCAGTAGATAGTGGATAGTCTAATGCTGCTCAGTAGATAGTGGATAGACTAATGCTGCTCAGTAGATAGTGGATAGATTATTACTGCTCAGTAGATAGTGGATAGACTAATGCTGCTCAGCAGATAGTGGATAGACTAATAGTGCTCAGTATAGTGGATAGACTAATGCTGTTCAGTAGATAGTGGATAGTCTCATCCTGTTCAGTAGATAGTAGATAGACTAATGCTGATCAGTATAGTGGATAGACTAATACTGCTCATTATATTGGATAGAGTAATACTGCTCAGTAGATAATGGATAAACTAATGCTGCTCAGTAGATAGTGGATTGACGAATGCTGTTCAGTAGATAGTGGATAGATTATTACTGCTCAGTAGATAGTCGATCGACTAATGCTGTTCAGTAGATAGTGGATAGACTAATGCTGCTCAGCAGATAGTGGATAGACTAATAGTGCTCAGTATAGTGGATAGACTAATACTGCTCCGTATAGTGGATAGACTAATGCTGTTCAGTAGATAGTGGATAGACTAATGCTGCTCAGTAGATAGTGAATAGACTAATGCTGCTCAATAGATCGTGGATAGACTAATGCTGCTCAGTCGATAATGGATAGACTAATGCTACTCAGTAGATAGTGGATAGTCTCATCCTGTTGAGTAGATAGTAGATAGACTAATGCTGATCAGTATAGTGGATAGACTAATGCTGCTCAGTAGATAGTGGATAGACTAATACTGCTCAGTATGGTGGATAGGCTAATGCTTTTCAGTGGATAGTGGATAGACTAATGCTATTCAGTAGATAATGGATAGACTCATGCTTGTCAGTCGATAGTGGATCGACTAATGCTGCTCAGTAGATAATGGATAGACTAATACTGCTCAGTAGATCGTGGATAGATTAATGCCGTTCAGTAGATAGTGGATAGACTAATACTGCTCAGTAGATAGTGGATAGACTAATCCTGCTCACTAGATAGTGGATAGACTAATCCTGCTCACTAGATAGTGGATAGACTAATGCTGTTCATTAGATAGTTTATTGACTAAAAGTGCTCATTATATAGTGGCTGGCCTTATACTGCTTCAGTAGATGGTGGATCGACTAATGCTGCTCAGTAGATAGTGGATAGACTAATACTGTTCAGTCGATAGTAGATGGACTAAGCTGTTCAGTCGATAGTGGATCGACTGATACTGCTCAGTAGATAGGGCAGTTTCTTAATCCGCAATGCAGTACAGTGACATCATCGTGCGCATTATCTTTCAAAATTCATTCTGGGGATATGGATGTCACAGGCAAGGCCGGAATTTGTTGCTCATCATTCGGGCTACGAGTTAGTGCCAGCGTTAAACCGGCACTGAAGTTCGCGGACGTCGCTGCATTAGCTGTGCCCCTCAGCGTTAACACCCCCCAGGTGCCAACAGGAGGCGTTAACCGACTGCATTTTTCGCCCAAATTATCAAACGGTCATGGTGTGCTTTGGACTCTTGCCATTATGCCAACTCCAGATGCTAAAATACTTTTATTAGCACCATATTTTATTATAAATATAAAAGGTGTCACTTGTATTCATTTTGGTTTCACTCTCCCAGGACTTTAACTGCTTGGAACTGTTAATGTAAAGTGCCTTTAAACTGAAGCTGCCATAGTTCTATTTCAATTAATTCGTCTCGGCTAAAGCAAAGGAACCTAATTGGAAAATGATTCGGCTGGCCTATACTACGATTTTAGTAACAAATTCACACTGTAATCAACATAAGTTCAGCAGGACCATCTTACTTCAAAACCGGCTAAGATGGTTCAGACAAACTTTTAAAGCTAAAATATTCATGCAAATTTCAATGATGGCTGTTATATTTGAATAAATTGATCTATAAACTGGACTAAATGCCGCCTTTATCTTATAATGGCATGGGGAAGGAATTGCAGCCATATGGAAAAAAGCTGGTATACTGAAGCAGAAGAAACAAATTTAAGTTCAAAATAATTGTTTACTGGGCATAGGGTTTGAAATCTGCATTTTCCCCACCTTGGTGGCCTTCCATTCAGTTGCCAAGGCCCCATGCTCAGAAAATCCCTCCAGCTCCTGCTCCTCTTTGAAGGCAATCTTCTTAGACCCAGCTTTTGGTCTTCTTTCCCAGTGGACCCTCCTTTGGTTTTACATCCATTTTGTTGATTATGCCTCTTTCACTTTCCAACAGTTTCCTACATTAAGGCACTGTATAAATGCATGTATCATACTTCCATGATATTTGGCAATGAATAGTGTATAATTATGTTTGTGTCACATTTACTTTATATTTTGTGGTCCAAATGGCATTGTTTTTCACCTGTTCGATCATCTATACATTATTGGAAAGAGACTGACTGATCCTCAGAACTGTGTCTCTTTGCATTCTGTGTCTTGTGCAACAGGAAGTAAATCATAGAAGTATCTTGCAAGGTACAGTGTGTGCATGAGCTCTACCGACAGCTCTCCCCGAAGTTTAAAAATCACCCGTCCACGCGACATTGCTGCAATCTTGCACACAGCTACTGAAGCAGGTACTTTCTGTGCCAAGTGTAAAATTTAATAGAGGTTTTCATAGAGACAGTTCAAGCATTGTATGTACTTTATAAGGCAAATTCACTCATGGAAGTAATTGTTTGATAAGTTATATCGAAAATAACTGAGTGATTGTAGCCTGTAGTTTAATCATTTAATGAAGTGGCTTTGAAAGAATAGAACAATGGATCTCTGGGAATGATTACAAAGGAATCAGCCAATGGACGGCTTCAGATTGAAATACCTAGGAGTGAGTTACAAGAGAGTAATTCAATCCAAGAGGTGGGTGATGATTGATGTAATCTAATACAAAAGCAAAATACTGCGGATGCTGGAATCTGGAATAAAAACAGAAAATGCTGGAAATCTCAGCAGGTCAAGCAGCATCTGTGCAGAGAGAAACAGAGTTAACGTTTTGGGTCGATGACCCTTCGTCAGAACTGGAGAGTTCAGAAAGAACAGTTTTTTAACAAGCTTGTTATGAATCTGTTCTTTCCGAACACTCTCCAATTCTGACAAAAGGTCATTGACCCGAAACGTTAACTCTGCTTTCTCTCCACTGATGTAATCTAATTCCATTAGATTTACTCAAGGGTTGAATGACATGGTAAACTGGAAGAATAAAGCTGATTAGTTTCCAATTTTCATTTGCGAACTTTGCACTTCATGATGTTGCTCACGCTAGAGCATAAACAACCGTGTATAGTTACCATGGCTTTATTAAGAAATCTTCAGCAGCTGATCACCAGGAGCTCCGTCCCTAACAGCGCTGTAGGAGTACCTTCACCACATGGACTGCAGCGGTTCAAGAAGGTGGCTCACCACCACCTTCTCAAGGGCAACTAAGAGTGGGCAATAAATACTGACCTTGACAGTGACACCTACATCCTGTGAATAAATAAATAATTAAAAAAAAATCCTATAGCTGGTATACATTTCACAGATTTACCAGTGAAGGACATATAATAGAACACTACTCGGTGGTCAACAGTGAACTAGCTGCCTGAGTCAACCTGCATTCATACCAGCAGTAATCTGGTGTGCTCGCTCTAGGGTGGGGGATTATATGTGTGGATGTATTAAAAAAACTCTTGCCAGTTTTGAATATAATTAAAAGGATTACTTGCATTCATATAACACCATTCACAACCTCAGGACGTCCCAAAACACTATAGCCAATGAAGTATTTTTGAAGTGCAGTCACTTTTGTATTGTAGGAACTGCAGCAGCCAATTTGCACACCGCAAGCTCCCACAAACAGCAATGTTATAATGTGCAGATAATCTGTTTTAGTGATGTTGGTTAAGGGATAAATATTGACCAGGGCACCGGTGTTAATTCCCCTGCTCTTCTTCAAAATAGTGCCATGGGATTTTTTATTTCCACTTGAAAGAGCAGATGTTTAATGTTGAAGGACAGCATCTCCGACAGTGTAGTGCTTCCTTAGCACTGCACTGGAGTGTCAGCCTAAATTTTTTTTGTGTTCAAGTCCCTGGAGTGGGATTTGAATCCACAACCTTCTGACTCAGAGGTAAAAGTGCTGCCCATTGAGCCACAGCTGATACTGCACAGCATTGAAAAATAATGGCCGATACATGTCCATAGTCAATTTTCACCCTCATGTGGAAAATGTATCCTTATCCATAAAAATATTTCTGTGTTTGAAGGTAATGGGGGCTACAATTGACAAAACCCACCCAGAGTAGTTAAAGTTAGGTCAATTTCGCCTCCATGTGTATATATATATATGTTTGTATGAGTGCAATTTGATTAAGTGATATAACTTTACAATGCAGGAGTACTATAACTCCTTTCTCCGTGTAAGTTGATATAGTTTTTAATATGAAACTGTTTGGCTTCCAAGCATTTCTTTGCAGTGTTGTACAATCATCATCATAGGCAGTCTCTGGAATCGATGATGACTTGCTTCCACACCAGAAAGTTCACATGTGTTTCAGTGAAGGACCTAATATTCCAGGTCGCGAACTAAATCTAGAAGGGTGGAAGATGCCTGTGTGTGGATTTTTTTAACTTGTGGTGGCTGTTGCACACCAGCCACCACACGGGCTTGACAGAGTTAGGTCTTGGTCCAGTAGCAAGGATTAATCAAGACGACTGGAGACCAGCTCTGCTGCACAGACCTAGCGCGCACACATATCGCAGTGTGGGCTGGTCCGTGCTGCCCCATGGCCATCGCTTCTTCTGAGCCCTGAACTCATGCCTCTCCTGGGCCCCAATCACGTCCCTCTGCAATCTCTCACCGCTCCTTCGCCCTGCTCCAATCACCGACCTGGATCTTAGTGACATCCAATCCAGCCCAAGTGCTGCTCCCTGGAGGTGATCTTATCGAAACATATAAGATAATGAGGGGGCTAGACAAGGTGGATGCAGAGAGGATATTTCCACTCATAGGGGAAACTAAAACTAGGGGGCATAGTCTCAGAATAAGGGGCTGCCCATTTAACACTGAGATGAGGAGGAATTTCTTCTCTGAGGGTTGTAAATCTGTGGAATTTTCTGCCCCAGAGAGCTGTGGAGGCTGGGTCATTGAATAAATTTAATGCGGAGATAGACAGATGTTTGAGCGATAAGGGAATAAAGGGTTACGGGGAGCGGGCAGGGAAGTGGAGCTGAGTCCATGATCAGATCAGCCATGATCTTATTAAATGGTGGAGCAGGCTCGAGGGACCAAATGGCCTACTCCTGTTCCTATTTCTTATGTTCTTATGTATGTTCTTATGTATGCCGCCACACTGCTCCTTCCGCTTCCTGGCCTGCTCCGATGATGCTGTATAATAGGATATATGTGGAACCAGTCCGCGCACAGTAAAAGGCAGATACACCATTAAAGGAGCATTTGCTGATTTGGAAATGCTACTGGCAGACTGGGATTACCACTTTAATGACCTGATTTTCAGCCAGTACTGAAACTGATCCATTACTCATTTAGAAAATGACATAAGGAATAAACAAAAACAACCTTTTTAATTTAATTTATAGATGTGGCTATTTTGATCTGTAATACAGAAGTATTGCTGAAAGTTACTTCATCAAATTTCCCACAATTGGTGGACATTGCTGAACTTAAGGAACACAATGTTCACTTTTAGTGGCCTTCTCACCCAATACAAAGTTGCTACAACAATAACAACATCATCATCATCATAGGCAGTCCCTCGAATCGAGGATAACTTGCTTCCACGTCAAGAAGTTCACAGGTGTTTCAATGAAGGACCTAGAGTTTCAGGTCCCGAACTAAATCTTGAAGGGTGAAAGATGCCTTTCTGTAGATTTTTTTAACGTGTGGTGGCCGTTGCACACCAGCCACCACACGGGCTTGACAGAGCTAGGTCTTGGTCCAGTAGTAAGGATTAACCAAGATGACTGGAGACCAACTCTGCTGCACGGACCTAGTGCGCACACATATTGCAATGTGGGCTGGCCCGTGCTGCCCCTGGGCCCTTGCCTTTCCTGGGCCCGAACTCTCGCCTCTCCTGCACCTGATTACATCCCTCTACAATCTCTCGCCGCTCCTTCGCCCCGACCTCGCTGCTCCTGCTGTACCTGCCCACGCTCCAATCACTGACCTGGATCTTGGTGACGTCCCTTTTCACTGCCGTCGCTCTCCTGCTCCAGCACCTGCTGCTCCCTGCAGTGGTATGCCGCCACGCTGCTCCTTCCGCTCCCCGGCCTGCTCCGATGTTGCTCGCAGGCCGGGGGCCACTCAGCCTGCTGGGCCAGGCCTCCACGCTGCTCTTTCCACTTCCTGGCCTGCTCCCTGCTCAACAACTTGTATTCTTAAATGCCTTTAACATAGTAAAACATCCAAAAGCACTTCACAAGAGTGTTATCAAACAAACTTTGACCACCGAGCCACATAAGGAGATATTAGGGCAGATGATCAAAAGCTTGGTCAAAGAGGTAATTTTTAAGGAGCATCTTGAAGGAGAAAAGAGAGGCAGAAAAGCAGCGAGGTTTAGGGAGGCAATTCCAGCGCTTAGGACCTTGGCAACTGAAGGCACTGCCAACACTGGTGGAGTTATTAAAATTGGAGATGCTCAAGAGGCCAGAATTGGAAGAGCGCAAAAATCTCATAGGGTTGTAGAGTTGGAGGAGATTACAGAGCTAGCGAGGCCATGGAGGGATTTGAAAAGAAGGATGAGAATTTTAAAGTCGAGACATTGCCTATGTGGATCAGCGAGCACTGGGGTATTGAATGAACGGGTCTTGGCGTGCGTTAGGACAAGGGGAGAACAGTTTTGGTTGATCTCAAGTTTATGGAGGGTAAAACAGGGGAAGGCTGTCCAGGATTAGTCATGTCTAGAGGCAACAAAGATGTGGATTATGGTTTTAGCAGCAGATAAGCTGAGGCGTCCCAGGCGAAGATGGGTGATGTTACGGAGGTGGAATTAGGTGGTCTTGGTGATGGAACGAGTATGATTTCTGTTATGTCTTGAATAAAGAGTCTGACCAGATACTGCAAGCTCAAAGTAAGGTGTGACCGTAGTCCTTTATTACAGGTCTCCAGCCTGTGAGGCCTCCTTATCTACATGTGCTCCCAAGGGATTGTGGGATCCCATGGGACTCCAGGGGATGAGCCCTCTGGTGGTTAAACATGGTATTTACAGGTTTACATATATAACAACACCCCCCACCCCCTGCAAAGTCAATAGTGTAACTATTTACAATGTGAGTCGATCTGGGGCTTTCCTTTCCCTGGTTGATCGTCTCGGTGCAAATGCTGGTTTTGGTGAGTTGTTGGTTGGGCCCTGGCTGGGCTGCTGTGCAGCTGGCCTTCCTGGGCTGCTGGGCATGGTGAGTCCTGCTGGGCTGCTGTGGGTGAGGTGTTCTGCTTCGTGGTCAACCGCTGAGTCGGTTGCCACTTGTGTATGCGTTGGAGGGTCGAAAAAGGTAGAGTCTATTGTGAGTTGTTCTGGATAGTCCGTGAATCTGAATTTGGTTTGTTCCAAGTGTTTCCTGCAGGTGAGTCCATTTGCGAGTTTGACCAGAAACACCCTACTCCCCTCTTTGTCCAAGACAGTGCCGGGAAGCCATTTGGGACCTTGTCCATAGTTCAACACAAATATAAGATCATTAATCTCGATTTCGCGTGACACATTTGCGCGATCATGATATGTATTCTGTTGAAGTTACCTGCTCTCTACCTGTCCGTGTAGATCAGGGTGGACTCACGAGAGCTTTGTCTTAAGTGCCCTTTTCATGAGCAGTTCAGCGAGGGGAACCCCAGTGAGCGAGTGGGGTCTTGTGCGGTAACTAAGCAGGATTCGGGATATGCGAGTCTGTAGTGAGCCTTCAATTACCCTCTTCAAGCTCTGCTTGATTGTTTGCACTGCTCGTTCTGCCTGACCGTTGGACGCTGGTTTAAACGGGGCACATGTGACATATTTGATCCCATTGCAGGTCATGAACTCTGTAAACTCGGCACTGGTGAAGCATGGCCCATTGTCACTCACAAGGACGTCAGGCAGGCTGTGCATGGCAAACATGGCCCGCGGCTTTCAATGGTGGGAGCGGACATGCTTGCCAACATTATCACACATTTAATCCATTTGGAATATGCATTTACAATCACTAGGAACATTTTTCCCAAGAATGGGCCTTCATAGTCGACATGGACCCTGGACCATGGTTTGGAGGGCCAGGACCATGGACGTAGTGGTGCCTCCCTGGGTGCATTGTTTGACTGTGAACATGTATTACATTTGTGCACACAGGACTCTAAGTGCATCGATACTGGGCCGCCACACGTGGGAACTGGCTATCGCTTTCATCATTATGATGCCTGTGTGGGTGCTGTGGAGGTCACTAATGAAAGTGTCCCTGCCCTTTTTTTGCACCACTACCCGATTACCCCATTGGAAGCAGTCTGCCTGTATAGACATTTCATCTCTGCACCGCTGGTACGGCTTTATTTCTTCCTGCATCTCTAATGGGACACTAGACCAACTCCCGTGGAGCACACAGTTTTTTTTACTAAGGACAGTAAGGGGTCCTGGCTCGTCCAGGTTCTAATCTGTCGGGCGATAACAGGTGATTACTCACTCTCGAATGCTTCCATTGCCATAACTAAATCTGTGGGCTGTGCCATCTCCACTCCGATGGTGGGCAATGGCAGCCTACTGAGAGCATCGTCATAGTTTTTTGTGCCTGGCCTGTGGCGGATGGCGTAGTTGTATGCGGACAATGTGAGCACCCATCTCTGGATGCGGGCCGATGCATTCGTATTTATCCCTTACTTTCAGAAAAGAGGGATATAAGTGGCTTATGGTCGGTTTCCAATTCAAATTTGAGTCCAAACAGATAGTGATGCATTTTCTTTACCCCGTAAACACACGCTAAAGCTTCTTTTTCGATCATGCTGTAGGCCCTCTCAGCCTTAGACAGACTTCTGGATGCATAAGCAACCGGTTGCAATTTCCCAAGTTCATTAGCTTGTTGTAATACACAGCCGACACCATATGACGACGTATCACATGCTAGTACCAAACGCTTACAAGGATCATACAACACAAGCAATTTGTTTGAGCATAACAGTTTCCTAGCTTTCTCAAAGACATTTTCTTGGCTTTTACCCCATACCTATTCATCTCCTTTACGCAGTAAAGAGTGCAGTGGTTCTAACAATGTGCTAAGACCCAGTAAGAAGTTACCAAAGTAGTTCAGGAGTCCTAGAAACGACCGCAGCTCTGTCACATTCTGTGGCCTCGATGCGTTCTTGATTGCCTCCGTCTTCGAATCGGTGGGCCTGATACCATCCGCCGCGATTCGTATTTCGAGGAACTCCACTTCAGGCGCCAGGAAAACGCACTTCGAGCGTTTTAACCTGAGCCCCACACGATTAAGCCGACTAAGAACCTCCTCCAGATTTTGCAGGTGCTCGACGGTGTCCCGACCTGTAACCAAGATGTCGTCCTGGAAGACCACGGTGCGCGGGACCGACTTCAGCAAGCTTTCCATGTTCCTCTGGAATATCGCCGCGGCTGATCGAATCCCAAACTGGCATCTGTTGTAAATGAAGAGACCTTTGTGTGTGTTGATGCAGGTGAAGCCCTTTGATGATTCCTCTAGCTCCTGTGTCATGTAGGCCGAGGTCAAGTCCAGCTTCGTGAATGTTTTTTCTCCCACCAGCGTCGCAAATAGGTCGTCTGCCTTTGGTCGCGGTTATTGATCCTGCAGGGAGAAACGATTGATAGTTACTTTGTAATCACCACAAATTCTGACGGTGCCATCTTCATTGAGGACTGGAACAATCGGAATTGTCCACTCGTTGAATTCGATCGGCGAAATGATGCCTTCTCGTTGCAGCATGTCCAGCTCGATCTCCACCCTCTCTCTCATCATGTACGGTAGGGCTCTTACCTTGTGATGGCTGGGTCACGCCCACGGATCTATACTTTTGCTCCCTGGAACTTCCCAATGCAGGTTCGAACGATGGGAACTTGTTTAGGACCTGGGCACATGAAGTGTCGTCGACAGATGAGAGCGCTCGGACATCGTCCCAGTTCCAGCGTATCTTTCCCAGCCAGCTCGTGCCGAACAGCGTGGTGCCATCGCCCGGTACCACCCAGAGTGGTAATTTTTGCACCGCTCCATCGTAGGAGACCTTTATGGTAGCACTGCCGATTATGGGAATCAGGTCCTTTGTGTACGTTCTCAGTTTAGTACGAATGGGGGTCAGGACTGGCCTTGAGGCCTTGCTGCACCACAATTTATCGAAAGTCTTTTAGCTCATAATGGACTGGCTCGCGCCCGTGTCCAGCTCCATTGACACTGGGAGTCCATTTAATTCAACCTTCAGCATTATCGGGGGACACTTTGTGTGCACCCCATATACCTCTGCCTCCTCGGTCTGAGGCTCTGGTTCGTCGTGATCCACCATGGATCTGTCCTCCTCTGCAACAGGTAGTTTGCAGGATTAGCAGGGTTTGCAGCTCGCCTGCACAAACATTGGAGGTGTCCCATTGTTCCACAGCCCTTGCAGATATATCCTTTGAAGCAGCATGAATGGAAACGATGATCACCCCCGCAACGCCAACTAGGTGTTAATGGCCTTGCATTCACCACCCTTGATGGTGGGCTCTGACTCACCTGCGGAGTGTCAGGACATGTAGACATGTAGGTCCTGTCCTGTACATTGCGATTCGAAAACAACATTACTTTGTTCACAGTACTTGCAGCAGCACTCGTGTGCTGAGAGATTTTTTTGGTATTGTCACTGGTGGCAATAAACGTCTGGGCTTGCTATGGCAAGGTTGGGGTCTCTACAGTCAAAAGTTTGTGAAGTATTACTTCATGGCCAATGCCAAGTACAAAGAAGTCCCTGAGCATGTGCTCCAAATGTCCTTCAAATTCGCAATGTCCTGCAAGACGTCTTAGCTCGTGGATAGAGAACTGGTTGGCAGACAGGAAGCAGAGAGTCGGGATAAACGGGTCCTTTTCAGAATGGCAGGCAGTGACTAGTGGGGTGCCGCAAGGCTCAGTGCTGGGACTCCAGCTATTTACAATATACATCAATGATTTAGATGAAGGAATTAGGGTAATATCTCCAAGTTTGCAGATGATACTAAGCTGGGTGGCAGTGTGAGCTGTGAGGAGGATGCTAAGAGATTTCAGGGTGACTTGGACAGGTTAGGTGAGTGGGCAGATGCAGTATAATGTGGATAAGTGTGAAGTTATCCACTTTGGTGGCAAAAACACGAAGGCAGATTAGGAAAAGGGGAGGTGCAATGAGACCTGGGTGTCATGGTACATCAGTCATTGAAAGCTGACATGCAGGTACAGCAGGCGGTGAAGAAGGCAAATGGTATGTTCGCCTTCATAGCTATAGTGAGCAGATTTTTCATGAGGCCATACGTTGGTGCCCCGCAAATGGTGAGGAAGATTGCCCTTCGTTTGGCAGCGTTCGCTTCTCCTTCCAGCTCGTTGGCCATGAAGTATTGGTCGAATCGCTCCACGATGGTTTCCCAATCATCTCCCTCCGAAAATTTCTCCAGATGCCCACGGTTCTCTACATTGTTGCGGTGGGGTTCGTCATCTGTATCTCATCGCCAGTTGTTATGTCTTGAATAAAGAGTCTGACCAGATACTGCAAGCTCAAAGTAAGGTGTGACCGTAGTCCTTTATTACAGGTCTCAGAGTACCTCTCCAGCCTGTGAGGCCTCCTTATGTACAGGTGCTCCCAAGGGATGGTGGGATTCTTTGGGACTCCAGGGGATGAGCCCTCTGGTGGTTAAACATGGTATTTACAGGTTTACATATATAAAAGGTTCGGAATCTCATTTCAAGGTCAAATAGGGCACCAAGGTTGTGAACGGTCTGGTTCAAAATTCCCTATTGGATTTATTAGTGACTAGCTTATATTTGTGTCTTCTAGTTTGGATACCCCCACAAGTGGAAACATATGTCTCCCCTACAAAACCCCTTCATAATTTTAATGACCTCTATTAGGTCACCCCGTCAACCTTCTTTTTTCTCTAGAAAAGAACCCCAGGCTGTTCAGTCTTTCCTCTTAATCTTCTTCTTTTGTATGGTAGTAGCCAAATCTGATAGTTATAACCTCTCAGGCTTACAGATTGCTTTCAGAATGGCTGACCTGACTAGGGGAGAAATCCATGTGCTGCACCACAAACTGTGTCCATCAAGATATTGAGAGGACCTCCACGAGCTTGAGCTAAAGCATGAGTATAAACCTCTGTTCAAGGGTTAGCCTAAGATAGACCTTTGTTTTTCAAAAGGGTATGCATTCTGGGAAGCCAGAAGATGTTTTGTTTTATTGTTGTTGAAGCCAATTCTAAATCCTGCATGAACCGAAGGGTATTGTTTAATTCTAATGTCGATTTTGTAGTGTATAATAAATGATAGCTTTATTTTTCAGCCTGAAAAAAAACACTTTTTCTAATCTCAATGAGGCTTGTTTAATCCTTGAGTGTGGCACGACTCGTTTTCGGCCCGCAGCAGAAATTGCGCAGCGCCTGGTGAGGTCATGGTAGGCAATGTCAGCGCCAGCCTCCCGGTCGTGAACCAGGCCGCACTCCGCATGCATAGCGAAAATTAAAGGGGAGGTGCATGGCACCATTTTTTTCTGCCGGCGAACGTGCTAGTCCATCCTTTCACGCTGTATTTCATGTGGTCCGTGCCACGATGGTGCAGCTCAACACTGCGCTTCTGTGCTGGACCGCAACCACGGCACCCTGCATCCTTGGTGGTGTAGTGGAAGCCCCTCACCCCACTGCAGAGCTTAGGGCGTGCCCTCCCCTTTAACGGAAGGAGAGGGCCCTAGACTTGCGTCAGAGCTATGCGGAGAGGCCGCGTAGCACTGCAACATTCACATGCTTACCGCACTGGTCCTGTCTCTGAGAGGAAGTGGAGCGCCCAACATTGCACTCCACTTCCCCTCGAGGGCAGTAACCCCAATTACGTGTCCGGGGTGGGACTTCCTTGCAAGTCCCGCCTCACCTCGGTTACTGCCCCCAAACGTGCCGATACCAAATTTCGACCCCTGATTGTTCTCGTATTTTTGCACTCTCCCCTTGGAGAATAGCGTAAAATAGTGGATGGATTGACAGACAGATTCTGGCAGAACACTCCTTCCTTGGTAGTGACCATCTTCATACCAGTCAACAAGGTGGTTAGTCCTATATTCGGGGAGCATTTTATGGGCTTCCACAATCTTACCAATAAAGGGGGAGGGCAGGGCAACCTCCACCCAGGAGTATTCTGCTGGATGTCAGAATCCAGAGCTCCGATCTCCACTCCCTGGAGCTTTCCAGGGTGGGGTTTGAACCCTGGCACCTTTTGGCACAGAGGTGGGAATGCTACAACTAAGCCAAAGGCTCACTCAGTAGATATCTGTGCAAACCCATTATAGTAGAGCAAAGGTCCTTAAGACAATACAATCTACAGGAGCTTGCTTTCTACTATTAGTAACAGATGATATCAGGTAAGAACTGGAAGAATGAACAGGTTGGGTCTCTTTTCTCTTGAAAGGAGAAGGTTGAGGAGTGACCTAATAGAGGTCTTTAAATTATGAAAGGTTTTGATAGAATAGACACCCAGAGAGTTTTTCCATTTGTGGGGAAGAGCATAACTAGAGGCCATTAATATAAGATCGTCAGCAAGAAATCAATCAGGGAATTCAGAAGGAACTTCTTTACCCAGAGAGTAGTGAGAATGTGGAACACGTTACCACAGGGAGCAGTTCAGGCGAATAGTATGGATGCATTTAATGGGAAGCTGGTCAAGTACCTGAGAGAGAAGGGAATAGAGGGTTATGCTGATAGAGTTAGATGAGGAAGGAAGGGAGGAGGCTCGAGTGGAGCATAAACGCTGGCATGGACTGGTTGGGCCGAATGGCCTGTTTCTTTGCTGTATATTCTATGTAATTTTATATAATCCATCCAGACATGTTAGCAAAATGAAAGCCCATAGGATTAAAGGGACAGTGGCAGCATGGATACAAAATTAGCTAAGAGACAGAAAGAAGAGGAGTAGTGAACGGTTGTTTTTCAGACTGGAGAGAAGCATTCAGCGGTGTTCCCCAGGGGTCAGTATTCGAACCACTGCTCTTTCTGATATATATTAATGACCTGGACTTGGGTGTATAGGGCATAAGTTTGCAGATGATATGAAGTTCGGAAATATGGTAAACAATGAGGAGGATAGGAACAAACTTCAGGAGGACACAGGTAGACTGGTGAATTGGACACACACATGGGAGATGAAATTTAACGCAGAGATGAATGAAGTGATACATTTTAGTAGAAAGAATGAGGAGAAGCAATATGAACTAAATGGTGCAATTTGAAGGAGTGCAGAAACAAAGCGACCTCGTGTGTCTCTACACAAATCTTTGAAGAGGGCAGGGCAAGTTAAGAAGACTGTTAAAAAAGCATATGAGATCCTAATAAACTTGTATATTATAGACCCTGTCAGAGGCTTTGCAGATGTCCATGACAATGGCAGATGATTTACCAAAGTGCTCAAGAACAGAGGGGCATGACAGAGGCAACAAGATCGCAGCTATTAACTTTGTAATTGTGCTATGCTTGAGTGAGCTTCATTTTTATTACAGAACATTTCAGAGCACTTTTTAATGCGGACTCATCTGATTGATAAACTATTTCATAAAATTTATCAAAGATTTCAGTACTCGATTGCAGTTCTAAAACATGGTGTTACTCTCTGTTTGGAGCTCTCCAGTTTGGCTTCCACCCTTCTCACAGCACCAAAATGGCCCTAACCAAAGTCACAAATGACATCCTCTGTGACTACAACCATAGTGTATCATCGCTTCTCAACCTCTCTGCAGTGCTCAACATGGCAGAGCATGACATCTGCTACCAATACTTTTCCTGCGTTGTCCAATTCTGAGCGACGAGCTTTGCATCATTCCGCTCCTACCTATCACATCATAAATTTGTGTCCTCTGGTTACCGACCCTTCTGCCACTGGAAAGAGTTTCTCCTTATTTACTCTATCAAAACCTTTCATGATTTTGAATACCTCTACCTTCTCTGCTCCAAGGAGAAACAACCCCAGTTTTTCCAGTCTCTCTACATAACTGAAGTCCCTCATCCTTGTTACCGTTTTAGTAAATCTCTCTGCACCCTCTCTAAGGCCTTGAAATCCTTTAGTGTGGTGCCCCGAATTGGAAGTGCCACTCGCTCCATGATGGAGTGCAGGTTTGTGACTCGCCCACACATTGCTGCATTCATATTGGAGGTGCACGTATACAGATTGTCCAACATAGCATGCAGGGTGCTGTGAACATTCTCAAAGGAGCGTCTGAAGTGCTTCTGCTTATAAATGAACTCATCTTATAAGGGTGGAAAAAAACTCCTTGGAACCTGCTGCTGAAGAAGATCTGGGCTTGGGTCTCCATTCAGTTGGCTGCTGTTTCTCTGATGCCACATCAACTTGGTCCTCCTCACTTATGCTTCACTAGGGCCACTGTGTTGTGCTCACCAGGGTAGGACTATTTGTGCAGGGACTGAATGACAGACCAATTTACATGAGATTGCTTCAAATTAGGGAGTAAACTGAGCTGTAAAATAAAATAGTTAAACGGTTGAACATTACTGAAGTGAACGCCTCACAGATCAGGTTACCTGGCTCGCTTGCTGGTTTAGTGAGGAACACACCCAGTATTCTATAATATCTGCCATTAATGAATCAGCCCTTTACTGTTCACTTTGGATAAGAATCATATTTTAGAAAAAGGGTTTTTCATTGGTGGAAAACTAGTTTTAGGTACTTTCTTTTCCTGCCAATCAAAAACCCAGATAACCCAAGAAGTGACATACTCACAATACAGATGTAAACAGATCAATATTTGTTGCCCTTTTTACATGTCAAACCAGGAAGAGGCTGTACAGGCAAATAAAGGTCATAAGAGTCGTCAGAGCCTGCCAGTGCCTGGGTCAATAAACTTATCTGTGGCACATAATAGGGTTTTATAAAAAAACATAGATATTTGTATCTGTGGTTCTACATGTGGGGAGTTACTGATCTTAACTGAGACACGGGACTTCTCTGCAATAAGAATGGGTTTTAAATAAATAAAAGGCAACAAGCAAGCAATGTACAGATTGGCAGGGTTCAATCCTTTCTCCTGCAGGCTAATTTTGTATTTGTCCTTCCTGGATCATGTTAATCCGTAGGCCCTCCCAGTGAGGCACCAGCACACGCTGTAACATTTTGTGCTTAGTCCCAGTAAGAATGCCACCGGTATGGTTTTACTGTTGCTGTGTACATTGTGTGACTATCATTTGATTTCTTTTTCATTGCTCAAAAACTCTCCAAGGAAAATTCTGGCGGAAATCGGTGCTGCGGCACCCGAAGCAACAGAAAATATTTAACATGGTCACAACGATCCAGGAGGGACCTGCAGCCGTTAGGCCTCAGATTGAGCCGAGCCCTAAAAATGGTAGGGATCAGAGGTCTAAAGAGAGGGAGCGGTGCCCACTCTTGAGCCAACTCCCTCCAAAAAAGGGTATCGTCAGACCTTCCTCGCTGCCCCAGAATTTCCCTTGATAGCTGTGACAGGCAGCTCCTTGCTGGTGGGAATGCCGCTGGGAACCCACTCTGCCTGACTAATGAGCTCCGACCCAGGAAAATTGGATGGGGGAAAGCAGGTTTGGGGCAATGAGTAGAAACCTTCCCCAACCCATCGTCATTGGGAGGGAGGAAATCCAAGCCTGGGTGTCAAAAATTAAAGACTATTTAATTTCTTAATGCTAGCATCTTTCATATTGAACGCATTATTTTTTTAAAAGTTGCTAACAATTTTGGGCCCATTTTGGAAAGTGACTACTGCACCAAACTCATGCAGGCCTGGGGATTTCCCCACCTACATTGCGCTTTCTTTCTTGATCAGCTATCTTGACTGTTCCAAATATGACTTTCTCACCTTTTCCTATCTTAGGGATATCCCAGCTCTCGAAAAACTCTCCAAATGGTAGTTTTTAAGCCTGTGATTCAGACCCCTAGGCTTGAAACTCTTGCTCACCCTTCACCCGGTTTGAATGGAACCTTTCTTTTGCCTCCTTAACTGCTGGAAATTGCTGAATTTGCCTTTCCCAGCCGAGACACAATATCCACTCTGCCGCAGCGCCCTGGTTACAGAGTCGCTGTCGGGTTCGGAATAGATCAAAGGATAAAGTCAGCACTCCTGCGCTCGAAGGGAGCACAGAGTGCAGAACTTGCTCTGCAGTATTGTAGCCCCATCTCTAACATGCATCTCTCAGAGTACAGCTCCTCAATAGGAGCAGAGGAATATTGAATTTAGTTAGAAATATTACCACTGACAGAGAGTTTAAAGCAAATTTTATCTTAATCAGCTGTTAAGTATTATCATGTTAAGTTTAATTTCTACCACTTCCACTTACTCCTTTTCTGTGCTATTCTACTATTCTCCTACCTTTTGCTTTTTTGGTGCATTTTCCATAAGATATTCCCTTATTGACACCTTGTAAATTCCCCATCATATCATCTACAGATTAATCAAAACGCGATTTCAGAAAGAAAGCGATCTGTAAATCTTCTATTATTTTGACACATTTTGGGTCATGGCAGAGCATATGATTACATCTCAATCTGCAATTTTTTCTTTATTTCTTTTAATAATATAATTATCAAGTAGTCCAAGGCAATGACTAACACAACTGAAGTGGTCATGTTTGCTTCTGCATTATCTTGAGATACAAAAATATAATCAGCGCTGAAATAAAATGTGTTGTCTCCATGGGTAGAGTTATGGAGAGACCTATTATTAGATACATTTCACTGCTAAATATTTCTTCACTACCCTGTTCTAGCAATAAGTTCAAAATTAGATTAAAGAAAGACTTGCATTTAGTGCCTCAGAAGGTCCAAAATTGCTTTAACAGACAATTAAGTACTTTTTTTGACGAGAAGTCACTGTTGTAATGTAAGAAATGGGGCAGCTAATTTTGAGTACAGAAAAATACCACAAACAGCAACGTGATATTCACCTACATCATCTGTTTTTAGTGCTGTTGATTTAAGGATAATATCGACCAGGATAAGGGGAATAACTGTCTTGATCCTCTTTAAAATAGTGTCATGGGATCTTTCACATACACCTGAGAGGCCAGTTTAACGTCACATCTGAAAGACAGTACCTCCGACAGTGCAGCCCTCCCTCAATTCTGCACTAAAGTGCGAGTCTGGATTTTACGCTCACGTCTCTGGCGGGGATCTTGAACCCACACCCTGTTATTGCAGAGGTGTGAGTGCTACTGAGCCTAGGTTGACATTACATTTCCTGCTCCCCCGTCTATCTAGTATTGGCCTTAAAAAATAAATTACATTTCCTTCTATCTCCCCATCGAAGGGTTCAAAACCAGACTAAATTTCCGTTCTACATCAGGATCGATCTCCCTTCAGGTTTATGTTACTGTTCTGTGAAACCCCACTAATGCATCAAAATATTTTTTCAAGTAGGAGCTCCAAACCTCATACACTATTATACAGGGTTAAAGTAACTTGTTTTGACATACAATCAAATGGCCACAAGAGATACTTAATAATTAATTGGCCTTTTTACAACTTGACATTGATTGGATGGCTTCAAGCCCAAACTCTCTTCCTTTTCACTTTTGATGCGGTGTTGCAAACTATCTTATGCAAGAAGATTCATGGGAAATAGACTTACTGGCATTACTGGCAGATGTATCCATTCCAGCTTAGAGAGTTAGTTATTACCTATGGAGTAATGCCAGCTTATGGGAGTCTATAATTGAATTTTTTTTTAATTAAGCAAGGATTGGTTGTAATTGATTGGGATTAGATACTTGAAATGCATAGTGACAGAAAGGCTCGAAGATATGTTTATATAGTACAAAGTCAAACATTAGATACTAGGAAGTATTTATTTTCGCAGAAGGTTGACATCTCTGAAACAGTTTTTTTTTGACTGTGTAAATAATTTATTTAACAGAACAGGGTGGAAATTTCACATCTGTTGCATACCTTTAGTTCATAGTTCTGATTATTCTGTTGATTTGTCTTCTCTGTTACCAGCATCACCACCCTCGACCAAGTGTTGTCTTTTTGCTCATGCCACCATGGGTGAGGATAGTTTGAAGGGCCACAAGTAATTGTTGGCCATTTTGAAGTTCTTGCCCACTGTGTAGATCCTCTGAAACAGGTTACTGCTGGACATGTTAAATATGGGTACTCTGCGGTCTTTTGCCACATTTCTGAAGGAGGAGTACATTGTAGCATATCAGGAATGTGTGGGCTGGTTAGATTCATCTAATGGTTTGTCTTGGGAAGCCTGCTTGATTGTCTTATGGATTTGGGAAGACATTTCCCAGAGGTTTTCCTGATATTGACAACAGATTATTTCCCTCTTTTGTTGACTCCCCTGACATACTAGAAGTTGGGGATGGCAATGAGCATAGCTGTACATAGGGTGAGCTCTGTTGGGCCTCATGGTTTTTTTTAATCATCATTCTTATTTCATATATCTTCACTCATCTTCCTTAATTGTTTTGTTAGCTTTGTCCAGCTGTTAAAGAATTATTTTTATTTCAGCTTTTGTTTCAAGGCAATTTTCCTGTTGGTTTGGAGCTCAGTGCAGTGGAGCAACTCAATTGGGTGTGGTGCTCAGCATGACCTGTGTGGAAACACAAAGGTGAGAGAAGCCGATTTCCTCAGAATTTATTTATGACACAGACACAAAGTGAATATCCTCAGATGGATAATTTTCCCAGTCCTTTGATCAATGCTATCTTGGACAAATCCAAGTTAAAGAAAATATGGAACTGATAACAATAAAGGGAGGCCTAAAGAGGAATTTAAGCTCCCAGTGTGTCACATGTCCCTTCGCCTATTTTAACAATCTTTTGTAAAAGATACATTTTTGGTGTCTTGATTTTGTAATAATGTCACAACTTGCTTCACTGTGCATTTCTGATAAAACCTTGTCCCAATATTACCAGGATGGCAATTTCCCTTTCACGGACCTGAGGGGAGACGGTAGTGAGGAGGCAGCCGATTATAAACAGAACAGGAGGCTGAGCACTGCACGGCCCAGAGGGGAGACGGCAGTGAGGAGGCAGCCGATTATAAACAGAACAGGAGGCTGAGCACTGCACGGCCCAGAGGGGAGACGGCAGTGAGGAGGCAGCAGTGAGGAGGCAGCAGAATATAAACAGAACAGGAGGCTGAGCACTGCACGGCCCAGAGGGGAGACGGCAGTGAGAAGGCAGCAGTGAGGAGGCAGCAGAATATAAACAGAACAGGAGGCTGAGCACTGCACGGCCCAGAGGGGAGACGGCAGTGAGGAGGCAGCAGAATATAAACAAAGTAGCATCGAGAGAAAAAAAATGCACGAGTGACGTCACAGGATTGGCGGTAACTGATTGGTTGGTAAAGGTTACACCATTTCTTCTTTCTCTTCAAGTTCGGGGCCAAGGTTAAATAGCTGGTTAGGGATAAAGCAGGAGCTAGTAAAGTAGTAAGTTAATACTTTATTACATTAGTAACTCTTAATACTATATTAAATTAGTAACTGTTAATAATATATATTGTTGGGCTCAATTTTCCCCAGTTATCTGCACCGTTTTTTTGGCGTGCACAGCATTTTTTGGCGTAAATTTAAATCTCCCAGTTTCCCCAAAGTTTCTATGCCAGCATAACTCAGTTAGTCACGATTTTTTAAGGTTAGTATTTTTTTGCATCATGGGGGTGTAACGTGATGTCTGCGTCACTTTTTCACATTTAAGCAAGTTTGGCCAACTTACATTTCTCCGAGGATGGCGTATGTGACCACTCCCAAAAAACCTTCTAGACACTTAAGAAAAACCAGCGCACATTAAAAAATCAGTGCAGAAAGACACCATTTGTTTTTAGGCGAAGTTTTGGAGGGAGTTAAGAAAGCAAAGAATATGCATCATGAAGCTTAACTTTTCCAAAGTCAAAAGGGAGAAAATGGAAGTCTAATGCAATTCTTTAATTTTTGATTTTTTTCAAAGGACCACGCCACCACCGAATGTCTCCTCACCTAGCTCAAGGGTTGGTGCGTCGGCCGGCAGATTTGCTCCCTCGCCTGGGGCTCAGCTTCAAAAGAGTCCGGGAGGGTGCGGTGTTGGGGTGGGGTAGAAGCCGAACTGAAGGGATGAGAACCCTTAGGCTATACAGCAGCTTCAAAAGAAGCCCTGGGGATGGGGGGTGTGGGGGGGGGGGGGTGTTGTTGGTGGATGCCGAGCCCCTGTGTCCGGATGAGACAGCGATTCTGCCGGCCGACCCTCGAGCCTGGTGAGGAGACGTTCGGTCGGTGGTGGATGGTACTTTGAAAAAAAAATCAAAAATTAAAGTATTGCATTAGACTTCGTTGCCCCAAATGTCTTCATTGAATGTCTAGCTTCCCGTTCTAAGCAAGCCTATTGTGCATGCGCAGACCAGAGTGTGGTCCATACTAGGGTGGCGACCTTGGGAAGAGAGAGAGAGGAACGAAAGTGTGAGTCCTTTGTCCTGCTGTTTTGAGCTTCTTGCAAAGCTACAATTAAATTATAGGGGCAATATTGACAATGCCATACCTCGAGTAAGCCTTCTGCATGATGGTGCTGGGAAGGAGACGATTGATTATACATCATCGCATGAGGAACCTCAGAGCACGTAGGATGATGGGCAGGAGGCCTTACCCACATCGGGTATATTGAGACAGGCGTTCATACCTGCACCTGAGTGATGCAGACTATGTGAGAAGGCTGCGTTTCCGCAAAGAAGTTGTAACTGGGATCTGTGAGTTAATAGGCTCAAGTTTCAGACCCCCGCTAGAACGGCGCACATCGGAGAGGCCCGCCTAATTTATAGATCAGAAATTGCGCCGAATACTTACCTCGCGATTCTCCGCTATCTGTACGCCCGCTTCCAGCTCGGCGCGGCGCAGCAGGAACTTCTGGGGGCGGAGCTACAGCCCTGCGCCAAAAACAGTGCCAGCAGCTGCGCGCGTGCGCAGTAGCTACTGGCCCTCCCAGCGCGTCGTGTCTCTGGGCGATGACCCTAGCTCTGGCCAAAGGGACGTCGCCCCGATCCCGGGCCGGGTGGCCTGACACCTCTTACCTCGTCGGTGACGGGGCCCGCCCGCCCGGCATCTCGCTGGGGCCGGGCCCCGCTCGAAGTCCTCCGCGCTGGCCCGGCTTCGACGGCAGCGGCAGGGCTTTCCCGCCCGGCATCTCGCTGGGGGCAGGCCACGCCCAAAGTCCTCGGTGGCGGTGATCATCTGCTGCATGCGGGCCCCGCCTGACCGGCATCTCCTGGGGGGCCCCCGTCTCAGCACGCTTTTGGAGGGCTCCCGGTGCTGCAGTAGGTGAATAGAAACGTAATTTTTTATTTATTGCTTGATTTTTTGTTATTTTTTTTAATTTTTAATTTTTTAATTTTTTTTGTTTGATTTTTATTATTTTTTTTAAAAAAATTTTGATTGATTTATTGATTGATTTATTTAACATTTATTATTGTTGATGGCTCTTTATTTGTAAAAGTGAAGTGTTTATTGTTTGTAAACTTCCCTTCTCCCCCCCCACCCCCTCATCTCTCGTTCCCTACGCCTAATTTCTAAAGTAAAGGCAAGGTTTTTGTGAGCGTACAAAAATCTACATTTACTCCATTCTAAGTAAGTTTGGAGTAAGTTTTCGCTGCCTAAACTTGCAAAACAGCTGGACACGCCCCCTTCTGAAAAAAAAATCTGTTCTAAAATGAAACTATTCTAACTCACTAGAACTGGAGCAAACAAAATGCCGAGAATTGCAATTTCTAAGATACTCCATTCTAAACTAGTTGCTCCAAAAAAATAGGAGCAACTCAGGCCGAAACTTGAGCCCAATAAAAGCAGACCTGCATGCTAGAAGCGTCAGGAGGACTGCTTTGAAGTAAAGGTTACAGCTGCACTTTCATTTTATGCATCTGGATCATTCCAGGCCACATCTGGGATGTGTGTGCAATTTCTCAACATGCAACACATATCTGCATTCGGCCGGTGACTGCTGCACTATATGCCCAGAGGAATGTCTACATAATGTTCCGCATGACCACCCAGGCAATGCGTGACAGTACTATGGGCTTCTCCAGGATTGCTGGTTTTCCAAAAGTACAGGGCTGCATTGATTGTACCCACATCGCCTTGCGAGCACCTTTGGAGGATTCCGAGATGTACAGGAACAGAAAAGGTTTCCACTCTGCGAATGTGCAGCTGACCTGTGATGACATGCATCGCATCGTGGCAGTTGATGCGAGATACCCTGGGAGCACCCATGAGCCAGAATGGCAGAGCTAGTTACTGGGAGCCAAAGGATATGGCCTCGCCATCTAACTCATCTCGCCCCGACGCATAACCCGGACGGAAGATGAGCGGGAATACAACATGTCGCACATTGCGACGCATAACATAATAGAGAGGACCATTAGCATCTTGAAACAGTGTTTCCGATGCTTTGACCATTCCGGAGGTACTTGCAATACTGCCCTGAGATTGTCGGTCAGTTGACTGTTGTCTGCTGCATGTTGCACAACTTAGCCATTGTGAGGCAGCAGCAGCTGTTAGTAGAAGACCCACCTGAGGTGAGAGTGGCTGATGATGAGGAGGAAGATGCAGACGATGAGGAAGAAGACGAGGAAGCCATACCACTACCTGAAACTGGAGCATGACGGTGGATGAGGGCGGGCTGTCGTGCCCCTTTAATGATTGCTCGATACTTGTACCAGCAGCTCATCCGTGAACGCTTTGCTGTCTGAAGGCTCAGTGGCAACTATTCAAAATGGACCATGTTTACTGTTTGGATCTGTTCCGTAATGTTGTGTTGTGTTAATGGAACAAATGATGGAAATGATTCTTGTTTTGTTCAAAAAGTTGTGTTAATAATGGAACAAATAATGGAAATGATTCTTCTTTAGATCAAAAAGTTGTGTTAATAATGGAACAAATAATGGAAATGATTCAGTTATAATTTAAAATATATTTTATTCAAAAGTTTAACACTTGCTTGTATTTAACTTAACTTTAATAAAAATATTTTTGTATCAAACTTTAAAGTTTTCAGCTAAGATCACTTACAAACTTTAACATCACTTACAAACTTTTAAACTTGTAAATTTACATCACTTACAAAAAACTTTTAATTTGGGAACAGTTACAACAGTAACAACAATAATAATAACAACAACTACAGTAGCAAAGAAAGGCCGCAGCCATCTCTCCTCCACCTTATTCTAAGACTGTTCGCTGCGCTTGGTCTTGGTGACTTCATCCCTGCCCGCAGGCGGTGGCACTGTGTTTCTCGGGTTGGTACCAAGCTTATTCTTTCGAGCATCTCAAGTAAGGCGCACTTCTTGATGGGGAGCGTGGGCAGGCAGTAATGTGGAAGGCCCAGCTTGGGCCTCTTCAGAAGCTGATCTGGGGATTGGAGTGAGAATGGCAGTTGATTCCATCAATGGTCACGGAATCTGGTCGTGTTCCTTTATTGCAGCAACTACCTGCAACATTCCCTCCCTCATGTGCCCAGACAGTGCTCCCATTTCTATTTAGAGTGTTGTTACTTCTCCCGACACCTCATCACCCACCCCACCGATGGTGTCCAGGAGTGATTGCGTAAAAGTCAATGCTCTTACCACTCATTGCCATCATCTGAACCACATCTTTTAGGTCCTGCACCTCAAGAGAGCGCGGTCGAGCTCTCCTTCCTCTTCTCGCCCTGGGTGTGCCTGGCTGCACCCCACTGGAATCCCCAGCCACGGACTGTGAGAAACCATGGAATGTCCCAACACTCATACCACTCAGGAAAGGGGCTGACATCTCAATGAGCAATACCTGTACCTCTTCCAGAGTGAGTACAAGAGCATACAGGATGGTCTAAGATGGGTTTACAATGTAGGTATGTGAATGCACAAAGCGCAGTAAACAAGGAAACAAGGTAAGTGAGCTGCAAACACAAATAACCACATGGAAATGTGATGTTGTGGCAATAACTGAGACTTAGCTCAAAAAAGGGCAGGATTGGGTATTAAACATTCCTGGTTATAAGTTGTTCAGGAAAGATAGGGAAGGAAAGATAGGAGGTGGTGTGGCAGTATTGGTTAAGGAGAATGTTACAGTGCTGGAAAGAGAGGATGTCCTGGAGGGGTCAAGGACAGAATCTATTTGGTTAGAGATAAGAAATAGTAGAGGTACCAAAAGGTAGGAAGGAGAAAAACAAGAGTGGAGAGCAGAGAAATCAAGGGCAAAAATCAAAAAGGGCCACATTACAACATAATTCTAAAAGGACAAAGAGTGTTAAAAAAACAAGCCTGAAGGCTCTGAGTCTCAATGCGAGGAGCATTCGTAATAAGGTGGATGAATTAACTGCGCAGATAGCTGTTAACGGATATGATGTAATTGGGATTACGGAGACATGGCTCCAGGGTAACCAAGGCTGGGAACTCAACATCCAGGGATATTCAGTATTCAGGAAGGATAGACAGGAAGGAAAAGGAGGTGGAGTAGCGATACTGGTTAAAGAGGAGATTAACGCAATAGTAAGGAAGGACATTAGCGTGGCTGATGTGGAATCTATATGAATAGAACTGCAAAACACCAAAGGGCAGAAAACGTTAGTGGGAGTTGTGTACAGACCACCAAACAGAAGTAAGGAGGTTGGGGATGACATCAAACAGGAATTAGGGACGCGTGCAATAAGGGTGCAGCAGTTATCATGGTGACTTTAATCTAAATATTGATTGGGCTAACCAAATTGGTAGCAATACCATGGAGGAGGATTTCCTGGAGTGTATAAGGGATGGTTTTATAGACCAATATGTCGAGGAACCAACTAGAGAGCATGCCATCCTAGACTGGGTCTTGTGTAACGAGAGAGGATTAATTAGCAATCTGGTCGTGCGAGCCCCCTTGGGGAAGAGTGACCATAATATGGTAGAATTCTTCATTAAGATGAAGAGTAACACAGGTTAATTCGGAGACTAGGGTCCTGAACTTAAAGAAAGGAAATTTCGACGGTATGAAACGTGAATTGGCTAGGATAGACTGGCGAATGATACTTAAAGGGTTGATGATGGACAGGCAATGGCAGACATTTAAAGACCACATGGATGAACTACAACAATTGTACATCTCTGTGTGGCATAAAAATAAAAAAGGGAAGGTGGCTCAACTGTGGCTAACAAGGGAAATTAGGGAAAGTGTTAAATCCAAGGAAGAGGCATATAAATTGGCCAGAAAAAACAGCACACCTGAGGACTGGGAGAAATTTAGAATTCAACAGAGGAGGACTAAGGGTTTAATTAGGAGGGGGAAATAGAGTATGAGAGTAAGTTTGCAGGGAACATAAAAACTGACTGCAAAAGCTTCTATAGATATGTGAAGAGAAAAAGATTAGTGAAGACTAATGTAGGTCCCTTGCAGTCAGAATCAGGTGAATTCATAATGGGGAACAAGGAAATGGCAGACCAATTGAACAAATATTTTGGTTCTATCTTCACTAAGGAAGACACGAATAACCTCCCGAAAATACTAGGGGACCGAGGGTCTAGCGAGAAGGGGGAACTGAGGTAAATCCTTATTAGTCAGGAAATGGTGTTAGGGAAATTGAAGGGACTGAAGACTGATAAATCCCCAGGACCTGATAGTCTGCATCCCAGAGTACTTAAGGAAGTGGCCCTAGAAATAGTAGATGCATTGGTGGTCATTTTCCAACATTCCATGGATTCTGGATCAGTTCCTATGGATTGGAGGGTAGCTAATATAGCCCCACTTTTTAAAAAAGGAGGGAGAGAGAAAACAGGGAATTATAGACTGGTTAGCCTGACATCGGTGGTGGGGAAAATACTTGAGTCAATTATTAAAGATGTAATAGCAGCTCATTTGAAAAGCAGTGACAGGATCGGTCCAAGTCAGCATGGATTTATGAAAGGGAAATCATGCTTGACAAACCTTCTAGAGTTTTTTGAGGATGTAACAAGTAGAGTGGATAAGGGAGAACCAGTAGATGTGGTGTATTTGGACTTTCAAAAGGCTTTTGACAAGGTCCCACACAAGAGATTAGTGTGCAAAACTAAGGCACATGGTATTGGGGGTAATGTATTGATGTGGATAGAGAACTGGTTGGCAGACAGGAAGCAAAGAGTGGGAATAATCGGATCCTTTTCAGAATGGCAGGCTGACTAGTGGGGTGCTGCAGGGTTCAGTGCTGGGACCTCAGCTATTTACAATATACATTAATGATTTGGATGAAGGAATTGAATGTAATATCTCCAAGTTTGCAGATGACACGAAGCTGGGTGGCAGTGTGAGCTGTGAGGAGGATGTTAGGCTGCAGGGGGACTTGGACAGGTTAGGTGAGTGGGCAAATGCATGGCAGATGCAGTAAAATGTGGATAAATGTGAGGTTATCCACTTTGGTGGCAAAAACAGGAAGGCAGATTATTATCTGAATGGTGACAGATAGTAAAAAGGGGAGGTGCAACGAGACCTGGGTGTCATGGTCATTGAAGGTAGGCATGCAGGTACAGCAGGCAGTAAAGAAAGCAAATGGCATGCTGGCCTTCATAGCAAAGGGATTTGCGTATAGGAGCAGGGAGGTCTTGCTGCAGTTGTACAGGGCCTTGGTGAGACCACACCTTGAGCATTGTGTGCAGTTTTAGTCTCCTAATCTAAGAAAGAACGTGCTTGCTATTGAGGGAGCGCAGCAAAGGTTCACCAGACTGATTTCCGGGATGGCAGGACTGACATTTGAGGAAAGAGTGGATCGGCTAGGCTTATACTTAGTGGAATTTAGAAGAATGAGAGGGAATCTCATAGAAACGTACAAAATTCTGATGGGACTGGACAGGTTAGATGCAGGAAGAATGTTCCCGATGTTGGGGAAGTCCAGAACCAGGGGACGCAGTCTAAGGATAAGGGTAAGCCATTTAGGACCGTGATGAGGAGAAACTTTTTCACCCAGAGAGTTGTGAACCTGTGGATTTCTCTGCCACAGAAAGTTGTTGAGTCCAGTTCATTGGACAGATTGAAAAGGGAGTTAGATGTAGCTCTTACGGCTAAAGGGATCAGGGGGTACGGAAAGAAGGCTGAGGTGGGGTACTGAGGTTGAATGATCAGCCATGATCTTATTGAATGGTGGTGCAGGCTCGAAGGGCCGAATGGCCTACTCCTGCACCTATTTTCTATGTTTCTATGTTTCTACATCACTAGAAAGGTCAGAGGAGAAGTGAAAAAGAAAATAAGAGAGGCAAAGAGAGGGTATGAGAATAGAATGGCAGCTAACATAAAAGGTAATCCAAAAGTCTTCTATAGACATATAAATAGTAAACGGGTAGTAAGAGGAGGGGTGGGGCCCACTAGGGACCAAAAGAGAGACCTATGCATGGAGGCAGAGGGTATGGTAGACATAGTAAATGAATACTTTGCGTCTGTCATCACCAAGGGAGAGGATGCAGCCATAGCCATAGTGAAGGAGGAGGTAGGGAGACACGTGATAGGATAAACGTTGATAGGGAAGAGGTATTAGAAAGGTAGGCTGTACTTAAAGTAGATAAATCACCAGGAGCAGATGAGATGCATCCTCGGATGCTGAGGGAATTAAGGGTGGAAATCGTGGAGGCACTGGCCATAATATTCCGATCCTCCATAGACACGGGGGGTGGTGCCAGAGGACTGGAGAATTGCAAATGTTACACCATTGCTCAAAAAAGGGAGTAAAGATAAACCCAGGAACTACAGGACAGTCAGTTTAACCTCGGTAGTGGGGAAGCTTTGAGAAACAGTAATCAGGGACAAAATTAACAGTCAATTAGATAGTTGTGGATTAATTAAGGAAAGCCAGTACGGATTTGTTAAAGGCAAATAATGTTTAACCAACTTGCTCGAGTTTCTTGATGAGGAGAGGACATATAAACTAAATGGTGCAATGCTAAAGGAGGTGCACAAACAGAGAGACCTGTCAGTATATGTGCATAAACCGTTGAAGGTGGCAGGGCAGGTTGAAAAAGCGGTTAATAAAGCTTATGGGATCCTGGACTTCATAAATAGAGGTATAGGGCCCGAAATTCAGTACCTGGAAAGATGGTGCTCCCCTCACATTTTTGTGGCCATTAGCGCCAAAATTTTTTCGTGGTTCGGCAACCCCATATTCAGCTCCAAAAGTGAAAAAATGAGTTCCAGCGCTAATGAACCCTTCCAAGGTGGATTTTTCAGCAGTGTGGCTGTCTTAATTTGAGCGGTATCACTACTGAGAAATTCAGCATGCAGGCAAGGGTTTCTAATGAGCCAGCTACTCCCTGGTCTTTTTAAAGGCCAGGATTTGCAGCAAGGGCCTGAGGAGGGAAGGAGTTTGGAAGGAATTTGGAAGGAGGTTGGAAGGAGGTAGGAAGGATGGCTGGTGTAAGAGGTGCAAGGAGAACCAAGAGGTTCACTGATATGGAGCTGGAGACACTGATGGACGGTGTGAAGGACAGAAGAAGCATACTGTTCCCTGAAGTGGGGAGACCTGGCAGACCGCCAGTACATAATGCATAGAGGGAAATTACTGGGGAGGTGTCAGGCACCTCCATATATGTGAGGACGCACCCTCCTAGTCTGAACCCGGCCCTTCTAGGCCCAGAGGTCTTCCAGGACATCCTAGAAGGACAGCTGTAGGTCCCAGTCAACAACCACATCCGCCTTCCCGAATCCATGATGCAGCCACAGGGATGACAGTTAAGCGTAGTGTTAGGGTAGTCACGCATAACAGGTGTTATAGTGAGATGCACAGGGGTACAAAATGATGAGAGTATTATTATATTGTTCTTTATGTTCTGTTTTTGCTGTGATTTGGATAATTTGATAAATCTTTATTTTTGGCACATTTATCTGGCCAGGTGTTTCATTTGGGAGTGGGCAATTCTGCATTAAGGCACTCATTACGATGGTTATTTAATGTGGGAGCTGAAGGGTCATGTGTGTGATGGGATTATCTGAAGTGAGCAGCTATGAGACGCAGCTGCACCTCCCTTCCAGGGTTGCGATGGGGACGATGCCTCCTAGCTCTGGGGCAATGGGGATCCTCCTCCTCCTCCTCCTGTGCCTCCTCTTCCTCCTCCTCCTCCACCTCAGGTGGTACTGCTGGCTCGACCTCCAGCGACTGTCCCCTCATGATGGCCAGGTTGTGCAGCATGCAGCAGACCATGATGATTATGGACACCCCATTGAGGAGATACTGCAAGGTGCCACCAGAGCAGTCCAGGCATCGGAACCTCTGCTTCAGGATGCCTATGCACTGCTCAATGATGCACCTGGTGGCACAATGAGCGTCATTTTATGCATGCTCTGGCACTGTCCTGGGGTTCTGCAGTGGAGTGAGCAGCCAAGTGGACAGGGGATATCCCTTGTCTCCAAGCAGCCAACCACTATCCTGATTCGGGCCGGTGAAGATGGCAGGCACACTGGTCTGGCACAGAATGAATGAATCACGGCTGCCACCTCCCTTGCCCGCTGCCTCTCTGCATGGTGCTAATGGCGATGCCTTCTCCTGTGTGCCGCCCTGCGTCTGACCAGGTGTACCAGGTGTAGCCCTCCCAACATTGATCCCATCCTCAAGGTGCACCCTGCCAAGCAAGTCTCTCAAAACCTCTGAGCAGCACTCAGCAGGTTAAATGGAGGCAAAAACAAAATCTACTCCTTTATCATTATACCTGCAATTACCAGGATAGTATAAGTTGAAGTAGATGGACGTTAGTCTTTTTTTGTCGAACAGTTCCTATATTTCTAAAGAATTTTGCCTACCCTCTCCCCTCATTCCTTTAGTGATGATCTTAAATTTATGCCTTACAATAAATGACTCACTGACCAGTGGAAATATTTTTTCCCTAGTTTACCTTATCAAAACTCTTCATGAGTTTTTAGACCTCAATCCGATCTCCTCTTAACCTTTTTTGTTCCAATGAACAGAGCCCCAGTTTATTTACACTATGATCATGGTTAAAACCTCTCATCCCTGGTACTATCTTATTGAAAAACATAAACAAAAAAATTGACCTGATCGCAGGAAGAGTCCAGCAGTGTCGTGTTTGAGAACCGACTGAAAAACGGCGCGAGGACAGTGCCGGGAAAAATCCTACCTTATTGATGTTCAATATTGCTGGCAGTGGCCGGCCGCTGCTGAGATCACCACTGCACCACTACCTTTTCCGCGGCTTCACCCCGCCGTTTCTGGCGGAAGTGCGCACCGCTGGAATCCCCCCCGAGCTGAATATGGCTCGGGGAGGAAACATCAACAGAATAAAGCGGCTGTTCGATTTTTTTCGATCGGCTGCCCAAACCCCACGATAACTGTTCCTCCAGGGACAGTAAATTTCGGCCCCATAGAGTATAAAGTTTGAAAATTATGACGAGCCTGTATCAAGCACTGGTTTGGCTCCAACTGGAGTCTTGTGTCCAATTCTGGGTCCCACACTTTAGGAAGGATGTGAAGGCCTGAGAGAGGGTGCAGAAATGTTTTACGAGAACGATTCCTGGGATGAGGGACTTCAGTTACATGGATAGACTGGAGAAGCTGGGGTTGTTCTCCTTGGAGCAGAGAAGATTGAGAAGAGATTTGATAGAGGTATTCAAATTGATGAGTGGTCTGGACAGAGGAGATAGAGAGAAACTGGCCCCATTGGTGGAAGGGTCGAGAACCAGAGGACACAGATTTAAGGTGATTGACAAAAGAACCAAAGGCGACATAAGAAAAAAACTTTTTTACGCAGAGAGTGGTTAGGATCGGGACTGCACGGCCTGAAAGGGTGTTGGAGGCAGACGCAATTTTATCTTTCGAAAGGGAATTGAATCAGTACCTGAAGAAAAAAATTTGCGGGCTATGAAGAAAGGGCGGTGGGATGGGACTAGCTGAGAGTCGGCACGGGCTCGACGGGCTGAATAACCTTCTTCCGTGGTGCAACCTTTCTATGATTCTTTGGGCTGGATTTTCTGCTCCTGGGTGCCTCAGTTTTCACTCCAGAGGGGCGGCAATGGTGGCGGTGAGCTCTCCGGGTGGGTGGCCAGCTTCCTGCGCCCCATTGGGGTTTTTGGGGCCAATTTTGGCAGGGCGCGGAGCATTACTGCCCGGAAGTGGCGAGCCAGTGTGCAACGTCTCTGGTAGCGGCAACGGATCAATTTTTGCCTCCTGCCTGACCCCGTAGCGCTGCGTTGAGTGATGTGCTGGGACCGCCTGTGAAAACGGGCGGTCCGACCTTTAGCGGCTGCAGAAAGATAAGTAATGTCGACCTCAGGTAAGTGTGATTGTTTCTTTTTTGCGATTTATGTAGAGGTGGCATGAGGTATTTTTTGAGAATGCTTTTGCTGTTTATTTTCCAGGTTGTTTTACTCCCCACATCTCTCTTAGAGTGCTCTGAGGGCAGCGCTTTAGCTCGGGATTTTCCCACGCTAAGCCGGTCTAGCACCCTAAGAGAGGTGCACAATGCCTCCCTTAGCGTTCCGCCCAACATTCAGGGCCCAGTTGCCCAATTTTGCTGATTGAGACGCAAACTTTTACCAGACAGTATCAGGACTGCCCTGCCGCCATTAATGCCCTGAAATTAATAAAAGCCGAAAATCCAGTCCTATGATTCTATGATTCCAACATACCCTACAACCCTACTTTCCCATCAGAAAGAGAACTTAATTTCCTCTATCTTCAACTGAACCCAAATCTTGGAGGTCAAAGGAGATAGAACTGGATGAAATGCTGAGTACTTGCAACCATTTAAACTGGAAGTTGATTTCTAATCATGAGAAGACTGTTGTCATTCATTTATAACAAGGATGAAACAAAGAGAAGGAATATATCTGAACTCCCCACCCTATTTTGATTTTTCTTCATTGTTTTCTCTAGTCCTTGAACAGTTATTCCCCAATGCCCTGAACAACCTACCTTGTCCTACACACTTCAAATGGAGGGGATGGAAAAAATGGTGAATATTTATTTTCTATAAGGGTTCCCCAGACTACAGTTTCTCACAGAAGTGGTCTCCCTACATGCCAATGAATCGTAGAATCAGAAATGTGAAGACCATGCTTTGTGGTTAGTCAGAAGGTATCTAGGAAGATGTGAAACAAATTTCTGTTGAACTGAAAGTTTGAGATGAAAATAATGCTGATCAATAGCTCATGTTGACCTTTAAGATATTTATATGACTCGGTGCTAGTAAAGGTTATGTATTATAGTGAGCTGGTGACTCTATTAATTAAGCAACAATTATGGTATCCACCTACTCCACTATAGCCAGTGGTTTTGATGTGTTAAATCATTTCACGGTTACACAGTCAAACAGAAAAGATTTTGAACACTTGAATTTTCAGTAAAGGCTTTTCATGAAGTAATAATACATGTTTCCTCCTTTTTTTTGCTGTCATCTCATTATAGAAAATGCAGGCATTATATTTAGGGATTTTTTTCCGTGCCTTCACATTCTGCACTTGTAATTTTTTATTGAGTAATTTTTTCCAATTTTGCTACTTATTTTTGCACTATAAATATTTTGGGCGGTTTTTTAGGAGTCTAGCAAGTAATTCCTGGAATCAAGCTTCCACTGTAGCTTGCTGTACCTCTCACTTGCTAATATCAAACATGGTGAATAATTCATCACATTCTTACCTTCTTCAGATGTATCAATACAATCTTTAGTTTGTAAGTAACTTGCTGCTTTCTAAATCTCATTTATTTTGAACTAACTAGGCACATAATCGAACAACAAATTTTAGACATTGAGAAGGGTCAAGAGCTTCCTAATAATCATCAATGTCTAAAATTTGTTGTTCGATTATGTGCCTAGTTAGTTCAAAATAAATGAGATTTAGAAAGCAGCAAGTTACTTACAAACTAAAGATTGTATTGAAGAAGGTAAGAATGTGATGAATTATTCACCATGTTTGATACTAGCAAGTGAGAGGTACAGCAAGCTGCAGTGGAAGCTTGTTTTCAGCTTTGAGACAGTTTCTTTGTTCATTTGTTTAGTTTCTGGAGCTCATTTTTCATCTCAATATGATTGAAGACTAGCCACATAATTAACAGATGAAGGTTTGCTGTCTGCAATGTCAGAGATTCAAGGTCTCCATCAATTTCTGAGCTTTGTTCCAGGAAATGAGGACATCCATCTTCATACTTTTATGTTGCATCAAAAACAGATGAAGACTATATTACCTCAAAATGTCCTTTGTCGCCATATTGAGAAAAGAGCCATATTTCTCATCAGACACTTTTGTGCTATCGAACTGCTTGCCCGACACAAGACTCCCAAAGCAAGCGCTTTACTCAGAATTCCTACGTTGCAAGCGAGCCCCAGGTGGGCAGAGGAAATGTTTTAAGGACACCCTCAAAACCTCCTTGATAAAGTGCAACATCCCCACCAGCACCTGGGAGTCCTTGGCCCAAGACCGTTCTAAGTGGAGGAAGAGCATCCGGGAGGGTGCTGAGCACCTCGAGTCTCGTCGCCGAGAGCATGCAGAAAACAAGCGCAGACAGCGGAAGGAGCATGCGGCAAACCAGACTCCCCACCCACCTTTCCTTCAACCACTCGCTGTCCCACCTGTGACAGAGACTGTAATTCCCACATTGGACTGTTCAGTCACCTGAGAACTCACTTTTGGAGTGGAAGCAAGTCTTCTTCAATTTCGAAGGACTGCCTATGATGATGATGTCTCTTTAAATAAATGGAGTCATACGGGAAAAAATTAATTGGGACAGTAACACTCGTGAGGTGTGAAACTGCTCCAGGTGCAGAAGTCTCGTCTCTCGCGAGGAATTGCCATTACCGCCCTGAAAGGAAGTGGAGTGCGAAATCATCAGCAAAAATGCGGGTCCTACCTGGACCACCGGTGAGCGGGGTTGCCGTGCCAACAGCCCGGCACTTAAGCTGACCAATCGCGGCACAGACCCCGGGTTGAAAGCGCCAACAAAAAAATTGGTAATTTTTATTTTTAAACAGCTGCACACCTCCCCTTTAACTTTCGTCCCGTGAGCAGCCGGCCGCCTGATACGCATCCTCTGAAGCTGTCGCTGTCATTGCCCGGTGCAGCTTCAGGGGGTGATACCCAATTTAGGGTCTGGGGCACGAATGGGGCGATGCACACGGCGATGAACAGGAGGTGCAAATAACCCGAATTTCTAAGCCAAAGTATCTGCTGGAACAAAAAAAGAATCCTCCATTATGGCTGAATGCAACCAGATGTCAGTTATTCATTCTTCAACTGTAACATCTCTTCAAGCTGGGAATTTACCTTCAATCAAATATCTGCATTTCATTTGACTTGGCCATTAACTTGTGGGAGTATTCTAATTTCAGCAGTAAACAGCAAAAGTCTTCTGACCCTGTTACAAGATCCAGGCTTTCAAAGGCAAGGATAAGATCTGGGTACTCGGTACCACACAAAATAGTTGAGGCATAGATGCCTTTAAGGGGAAGTTGGTTAAACACATGAGGGAGAAAAGAATAGAAGGTTATGCTGATATGGTGAGAGGAAAATAAGTGTGAAGAGGTTCAGGTGGAGCATAAACAGCGTCATGGACCAGTAGGGCCTAATGACCTGTTTCTTTGCTGTACGTTCTATGCAATTCTATGTAACTTGCCGTTGGCTCAATATTATTCCCATTTTACCTGTGTACTCGTCATTTCCTCTTCCTGTTACAGACACTTATGCCAGAATTTTATCGCCGCTGTGAGGGTGGCTTTGGAGGCGGATCAGATGTCAAAATGGAAATGATTGATAACAAGTCGAGAGCCCACTGTCAACCCACCTCCCGCTAGTTTCCCAAGGGTAGGGTCTGCCAGCACTTAACAGACCTGACAAAAAGCGACGTGGGAGGCAATTTACATCAATAAGAGCTAGTTAAAAGCCAATGAAAGAAAAATTTATCCTCTAGCTGTGCACCTCTGTGCAGTGATCGTCAGTGTTTGCAGCACCTCAATGCTGTTGAACACTGACAGCACAACTGTCAGAATCAACTTGGCCTTGGTCCCTTTAAGGAAACCGGTTGATGATGTGTCATTGTAAAATTAATTGGAGAGAGCGGGCTTCTGTCAGGAGCGGGCCAAAAACTCGCCAAAGACCACTTGTGCTGAAGCAGGCAATGCTGTAAAAATCCTCCACACGAGGACATTTCCCGTAAGCTTTCTCTTCATTTTTTTAGTGAGGATGTAATAATTCGTAATTCATCGAATACATATCCTCATATTTTACAAAATTCTCAGCTGTCTTTGCTCCAGTGGAAAAAAATTAGTACATACTCTCCTCATAACTATAATTTTCCATCTGGTGTGCAACTACTCATATAAGATCATATTACTTTTACATATAAAATGTTCCAAGGTGCTTCATAGAATACACATCTGAAAAAGGATGCTGAGCCAAGATTTAAGATATTGAGAGGTGAGCAAAAGATCAGTCAAAGGCATTGGCCCCGATATTAGCTCAGAGGGAGGGAGCGGTGGCTGTTTTGCTTTCAGGAAAGCCGGAAGAACGGGCTTCCCTCGGGCCCTGCTGGATTTAACGGCAGGACCCGATTAACATTTTTCTGTCCCCATTTCCTGGGAAGCAGAGAGGGGAGGCAAGGAACTTCCCAACGTCAGGCGGGCTGAGGGAGAAACATGTATGACCTCCCGTAAACTCCACCACCTGGAAGGACAAGCACAGCAGGTGCATGGGAACACCATCAGCTTCAGGTCACACATCCCGACTTGGGCATGTATGGCCGTTCCTTCATCGTCACTGGGCCAAAACCCTGCAAATCCCTGCCTGACACACCATGGGGGTTCCTTCGCCGCACGGACTGTAGCGAATCAAGAAGAAGGCTTACCACCAGAGTCTTCAGGGCAACTAGGATTGGCAATAAATATTGGTCTTGCTAGCAACGTCCATATCCCCAGAATGAATTGAAAATGATAAAAAACATGAGACCTAATAAGATTTGGGGGCCAAATTTGGTCACCATCCATTTCTCGGCGATCCCCGGGCGGCACCTACCTGTTTGCCACCCACTGCCGCTGAGTCCCGTCGCGAGCCACTTTCGGCTCCGTTGTGTGGACGGCAGCGGCAGGCAGCAGCAGTTGATGGGCGGGAGCGGGAGCGGGTGGGAGCAGGATCGGGAGTGGGTGGGAATGGGCGGGAGCAGTTGGCGTCATCAGTGAGAAGCAGTTGGAGGCCTCGCCACTCGGGGATCTTCGGAGGGCCTTTGCGATTTTTTTGGGTAGTTTTTCTCTTTGGACGTGCCGTCATTTCGGGGCCGTTTGAGGCTGATTGCTGTTCTGCGCATGCACATAAAGGCACAACACTTTGTTCCACCTGTGAGTGTGAGAGGAGAGCGGGGAGAGGAGGGAGTTGGCATTTGAGGGACAAAGTTGGCACTTGAGGAGAGAGGTGGCATTTGAGAGGAGAAAGTTGGAGGTTGGAGAGGAGAGAGAGTTGGAGAAATTGAGACATACAAACTGTTGAGCAGCCAGTCGGTTCATCATTGAGGATGAGTGGCCAGAAATCTGCCATGAAGACCGGCAAAACCAGGCCCAGAGCACCCTGGTTTAATGAAGAGGAATTGGAGGAGCTAGTAACGGAGGTGGAGCGCAGGTACAAAGACCTCACCTGGGATAGTCGTGGCAAGCCTCCACCACCCTAATACCGACGCATTTGGAGGGAGATCGCTGAGATCGTGTCCACAACGGGCAACATTGAGCAGGATGGGGACCAATGCCAGAAACGTTGGAACGATTTGGTAGCGGCAGCAAGAGTGAGTGAAAATGTATTCGTCTCCTCCTCTCCAATGTCAAACAGGTTGTGCGCCAGATGTGTGTGTGTGTGGGAATATGTGTAGGGGGCATCAGCAAAGGAGCTAAAGGCTGCAACATTTCTTTGTGCAGAAGAAAAGAGCAGTCAAGGCAACCTACGTGAGACGGAAGGGAGACCAGCAGAGGTGGTCGAATTGAGCAGGCTGGAGGAGCGTGTGTTGGCATTGGTGGGTGACTATCGCTGTGCAACCACAACGGTTGATGCAGATCCAGTGCTACAGCATGGTAACATTATAGTAATCTATGGTCTGATTGATCATGCAATGTTAAGGCACTCTCAGTTTACCGCACACTTTGTTGCCCAGTATTGGTGTGTCCATGTAGAGATGGAACTCCTTGCTGGCAGTATGTGAGATATAGCATGGCTCACATCTCAGCTCGACCAATACCACCCCCCCCCGCCCCACCCCCTCGCCCCCCCCATAGACTGAAATGTTGTCCTCTATTTGCAGATGATGACTCGGACAGCACGGATCAAAGCGCACCATCGACCTCTGAACTTCAGAGAAGCCGTCAGACCCCAATGTCTCCCACCCCAACATTGCCCCCAGCCCAAGACAGCAGATCCCTCCTCCACCCCCATCCCACCCGTCCCTGCCCCTCCCGGTCCCATCACCTATTTCCACGGCTCCCACCTCCACCTCCCTGAGCCACGAAGAAAAGGAGAGGAGGGAGAAGAGCCCGTCTTTGAGGCCCTTGAGCTTCAGGAGCTGGAACAGGATGACAGCAGCCTCCTGCCACGTGAGCCAGCTGTCTGCAGAACCTCGGCATTGGGCTCTGAGTTCCTGGGGTTTGAAATGGACTCCACACTGGCAAGTTCTACCAAGAGCAGAGGCCGTGGCGCGAAGGCAAGCAAGGCACCAGACCCACCAGGAGTGAGCAACCACCTGAGGATGCAGCACCGCTCTCTGCAATTCAGGAGATGGTCCAGCTATCACGGACGAGTGTGCAGATAAGTCGCAATATGCCCCAGACCATGGCTGGGATCACTGCCAGCATGGCCACCTTCACCCAGCAGCATGATGACAGGATGGACCGGCTCATCACTGTGTTGGAGCACACAACCGAGACCATTGAGGCAATGAGGCAAGACATGGCTTCTGGACGCGTAATGCAAGCCCTCGACCCCATACCCTCAAGACTGACAGATCCCGTGCCTTCGGTCATATCCCCTGCCTTCTCACCAAGATGCACACGTCTGCAGACATCCCGCTGCCCTCCTGCACAACCTCGCCAACCAATGGCAGAGAGGGGCAGGGGAGCTGCATGCCGTGGTGTAGGCGGGGCGAGGAAGAGGAGCTTGGGCATGGCTTCAAGGGAGGGGGAAGAGAGGTGGTGGTGGGTACAGGGGTGGGTGTTGGTGGTGTAAATGTTTGTAAATGTAATAATGTTATGTAACCTTTGTTATTGTGTACTTGTAAATACACTCACATTGTTGACCCTTTCTTGGTGAGTGTCTGATTTTAATGTCATGTGTGTTGCCTTGTGAGAAACACACATCTGTCCCTCAGGTCATCTGCTTTATTAAGAATATCTTCCCATCCACATCTTACTGCACTGTATAATGGGTCCTGTCATCAGGCCATGGCAATACGTTTTATGTGCTGTGAGGGTTATTCAATATGTCAGCTTAATTACATCTCTCAGAATAGACTTATGTCCATCACCACAACAAGGCACGCTGGGTACAGGTTTTTTGTGATGATCAGAACAGATTTTATGAAGTAGTTTCCTTGCAGTACAAAGAAAGACACATTAACAAGGCGATAGCGACAGTTTAATCGTTGAAACCTCAACGGTAGGCCACTGAGTCACTGCGGCGCCTGTCTCTTGCTGTGTTCTATTGACCGTAATCCTTCCTCAGTTTGCTCTGTAATAGTGCTGCCCCTAAAGTCGAATAGCTGTAACTTTATACCCTTTTCCTCCCATACAAATGTTGTCAGAGTCTGCAGCTGCCTCAGGCTTACAATAGATCATTCTAACTCTAACCATCTCACCCTCTATGTTATATGTAGTGCTTCCCTGAGAACTTCTTGAAGGACTGTGTCACAGAATTAATTAATCAGCTTGGATGGACAAAATGTGACTTTTCATTTATTCATAATAATTTTGCCTTCACCATTGGGCTTCTCAATGAATGTTTTTCAGCAAGGTCAAAGAAAAAAGTTTCCATCAGCCTAGACTCATTTCAGTCGCTTTTATCACATCCAAATTAAACATAACCATCAGCAATAAAGTAAAGCAACATCCATCATCATAGGCAATCCCTCGAAATCGAGGAAGACTTGCTTCCACTCCAAAAGTGAGTTCTCAGGTAACTGAACAGTACAATACAGGAATTACAGTCTCTGTCACAGGTGGGACAGTGAGTGGTTGAAGGAAAGGGTGGGTGGGGAGTCTGATTTGCCGAATGCTCCTGCCGCTGTCTGCGTTTGGTTTCTGCATGCTCTTGGCAACGAGACTCGAGGTGCTCAGCGCCCTCCAGGATGGTCTTCCTTCACTTAGGGCGGTCTTTGGCCAGGGGCTCCCAGGTGTCGGTGGGGATGTTGCATTTTATCAAGGAGGCTTTGAGGGTGTCCTTGAAACATTTCCTCTGCCCACCTGGGGCTCGTTTGCCGTGTAGGAGTTTCGAGCAACATCCAGCTAACGTTTATTCAGCAGTTCCACTCCTGCATAGTCCAGCATCTGCACCATAGCCGTGATGTGCAACGCTGCAGTACTCGGAGCCCTTCTCCTTGCCGCCCGACTCACGGCCAGGCCACACCTGCTATTTGCCTTCTGGTCCTTCTGGCGAGCGGCAGGTCGATCTGAGGCCAGCATCCCTGACCAAAATGGGCGATTTGCAGCATCTGGCGTGGGAGGGCGGCATGACATCACGCCGGCGGATCCCTCCATGACCAATCTTGCGCCAGGCGGAACCTGGATGGCAGATGGGTGGCTCCAGAGGAATCGGATGAAAAACAAACATTACCAGCGGATCCTCGGCGGCTGCGGGCGTAACCTGCACCAAATTCAGCCCCTTGGAACCTCAGAAAACTCTCGAGTTCCCTACTTTGAGGACTGAGAAGATGATGCCTACGTAATATAGGTTTAAATTGTAAATACACTTCCTTGCAAGGTTAAAAAGTTGGCCTAGGTTTTCTAAATGAATGAAGGCAAGTTTTCAAAGTGTTAACTGAGCAGGAAAAAAACTTGCATTGTCCACTCTTTGGAATTATGTTTAGAATCCTACTGTAAGGTATTAGACCACAAACTAGGCTACAGTGATTTTAGTCTGGTTTTCCTGCCAATTGTACTATCAATTTGTAGTCACAGGAGGATGTATATGAAAGAAGCTCATTTATTGTATATTAGTTACTCCAGTTCATGTGGATTATCTCCTGTTTATTCAGGAGTGTGGTCGAATCAAAATACCTGCAGGTGAAGTTCAAAGACTTAAAGTTATTTGTTGGATTGCAGAAATCCCAGTTCCTTGTGATCTGTGTTGAGTTGAAATGTACCCAAGGCACGATTATAATCATCTCAATTTTTTACTGTCAGTTTCTCTTGTCTGGCCAGTCATTGTTTCTGTCGGATTTCACAGAGTTACAGAAACACACGCTTAGCAAGAATTGCTTTTTGCAGTGCCATTTATGCAAAGATGTTATTTTTGATGTGGGTTTATAAAAGTCATGATATTTAACTGCTATGGAAAAAATAATTATCACTTTAGCAAATTTCTATTGATAGAAAATGTTAGCTTTTCTTTCATTTTTATTAATTCAGCTCCAATATTTTCTCATTGGGAATTCACTTCACCAGAATCAATGACCAGAATTTTCACAGTGAACAGTGTATGGGTTTGGAGGCAAGTCAGCAGTTAAAAGCGCAGAAATTGACAGCGCATTGGGAACCTGTCATCATCACGCTGACTTCCGCACTTAACTCGGGCATGTTTCAAGGCGTGCTGCGGACCTGCTAGGGAGAGGCAGGCGACCTCATTGAGGTACCTGACTGCGAGTTTACAGACCCTTAACTGCCTTTTTAACCTCAGGTTTTGGCTTTAACTGGTTGCGCACGGGATTCATGCACCTCGGATACCTCGCCTGTGAAGGGTAGGTGGGAGTTCAACGGCCATTGTATGAGTCCATTAAGTGACAGCTGGAAAAACCACATAAATACTCCCACATTACACCTGCTTCCTTGCCTAAAGGGAAAGGCTCTGGCTGACACCATTTTGTGCAGAGATTTAGCTTTCAGTTGTTTGCAGGTCATGTCTGCAACCTCGGAGGCTACTCTCACCACATTGCTAGTCACTCTCACTACAATGGAGGATTGGCCTTCTGATCTCCACTTCACCTGTTGTCTATTACACCACAATGGGTGCTGCTTATGCTGTATCACCTTGGACCTCAGAATCGGACCAAGGTGAGCCCCAGCTGTTGCCACACCAGCAGCAGCAGCCACAACACCAGCAGCCTTCTCCTCACTGATCAGATGTTCCACAGGAGAAAGGGGATCAGCACAGGGGTGCCCCAGGCCAGAGGCGATACCCCCAACACAGGGTTTACAGGCAGAGGATGAGCTTCCTGGACATGACTGAGCAGCAGTCCTTCAGGAAGCTCAGGCTATGAGGTAGTCACAGATATTTGTAGCTTGCAGGAACAAGACCTGCTGCTCAGAGGCCCTGGTGGACACATCTTACTAGTAGCTTTCAAAGTCACCACTGCCATCAACTTCTTCACCTCAGGCTCCCTCCAGGGATCTGCAGCAGACATTTGCAGGATCCCTCAGTCATCCGCCCACCGATGCATCACACAGGTCACCGATGCCGAGTTTCACAGGTCAGCCAATTATGTAAATGTTGCCACTGATGAAGCCGGTGTTACTGAGCGGCCGCTTAGCTTTGTGTCTCTGGCTGGCTTCCCACAGGTGCAGGGTGTGATCATGTGGCCACCAAGGCACCCCCTCACCACCCAGGAGTGTTTGTGAACCGCAAGGGCCTCCACTCACTCAATGTGCAGCTCGACTATAACCACAAAAAGATCATCATGCATGGGTGCACCAGATTTCCTGCCAGCTGCCATGACTCTTTCATCCTCCACCAGTCCACCCTCCCTCAGCTCTTCTCACTTCCAAACAGACTTACCGGCTAGCTGCCTGAAGACAAGGGCTATCCACTGAAGACATGGCTCATGACACCCTTGAGCAGGCCAAGTACAGAGCGCCAAGAGAGATAATATAAATAAAGAAATACTTGCATTTATATAGCGCCTTTCATGACCACTGGATGTCTTAAAGTGCTTCACAGCCAATGAAGTACTTCTGGAGTGTCGTCATTGTTGTAATGTGGGAAACACAACAGCCAACTTGCGCACAACAAACTCCCACAAACAGCAATGTGGGGATAATGACCAGATAATCTGTTTTTTGTTATACTGATTGAGGGATAAATATTGGCCAGGACACGAGGGATAACACCCCTTCCCTTCTTCGAAATAGTGCCATGGGACCTTTTACATCCATCCAAAAACAGCACCTCTAACAATGCACTCCCTCAGCACTGCACTGTCAGCCTAGATTTTTGTACTCAAGTCCCTAGAGTGGGACTTGAACCCACAACGTTCTGATTCAGAGGCGAATATGCTACCCATTGAGCCACAGCTGACACATAATGAACACCTTGACCACTAGGGGTGAACTTGTGGGAGACATTCCTTACCTGATCACACAGGTATAAAAAGGGAGGTCCCACGCAGGGTCATCGTCTTTGGAGTCCTGTGAATAAAGAGTTAAGGTCACAGAGTAACCTTGTCCCCAGAATGTGCCTCATGTGGTTTCATGCTGTAGAGTAAGGACTTTACATTGGCGACGAGGATGGGATTTCATGGCCCACGAGAATAGCCACCGGTAGCACAGAGGAACGGCACTGTGTTGTGGAAGACTGGGACAATTTTGTCAAGAGGCTTCAGCAAAGCTTTGTTATGAAAGAATGGCTGTGTGATGCAGCAGGCGACAAGCGAAGGGCTCATCTTTTGACCAGTTGAGGACCAAAGACTTACGCGCTCATGAAGGACTTACTAGCACCCGAAAAGCCGGCGAACAAAACCTTTGAAGAACTTAGCAAATTGATCGGGGAGCACCTCAAACCGGTGAGTAGCATACATACAGATTCTACACCCACTGACGTCGTAAAGGACAGAGCATACCGGACTTCGTAGCGGACCTCCAGCGTTTGGCCAAGCTCTGTAAGTTCACAGATACCTGCAGCGGGGAGATGCTAAGGGACTTCTTTATTGAGGGCATCGGTCATGTGGGAAGTTTCCGCAAATTAATTGAGACCAAGGATTTGACCTTGGAAGCGGCGGCGTTGATGGCTCAAACTTTCATGGCGGGGGAGGAAGAGACGAGAATAATATACGCGCGCAATTCTGCCTCTAATGCGGCGATAGATCAGGGAGTCAACATCATCAATGCGACTCAGAGCCCCGCAGGCAGGAAGGGCAGTCCGACACTCCCCAGGCAGCAATAGACCCCAGAGTAGGACTTCAACAGAGACAATGGCAGGCTGAATGGACATTCACGCCATCACAGTGGACAATGTGGCCCAGGATGGGGCCATTGGCACCCACTAATAGGGTACTTATGAGCAGTCAACGGGACAGTCAGCATGGAGTGCCTGGCCATAGTCCCTTTGTTCCCAACAATGGAACAATGGAAACTTTAACTCATGCTGGAGGTGTGGGGGAAAACACTCAGCTAGACCTTGCAGATTTCAACAGTTTGTCTGCAGGAACTGCAATCTCAGTGGCCACTTAGCTCGAATGTGCAGGAAGTCTGTTATCAGACTAATATATGAGGCGGATGGACCAGAAGAGGGTTCTTTGAGGCAGGATGACTTTTGGGGCAAATCGATGGACACCGAGGTTCAGCGGGTCCATGTGGCGAATATTCACAGTTCATACACCAGAACGCCACCAATGATGATGAGGGTTTTATTAAATGGTATCCCAGTACGCATGGAGCTGGACACTGGGGCCAGCCAGTCACTCATGGGCGTTCAGCAATTTGAGAAGCTATGGCCACTTAAAGCCAGTAGACCCAAATTAGCACGTATTGAGACACAATTACGGACTTACACTAAAGAAATCATTCCGGTGCTAGGCAATGCAATGTTGGCGGTCACACACAATGGGTTAGTGAATCGGCTGCCGCTCTGGATTGTCACGGGCAATGATCCGTAACTGTTGGGGAGGAGCTGGTTAGCCGAGTTGAACTAGAAATGGGGGGATGTTCACGCAATGTCATCTGTGGACAAGTCCTACAACAATTCGATTCACTATTCCAATCTGGTGTCGAGACTTTCAAAGGCACTAAAGTAGTGATACACATCACACCGGACACCAGGCCAGTGCACCACAAAACCAAAGCAGTGCCGTATGTGATGCGGGAAAAGATCGGGAGCGAATTGGACCGGCTGTTGAGAGAGGGCATCATCTCGCCTGTTGAATTCAGTGACTGGGCGAGCCCCATCGTTCCCGTCCTAAAAGTGGATGGCTCTGTCAGAATCTGTGGCGACTACAAGGCCACCATCAATCGGGTGTCCCTACAAGATCAATACCTGCTACTGAGAGCGGAGGATCTCTTCGCCACGCTGGCAGGTGGCAAGCTGTTCACCAAGTTGGACCACACTTCAGCCTATATGACCCAGGAACTGGCCAACAAATCTAAACTACTGACCACCATCACCACGCACAAGGGACTGTTAGTTTATAACAGGTGCCCATTTGGCATTCGATCAGCGATATTTCAACAAAACATGGAAAGCCTGCTTAAATCCATTCCTGGAACAATCATATTCTCATCATGGGTCGAGACACCGAGGAACACCTCCACAACCTGGAGGAGGTGCTATGCCAACTGGACCGGGTAGACCTGTGACTCAAGAAGTCTAAATGTGTGTTCTTAGCTCTTGAGGTTGAGTTTCTGGGCAGGATGGTTGCTGCAGATGGGATTCGGCCCACCGAATCCAAAACAGAGGCAATTCGACAAGCACCCAGGCCCTGCAACACATCGGAGTTGCGTTCATTCCTGGAACTGTTGAACTATTTCGGGAACTTTCTGCCAAATTTGAGCATGTTGTTGGAGCTGCTACATGTACTCCTGCGTAAGGGTTGTGATTGGTTTTGGGGGCACTGGCAACGGGCTTTTGATCGGGCGCGAAACCTACTTTGTTCAAACAAGTTATTGACCCTGTATGACCCCTGTAAAATATTGGTTCTGACATGTGATGCATCGTCCTATGGGGTTGGGTGTGTGTTGCAGCAGGGCAATGCTAAGGGTCAACTCCAGCCTATGGCTTATGCCTCCAGGTCACTCTCTCAAGCAGAACGGGGATATGGGATGGTCGAGAAGGAAGCGCTTGCATGTGTCATCCACTACCGTGGAAAGCCTACGTGCGATCTTTGCAACCCACGGCTTGCCAGGCATGCTGGTTAGTGATAATGGCCCATGTTTCACAAGCTACAAATTCCGAGAGTTTATGTCGGGCAATGGCATCAACCACGTCAGGACTGCGCCATTCAAGCCGACCTCCAGTGGCCAGGCGGAACGTGCGGTCCAAATCATTAAGCAAGGTATGCTCAGGATTCAAGGACCCTCCCTACAATGCCGCCTATCGTGTCTCCTGCTGGCCGATAGATCCCGACTGCACTCGCTCACGGGGGTTTTGCCTGCAGAGCTACTAATGAAATGGACACTCAAAACTCGGTTGTCCCTCATTCACCCAGTCCTGACCGACATAGTTGAGGGCAAGCGCAAGTCACAAAACGAGTACCATGACCGTAATTCGAGGGGGAGATGTATAGAAATAAATGATCCTGTATTCGTCCTCAATCATGCCATGGGGCCCAAATGGCTTGAGGGCACTGTAATTGACAAAGAGAGGAATAGGGTCATCGTCATAAAACTCAACAATGGTCAGATATGCTGTAAGCATCTGGAACAAGTAAAAAAAGGTTCAATATCGACACGGAGGAACTGAAGAAGACCATGAGATGGAGCTCACAACACCGCCAGTGAACGAGCAACAAGAGCAATCAGAAGAATGCACAGTCCCTGAGGTCAGCCCGGACAGGCCAGAATCACCACAGGTGACAGACACTCACGTCAGTGTCCAACAACCAGAGCCCCAACTGCGGTGCTCCACGAGGGAGCGTAGACCACCTGAAAGACTAAACCTATGATTTCCAATAAGACTTTGGGGGGGAAGGTGATGTCATGTATGTAACCACAATGTAACGCCACTGTATTACTGTCTACTCTCAACCTAGATGCACACCTTGACCACTAGGGGTGAACTTGTGGGAGACACTCCTTACCTGATCACACAGGTATAAAAAGGGAGGTCCCACGCAGGGTCATCGTCTTTGGAATCCTGTGAATAAAGAGACCTTGTCCCCAGAATGTGCCTCGTGTGGTTTCATACTGTAGAGTAAGGACTTTACACAATCGATATGATGAAGATGTTCTACAGATGCCTTGACAGATCTGGAGGAGCCCTTCAGTTATCACCAGCCAGGATCTCCAGAATCACTGTCGTTTGCAGTGTGCTGCACAACTTAACGCCACAGCGAGGATTGGAGCTGCAGGAGTAGCAAGGCACTGAGTGCACAGCCTCTTCAGAGGAGGAGCAGAAGGAGGAGGAACAGGTGGAACACGAGGCGGAGGAGTTGGATGAACCTAAGGTGGAGATGACATAAACTGCGACACACATTGATACCCGGGAGGCTTGGGATGGCGTCTTAATGACTGGATTTACTTACCTTGCACCAGTTCACCTATAGGGGTTTCAGATGCTGTACGAACTTCCTCCCCCAAGAACACCACAAAGCAATCCTACAATGACCAAGCCATTCCTGTCACCCAAACCCCTATTGTTAAGTAATATCTGACCATTCACTCGAAGTGACAAAGCTACTGCCCAGGTAGCAGACAAAAATGGACAAGACGGGAAAGTTGTGCGTCAGAAATAGAACTGAAACTTAACATTAACATTTTGTCAAACATCTATGTGCATACTCTTTTGCATCTACGATTATGAGTTTTTCATTTCCGTGTGCTTCTATTAGGTGCAACCCCTGTGGCTTCAGCAGAAGTAGAGGCCAGCTGCTCACTTTCCTGCTGTGATAGCTGAGACACTTTTGACAGATATCCTCTGGGTTTTGGAGCCTGTGAGGGCCCCGCCAAAGACTGCTCCTCCTGTGACTGTGAACAAGCAAACTTGGCCATCGGGATCTGAGACACCATGTGGGGCTCTGACTGAGGGGGAGACAATGGGGAAGAAGTGCGAGCATTTTTAGAAGAGCCCCCACTTCCATGTTGCCTCTCACCATTATCCTTCTCGTGGGCCACCCGCACTTCCCTACAAGCAAGGAGCTGGAGCGCACCTTGCTGCACAGCAGTGGGACGAACCTTGCTTAGTTAAACAATACTCATCTTGAACCTTTATTGCATACATAACAGTTACCATTCTGCACATGATGACATTTCACTGGCTGCTGACATCAGTCACCAAGAATGACTGTTGTATGCCATGTGGCTGTATGGGACTGAATTCTGTCAATAGATTGCTGGGAGGTCCCCCTCTCTCCGTCTCCCATTGCTAGCAGCTCTGTAACTCCAGAGATTTCAAGCACTCCTTCTCTGCTTGAGTCAAATTGATGAATATTGGAGGGCCACCTCCGATTCACTGCATTTCCCTGTTGTTCTGGGCTCTCGTCTCCTGCAAGGAGGAAGAGAAGAGAATTTTGAGTGAGAGTGATGGAATGAGTGTAAGGAATGGATGGGTTACATCTGTAGAGGGTGACTATGAGGGAGTGGGGTGACATTACCAAATGACCTCCTTCTGTGGTGTTACTTTGCTATGATTGCATTAGGCTGAGGTGAGTATCAGTAGTGGTTAGTCAATTGGGGATGTGACAAAGTGCATAGACAGAGGGGGATGGTTAGAGGTGCAAGGCAAGTTGGTGTGAGTAAGGAAGTGCAGGAGTAGGGTAGGGAAGGCAGAGTGATGGGGTTGTGGTGACACACACAGCAGGATGAGGTTGAGTGTGACTTTGCAGTAATGTTTCATGATCTTCTGAGATCATCGAAAGGTTTGCGCCACTGCAGCCAGGTCCTCCCGATCACATCCCTGCTTGTGTCCTCCTGTGCAATGTGCAACAAGATTAGCGTTGATCTCCTGTAGAGGTCTCTTCTGCCAATTGGAAGGGAAGAGAACCTCCCTGCGTGCTGTGACTCCCTCCATAAACATATGGAGGGAGTCATGGGAGAGCCTGGTGCAGCCATGCACCTCTGCAGTGATTGTCAGTGCAGTGTGTCAATGCTGTAGAACACTGACAGCACAACTGTCAAAATCAATGTGAACATGGTTCCTTTTAAGGAAATCGGCTGATGACGCGTCATTAAATGATGTCATCAGACCTGCTTTCTTTTAATTGGCTGGTACCTCGCTGGGCGGGCTGAACAAGCCCAATCATCGGAAAATAACTTAGAGAGAACGGGCTGCAGCCAGGAGCGGGCTGGAACCTCACTAAAGACTCGCCACGGTTGGCAAAATCACGGCCTTAATTCTGTGGTGTCATCGCAATTTACAGCGTAGAAGGCAATCATTCAGCAGACTGAGACTGTACAGGCACGTTGCTAGAACAATGCAAAACTAACCCGATTGACATGCTGTCCTCCTAATTCTATACAATCCTCTCCTCCAACAGTTTATCTATTGTTCTCTTCAAAAATGCAGTGGACTCTGCTTCAATTCCTTGTGCTAAAGCAGGCAATGCTCTAACAATCCTCTACATGAGGACATTTCCCATAAGCTTTCTTCTCATTTTCTTAGTTACAGTTTTAACTTGATGAGCCCTCATCACTGAATCCCCAGCCAGCGAATGTAGTAATTGATAATTCACCTAATGAAAATCCTCATATTTTACAAACTTCTCAGCTTTCTTGGCTCCAGTGGAAATAATTTAGTGCATCAATACTCTCCTCATAACTATAATTTTGCATCCCTAGCGTACAACTGCACCTGCAAGATCCATTAATATTAGCTCTACCTATAAAGGGAGGATGGGCGAATAATTTGAAGTAAATGGAGAAGTAGTGCCAGGATAGATAGGACGGAGAATGGAGTGAAATTCGGCACTTTTGTACCAAAAAAAGAAGGGGGGGCGGAAATGGCCTCCGCAGAGCACCGTAGGGGTGGGATCAATGGCTGAGGACCCAATTTCACTGGACTCTCATTCAGTCAGAACGAGAAACCTGGCCCCTGGCTTTCTTAAAGGGCAAGTCTTTCAGGTCGGTACTACTCATTCTCATCAGATGCATTGTTGCGTTTGTTGTGTGTTGTTTGTAAAAAGGGCAAGTCCGAGAGGCAGCACAAAGGCAACCAGATTCAGCGATACCCAAATTGAGACACTAGTGCAAGCTGTGGAGGACAGGAAATGCCTCCTATTTCCAACGTCTGACAGGCCCTCTCGGCAGGTCTTCTGCAATGCTTGGGTAGAGGTGGCGGTAGAGGTGTTGGCCACCTCAATAGCGGACCAGACGGCGACACAGTGCTGAAAGAGGTTCAACGACATCACTCGAGTGGTGAAAGTGAGAACATGCTCCCCCTACTATTGGCCTTCAGCCTCTGAGCCTCTCCTTCCCCAACTCTTACTTACCTGCATCTGTTTGTAGTCAGCAAACCACCATTTCACTGATGAGTCATCTACATGTCATGTGTGCATACTCACAGTTGCGGGCCCCTTTCATTTGTTGCTTAGAGTTGCAGCTCATGAAGCCGTACATCCAGTAATACCACATGCCTAACTGGACTGCTCCTCACCAACCTTTCTTTGCTGTGTAGGCCAAGAGTGCACATAACAGCCAAGAGCAACAGAGAACAGGAGGTGGTGAGGCACAATTGCGGCAGCCCTGCGATCTGGAGGAAAGGGTACTGCGGCTAATGGGGTTGCAGGTTGGCTGTCCAGTGACTGTTGGCACTGTCAGTCCTGCTGGGGGCAGCATTGGTAAAGTGAAGACCTTCCTTTGACGCTACCTGGGCAGCATTCAACAAATGCCTATCAGTAACGTGGTCAGCAGTGTGTGCACCTTGGTTGCTGCATGGTGGACCCCTCTCCCTCACCTTTACACCTTTTATGCCATTTATGTTTGCAGAAGATGCCCCGGAGGTGGACCAGCCAGTGTCTGAGCCCCCAGAGCCAAGTGAGGCGATCGAGCAAATGTGGGAGTATGAGGATGCCGAGGAAGAGACAGATCCAAGCACTACGTCACTGCTTCTCACCCTTGAACGCACCAGCTCAGATACTGGGAGAACACGTTCGTTACAGTTTAGCTTAGGAGAGGTGCCTGCACTGGGTGTTGCACCGGGGCCTAGCGGGTTGCAGCATGGTCAACGGCATAGGGAACCTCAGGAGCCACCTCCCCGGAGGGCGAGTTCGCACGCAGTTCTGCTGCATGGGACTCAGATGAGCACCTCGATGTGGAGACATTCGCTGGCCATGTACATGGACATGCTAGAGGCAATGGCAAGGGTGCCTGAGAGCCTGTTGCAAGTGGTAAGGAGCATGGAGGAGCATGCCTTCCACATTGCACAGAGCTCTGTACACACCCTGGAGTCCTTCATTGCCAGTGTGCAGATGATGGTGGACTCCCAGAGCGACCGTGCGGATCCAGACCTCATGACGCGTGTCATGGGTGATGTGACAGCTGCCATTGCAGCACAGGTGGAAGCGACTCAACGTCTTAGTGTTGTAATGGAGAGGATGGTTGGTGGCATGGAAGCTCAGACTGCACTCAGGCAGTCTCAGCTGGATGCCACAGCTGCTCTGACTGCTGCCATCGCCGCTGGGTTCACCAGGGATCTCACAGTGTCGCAGCAGCCCACCCAACTGTGCTCCAGCAGATTGTTGGGGATGCTGAGGTGCTGCCCCGGGGGAGTGGCACTGGGTCATTAGAGCTGGAACCTGCTGTCCTCTCTCAGGATGACAGCATTTCTGATCCCAGCCCTGCTCTTCCGTCATTGCAACCAGCCATGGCTTGCACCCAGCCAATCCAGAGTGCTGGCGCCAAGGCTGAGGCAACTCAGTCTGCAGCCGGCCCTTCCAGGGCCAGAGCTAGTCAAGGGCAACCTAGAAGGGCATCTGTAGGGTCTGGAGGTAAAAGAGAGCAGCCTTCCAGCAGCTGTGCTGCAGCCACAGGGGAGACACTGCGGCGTAGCTTTAGAGTAAGTCAATGTAAAAGGGGCTATAGGTTGAACCCTCGAGTGGAGGGTAGCCAATGTAACCCCACTTTTTAAAAAAGGAGGGTGCGAGAAAACAGGGAATTATAGACCGATCAGCCTGACATCGGTAGTGGGTAAAATGATGAAATCAATTATTAAGGATGTCATAGCAGCGCATTTGGAAAGAGGTGACATGATAGGTCCAAGTCAGCATGGATTTGTGAAAGGGAAATCATGCTTGACAAATCTTCTGAAGTTTTTTGAGGATGTTTCCAGTAGAGTGGACAAGGGAGAACCAGTTGATGTGGTGTATTTGGACTTTCAGAAGGCTTTCGACAAGGTCCCACACAAGAGATTAATGTGCAAAGTTAAAGCACATGGGATTGGGGGTAGTGTGCTGACATGGATTGAGAACTGGTTGTCAGACAGGAAGCAAAGAGTAGGAGTAAATGGGTACTTTTCAGAATGGCAGGCAGTGACTAGTGGGGTGCCACAGGGTTCTCTGCTGGGGTCCCAGCTGTTTACATTGTACATTAATGATTTGGACGAGGGGATTAAATGTAGTATCTCCACATTTGCGGATGACACTAAGTTGGGTGGCAGTGTGAACTGCGAGGAGGATGCTATGAGGCTGCAGAGCGACTTGGATAGGTTAGGTGAGTGGGCAAATGCATGGCAGATGAAGTATAATGTAGATAAATGTGAGGTTATCCACTTTGGTGGTAAAAACAGAGAGACAGACTATTATCTGAATGGTGACAGATTAGGAAAAGGGGAGGTGCAACGGGACCTGGGTGTCATGGTACATCAGTCATTGAAGGTTGGCATGCAGGTACAGCAGGCGGTTAAGAAAGCAAATGGCATGTTGGCCTTCATAGCGAGGGGATTTGAGTACAGGGGCAGGGAGGTGTTACTACAGTTGTACAGGGCCTTGGTGAGGCCACACCTGGAGTATTGTGTATAGTTTTGGTCTCCTAACCTGAGGAAGAACATTCTTGCTATTGAGGGAGTGCAGCGAAGGTTCTCCAGACTGATTCCCGGGATGGCGGGACTGACCTATCAAGAAAGACTGGATCAACTGGGCTTGTATTCACTGGAGTTCAGAAGAATGAGAGGGGATCTCATAGAAACGTTTAAAATTCTGATGGGTTTAGACAGGTTAGATGCAGGAAGAATGTTCCCAATGTTCCTCAACCCCTTCGACCTCCTGGTCACGCTGCTCCTGACCCTCTGCCTGCTGTTGCTGTTGCCTTCTCCTCTCCGTGTCCCTCTCTCTCTGGCTCTGGGTGTCCGCATTCCTGCTCCTCCTCCTCGCTGCATGCCCTTCTCCACGTCCTTCTCTGTATCCAGCTAGATGGCCATCTCCATGGGTGTTTCCATCTGAGTGTGCCACCCTATCTGTGTCTGTCCCCCGCTCCCTCTGCGTCTGTATTTGCCGGCACCACTCTGTTCTGCAAACCACCCTGTGGTACAGAAAGTGGAGGAGGCAGTCCACTGCCAGGACTACTCTCAAGCAGTGGGCTACTCTGCTATTGGAGCAAGGTGATGTATGGCAAGCTGTGCAAACTGAGGCCCAGTAATCAGTGAAGGCGGAATCAGACACAAAAAGTAGAAGGCCTCAAATCGGAAGCAAATTTTGGCCGACAACAATGGTGGCAGTCGCAGCACGCCTTTAAATACCGCTGGCGGTTCACAGTGCTGATTTGACAGCAACAGAAAAAGTTGTCATGGAACCAACAAACGGTCGGTCGACGATTCCGGGACAATGTCTCTTCCAGGACGGTGACCAGGCAGTGCGCACGGTGATGACGTCTTTATTGCCCTGCGCAGGCAATCGGGGCGGGTGTCGACGGTGCGGTAATGTTTTGCGCCTGCAGAAATTAGGAGGGCAATGTCCCGATCGTTGTTCAGGCTGCCCCGACTGGGCAGGAAGGAGCAATTTCGTCCCCAAAATGTTCCGAGGTGCTTCATAGAATACACATCTAAAAAAAGGACACTGAGCCAGGATTTAAGATATTGAGAGGTGAGAAAAAGGTCATCAAAGGCATTGCCCCCGATATTAGCTCAGAGGCAGGGAGGGAGCGGAGGCTGTTTTGTGATCAGGAGAGCCGAAAGAACGGGTTTCCCTCAGGCCCTGCTGGATTTAATGGCAGGACCTGATTAAAATGTTTTGCCTCCATTTCCCGGCCGCAGCAAGGCAGATTGAGAGGCTGGCTGGCTGTTGGGCAGCTGGGCCTTTGGCACCAGGCTGCAACCAGGAAGCAGAGAGGGGAGGCAAGGAACTTCCCAACGTCAGGCGGGCTGAGGGAGAAACATGTATGACCTCCCGTAAACTCCACCACCTGGAAGGACAAGCACAGCAGGTGCATGGGAACACCATCAGCTTCAGGTCACACATCCCGACTTGGGCATGTATGGCCGTTCCTTCATCGTCACTGGGCCAAAACCCTGCAAACCCCTGCCTGACACACCATGGGGGTTCCTTCGCCGCACGGACTGAAGCGAATCAAGAAGAAGACTTGCCACCAGAGTCTTCAGGGCAACTAGGATGGGCAATAAATATTGGTCTTGCTAGCAACGACCATATCCCCAGAATGAATTAAAAATTATAAAAAACACAAGCAATTAGGAAAGCAAATGGTGTTAGCCTTTATTACAAAAGGATTGGAGTAGAAGAGTAAAGAAGTCTTACTGCAATTATATAGCACCTTGGTGAGAGCACACCTAGAGTGCTGTGTACTGTTTTGGTCTCCTTACTTAAGATAGGGAGTGCAACAAGGCTTCACCTTGTCACAGACTCATTCTTGGGATGGGGGATTGGCCTATGAGGAGAGATTGAGTAGACTGGGCCTATATTCTCTAGAGTTTAGAAGAATGAGAGGTGATCTCATTGAAACGTATACAATTCTTTAGGGGCTTGACAGGGTAGATGGTGGGAGGATATTTCCTCTGGCTGGACAGTCTAGAACTCAGTCTCAGAATAAGGGGTCGGCCATTTGGGACTGATTTGAGGGATGTGAATCTTTGGAATGCCCCAGAGGGCTGTGGATGCTCAGTCGTTGAGTACATTCAAGCCAATATTTTTTGGGGATACTAACGGAACCAAGGGATATGGGAATAGTGGTGGAAGGTGGATTTGAGGTAGATCAGCCATGATCTTATTGAATGGAGGAGCAGGCTTGAAGGGCCGAATGGCCTACTCCTGCATCTATTTCTTATGTTCTTATGAGACCGAGTAAGGCTTGGAGCCTCAGAAAACTCTCGAATTCCCTTACTTTGGGGACAAAGAAGATGATATCTACATAATATAGGTTTAATATACATCATTGCAAGGTTTAAAAAGTTGGACTAGATTTTCTAAATCACTAAAGGCAAGTTTTCAAAGTGTTACCCTAGCATGAAAAACGTGCATTGTACACTCTTTGGAATTATGTTTAGAATCCTATAGTAAGGTATTAGATCACAAACTAGTCTACAGTGATTTTAGTCTAGTCTTCCTGCCAATTGTACTATCAATTTGTAATCACAGGTGGATGTATATGAGAGAAGCTCATTTATTGTATATTAGTTATTCCAGTACATGTGGATTATCCCATTCCACTTCTATCTGAAGCTTCATATTAAGTTTATTTTATTCAGGAGTGTGGTCGAATTAAAATACCTGCAGGTGAAGTTGAAAGACTAAAAGTTATTTGTTGGATTGCAGAAATCCCAGTTCCTTGTGATCTGTGTTGAGTTAAAATGTAACCAAGGAGCGAATACAATAATCTCAATTTTTCTCTTGTCTGGCATTGTTTCTGTCGGATTTCACAGAGTTACAGAAACACACGCTTAGCAAGAATTGCTTTTTGCAGTGTCATTTATGCAAAGATGTTATTTTTGATGTGGGTTTATAAAAGTCACGATATTTAACTGCTATGGAAAAAGGCTCCTTCCAGGGATCTGCAGCAGGATCTCGCAGGCGGCCGACCATAGTTGCATCACACAGGTCACCAATGCCCTGTTTCACAGGTAAACATTATGTAATCTTTGCCACTGATGAAGCCAGTGTTAATGAGCATGTGCTGCGCTTTACGGCTCTGGCTGGCTTCCCACAGTTGGAGAGCATCATCAATTGCACACGTGGCTATTAGGGCACCCCCCACATCACCCAGGAGTGTTTGTGAATCGCAAGGGCTTCCACTCCCTCAATGTGCAGCTCGTCTGCAACCATAAAATAGTTATGCATGTATGCGCCAGATTCCCTGGCAGCTGTCATGACTCTTTCGTGCTGCTCCAGTCCACCCTCCCTCAGCTCTTCGCACTTTCAAACAGACTTACCGGCTGGCTGCCTGGAGACAAGGGGGTGGATTTTCGGCTCCTCTCTGCTTCGTTTTTCACCCCGGAGCAGCGGCAATGGCGGCGGAGAGGTGTTCTGGCCGGGTGGTCAGCCTCCAGCGTCCTGCAGCGATTCACGGGTCTGGTTTTGTGTTGGTGTGCAATGCCCCTGGTTGCGACACTTGCGTGAGTTTTGACTCTTGCCTGACCCTTACGCCCCAAAGCGCGATTCGCAGTGAACGCCTGGGAAATCAGGCAGTCCAGTGATACCGACAGCGGAGAAGTAAGTAATAGAAACATAGAAACATAGAAAATAGGTGCAGGAGTAGGCCATTCGGCCCTTCTAGCCTGCACCGCCATTCAATGAGTTCATGGCTGAACATGCAACTTCAGTACCCCATTCCTGCTTTCTCACCATACCCCTTGATTCCCCTAGTAGTAAGGACTTCATCTAACTCCTTTTTGAATATATTTAGTGAATTGGCCTCAACAACTTTCTGTGGTAGAGAATTCCACAGGTTCACCACTCTCTGGGTGAAGAAATTCCTCCTCATCTCGGTCCTAAATGGCTTCCCCCTTATCCTTAGACTGTGTCCCCTGGTTCTGGACTTCCCCAACATTGGGAACATTCTTCCTGCATCTAACCTGTCTAACCCCGTCAGAATTTTAAACGTTTCTATGAGGTCCCCTCTCATTCTTCTGAACTCCAGTGAATACAAGCCCAGTTGATCCAGTCTTTCTTGATAGGTCAGTCCCGCCATCCCGGGAATCAGTCTGGTGAACCTTCGCTGCACTCCCTCAATAGCAAGAATGTCCTTCCTCAGGTTAGGACTCCTAAGGTAAGTGTGATTGTTTTTCCTATTAATTTTTTTTGCGATTTGTCTTGTGGTGTTTTGCAAGTGTTTTTTTTTTAGTTTGTTTCCCTCCCCCCCACCCCCCGGACGTTTCTCGAGGGCTCTCGGCCCGGTTCTTTAGCTCAGGGGTTTTTCATTCTAATGCCCTAAGAGAGGTGTACAACGCCTCCGTTAGCACTTCACCCTCTGACTCGGGGCTCAGTTGCCCAATTTTACACTTACTGAGGCGCAAACTGTTCCCGGGCACAAAGTTTACCGTCCCCGTCGCCATTACCGCCCCCAAATCATCAAAGCCGAAAATCAAGCCCATGGCTATCCACTGAAGTCGGAGCTCATGACACCCTTGAGGAGGACAAGCAATGAGGCCGAGGAGCATTATAATGACAGCCACATGTCAACCAGATTTGTTATTGAGCAATCAACTGGCATGCTGAAGATGTGCTTCAGATGTTTTGACAGATCTGGAGTAGCCCTTCAGTACGCACCAGCCAGGCTCTCCAGAATCATCGTGGCATGAGGATTGGAGCATGTAGGAGGGGCAAGACACAGTGCACACAGCCTCTTCAGAGGAGGAGGAGGAACAGGTGGAACACGAGGCGGAGGAGGTGGAGGAGCCTGAGGTGGAGATGACATTGCTGCCCGGGAAGCTTGAGATGGCCTCATAATGTCCAGGTAACTTCCTCCCGCAACAACACCACAAAGCAGTCTTACAATGACTGAACCATTACTGTCACCCAAACCCCCATTGCTCGAGGGTAAGTAATATCTCACCATTCACTCGAAGTGACAAAGCCACTTCCCAAGTAGCAGGTAAAAATGGACAATATGGGAAAGTTGTGCAAAGAAATAAACTTATGTGCGTCAAAAATATAATTTAAACTTAACATTAACATTTTGTCATGCACCCATGTGGATATGCTTGTGCCTCTAGGATTGTCTTTTTTTGTTTACTTGTGCTTCTATTAGGTGCAACCCCTGTGGCTTCAGCAGAAGTAGAGGCAGGCTGCTCACTTTCCTGCTACGGCTGCTTTGAAACTTTTGCCGGACGTCCTCTGGGTTTTGGAGTCTGTGAGGGCCCCACCAAAGTCTGCTGCTCCTGCGACTGTGCAGGGGCAGACTTGGCCATCGCGATCCGAGGAGGCATCTGGGGCTCTGACTGAGGGGGAGTCAATGGGGGAGAATTGGGAACACTTTTAGAAGAGCCCCCACGTCCATGTTGCCTCTCACCATCATCCCTCTCATGGGCCACCCGCACTCCCCTACTAGTAAGGAGCTGGAGCGCACCTTGCTGCACAGCAGTGAGACAAACGCCCAAGTCTACGTTAATATCCCGCCACAAGATGAGGTCAATGAGTGTCTGCAATCTGTTGTTCACAGTAAGCATGATCTTGTTGGACTGGTGCATTAGCTGCTCCATGCAGGTGGCCATCCTTTCCATGGAACAGCACATCGTCACCATCGCCTGCGAGATGGTGGTGCTCATGTTGGAGATGGACTCCTCCATTCTCTGTACAGTTGCAGACAGCGTGGCTGCAAAAGCTGTCAGAGACTCGCGCAATTGTTGTTACTACTCCAAGATCACCCTCTTTCCCGATGGCCTCCGAGTTTCAGCATCTGCAAGCCACTCAGCAGAGCTTGGAGTATTTTGCACCCTCCGACGAGGATTCTCCACTGCTGTCCCTGTCTCCACCATCAGCTCTTGCTCACTTGTGACATGTGAGACACCAGGTGACAACACTACTCTGTCTCACCGAGGTGCGCGTATCTGCGCTGGTGCTGGATGCATTTGGGTCTACTGACGCTGCGCCCTCAGAGACTAGAACTTCCTCTGAAGAGTCGCTTTCCTCCTCTGGCTGGACAGTGGTGGGGGGGGGGGTGCGGGAGGAAGGGGGGAGGGCACTTGATGGACCTGTGGGAAAGTAAAGAGATAAATTAGGTTAGAATAAGAACGTGTAACATTACCATCATGCACATGATGACATATCTGCTGCTGATATCGGTCACCGTGAGTGACTGTTGTATGCCATATGGCTGTATGAGATTTCATTCTGTCACTAGATTACTGCAAGGACCATTTCTCTATGTTTCCCACCGCCAGAAGCTCTGTAACTCCAGAGATTTAAAGCACCTCCTTCTCTGCTGGAGTCAAATTGGTGAATATTGGAGGACCTCTCTGCCTCTCCCTATTGTTGTGCACTCTCGTCTCCTGCAAGGAGAGAAAGAAGAGAACTTTGAGTGAGAGTGATGGATTGAGTGAAAGGAATGGATGGGTTAAATCTGTAGGGGGTGACTATGAATGAATGGCGTGACTTTGCCGAATGCTCTCTTTCTGTGGTGTTACTTGCTGAGATTGCATTAGGCTGAGGATGAGTGTCAGTGGTGGTTAGTCAGATGGGGATGAGAGTGGGTACATAGACATAGAGGGATGGGTGGGCGTGCAAGGTAGGTTGGTGTCAGGAGTGATGTGCAGGAATAGGTTTGGGAAGGCAGAGTGATGGGGATATGGTGACAGGCACATCAGGATGATGGTGAGTGTGGCTTTGCACTCACCTTTCCTGACCTCAAGAGATTATTAAGTCTTTTGCGACAGTGGATCCATGTCCACTTCATGACATCCCTGCTGCTGACCTCTTCCGCAATCTCCATCTATGCCCTCTTAGTGTTTCCGGCTGGTCTTTTGCGGCCATCCTCAGGGAAGAGGACCAGCACTTCCAGCGAGGCATCAGGGAATCTTGGTGCTGTCTTCTGTCTGTGTATCTCTATGACCCACAGAAATCTCAATATTATGCAGCAATTTGTAGCTCTCCCAAACACCTGGATCTCTCCTCCAACAACCTTCAACTGAGATGTGTGCAAATTGAACTCAAAATTACGCTAGTTTTGAGAAGTTTTAAAAATAAATATTTGCGCTGAAAACGAGTCATTGGTGACGTCATCAGTCATGCTCCATTTAATTGGGTCAGGAAACCGGTGCGACTCTTTGAATTGATGTAATTGAGTTAAACGTGCAGTGCAGAATGCGCTGTTGGAAAGTTCGGGATAGCGACCAGTTACACGGCCAACACGCTCCCGCTCCGTTGCTCAGGTAAAGATTCCGGACAATGTTTGAACTGTTGATTTCCATTTGTACTGATTGAAAGGTTATGGTGAATGGACCAGGTAGTTACATAATGGCGTGGAGTCTCTGCTGGTTTTTCTGCGATCTTTTGCACTAGTTTAAAAATGATTAAACTGCCCACGCCTCCACATGGAATTAATCACCAGTGCAACTTTCTGCTCCTTATGCCCGTTTGCAGGTCTTCAGGAAGCTCTTAAAATTAAGTTTTTATTTTAGATGCAAGGACACTTATAGGCACGTTTTAAAAGTTTAAAAAAAATGTTTTTAACTTCATCATCATAGGCAGTCCCTCGGAGTTGAGGAAGACTTGCTTCCAATCAAAATGAGTCCTTAGGTGGCTGTACAGTTCAATATGAGAACCTCAGTCTCTGTCACAGGTGGGTCAGATAGTCGTTGAAGGAAAGGGTGGGTGGGACTTGTTTCCCACATGCTCTTTCCGCTGCCTGCGATTGATTTCTGCATGCTCTCGGCAATGAGACTCAAGGTGCTCAGCGCCCTCCCGGATATACTTCTTCCACTTAGAGCGGTCTTTGGCCAGGGACTCCCAAGTGTCAGTGGGGATTGTTGCACTTTATCAGGGAGGCTTTGAGGGCGTCCTTGTAACGTTTCCTCTGCACACCTTTGGCTCATTTGTCGTGAAGGAGTTCCAAGTAGAGCACTTGCTTTGGGAGTCTTGTGTCTGGCATGCGAACAATGTGGCCTGCCCAGCAGAGCTGATCAAGTGTGGTCAGTGCTTCAATGCTGGGGATGTTGGCCTGGTCAAGGACACTAATGTTGGTGCGCCTGTCCTCGCAGGGTGTTTGTACAATCTTGCGGAGACATCGTTGGTGGTATTTCTCCAGCGACTTGAAGTGTCGACTGTACATGGTCCATGTCTCTGAGCCATACAGGAGGGAAGGTATTACTACAGCCCTGTAGACCATGAGCTTGGTGGCAGTTTTTAGAGCCTGGTCTTCAAACACTCTTTTCCTCAGGCGGCTGAAGACTGCACTGGCGCACTGGAGGCGGTGTTGAATCTCATCGGCAATGTCTGCTCTTGTTAATAAGAGGCTCCCGAGGAATGGGAAATGGTCCACGTTGTCCAGGGCTGCACTGTAGCTCTTGATGACAGGGGGGCTGTGCCGTGCGGCGAGGACAGGTTGGTGGAGGACCTTTGTCTTACAGATGTTTAGCGTAAGGCCCATGCTTTCGTACGCCTCAGTAAATACGTCGACTATGTCCTGGATTTCAGCCTCAGTTTGTGCGTAAATTTTTAACTTACAAGGAAACTGACTACTGTGCACCAATGTAACTAGTAAATTGTTGTGCATAGTTACTTAAAGTCATTTTCATTTATTTAAAAGCTGGTTACTCACAGGTGGTGGACTTAAAAATGCTTATTTTTTGTGATAAACTAATTTTTAGTTGTATTAATCAAATTGCACCAAGTTCCCACTCTTAAATGTATCTCAGAATATTTTTATGCAAAAATTTTAATTAAAAAATGATGTTCTGAAACGCTGCCTGATTGCTTTGGCAGATTTTACGTTCGATGATATGCAAATGAGTTTGAGCGGAAACTTGAGCAAATAAAACTTCTCACAACCAGTGGAATTTAGAGTTCAATTAGCGGCAGGATCGCCGATTGCACCCAAAGTGGAAACTCTTGCGGCTGATTTTCAGCTCATTTGTGCCCCATTTAGCGCCTCAGCGGGGCGCAAAAATGACTTTTGGGGCGCAAGACAAGGTGCACAACATTTTGCACCTGGGCGGAACCTTTACTATGGGTTTGTGACACAGCTAAAACTTACTGCCCGCTGCTGTATTAACCGTATTGATGATGTAGATCACTGTGCTAGCGCCCCGGGCGGAACTTTCGAGCATTTCTCCCGATTTAGTGTCCGCTCGCGGACCCCGCCCAGAAAAAACAGTCGGACCCAGAGCGCACCAGGCGCTAACGGCGCCATGTTGAAAGCGGAGGAGGAAGTCACAGTTGTGAGCGAATAAGACAGTCGGGAGAAGAACGCTGCGTTACGGCATACCTTTGATTGTGAAGTTTTATATGAGCTTCTAGTTTGTTTTAAAGGATAGTTAAGGACATTTTAAAAGATATAGGGGCCACACTATGTCAGGAGCCAGTAATCCTGGCTGCTATATTAATACGGCTTCGAGCTGGAAGAAGGCGTATTGTTGATTATTTGCAACGTAATCGAAGAGGTCGCAGACGTACAGGGAGGAGGCCTTACCCCCTACAAGTTTACAGGGAACATCGTTCATATACCTCCAGCTCTCTGAGGCACAGTGCGTTAGAAGGCTGCACTTCCAAAAAGAGATGGTCACAGAGCTATGCTAGCTCATACAGGCAGACCTAATGCCTACCAGTGGCAGCAGGACTACACTGCCCATCGAGGGGAAGGTGACTGCGGCACTTGCCTTCTATGCTCCGGCTTCTTTCAGGCATCAGCGGGGAACATATGCTCCATCTCGCAGCACGCTGCACATTGCTGCATTCGCCAGGTGACTACTGCACTCATGCAGAATGGATTTCATAAAGTTCCCAATTACCAGGGAGACCCAAAATGAGAGGGCTGTAGGTTTTGGACAATTTACTGGGTTCCCCATGATGCAGGGTGCCCTTGACTGTACGCACATTGCCCTGCGAGCACCTTTAGAGAATCCAGAGGTTTTCCGAAACTGAAAGGTATTCCACTTCACAGAAGTACAGATCGTCTGCGACCATACTCAGTGCATCATGGCAGTTAATGCCCAATATCAAGGGAGCATTCATGATACTTTCATCTTGCATGAGAGCAGTGTCTCATGCATGTTCCAGCGCCAACCACAAGGCCAGTGCTGAATGCTCGGGGACAAAGGTTACGACCTCGCCACCTGGCTCATGACCCCCCTCTGGAACCCTCAGACAGAAGCCGAGCATCGCTATAATGAGAGCCATGCAGCCACACGCAACATTGTAAACAGACAATTGGAGTGTTCAAGCAACGCTTTCAATGCCTGGACACTCTGGAGGCTGGCTACAATGCTCCCTTCAGCAGGTCTCTGTTCATTGTGGTGTGCTGCATGCTACACAACTTAGCATGATTATCAAAATCCACAATGAGGCCTTGGACAACGTGGACCATTTCCCAAACCTCGGGAACCTACTGTCAGCAAAAGTGGACATTGATGACGAGGTCCAACACCGCCTTCAGTGTACCAGCGCAGCCTTCAGTCGCCTGAGGAAAAGAGTGTTTGAAGAGCAGGACCTCAAACCCAGCACCAAGCCCGTGGTCTACAGGGCAGTAGTGATGCCCGTCCTTCTATATGGCTCAGAGACTTGGACTATATACAGCAGACACGTCAAAGCGCTGGAGAAGTACCACCGGTGCTGCCTCCGCAAGATCCTGCAAATCCATTGACAGGACAGATGCACCAACGTCAGTGTTCTCGCTCAGGTCAACAACCCCAGTATCGAAGCATTGACCACACTCGACCAGCTCCATTGGGTGGGCCACATCGTCCACAGCCCCAACACAAGACTCCCAAAGCAAGCGCTCTACTCAGAGCTCCGACACGGCAAGCAAGCCCCAGGTGGGCAGTGAAAAGGCTTTAAGGACACCTTCAAAAGCCTCCTTGACAAAGTGCAACATCCTCACCAAGACCACCAAAGTGGAGGAAGAGTATCTGGGAGGGAGCTGAGCACTTTGAGTCTCATCGCCGAGAGCATGCAGAAAGCAAGCATAAGTAGCGAAAGGAGAGTGCATCAACCCAGGGTCCCCACCTACCCTTTCCTTCAACCACTGTCTGTCCCACCTGTGACAGAGGCTGTAGGTCCCACATTGGACTCCTCAGTCACCTGAGAACTCACTTTTAGAATGGAAGCAAATCATCCTCAACTCCGAGGGACTGCCTATGATGATGACACAACTTAGCCATCATGAGGTGACAGGAATTGCCAATGGTGATTGCAGAACCACCTTAGGAGAGCGGGAGAGGAGGAGGAGGAGCAGGAAAACGAGGAAGAGGAGCCTGGTGAAGAACCCATGCTGCTGCCACCACCACCATCACCACAGGGGAGGCCGCGTGGAGTTTTCGCCGCTGCAAAAGCCTTACGTCGGCAGCTCATAATTGAACGCTTTGCTTGAAGAGTGAACGACAGGTTTGAGCATTGCCTGGCCACTCTATCCCCCTTTTATTCTGCAAATGGGACACTACACAGGAATGGTTAAGGTGAACAAAAAAATTATTAAACATTGTAACATTATAAACGTTAACCTTTATTGTGAGACTTAAATAAAATACAGTAAGCTGCATCCAGCAGTGTGATGATTCAACAACATTAACATCATAATTCAGTGTGAAACTTTAACATATGTAAAACATACGATGCGTCCAGTATCAACAACATAATGCAGCAATTCTGCCCCACTATTTTTTCCCACCATCTTTTGCCCCCCTTCCCCTTGCCACCCTTCCCCTTGCCACCCTTCCCCTTGCTTGCTGCTCTTAATGAAGTGGCACCAAGATGGCGTGCAGCAAGGCTGCCAGAGCGCTGCTGTGTTGGGGGGAGAGACCATGGAGACGCAGTCTGGGGGCGCACTGGAACAGCTCGTGACGTGGAAGGCCCGGCTTCTGACTGGCGAGCCTCTTCATCGGTGTCGCCAGTCACAGGTGGTTTAGGTGTGACAGTGGGGAACGCAGAGAGTATGGTGGCAGGCAAGGACTGCATCACCTGCCCAGCAGGGCTTGTGCCTGTGATGCGCCATATTCGACAAGGGTTCACACCACACTCTCCGGAACTCCAGTGTCACTGCTGGAGGACACCAGCCTCGTGTGGGCATTGATGGTCTCGCTGGTATCACAGCTCGCACCGACAATCTGTGATCCTACCTCTGTAATGGTTGCTTTCAGACTGTCAATGCTCACGGGAATCCAACCCAAAACATCAAGGAGATGATAACTGACTTGGATGCTTTCCCTGAACATTCCCAACATGTCCAGTTCCACATCCGCCTGTCTGTCAGCAAACCGATTTTGCCAATTCACCCTCCGGAGAGATGGCATGCGGTATTCAACCCCAGCACTGCGTTGCTGCACGCCACTGGTCCCAGGAGCCCCGGATTACTCGAACCCTGAGAACGTCACGTCATCCTCAAAGTAGCTTATTGCCGCTGGTGGAACAGGGGTGGATTGAAGCTGCGCCGGAGTGGTCTCATCTGTATCCTCCTCTTCCTTCTCCTCCAGACGATTGACTGACATGGTGGGGTCCCTTGAGGGATGCAGTGCCTGTGTCTGGTCATCTGGAAATAGAAAGCAACAGACGAGTGGTTAGCAGCAGGGGAGGAGGCAGGATGACATGAGGAAGGTCGCAGAGCACAGGCTCATTTGAAGGACCGCCGCTACTCCATTATATGTAGTTTAGAGACACTGCAGGACATTGCCCCAACCCAGCCCAGGGAGTGTGCAGGACTTACCCTCAGTATCCGAACGGGGGTCAGCGCCCCCAGTGGCAGTTGCCCGACCTGTGATGCCAATGAGGCCTGCCATTCTGTCCTCGATGTTGGTGAGTGGCAGGGTCTGAGCGGACCGTCGCCTGTCAGCACTGGCTCGCGACGATTATGCAACGTCTTTTCCCGCAAACTTGAAAATGGGAATGGTTAGAAGAGGGTCGATCTGCTCTTGTGGTACAAATAGCCACCAAAGCACCATACTGTCTGAATGTTATACAGTCCTCTGTTTAATGGCCTTTGAAGTTGCACGTAGTTCATCAGGAGGACATAGAAGTGGGGAGCAATCTTATGAGAGCTCAAAAAACAATCTTAATAATGTGTAAAGATCATTCATGGCAAATAGGGTGCCGAACTAAGCCGACCTATGTATCATGCTGAGAGGCACCAACAGCATGAGAAAATAGTGTATCAGATTTATAATTCAAGTAATGAAAGAGTGCATGAATTAAAATTGTACTCACTCTGACCACCCTTGTCAAATCATTAAATTTCTTTCTGCATGGTGTTCCAGTCCTCACCACAATGTCTGAAGCAGAGACCTCCTCAGCGATTTGCCTCCAGATCCTCTTAAATATGGATGGCAGTGGTCTAGATCCACCCCAAAGATGCAACTCCTACCCTCTTCTCTCCACACCCCCCACTAGAGCTTTATTAGCCTCATGGCTGAATCACCTGGCACGCTGCCTAGAATCGTTGTCCTCCATCATCAAAATCCAAATGTAAAATGGCTGATTCAGCCCCGGGTGTATTGTGCATGCTGCATTAGCATTTGTGAGTGGAGAGCAGACCAGCAGTATGGGAGAAAAAAAATTACGCATGCGTAGAACGACCAATTTTTTTAGCGTCGGAACTTCCTGCTCCAGCGCACAAAGTGTGTAATGCAATGCCACTCGTGAACTTTCATTCGACAAAAGTTGTGAGCTCTGGTGCTAATGCTAACCCGGCGCTAAACTTTTCACTCTGCCGCGAATTGCGCCTGGAAACGGCAAAAAGCTGAAAATCCAGCCCTTGGCCTATGACTCTGTAATATAGTGGTATAGATGTTTAAATGTATGATTGTAAGAACACTGTGTTCGTGACCCTGACAAGAATATTCATCAAGACCACCAGATGAATTCTTAATCCCGTCACCTTAATTCCATGTCAACGAATTGTTCAGGGTTTACCTCCTAGTCTATGCCTACAAGTTAATGATGCCGACATTTGGCTCGCCAAACAGTCTTATATCAACTAGTTTGGATTATATCAGCATTTACACTACCAACCTTCCATCACGATCTGCAAAAAACTACCACATGAATGAATTAACCCTTTTTTGCCAATTATCAAAGAAGCAGTCATGAACTAACAATTGTTTATTAATCTTAGAATCATAGTTAGCTGCACTTCAATATTCAGTATGCAAATAGGTATACATGGGGTCAATTGTTGAAATAAATAAGAAGTTACAAAGATAATTCAGTGTTGTCACAGTAATTCAGCATTCGGTGTTTGCTGATAATAAAGTTGAGATCAGATTTTTATAAATGGATTAATTTACGATTGCGTGCCTTAAATAACAATTTGACAGCACAAAATACCCAGTATATTGAATAGATTAAAGTCTATATTAATGTTTCCAAAACTTATATGATTTTGTTATGAGCTTATGTGGATGAACTGGTCGCTTCACCTTCATCTGGGAGGATGGTGTTAGCCGTCAGGGACATGAGTAGTGAATTGCCTTCTGGGACATCGGAGTAGTGAATTGCCTTCTGGGACATCGGAGTAGTGAATTGCCTTCTGGGACATCGGAGTAGTAAATTGCCTTCTGGAACATCGGAGTAGTGAATTGCCTTCTGGGACATGAGAGTAGTGAATTGCCTTCTGGGACATCAAAGTAATGAATTGCCACATGTAGAGGCGCTATCCATTCCTTCTGGATCCTCTGCTCTTGGATAAATTCACCCTCTGCATTGGCAAGTATATCTGGACAAGTTGTCTTGAATCTTACCTCCCTTGAGCTCAGGGAAACTTGTACATTTAAGTGATACACTTATATCTGCTTACATCTGGTTGGTATAGTCATACAATCTATATTTCTGTAACCGTTCCCTCTCTTTGTCGGAGAAGCACTTTCTGATTTTACAGAGACAACCTTCTACATATACTAGACAAATATCATGTATACCTTTTACTAGAAAGACTCTTACAAGAACTAGTTAATGAACTAGAACTAAGCTAAATACTGAAGACTGAGGAATTTCGTGTCAGAAAACACTGTCTTATATATTCCTAATTTCCAAAGAAATCTCCTCAATTCTATTGATCAATCTGGCTTGTATCAGAAGAGTTCAGTCCTGTTGGTGTCAATCACCTCACACAGCCATGCTAATATCCCTGAACCTCTAAATCAATGGATATGCCAGGTCACTCACTTACTCCCAAGCTTCTCAGCTCTTTGCACACAAAGGGTCTCCAGATAAGGCAGGATATCTTTATGTGCTCCATAACAAACCAGTTCCAGGCCTGTGGTCTTGTCTTCTATTCCTGATAAGAAATGTTTTGTTTGTATAAGTATTCATATTACCATTATCCTTTCCTTTCCCAGCATTCAGATTGACTACTGACTCCATTTTGAGGACACAGTTAAGGCAATTCTTAGAACATAAGAAATAAGAGCAGGAGTAGGCTATATGTCCCCTCAAGCCTGCTATGTCATTAATAAGATCATGGCTGAACTTCAATATCAACTCCACTTTTCTGCCCTATCCCCATATCCCTTGATTCCCATAGTGTACGGGAGGATGAAAACCTCTTACTTTACCCAGAAGGAAAAGAGCTGTGGGATCTGGCTGTGCTGCAGCAGGCCAGTGTCCTGGAAGGAACGGGGAACCCAGAACCAGGTGTGGATTGAAACGGAGACGGTGTGGCCTTGGCAGGGCAGTGATTGGACGGGGGAGGACACCAGAGGGCCAATGGTGGGACAGAGTCATCCCGAAGCAAGGGACTCCAAGCCAATGGGAGTGCCCTAGCTCGAAAACTTGGAACTGACTCCTCACCGATACCGGGCTATTGACTCCCCCACGTTTACACTATGGAGGGATATTATGCAGGCCTTAAGAAAACTAGGGAACCCAAAACAAACTGAGGGCCTACACGATGGCTACAGGAGGCCACACCCTGCCAACCCAATTAACATCTACTCAACCCTTGATTAGGTTAACATCATGGATGGCCAGTGGAAAAACCCCCGTGAAATCCAACACTGCTGCATTTTTCAAAAATCACAAGCCCACCAATGGGAAGGATTTATTTCAGCACGAAAGTCTGGCTGGGTAACTGGTTATAAGAAGGGGTTTCTGCCCTGACAAGTTGTTCCGTTCTCGTGTTCCAGCAAGCAGTCAGCCTTTCGACACAGAAGGAAGACCAGTGTCCGAAGACACCGAAGACAGAAGAAGCAAACCACCATCCCGAGACGGCATCAGTTCAGCCCCCTTCCACTACTGGAGACTGAACCTTTTCTTTTTCCACAAGGATCTTCCCCTGATCGCTGGACTCAGGTAGATCCACAGCAACAACAAGATGCAACAACAACCAAGTTTCCAAGAAAATCACAACTGAAAAAGTAACTTCAAGGTCCTGAAGATAGCAAAAAGAGAACCCCGAAACCGCGTTTTGACCTGGAAAGACTGTAATGGCTGTGGTGAGTATAATCTCTGGTCCCCAGAACTCCCAACTCAGTTGGGTCAAGAAGGTGGGAGGTTGGGCGTTGCACTGCTGTTAAACTTGTGTAAAAATTTTTGTTTTGTCCGTTTAGTGGTATTTAGGGGGATTGTTTTGATGATTTATTGCTGTTTGTTGAGATACACCTTGTCAAATAAATTGGAAGCTTAAAGTTCCTCTTGGAATCGCCTTGTCTCAGTTCTGTTGTATTACATCTCCTGATCGTGAGTCTTGTGTCAGAACAGTGTAAGGGAACCCAGGAGCGCCTCGAAAACGCTCAGCTGTGTGCCACAGGCTAGGGAAGAAAGGGGTTAGGAGTGTTTGACACTCACAGGTGCCTCACAGGCTAGTCATAAACTGTGGGGACGCACGAGTCTCAAAACCCCCTTCATAAGCTGTGGACACAGTATCTCCAGAAGTGCTCTTGCAGCACTCAGGGTACCTCACAGGTCAGGCATAAGCTGTGAGGGCAGAAGCCCAGAGAGAGACACCCAAGGCACAACACTCCCCAGAACCCCTTACAATAGTGCCCAAGAATCTATCGATCTCAATCTTGAATATACTCAAATGACTGAGCAACTACAGCCCTCATGGATAAAACATTCCAAAGATTCCCAACCCTCGGAGTGAAGAAATTTCTCGTCATCTCAGTCCTAAAAGGCTGACCCCTTATCCTGAGACTATGACCCCTAGTTCTAGCCTCTCCAGCCAGAGGAAACAATCTCTCAGCATCTACCCTGTCAAGTCCTCTAAGAATTTTATACATTTCAATGAGATCACCTCTCATTCTTCTAAACTCTAGAGAGCATAGGCTCATTCGACGCAATCTCTCCTTATAAAACAGCCCTCTCATCCCGAAATCAATCAAGTGAACCTTCATAACAATCCCTCTAAGGCAAGTATATAATTCCTTAGGTAAGGAGACCAAAATTGTATACAGTACTCCAGGTGTGGTCTCAACAAAGCCCTATATAATTGCAATAAGACTTCTCTTATTCTGCAATACCCTTGCAATAAATGCTAACATGCTATTTTCTTTCCAAATTGCTTGTTGTACCTGCAGGTTAATCTTCTGCGATTCATATACAAGGACCCCCAAATCCTTCTAAATACCAACTTTTATTAGTCTCTCACCTTTAAAAAAAATTCTGCTTTTCCATTCTTCCTACCAAAGTGGATATTTTCATACTTCCCCACATTATACTCCATTTAGCACCTTCTTGCCCAATCACTTAACTGGTCTATATCTTTTGTAGCTTTTTGTATCATCAGCAAACTTGCATATGTTACACTCAGTCCTCTCATGTAAGTTATTGATATTGATTATAAATAACTGAGGCCCCAGCACGGATCCTTGTGACACTCCACTAGTTACACACTGCCATCCCGAAAGTGACCTGTTTATTCCTACTTTCTGTTTTATGTCCGTTAACCAATCCTCAATCCATGCTAGTACATTACCCTCAATTCTATGAGCCCTAATCTTGTGTAACAATCTTTTGTGTGGCACTTTATCGAATGACTTCTGAAAATCCAAATATACTACATCCTCTCTTATCTACACTGCTGGTTATACTCTCAAAAACCTCTAACAGATTTGTCAAACATGATTTCTCTTTCATGAAACCATGTTGACTCTGCCTAATCATATTGTGATTTTTGAAGTGCCCTGTTACAATGTCCTTAATAATAGATTTTGGCATTTTCCCGACTACTGATGTCAGGCTAACTGGCCTATAGTTCCTTGTTTTCTCTCTGCTTGCTTTTTTGAACAGTCGGGTTATCTTTGCTACCTTCCAATTCACGGGTAGTTCTAGAATCTAGGAAATTCTGGAAGATCATCCAGTATCTCTGTAGCCACCTCTTTTAAAATCCGAGGGTGTAAGCCATCAGGTCCAGGGGATTTGTCGTATTTTAGTCCCATTGATTTCTCCAGTATTTTTTCTTTACTAATATTAATTACTTTAAGTTCCTTACCCTCATTAGATCCTGGTTCCCCACAATTTCCAGTATGTTCTTTGTGTATTCTACTGTGAAGACAGACACAAAGTATTTGCTTAATGTCTCTCCCATTTCCCTATTCCCCATTATAAATTATCCTGTCTCTGCCTCTAAGGGTCCCACGTTTACTTTCACTATCTTTTTCTTTTTACATACATGTTGAAGCTCTTACATTCTGCTTTTATATTTCTTGCTAGCTTACTCTCATATTCTATTTTCTCCCTAATCAATTTATTGGACATTCTTTGCTGATTTTTAAAACCCTCCCTATCCTTAAGGCTTATACTCTTTTTGGCAACATTGTAAACCTCTGCTATTAATCTAATACTATCCTTAACTTCTCTAGTTAGCCACAGCTTTATTACTTTTCCAGTAGAATTTTTATTCCTCAAGGGAATCTATATTCATTGAGAATTATGAATTTTTCTTAAATGTTTGCCATTGCTTATTTACTATCATATCGTTTAATCTAATTTCCCAATTTACCTCTGTAAACTTGCGCCTCATACCTCCTTCATTGGCTTTGTCTAAATTTAAGATTCTAGTTGCAGACTTAATCACATCACACTCAAACTTAACATAAAATTCTATCATATTATGACTATTCTTCCCCAGTGAATGGGGAAGAATGGTCCCCAGTTATAAGACTACTAATTAACCCTGTCTCATTACACAATACCAGATCTAAAACAGCTTGTTTCTTCGTTAGTTCCCCTACATATTCTTAGGGCATTTCTCTGACAAATTTCAATAAAATTATGAAAACATACTTGCTTGCTTGCTGGGAAACCTGCCGGAGTCCATCGTGAAAACCTAATGACCCCTGACCCAGGAAACTGGGCCAAGGTTGTGGTGCAGTGAGGCATCAGATGGAAGTCCCGTACTGGCCTATTTGGAGGAGAATCAGGAAAAGCTAGTCTCAATGGCCCCAAGTTTCCACATGATTTGCTCCTGATTTTTAGGAGCAACTGGTGGAGAACAGAGTATCTTAGAAATCGGAATTCTCCACATTTAAGTTTTCTGCAGTTCTAGTTAGGTAGAACAGTTTCACTTTTGAACAGAATTTTTTTTTCAAAAGGGGGCGTGTCCGGCCACTGACGCCTGATTTGAAAGTTTCCACAGTGAAAACGCACTCCAAACTAACTTAGAATGGAGCAAGTGAAGATTTTTGTTGGCTTGAAAAAACCTTGTCTACACATTAAAAAATCAGGCGCAGGTTACAAATTAGGTGTCGGGAACGAGGTGGGGGGGGGGGGGGAGGGGGGGGAAGGGAAGTCATTAAATTCTACAATAAATCCTTAGTTATACTTATACAAATATTATACAAATAAATCCAACCTGAATAAAAATTTATAAGCAAAGAAAAGATTAAATAAACCATGTTCCTACCTGTGTGAAAGTGCTTCAGGCAGGCCTTTCAGGCAGCGGTTTGCCGTCGGGACTGACCAACGGCAGTGGGGGGGGAGGGAGGGAGAAAGCTGCAGGAAGCCTCAGTATTTGAGGCAGCGGTTTGCCGTCGGGACTGACCGACGGCAGGAGGAGGGAGGGAGAAAGCAGCAAGAAGCCTCAGTACTTGAGGCAGCCGTTGAGCCCAACGGACGGCAGGGGGAGAAAGCTGGAAGAAGCCTCAGTGCTGATCATGGAAGGGCAATGTGGTTTTATTAAAAAATGTTAAAAATTGAACAGCTACAAAGAATTTGAATAGTCTCAAACAAGTGCATGTGTCCCGTTTATCACAGTCTATCTTTAATTACAGAATGCACTCCCTCACCCTCACACACAGAAATATCAAGAAAATTAAAATGCAAGCCTTTGCAAGGGTTCAATAAACAAATTTTCACTTTTTCTGCAGCACTTTTTAAAATGGCCGAGTGCCAATGTTTACTTCAGACTGCGCGTGCGCGAACGCTCCAACGCGCACGCGCAGGATTGCCGGCATGAAAAAAACTCATTTAAATTGTACCCGCCCCCTCCAAAATCGGCGCGAGTGGTAGGTTCCGCCCCCTGGGCGCCGCGCCAAGCAGACATCGAGCTGCAAAGCGCTCGAGAATAGCGCGTTTTTTTTCAGGCGCCGTTTTTGGCGCGAAAAACGGGCGCCCAGCTCGGAGGGGTGCCTGTTTTGCCGCGTGTGGAAACTTGGGGCCAATATCTTATATACCTCCCCATCTCATCTGTTTATAAGGCTCAAGAGCCAAGCTTCTCCAATCCGTCGTTTTACCTCAATCCTCTAATGCTAGTGGTAAGTTCAGCGACTATTTTCTCATTTCTTTCAGCTGTGAAGCGTTTGTTTTCTTTGTATTTAGTCCTGGACACAATACTCAAGGTAGTTTGACTGAACACTGTACAATTTCAGCGTGCGTCCTCCAAATTATAATTTACTGAATTAGCAATATAATTCAGCATTCTATTTGCTTTGGCATTTGCTGTTCCAGTGATTAGATATCGCTCTACAAACATTCTTCATTCAACCTCACCCTAGACATCTGCCCCTATTTATAGAGTATGTACACCTCCCATATTTGTTCATCCAGTGTAATATCTGACCATCAACTTCATTTGTTATGACCACTAAACCTTTTATCCATCTTATTTTGTAGGTGGATTGTGTGTGTGAGAGAGTGTGAAAGTTCAGTTGCATGGAAATATAAATACTTGTATGTTGTGATTTACCCAACGAGATGGGCAGGAGTTGGTTGTTGACGTAGCAAACTATTTGGTCCAAATGACTTAGGGGGAGAAATTCTGGAGCGCCCCGTGTGGGGCGTTAACTTTTAAAAGTTGAAAAAATTAGTGCCAGGCACTAATGTTTTTTAACTTTTAACAAATTTGCCGTTCGCGCTCCGGGAAGGAAGTGGAGAGCTATCAAGCACGCCACATCCTTCCTGGAGTGTAGCAATCAACAGGTGTGGGCCATCTCTGCAGGCTCTGAAAAAGAAGAACTTACCTAGACCCCGACAGCAGCCACAATTTGGCCCGATCAGCCCAATGCACTACAGCAGGATGCCGGGCTGATCGATCACCGGGGAGAAACATGGGAAAAAAGTCACAGAGAGCAATGTAAATTTTTTTTTTAAACTTACCTCGGCCAGCTCGCCTTTAAGCGTCGCCCTCAAAGCACCCGGCCTCCAGATCAACGCCTCCTGCAGCTGTCGGTGTTGTCACCCGACGATGCTGCAGGGGGCGGAACCAAAGTTGGGGTCTGGACCGCTATTGGGGCGGTGCACACAGCGATTACGTCACGATCTCCGGGCGAAGGAGATTGGGGCATAACGCCATACCACCACAGCAAACCTCCCGCCGAATATGGTGGGAGGCGATCTTCTTGCCGCACCCGGTCGGTAAGTGCTTAGCAACCCATTATCGCCCCCCCCACCCCCGAGGTGATAGGCCTTAGAAAATACTGACAAACTGGGAACTGAAACATGAGCCTAGAAATTACCGTTAGTATTGTTATTGAAAAATTAGGTTAAGTCCTCTGGTTAAGTAGTTACCAGAGGAATGTCACATGAATGGCAATATTGCAAACAGTAATTTCTAGTCTATGACGTTCTGTTCAGTGACATTGAATACTGATTACAAATTACTCAAACGACGACTGGTTGAAGACTTGCTGCTCGAGCCTTGTCTCAGCTCTCAATGAATCACCTCGCCTGAATTTAACAAGAGAGCACATGTGCACCCCTATTACTGCCTATTAGCAGCCCATGAAAAAAGTTTCCCCATCTTTTCTGCATTTGAAATACTGAAGATCTTAAGGAACATGGCAGCTCTGAGAGCATTTGTTTTAAGTGAACGCATAACCGGATGGAATTTTTAATATATATTTTTGTCACAAACTGTAAGTCCCGTTTTATCATATGGGCCAAATCTTGCTGGAAAAATAACAGAGTGTTAATGACACATGACATTATTAATATGCAATCGGTCAGCAAATTCAGGAGATCCAGAGTTACGCCGTGAGTTGTGAATCTCCAGAACGCCATCTCGTCCTTAGCGTCCCCGTTATTTTTAAGAACTTGCTGGATTTCATCATTAATTGTCCATTAAATTCACCACTTTAAATTTGGGCTGGTAATTAATAGTGTAAGTACCTATTTAATAATGTGATAATCAATCTCTCTGGTTCAGAAAGGTAACAATTTAAACTGTTCAGTCTCATTCCTGCATGTAGTCAATTGTTGTTAGGGATTTAAAAAAGTGGAAATGTGAAATTTTGAAGAGACTTTTCCTTGCTGTCTCTTGTTGCTCTCTCTTAATCCACTCTTTGGGCCCAAGTTTCCACACGATAAAAAACGGGCACCCCTCCGAGCTGGGCGCCCGTTTTTCGCGCCTAAAACGGAGCCTAAAAAAATAATCGCGATTCTGGAGAGCCCTGCAGCTCCTTGTCTGCCTGGCGCGGCGCCCAGGGGGGCGGAGCCTACACTCGCGCCGATTTTGTAAGTGGGAGGGGGCGGGTACTATTTAAATTAGTTTTTTTCCTGCCGGCAACGCTGTGCGTGTGCGTTGGAGCGTTCGCGCACGCGCAGTGTGAAAATAACATTGGCACTCGGCCATTTTTGTAGTTCTTTGTAGCTGTTAAATTTTTGAACATTTTTTTAAGAAAAGCACATTGCCATCAGCACATCAGCACTTGCAGCCTTCTCACTGTCTCCTCTCCCCCCCCCCGCGGGAAGAATTGGGCACCTCCTCCCCGCCCCCGCGGGAAAGAACGGGCGCCTCCTCTCCCCCAGCCTCCCCCGCGGGAAGTACGGGCGCCTCCCCCCCCCCCCGCGGGAAAGAACGGGCACCTCCCCCCCCCCCCGCGGGAAGAACGGGCGCCTCCTCCCCCACCCGCGGGAAGAACGGGCGCCTCCTCCCCCCCCCACGGGAAGAACGGGCGCCTCCTCCCCCACCCGCGGGAAGAACGGGCGCCTCCTCCCCCACCCGCGGGAAGAACGGGCGCCTCCTCCCCCACCCGCGGGAAGAACGGGCGCCTCCTCCCCCACCCGCGGGAAGAACGGGCGCCTCCTCCCCCCCCCACGGGAAGAACGGGCGCCTCCTCCCCCACCCGCGGGAAGAACGGGCGCCTCCTCCCCCACCCGCGGGAAGAACGGGCGCCTCCTCCCCCACCCGCGGGAAGAACGGGCGCCTCCTCCCCCCCCCACGGGAAGAACGGGCGCCTCCTCCCCCCCCCACGGGAAGAACGGGCACCTCCTCCCCCCCCCGCGGGAAAGAACGGGCACCTCCTCTCCCCCCCCCCGCGGGAAGAACGGGCGCCTCCCCCCCCACCCGCGGGAAAGAACGGGCACCTCCTACCACACCCGCGGAAAGAACAGGCGCCTCCTCCCCCCCCCGCGGGAAGAACGGGCGTCTCCTCCCCCCCCCCCCCGCGGGAAGAACGGGCGCCTCCTCCCCCCCCCACGGGAAGAACGGGCGCTCCTCCCCCACCCGCGGGAAGAACGGGCGCCTCCTCCCCCACCCGCGGGAAGAACGGGCGCCTCCTCCCCCCCCCACGGGAAGAACGGGCGCCTCCTCCCCCCCCCACGGGAAGAACGGGCACCTCCTCCCCCCCCCGCGGGAAAGAACGGGCACCTCCTCTCCCCCCCCCCGCGGGAAGAACGGGCGCCTCCCCCCCCACCCGCGGGAAAGAACGGGCGTCTCCTCCCCCCCCCCGCGGGAAGAACGGGCGCCTCCTCCCCCCCCCCGCGGGAAGAACGGGCGTCTCCTCCCCCACCCGTGGGAAGAACGGGCACCTCCTCTCCCCCCCCCCGCGGGAAGAACGGGCGCCTCCTCCCCCCCCCCGCGGGAAGAACGGGCGTCTCCTCCCCCACCCGTGGGAAGAACGGGCACCTCCTCTCCCCCCCCCCGCGGGAAGAACGGGCGCCTCCCCCCCCACCCGCGGGAAAGAACGGGCGCCTCCTACCACACCCGCGGAAAGAACAGGCGCCTCCTCCCCCCCCCGCGGGAAGAACGGGCGTCTCCTCCCCCCCCCCCGCGGGAAGAACGGGCGCCTCCTTCCACCCCCGCGGGAAGAACGGGCGCCTCAGGCTGACTGCAGCATTCTCCGTGCCAAGCACTTTCACACAGGTAGGAAGATGGTTTATTTAATCTTTTCTTTGCTTATAAATGCGCAGTCTGAAGTAAACATTGGCACTCGGCCATTTTAAAAAGTGCTGCAGAAAAAGTGAAAATTTGTTTATTGAACCCTTGCAAAGGCTTGCATTTTAATTTTCTTGATATTTCTGTGTGTGAGGGTGAGGGAGTGCATTCTGTAATTAAAGATAGACTGTGATAAACGGGACACATGCACTTGTTTGAGACTATTCAAATTCTTTGTAGCTGTTCAATTTTTAACATTTTTTAATAAAACCACATTGCCCTTCCATGATCAGCAATGAGGCTTCTTGCAGCTTTCTCCCCACTGCCGTCCGTCGGGCCCGACGGCAAACCGCTGCCTGAAAGGCCTGCCTGAAGCACTTTCACACAGGTAGGAAGATGGTTTATTTAATCTTTTCTTTGCTTATAAATTTTTATTCAGGTTGGATTTATTTGTGTAATATTTGTATAAGTATAAATAAGGATTTATTGTAGAATTTAATGACTTCCCTTCCCCCCCCCCCCCCCACCTCGTTCTGGACGCCTAATTTGTAACCTGCGCCTGATTTTTTAATGTGTAGAACAGGTTTTTTCAGTTCTACAAAAATCTTCACTTGCTCCATTCTAACTTAGTTTTGAGTACGTTTTCACTGTGGAAACTTTGAAATCAGGCGTCAGTGGCCGGACACGCCCCCTTTTGAAGAAAAAATTCTGTTCCAAAGTAGAACTGTTCTACCTGACTAGAACTGCAGAAAAAAAAATGTGGAGAATTGCGATTTCTAAGATAGTCCACCAGTTGCTCCTAAAAATCAGGCGCAAATCATGTGGAAACTTGGGCCCTTTCTTTCCCCCTCTTTATTTCTCTTTCTGAGGCTGATTTGACCCTAATTTACTCCATTCTCCATCATTCTGCTGTTTGTTTCTCAATCCTTTAAGCTGATTGGTTAAGGAGATACACTGTTGGTCCCGTTGTTCACTGAGGTCCCAGAGGTCTTGCTGCCCTCAGCACGCCATTAACAGTTCGCATTTCCAACAAGTTAGCACACAAATTATATTTGAGCTGAAGTGTACAATCTAACTAATGGTGTCGCCACGAGACGCCCCGCTCCAGCAAATTTGGCCCATGTGTTTAGGCTTTGACTGAAAAATAATGAAACAAACATTAGAGTTAGGACTTTGTGCCACTCCCTCAGCTACCTCTCTGCTGTTTTTACTCTTCTTACTAGAGTTGCTCTCATTCTCTGGTATTGATTACTGAATAAAGCAAGTGGAGACTCCTAACCACCCCACTGTTAAGATGCACACTTCAGGGTAACAGCTGGGGGAAGAAATAAAATTAAAATAAAATAGCTACAAATACTGAAAGTCTGAAATATAATCAGGAATTGCTGGAAATACACAGCATGTCCGTTAGCATCTGAAAAGAGAAAGAAAACAGGATAATGTTTCAAGCGTAGTCACTTTGTCAGAGTGACCTAACAGTTAGGTGAAGCTGTAATAATTTCCTAAATATATAAAATATATTTTGTTTTAACAATGGAAGCGTTTTGTCATTGTTACTACAGTGGCAGATTACATCTAACTATATATGGCTACAAAACAAGTGCTTCTTGACTTTCCTCCACACTTTTGCAAGATAAATAGTTTGCAGTGCAATTAATTAATCTGCCACAAAGCACATTTAATAAAAACTGATAAGATCAAATCTCACTTAAGGGCCACATTTCAAATTTGCAAGTATTTGCTATTTACTGCAAATGCAACACATTATGATCAGATTCAATGATTAAATTACATGAAAGAGTAGAATAAAAATTCCTGTGGACTTTAATGAGGGGTAGATCCTGAGTCGGATGCCCATCCATTGTCTGTGTGAGAGATGTGTAGTAAATGTTGGAATTAGAGGGATTTGAGGGTTCTTGTGCACAAATCACAGAGAGTTAACCTGCAGGTACAGCAAGCAATTAGGAAGGAAAATGGTATGTTAGCTTATGTAAAAGCAAAAAACCTTACTTAGTGGTAAAGTAATTCGGTGTAATTAAAATAAAGTAAGAAAGACTGAGAGTAAGGTTCAAAATGCATTCATGGTAGAATAGCTGAATTAGGCAGAAACACTCAGGTCAGAGAAATTCTCTTAGAAGATAAGAACACCCACAAGATTTATGTAGACAGTTCACAGAAATAATGAGAGGAGGCCACGATGTTCCAGCCACATGAGATAACAGGGACAATGCCTCTTTTAAGCAGAGGGTAGCCATATGTCTGCCAAGGATGTGCGGCAAACTAGGCACCCTGCCCATCCTTTCCCTCAATGACTATTTGTCCCACCTGTGACAGAGACTGTGGTTCTCGTATTGGACTGTACAGCCACCTAAGAACTCATGCTGAGTGGAAGCAAGTCTTCCTCGATTCTGACGGACTGCCTATGACGATGATGAAGGACATTAGTCTGAGAATTAGCCTGGGAAGACGTTCCCAGAAATGTAACACATAACCTGTAGGGGGGTTTTCCCTGGCAACAGTTGCCAGAACTGAATGTACCAATGGAATATATGTACCACCCAATGAAATTGCTGTAACCTGTATTAACCAATGGAACACTTCCCCGCATAGTTCCACCATTTTGAATGTACCTGAACTGTATAAGAATGTAACTGCGTAGCTTGTCCCATGAGATCGGCGTTGAGAGCACTCAGTAACGGTACTGATGAGGCCGGATCTCCCTTGATTAATCAGGTTTTAATAAACAACTCATTTCTCGATAAAAGGCCTTTCGTGTGAGTGTTATATTTTTAATACTCCACAACAGCTTTCATTGCAAGGGAGTTGCAGTATAAGAGTAAGGAAGTCTTGCTCCAGTTAAATAGGGCGTTGGTGAAACATAGAAACATAGAAACATAGAAAATAGGTGCAGGAGCAGGCCATTCAGCCCTTCTAGCCTGCACCGCCATTCAATGAGTTCATGGCTGAACATGAAACTTCAGTACCCCCTTCCTGCTTTCTCGCCATAACCCTTGATCCCCCGAGTAGTAAGGACTTCATCTAACTCCCTTTTGAATATATTTAGTGAATTGGCCTCAACTACTTTCTGTGGTAGAGAATTCCACAGGTTCACCACTCTCTGGGTGAAGAAGTTTCTCCTCATCTCGGTCCTAAATGGCTTACCCCTTATCCTCAGACTGTGACCCCTGGTTCTGGACTTCCCCAACATTGGGAACATTCTTTCTGCATCTAACCTGTCTAAACCCGTCAGAATTTTAAACGTTTCTATGAGGTCCCCTCTCATTCTTCTGAACTCCAGTGAATACAAGCCCAGTTGATCCAATCTTTCTTGATAGGTCAGTCCCGCCATCCCGGGAATCAGTCTGGTGAACCTTCGCTGCACTCCCTCAATAGCAAGAATGTCCTTCCTCAAGTTAGGAGACCAAAACTGTACACAATACTCCAGGTGTGGCCTCACCAAGGCCCTGTACAACTGTAGCAACACCTCCCTGCCCCTGTATTCAAATCCCCTCGCTATGAAGGCCAACATGCCATTTGCTTTCTTAACCGCCTGCTGTACCTGCATGCTAACCTTCAATGACTGATGTACCATGACACCCAGGTCTCGTTGCACCTTCCCTTTTCCTAATCTGTCACCATTCAGATAATAGTCTGTCTCTCTGTTTTTACCACCAAAGTGGATAACCTCACATTTATCCACATTATACTTCATCTGCCATGCATTTGCCCACTCACCTAACCTATCCAAGTCACTCTGCAGCCTAATAGCATCCTCCTCGCAGCTCACACTGCCACCCAACTTAGTATCATCCGCAAATTTGGAGATACTGCATTTAATCCCCTCGTCTAAATCATTAATGTACAATGTAAACAGCTGGGGCCCCAGCACAGAACCTTGCGGCACTCCACTAGTCACTGCCTGCCATTCTGAAAAGTACCCGTTTACTCCTACTCTTTGCTTCCTGTCTGACAACCAGTTCTCAATCCACGTCAGCACACTACCCCCAATCCCATGTGCTTTAACTTTGCACATTAATCTCTTGTGTGGGACCTTGTCGAAAGCCTTCTGAAAGTCCAAATATACCACATCAACTGGTTCTCCTTTGTCCACTTTACTGGAAACATCCTCAAAAAATTCCAGAAGATTTGTCAAGCATGATTTCCCTTTCACAAATCCATGCTGACTTGGACCTATCATGTCACCATTTTCCAGATGCACTGCTATGACATCCTTAATAATTGATTCCATCATTTTACCCACTACTGAGGTCAGGCTGACAGGTCTATAATTCCCTGTTTTCTCTCTCCCTCCTTTTTTAAAAAGTGGGGTTACATTGGCTACCCTCCACTCCATAGGAACTGATCCAGAGTCAATGGAATGTTGAAAAATGACTGTCAATGCATCCGCTATTTCCAAGGCCACCTCCTTAAGTACTCTAGGATGCAGTCCATCAGGCCCTGGGGATTTATCAGCCTTCAATCCCATCAATTTCCCCAACACAATTTCCCGACTAATAAAGATTTCCCTCAGTTCCCCCTCCTTACTAGACCCTCTGACCCCTTTTATATCCGGAAGGTTGTTTGTATCCTCCTTAGTGAATACCGAACCAAAGTACTTGTTCAATTGGTCTGCCATTTCTTTGTTCCCCGTTATGACTTCCCCTGATTCTGACTGCAGGGGATCTACGTTTGTCTTCACCAACCTTTTTCTCTTTACATACCTATAGAAACTTTTGCAATCCGCCTTAATGTTCCCTGCAAGCTTCTTCTCGTACTCCATTTTCCCTGCCCTAATCAAACCCTTTGTCCTCCTCTGCTGAGTTCTAAATTTCTCCCAGTCCCCAGGTTCACTGCTATTTCTGGCCAATTTGTATGCCACTTCCTTGGCTTTAATACTATCCCTGATTTCCCTAGATAGCCACGGTTGAGCCACCTTCCCTTTTTTATTTTTACGACCACACCTGGTGTACTGTGTACAGTTTTGTTGTCCTTATCTAAGGAAGGATATAGTTGCCTTTGAGGGAGTGCAACGAAGGTTCGCTAGATTGATTCCTGGGACGAGAGGACTGTCTTTTGAGGAGAAATTGAGTAGAATGGGCTTATATTCTCTGGAGTTTCAAAGAATGAGAGGTGATCTCATTGAAATGAATCAAATTATTAGAGGGTTTGACAGGCTAGAACTAGGGGCTAGAAAGTCAACTCATTTGCAACTGGGCATGACACTGTTAACAACTCCTGCCATATTGGGCGGGAGTTTAGTGGCAGCGTTGCACCCCGCTCTCCCATTAGCGCGCCGGGCCAAAAATGGACTTTTACTCCCTGCAACAGTGCTGGGTGAAAACAATCTGGCAGCTGCAGGAGAAGCGGCCGACCACTACCGGGGCGAAAATTAAAGGCCAGGTGGCCGACTTTAAACGAAAAAAACTTATCTTCGTTTTCCCGCTCCTGATCCGGGTTCTTCGCGGGGTCGTGGCCGTGATCGCTCAACCTGGAACTTTGCTTGAGTACCGGGCTGATAGTGCGGCACTTCCGCTTCCTGGTGTTCCAGGTAGAATGCTTTTTATTATGCAGAGTCTCCAGCATGGACACTTCCCTTTATGTGAGGGAAGAGCCTCTCGGATGCGGCAGTGCTGCACGGTCCAGTGCTAAGCACTGTTGAGGCATCTTCCTCATTAGCACCCCAGGAAGTAAGTGGAGTGGTAACCCGAATTTCTTGAGTGGCAGGACTTTGGCGCCTGCCGCTAAGTCTCGCACTTCCCGAATGTTACCGCCGCAAATGGGGCGATGCTGAATTTTTCCCCATTGGGATTTAGTTTCAAGAAATAGGGTCGGCCATGTGGGAATGAGATGAGGAGAAATTTCTTCACACAGAGGGTTGTGAATCTTTGGAATTCTCTACTCCAGAGGGCTGTGTATGCTCAGTCAATGAGTATATTCAAGACAGAGATCGATAGATTTTTGTGCACTATGGGAATCAAGGGATATTGGGATAGGGCGAGAAAGTGGAATTGATGTGGAAGATCAGCCATGATCTTATCGAATGGCAGAGCAGGCTCAAGGGGCTGTATGGCCTGCTCCAGCTATTATTTCTTATGTTCTAATGTTCTTATGTCCTGACCCTGGCCCAAATTGCAGGATTGGGAGCATTTAAATGCTTTGGGCTAGTGCCAGCACCGTTTCCAGCACTGATGAGCTAACTGCCTCAGTTGGAGGAAGGGGATTTCTTGCTATGCCGTAACACAGTAGGTTCATGGTCCTGGGGAAAAAGCTGTTTAAAAAAACATATTAAACTGGCCGCTTCTTTCTTATGCTGGTTTTCAAAACTGGCCCTTAGCAATCCTAGACAAGATGGATGCACAGGGGTCCCTTGTGTCAACCGTGGATCATTGGTAGCCATTATGCCTCTGAGTTAGAAGGTTGTGGGTTCAAGTCCCACTCTAGAGTATGTAATTGGCTGTAAAGCATTTTGGGGTTGCCTGAGGTCATGAAAGGTGCTATAAATGTAAGTTTTTCTTTTTTGTGCCCAGCGTTGCTTGGGCATAAATAACTGGGAATACGCTCTCACATTTGCTTCTGATTATCTTGCACCCACCCATACTTGGGTGGGCATGTTATGCACGCAGTAGCTTCCCAGAGTAATGTGATAGGAAATTTGGGGGCTAAGTTGTGTAGGGTATAATTTAAATCCAAGATTATTTTCTCCTTTACATTCTATGATGTCAATGACCATTTAGTGGGGCTTTTTTTCTAAAATTCTTCCCCAAATAACTGATAACTAATACCAAAAGCACAAGTCATAAATATTGTTGAGTGTCGTATAGACAATAATACAAAACCATGAATCAGACTCCTAAATGCTACCCTGCTGGTTTCAACTTAAATCAAAATCTTAAGCCTTCTGTTCCAAAATATTTATTTTAGTTGGTAAGCATTGCATGCTAGTAAATTAACAATAAAAAAATCAACTTGGACCTTCAGATAGAAAGAATTGATCAAACGTATGCAGTACACTTTTTTTGCCACTTTATGTCACTCGCGTGCTTTGAAAGCTTTCATTTGTGTGTTGTAGCACTTACATACACAGTCTGCCTCTAGTGGTAGTAAATGGGTGCTGCAGTATTAAAATGGAATATGTATAGTGAAATGCTGCCTGACATGTTGTCCCAATTAACTTCCTGTCGATACCATTTCTGTAATGTGGAGTCTGCTTATGGGCAATTTTTTAAACAGTCCCATCCTATTATTAATAACGATTTCCTTTATTCTAAATTCATAGATGCATTTAAAAGGAATCTAGATAAGTACATGAGGATGTAGGGAATAGAAGGATATTTTGATAGGGTGAGATAAAATAAGGTGGAGCAGAAACACCAGCATAGACCTGCTGGGTTGAATGGTCTATTTCTGTACTGTAAACTCTAATTGTCATATTCTACATTTTTACTAATTTAACAGTTTTTCTTCCAAATTCCTGTCTTACAATGATCACAATGATTACATCATGGCGGAGGTGCGGCGAATGAGGGTACAAGGCCCAGGAGAGCCGAGGGCCCAGGGACAGCACGGACCTGCCCACACTGCAATATGTGTGCGCACTAGGTTCATGCAGCAGAGCAGGTCTCCAGTCGTCCTGGTTAATCCTTGCCACTGGATAAAGGTCTAGCTCTGTCAAGCCCGTGTGGTGGCTGATGTGCAACGGTCACTACACGTTAAAAAAATTCACGCACAGACATCTTCCATCCCCTCAACTGGAGTTCAGGACTGGAACATCGGGTCCTTCATTGAAACATCTGTGAACTCTCAGGGAAGCAAGTCATCCGCGTTCGAGAGACCGCCTATGATGATGAGAATGTATAGCACAGAAACAGGTAATTCAGCCAAACTGATCTGTGCCAGTAATGACTTTTGTTGCCTTCTTGTAAAGCAGAACCATGAGCTCGTGGGATTGCCATCTTCAGCACAGGATAAATAAAACATTGTATGTTGCTTGTAATGATAGGGAACATAATAGAAATGATGCATACTGCACTGTGTATGATATTATTTAACACATCCCAGACACTGAAGATGATAGTGTCACAGTGTTCCAGATCTTTGGGATGGCAGTTTGTGCATGTGGCTTACCCACACAGCAAAATCCTCAGTGTGACACACAAAGGAAATATAAATGGAAGTATAATTTGGTAGGAAGAACGAGGAGAAGCAATATAAACTAAAAGGTACAATTCTAAAGGGGGTGCATGAACAGAGACACCTGGGGGTATATATGCACAGATCATTGAAGGTGGAAGGGCAGGTTGAGTGAGCAGATAAAAAAGCATAAATAGAGGCATAGAGTACAAAAGCAAGGAAGTTATAATGAAATATTTGTTCAGCCTCAACTGGAGTCAATTCTGGGCACGCACTTTAGCAAATACGTGAAGGCCTTAGAGAGGGTGCAGAAAAGATTTACGAGAATGATTCCAGGGATGAGGAACTTCAGTTATGTGAATAGACTGCAGAAGCTGGGGTTGTTCTCCTCAGAGCAGAGAAGACTGAGAGGAGATTTGATAGAGGTGTTCAAAATCATGAGGGGTCTAGACAGAGGAGATGGAGAGAAACTGTTCCCATTGGCGGAAGGGTCGAGAACCAGAGGACACAGATTTAAGGTGATTGGCAAAAGAACCAAAGGCGACATAAGAAAAAAACTTTTTTATGCAGCGAGTGGTTAGGATCTGGAAAGCACTGACTGAAAGGGTGGTGGAGGCAGATTCAATCACGGCTTTCAAAAGGGAATTGGATAAGTACATGAAGGTAAAAAAATTGCAGGGCTACAGGGAAAGGGAGGGGGAGTGGAACTAGCTGAAGTGCTCTTGCAGAGAGCTGGCACGGGCTCGACGGGCCGAATGGCTTCCTTCTGTGCTGTAACTGTAAAGTCCTGTCCCCTCAGTACAGATTCACACAGAGTCAAGGTCTGTGCTATCGCAATGGCCTTACTGAGGGTCGGTGTCTCTACAGTCAAAAGTTTTCGTAGGATGGTCTCATGGCCAATGCTCAGAACAAAAAAGTCTCTGAGCATTTGGTCCAAGTAGCCATCAAACTCACATTGTCCTACAAGTCGCCTTAGCTTGGCGACGTAGCTTGCCACTTCCTGTCCTTCAGATTGCTGGCACATGTAGAACCGATACCTCGCCATCAGCACACTCTCCCTCGGGTTGAGATGCTCCCGAAGCAGTGTACACAGCTCCTCATACGACTTATCTGTGGGTTTCACCAGAGCCAGAAGATTCTTCATGAGGATGTAGGTTGGTGCCCTGCAGACTGTGAAGAGGACCGCTCTCCTTTTTGCAGCGCTTCCTTCTCCGTCCAGCTCGTTGGCTGCAAACTACTCGTCTAGCCATTTGACATAGGCTTCCCAGTCCTCACCCTCCGAGAACTTCTCCAGGATGCCCACAGTTTGCTGCATCTTTGCGTTGGATTCGTATACTCGTCGCCAGTTATTGTGTTCCTAACACAGATGAGATTTCATACAGAGAGGTTAAAGTAACAGTGACCTCAGTTTTTAATAAAACACTCCAGAGTGAGGAACAGGCCTTAGGGGTCGGCTTATATACAGTGCTCCCAAGAGATGCTGGGATCCCTTGGGACTTCAGGGGATTGAGCTCCCTGGTGGCAGAACATGGGAATGCATGCTTTACAGATACACAACAATTAGTTTTTTTACATTTATATTGATAGAAAATTTTAGCTTTTCTTTAATTTTTATTAATTCAGCAGAAATATTTTCTCATGAGAATTTACTTCAGTAAAATCAGTATTTTAATTGTTCATTTCTATTTGTACTGATTGAAAGGCTACAGAGAATGGACCATGATGTTGTATAATGGTCTGGAGTTTCCTTAAGGTTGCATTGCTTTTTTTCAGCGAAAGTGGAGAAGGCCTTGGGGGCTCTATTTGCAGAACCCCCTTGCACTGGAGTATAACAAGGAGATGGAGCAGAGGCAGCAAAGAAGAGGACAACCTGTTTGGAGAGCGAGGAGGAGGAAAGGCAAGAGAGCTCTCAGGAGGAGTTCTTATCCACCGAGAGTCTTCCGAGAACACTTCTCCTATCTGCACTTTAGCCAGGAGCAGTGTATCAGGATGCTCTGTTTCACCAAGGAGGTGGTCACAGATCTCTGCCACCTCCTGGAACCAGACCTGCAGCCTCAGAGGAGGGCAGTGACACTGCTGCCAGCGGCCCTCAAGGGCACCAATTTTTTTGCCACAGGATCCTTCCAGTCTGCAGCAGGAGACATAGCTCACATCTCCCAATTCGCTGTCCATTGCTGCATCTGGGAGATAACAGAGGCTCTGTACTCCAGGAGAAGGGACTTCATTGTCTTCTCTCTGAATGGAGAGAAACAGGAGGAGCGCGCATGCGATTTTGCCAGGATAACGGGTTTCCCCAGGTGCAGGGCACCACCGATTGCACACACTTAGCTTTGTGGGTGCCGCATACCAATCCTGAGATGTACCGCAACCGCAAAGGCTACCACTCACTTAATGTGCTATGGTGTGCGACCACGCCCAGCGCTTCCTGATGGTCAATGCCCGGAGTAGCCCTCCAGTACACGGCTGGAGCGTGTGTCCCATTTCGTGATGGTCTGCTCCATCCTCCACAACTTGGCCACCATGAGGTGACCACCTCAGGAGGAGGAGGAAGAGGAAGGCGCACAGCAGATCCCTGTTCCAGACGGATTGTCCGTAAGTGCCTTATCAGAATCCGGTTCCCCTGAATGAAACCCCAGATCCCCGTTGCTGATCAATTCCCCATCATACCATCCCTCTGTCACGGAACATCATACTGTCCACTTGGGCACAAAGCTGAAATGAGAGCCTCCACAAAACAAACATTCAAAACATAATATATAACTGAATCAATCCCAAACTACACAACAAAGTCAACTAATCACCCTTGTGCAATTGCTGGACTATTTGTACATTATTAATGGTGACCGCCGTTACTTTGGCAGCAAATTCTGGGCCAATACATTCCAGACAATGAAGATTATAGAGACACAATAAACTGGTGTTCTAGTTTGTGCATGTGACTTACCCACACAGCAAAATCCTCAGTGTGACACACAAAGGAAATACAAATGGAGGTATAATTACATTTAAATTCAACGCACAAGCAATTATCGCATGAACAGAGTTAAGATTACACCTCAAATACTTTCTGGAACAAAACGTCTACTGAATACAAACTGGAAGATTGTGTTAGAAGTGACAGGATGTGGGTTTCTGATGACAATTTCCCAAACAGTGACTTTCCAATGTTGTCCAAGCCTTCAGTGGGAGGTGCCCAGCAGAGACCGAGCCCAACAACTGCTGTTGTCGATATTAGCACACCAGTATTTAAGGCATTTGCTTTACTTTCCCCTGTTCAGTATTTTAGGGGAGATAATGATGTACTTAAAATAAACAGTTTAACATCAGTGTCAATATTAGTGAATACAGGAATGTCGTGCAAATGTGTTCAACATTCAACGACTAATATTAGCAAGTCATTTCCACAAAGGAAGGGATATGAGAGGCTGACTTACCCAGAGTTGCTTTCACACATTTCCTAGGGGCAGTAAGTGTTGGAAATACAGAGATTAGCAGTACCATTGAGCCTCTATTTTAGAAGAAAAAGGAAGAAAGGTTAAGGCCAAAATAATAGCTATTTGTTCAAGAAGCTGAATTAAATTTATATATTTAATAAGATATTTGAAAGATTTCTCTAAGCTTGGAAGCTCACTTGCACCAATTGTGTCCTTTAACGGAGAACTCAAAGATCAAAATCAAAATGAAGTGTCACCCACATGACTCAAATTCAGTGAATTCTTTTATTTATTACAGTGAAATCGGGATGAGGGGCTGAAGTCCACAGTCAGGACACCGCCAAGGGTGAAATAAATAAGCACGCTAAGGCTAAACTAGGAGAAATTCTCACCACCCAGGGTAATCGGCACATTGACACTGCATCCCCACTTAACTTTCACACCCACATTTAGAGCACACTCCATCCCATCCAGTCAAAATAACCTCCATTGCTATGGTGACACATGCCGGGCACTGGCACAGCAGGTAAGCATCACAGTGCGCACTAACCATCTGGAGTCAATCACCAGGACTTTCTACAGCCCAAGCCACTCAGCAAAGCACACTCACTGCCACAATGTATTATGGGCTGGATTTTCAGGTTTCTCCTGGGTGAAAACGTAAGCGATACGTGAAAATTATCATTTTCGCTGCGTTACCGATTTAAGATCTAACTTTCGGCACTTGGTGTCATTGCAAAAGGAGGCATTACACAATTATTCGGGGCGCAGAAATACGATCCTCGCCTACTGTAGTGCGGGGCCTGGAGCGCTGCAAGTGAGGCCTTGGGGGGGGGGGGGGAGGGGGAAAAAAATCAAAAACACATTCAAAAAACATTACCTAACAAATTGCTGCAAAAAAATAAAATAATGAAAACTTTAACTTACCTTTTTTTCAGGTTTTCCAACTTACCGCTGCCAGTAGGGCTGCACCGCTAGGTTTTACCTGGCGGTCTTCAGCGAGCGGCGTACGGGTCGGGTGAGTGCCGAAACTCAGACGGTAACGCAATCCGTGTCGTTACATGTCCGGCGCAGCTCTCCCCGGCAGTGCTTCCAGGTGTCGCCGCAAACAAGGAGCCGAGGATCCTGACTGGGCTTAGCGACCGGGTTTTCGTCGCGGAGGGTCAAAACGCCGCAGAAACCCGGTCACAAACCACCCGAAAATCCAGCCGCATATATATTAATGTACATTGTACATTCTGGATGTAATGTCCAGCAATGTATTATAAACAGAACAATTGCAATTGTAATGAAAGGAGTAAAATAGAGATGAAGTAAGTCAGGAAGTAGTGATTAATTAATGCTAAGTTTGGGTTTCGAAAGTTTCAAGATTTTAGAAGAAAGGAAAGATTGAAGGAGAAAAGCTATTCTGCAGTTTTGAGGTTCTTGAAAAGAATGAGAAGATGGTGCAATGAGTCTTTGATTTTAACATAGTGCGGGAGGGGGAAGAATGTATAAGGTAGAGTATTTTCAACTTAGGAAGAGCTTGAGAGGACAGTTCAGAGGAACATTTTTAAAAGATTTTCTTAACTTCAGTCTGGAACTGATGCCCTGTCTACTTTCTTGGCAACAAGAATGGTTCAACATGACCCAATTAGCTTAGTAATAAGCATCACTGAGCTTTAGTATTTGTCCAACTTGTTATTGATAAATCAAGAGGCCTTCGCATTTCTCAGATAATAGTGGAAGAAAAGACAGAAGGTTCTTTATTACCTTTACCACAGAACACCCAACGACTGACAGCACATGGGAACCGACACATTGATATCACCTTAATGAGAGCAGGTGCATTCACAGTCCCATTTCCCACATTTTGGAATTCCCAGAGCACCGAGGCTATTGCAGCCTATATTCATGTTATTAATAATCTTGTGTTTGTAATATTATATCATTACAGTGTGCCTTTAATGTTGTTGATTGGACAATGCTAATCATGTGATAACATAAGAACATAAGAATTAGGAACAGGAGTAGGCCATCTAGCCCCTCGAGCCTGCCCCGCCATTCAATAAGATCATGGCTGATCTGGTCATGGACTCAGCTCCACTTACCCGCCCTCTCCCCGTAACCCTTAATTCCCTTATTGGTTAAAAATCTATCTATCTTTGACTTGAAAACATTCAATGAGCTAGCCTCAACTTCTTCCTTGGGCAGAGAATTCCACAGATTCACAACCCTCTGGGAGAAGAAATGTTTTCTCAACTCGGTTTTAAATTGGCTCCTCCGTATTTTTAGGCTGTGCCCACTAGTTCTAGTCTCCCCCACCAATGAAAACAACCTCTCTGCCTCTATCTTGTCTATCCCTTTCATGATTTTAAATGTTTCTATAAGATCACCCCTCATCCTTCTGAACTCCAAGGAGTAAAGACCCAGTCTACTCAATCTATCATCATAAGGTAACCCCCTCATTTCTGGAATCAGCCTAGTGAATCGTCTCTGTACCCCTTCCAAAGCTAGTATATCCTTCCTTAAGTAAGGTGACCAAAACTGCACGCAGTACTCCAGGTGCGGCCTTACCAATACCTTATACAGTTGCAGCAAGACCTCCCTGCTTTTGTACTCCATCCCTTTCGCAATGAAGGCCAATATTCCATTTGCCTTCCTGATTACCTGCTGCACCTGCAAACTAACCTTTTGGGATTCATGCACAAGGACCCCCAGGTCCCTTTGCACCACAGCATGTTGTAATTTCTCCCCATTGAAATAATATTCCCTTTTACTGTTTTTTTCCCCAAGGTGGATGACCTCACACTTTCCGACATTGTATTCCATCTGCCAAACCTTAGCCCATTCGCTTAACCTATCCAAATCTCCTTGCAGTCTCTCTGAGTCCTCTACACAACCCGCTTTCCCACTAATCTTAGTGTCATCTGCAAATTTTGTTGCACTGCACTCTGTCCCCTCTTCTAGGTCATCTATGTATATTGTAAACAGTTGTGGTCCCAGCACTGATCCCTGTGGCACACCACTAACCACTGATTTCCAACCGGAAAAGGACCCATTTATCCCGACTCTCTGCTTTCTGTTCGCCAGCCAATTCTCTATCCATGCTAATACATTTCCTCTGACTCCGCGTACCTTTATCTTCTGTAGTAACCTTTTGTGTGGCACCTTATCGAATGCCTTTTGGAAATCTAAATACACCACATCCATCGGTACACCTCTATCCACCATGCTCGTCATATCCTCAAAGAATTCCAGTAAGTTAGTTAAACATGATTTCCCTTTCATGAATCCATGCTGCGTCTGCTTGATTGCACTATTCCTATCCAGATGTCCCGCTATTTCTTCCTTAATGATAGTTTCAAGCATTTTCCCCACTACAGATGTTAAACTAACCGGCCTATAGTTACCTGCCTTTTGCCTGCCCCCTTTTTTAAACAGAGGCGTTACATTAGCTGCTCTCCAATCCGCTGGTACCTCCCCAGAGTCCAGAGAATTTTGGTAGATTATAACGAATGCATCTGCTATAACTTCAGCCATCTCTTTTAATACCCTGGGATGTATTTCATCAGGACCAGGGGACTTGTCTACCTTCAGTCCCATTAGCCTGTCCAGCACTACTCCCCTAGTGATAGTGATTGTCTCAAGGTCCTCCCTTCCCACATTCCTGTGGCCTGCAAATTTTGGCATTGTTTTTGTGTCTTCCATTGTGAAGATGGAAGCAAAATAATTGTTTAAGGTCTCAGCCATTTCCACATTTCCCATTATTAAATCTCCCTTCTTATCTTCTAAGGGACCAACATTTACTTTAGTCACTCTCTTCCGTTTTATATATCGGTAAAAGCTTTTACTATCTGTTTTTATGTTTTGCGCCAGCTTACTTTCGTAATCTATCTTTCCCATGACCCAATTAGATCTCAGCACTGCTCCATAGTGATCACATGACACCATAGACCAATCAGATCATTAGGAAAAAAACTCAATCCATTTTTGGCAGTTGTGGTAGCTCTATATTTTCCCTTCTATTAATCTTACACTTTTGGACATTTTGCCCACTCAGTACAATCTCTGCTGCTTCATGGATACCCTGCCAAGTGCACCAGTTCTGCTCCATTCCTTCCCTTCCAGGTGCAGCCTGAATGCCTAGGGTCCAGCTCCATTCCTTACTTCAGACCAAGACCCTCCTCAATTTCCGCAGGTTGTGCCTTCTCTTCTCATCCCCCATTCTCCAATAATGGGACAGAGAGCAATGCTGCAGGAGGTTGCTTAGTTTTATATAAATAACTAAAAGGAGAGATGATGTTGAAAGGTGTAACATAGGTTAAATTTTACAAAATTTTTCTCCCAAACATGGAGCCTGAATTGTTGGAAGCATGGATTGGTGAATTAGGCACAGAGGGCTAGACTTTCCACTGGGATCACTATCATCCCCAAAAATGGGCGATGTTCCGGCCTTAATGATTTTTTATTTTTCAGGATCGCTGGACTATCGCCCAGTTTTTGAGCGCTACTTTCGGCTTTTTATTTTGGCCGATAGCCTTAGCAATGTGAAATGGGCCTTAGTGATGTGAAATGGGCCTTAACGATGTGGAATGGGCCTTAACGATGTGGAATGGGCCTTAGCGATGTGGAAGGCTATCGTCCATAGCAACAGCCGTTCTGCACATGCGTTTTTTTTTGCAAAGAACTTTTCCCGCGATTCAGGAGGTCGGGGATATCTGCGCATGTGCAGAAGACAAAAGGAGGGAGAGAGAGTGTTTGTGATGGAAGGAGGTGGAAGAATTTGGTGAGAGAGTGATCAGCAGTAAAATACCTATAAAATACCTATAAATCAGATATAAATAAGATGGACATGTCTCGTGAACAGTTGGGGGACAGTGTCCAGGAAATTTCAGGGGGAAGGAGGGCAAAACCCTTCTCAGATGAAGCACTGATCCACAAGGTGGAGACTCAGTGGACCCAATTAACCCGGGGTGGGCATGGGAAACCTCCACCCTGAACATATCAAAAGATTTGGGGCGAGATCGCTGATGTGGTGCCCTCGGTGTCCCACGAGGTGAGGGGATTGGACCAGTGCCGCAAGATGTGGAACAGCCTGGTTGCTTTGGCAAGAGTAAGTATTAAATAGATTTTAAATTGTAATGATTCACTGAATACTGAATATGTAAATCTGCCGGATTGTAATGAAGTTGGGTATTCTTGCGTAGATTCCCTGCTAAGATTTGGACTGGGTTCGGAACCTGTGCCCTTTAAGTCTAATTTTGGCACCGTCTCCTTTTGGGTTACGTTGGTGGATGAGGCATGACTAAGCACTGAGGGGTCCGGTCACCTTTACCCAGACTGTGTTAGTCTCTCCGGCTGCTGTCACTTACACAGTGACCCAGCCTGGACTGGGGGAGAGCTGCCCTGGCTCACTGTCTGCCCTGGGACATTAGCTCCGTTCTCCGAGCACAGCCCCATGGACATGGTGCCCTCTCCCATTACACTCCTGTTATTGCCGAGCTCATCAGCGGTCCCAATTCACCCCCCTGGGGGATCTCCATCGAGTCAAATAAACCGCCTACCCCCCCCTCAGGCGGCGAAGGACACGGCCCGTGGATGGGACCTTTCCTGGAAATTGTAAGCGAGATGTTTGGTGTCAAGCATTAGTTTCTAAACACGATGTTATTAAATATTTTCTCGAAACATAGATGTTATAACCATGCATCCATTGTGGATACAAACCGTAATAGCATACAACATTCAAATCTGTTGTCTTTCCGTAATAGTACCTAGTCAATTAGCTTATGCCATGCTCGTGCCACGTTTGCAGAGGAAGATATCTAAGAATTGATCCGAGCAGAGGCGCACCGGATGAGGCCCTGCTCAACGACAGCCACTCACTGACTTGGAGGAACGTGCTGCAGCACTAGTGGGTAGCCACAATCGCCCTGCCACCCGTGGTGGTCTAGATCCCGTTGTTGCACCACGTGAGTAATGTGTAAACCAGTGGTAATTCGAAGTAATGTAACGGCACTTCATTATAATATATGAATGACATCATGTTACGCATGCAGCTTCTGTACTACTCTCAGGTTAACAACATACGAACATAAGAAATAGGAGCAGGAGTAGACCATTTGGCCCCTCGAGCCTGCTCCGACATCATAAGATCATGACTGATTTGATCATGGAATCAGCCCCACTTCCCTGCTCGCTCCCCATTACTCTTGACCCTTACCATTCAAAAATCTGTCTATCTCCACCTTAAGTATATTCAATGATCCAACCTCCACAGCTCTCTGGGGCAGTGAATTCCATAGATGTACAACCATATGATGTAATCATATATGTAATGTCTCTCGTTCACATTTATTGCAGTAGTGTTGCTCCTCCTACGTATGCCAGCGCAGCGCAAGCATTCTCATGTCTATCCTTCTGTTCTGATAAGTTCAATTATGTTTTGCAGATTCCCAGACCCCCGAAGCACAAAGGGAGGCTGCTCCTGTCCCCTTATAGGTGGTCATCATCATGGGTGCAGAGAACACTACTGAAGAGGAGGAGGAGGAGGAAGATGAAAAAATGTCATCTGTGGTACCTGCGGCCACGTCTTAATCAACCCATGAAGTAGCGGGGCCAAGCGGCTTGCAGCAGGCGACTCCAAAGCGTACAGTGCCTACGCCGACCCCATGGAGGTTGAGTCAGCGAGGTAGGCACGTGCTGCAAGGGCAAATCTTAATGAGGACATGGTCGCACTGTCCAAGGAGAGCGTCGACATCGGTCGAGAGCTCCTCCAGGCGATTGGTAGGTTGACCGGAAACATTGCTGCAAAGTCCACTCAAATAACGGAGGGCATGAAGCGCAAAGTTGTGGCACTGGGCCAAATGACCGACGCTGTCCATGCCTTGTGGCTTGCGATAGTGTCGGGAAATGGCACTGTACTCCAAGGTGCCATCCCATCAAGCACCAGGAGAGATGCGAGTCAGGAGGAAGAACTTCCTTCTGGCTTAGAAGACATTTCTTCTGAAACGTCTTCTCCTCCAGCCACTGAGGGGATTCTGCCAACGTCACCCCACACCCCCCACCCCCATACCCCACCTCAGCAAGCCTTGAGGTCCCCTGCTGCAAGACCTATTGGTCCCATTACTCTGGGATTGATACGGGGATTACGACAAGGAGGGGGTCAAGGGTCAGGAGGGAAGCCTGGCCGCAGGTAAGGGGGGAGGCGGGAGGATATATTGTAAGTTCTTCTTAAAAATTGTTGTGTTGTGTTGTGTTGTGTTAAAAATATTGTTGAATGTTCGAGGTGGCGGTTGGGGAGGGGTGGTGGGGGTGTTATATATGTTTCAGTTAAAAATTTTCAAAATTTGTCTTTAATTATTAAATTCTCTTATTTAACTTTACAATTGTCCTGAAGTGTCTTCTAATAATGTACGGTAAAACATGAATACAATGGTTGGAAACAATGGCCATGGCCATGCCTGGCCAGGCAATGATGAAATGCAACGCAACTGTAACTGTCACCAAGTTCGCGCAAAGCATTTATTTATGAGCTGCTGACGCAAGAGTTTTGCAGCTGCATAACTACCATGGGGCTTTCCAGTCTTGCGGGGGGCGTGGGAGCATGGGTTCATCGCCAGGCTGATTGTCCTCCCTGAGGTCCTCATCATCCTCCTCCTCGTCTTCCTCTTCCACCTCCCCTCTTTTCTGAGGTGGATCGGCGGTTCCATCTGACAACTATTGTCCTCTCCTCATAGCTAGGTTATGCAACATGCAGCACATCACAATAAACTCAGCAACCTGCTCGGGGTGGTATTATAGGTTGCCTCCTGAGTGGTCCAGGCATCTGAAGTGCTGCGTAAGCACTCCTATTATCTTTTCGACAATATTGCGTGTGGCTATATGGCTTTCATTGTAATGTTTCTCGGCTTCCATCTGGGGGGTCATGAGCCAGCTGGTAAGGCCATATTCTTTATCCCTCAGCATCCAACCGTGACCTTGTGACTGATTCTTAAACAGGTCAGAGACAGTGCTCTCATGCAAGATGTGCGCATCATGGATGCTGCCTGGAAAATTTGCATTTATTGCCATGATTATTTGGTTGTGGTCGACAACGAGCTGCACATCCAGGGAGTGGAACCCCTTTCGGTTCCGAAACACCTCCGCATCCTGTAAAGTTGCTCTCAGGACGATGTGCATACAGTCTATTGCTCCCTGCACCTTGGGAAAGTTTGCTATTCTTGAGAAACCCAAAGTCCTCTCAGTCTGTGCCTCCCTGGTCATAGGGAAGCTTATAAAGTTCATTCTGTATGCGTAAAGGGCTTTAGTCACCTGTCGAATGCAGCAATGTGTGGTGTGCTGAGAGATAGTGCAAATGTCGCCAACTGAGGCCTGAAAGAAGCCCGATGTGTAGAAGGAAAGTGCTGCCATAACCTTAATCTCAATGGGCAGTGCGATCCCGATGGTGCTGGTAAGCTCCCTTAATTAGCTGGCATATCTCATCGATGACCTCCTTTCAGAAGCGCAGTCTCCTAAGGCATGTGTTTTTGGACAAGTTCAGATATGATCGCTTTTCCCTGTAAATGTGTTGGGTGTAAAGTCTCCACCGCAGCAGCAGTCTGCCAGCTCTTTGATTGGGCACATAATTCTCTTCAATATACCATCTTCAGTCTGAGCGTGTGATTAGTAACCAATACTGGTAGAGAAATTACAGATCCTATCACTATAAATCGTTATAAATGCCCTAAATTTGTCCTCAACAGATACAAATGTGATTAGATGATTGGCAAGAGTCAAAAATGCCCTTAAAATCACTCACAGATTGATTCTCCTCATAAGCACTTCAAGCAGCCTTTCAGTTACAGATCCTTCGACATTCAAAATGGAGTCCTTAGTGCCAAGCACTGCCAAGTAGTGCCGACTTAAGGTCAGGTGAGCGCAGCTTTTCTCCAGCGATCTTTTCGGCGAGCGATCAGCTTGGCGAATTGTGGGGGCTATGGCGAAAGTTGCGGTCGGCAATCATCTGGGCGATTACCTTCGGCCAGGCGATGCACATTCATGTGTGCTGAAAGTTGGGCCAGCGATGAATGGGCGATGTTCCGGCCCTACTTTCCACTTTTGAGCAAAAATGGGCGATAGCCTGCTTATGTCGGCGATAGATGGGTGATCAAGAGTGGAAAGTCTAGCCCAGAGTATGTAATAGAGCTCCCTCTAGTGGACTACTGTTCCACCTAGTGGACTAATGATGTACTGCAACCACTGATGTAAATAAGTAAGGATCACGTGGCAAAGTCGCATAGGATTTCTGGATGCACAAGTTGAAATTTTTGTTGGTGGATGATTCCTGCCAACCAACAGAGAGACTTTGAGAGGTTCTTTGTTTTGCAGAACAGCTAAAAATCCAAGGTAAATTATAAGCAGTCTTGGCTGAACTGTTGATGGCTGCACCTATGGGAATAATAGGGTGCTTGGGTGAGTTTCATCACAACTGAGAGACTTTCACAGCATATGTGGAGCGGCTAGAAATGTTTTTCACCGCAAATAGCATCGTCAAAGATGATGAAAACCATAACCAGGTAGTTTTAGAAAGGAAACAGGGTATTTTCTTGACTGAAGCAGGCCCCGAGGTTAATGAAACCCTGAAAAATATGCTTGTTCCCATCAAGCCGAAGGACACGCCACTGACAGAGATATAGTCCTAAGCCCCTGGTAATTGCTGAAAGTTATTGTTTTGGAATATGAGATCAATTAATTAATGAGAGTATCAGTGAGTACACTATAGCTTTAAAGAAGCTTTCCATTCACTGTCATTTCGGAAACTTTCAGGACCGAGCATTGCATGACCACTTTATTTGTGGGATGAAAAATGAAGCAATCAGAAGAAAATTGTTGATAACCCCTAACTTGACTTTTGATTTAGCTTGTCAGAGAGTTATGTTGATGGATATGGCCAACCAATATTCCCGAGAATTTTGTGCCATTTCCAGTCGTCAGACAACCGAGGTGAATCGCCTGCAGGTTAAAAGTAAAAAGTAGTTGGGCAGGTACAGCAGGCGGTTAAGAAAGCAAATGGCATGTTGGCCTTCATAGCGAGGGGATTTGAGTACAGGGGCAGGGGATTTGAGTACAGGGGCAGGGAGGTGTTGCTACAGTTGTACAGGGCCTTGGTGAGGCCACACCTGGAGTATTGTGTACAGTTTTGGTCTCCTAACCTGAGGAAGGACATTCTTGCTATTGAGGGAGTGCAGCGAAGGTTCACCAGACTGATTCCCGGGATGGCGGGACTGACCTATCAAGAAAGACTGGATCAACTGGGCTTGTATTCACTGGAGTTCAGAAGAATGAGAGGGGACCTCATAGAAACGTTTAAAATTCTGACGGGGTTAGACAGGTTAGATGCAGGAAGAATGTTCTCAATGTTGGGGAAGTCCAGAACCAGGGGACACAGTCTAAGGATAAGGGGGAAGCCATTTAGGACCGAGATGAGGAGGAATTTCTTCACCCAGAGAGTGGTGAACCTGTGGAATTCTCTACCACAGAAAGTTGTTGAGGCCAATTCACTAAATATATTCAAAAAGGAGTTAGATGAAGTCCTTACTACCAGGGGAATCAAGGGGTATGGTGAGAAAGCAGGAATGGGGTACTGAAGTTGCATGTTCAGCCATGAACTCATTGAATGGCGGTGCAGGCTAGAAGGGCCGAATGGCCTACTCCTGCACCTATTTTCTATGTTTCTATGTTTCTAATGCCTCAGCAACTGACCAAGGTAAGAGTGAATTGAAGTCATACTATCGGTGCCTGGGACAACACATTGCTCAAAGTTGTCCATAGATGAAGGCAAAGTGTTTCATCTGCAGAAAGATATCACAGATTACAGTGAGCCCAATTCATGATTCTTCCCAATATTCTGGTGATTAATTTTACCCTCCACCTCTCCCTCGCCTGTGCACTCTCATTAGAGTAACATATGTAGCCTTTCTCCTATCTGTGTCTTCTCCCTTCTGTTACACCCACCTTGCCTTATAAGCAAAGTTCTGAAGTTGAAAGTGCTACAAGCCCATACAGTCACATGCAGGTACCCAGTCAATAGCCCCCCATGGATGTGGGTGCAGCCATTTAAAGGATATCATTTTTGCAAAAAGTTCCATTTATAAGTTGCTGGTGCAAAATGTACCTGCTGTAGAATGGGCAGGCATTCAAAGAGCTATAAAATAGTTTGAGTGGGCTGAAAAACTTTATGGAGTGTATACATTGCCAATCTACTACTGGTATAAGGTCATGATAGGTAATTGTACCTTGGCTGATTTGCTGAGATCTCTAAACTTCTGTAATTTCAGCTAGGTGCTCTTTGTCATTTGAAACGGACCTTCCGTATATGACTCGCTTGTGTAGATAAAGCCCTGCAGAACTAAACAGGGCAACTCTCCGCTACTGCCCGTCATCCAGCAGTGCCTCTACTGGCACATCAATGTGTTCATAGTTGCCTCTGCTTCATCGTTGCAATTCATTTGTAACTTTGATCCAGCAAAGCACCCTTCTTTTAAATCCCTGCAGCAGCACCGGACGCCCTACCTCCTGACCGGTGAGCTCCAAGCAACATGCCGGGGGCTTATTGTGCATACGTGATTGGGTCTGTGGTGAGGCAAGTGCTAGTCTGTGGGAGCCTAAATCCGGCCACACAAGGTTCCTACTTAATCCATGCACATCATGGAGAAATCTACTCTTTTATGTGCCTGATGTCAAAAAGAGATTTATTTTTTGTGATTCACCCTTCCCCTTCTGCATCCTGCATTCTCTTGATCCAGACCAGGAAAGCCAGAAAAATAGATGACTGTAGTTATTTATATTTTTTAATAACCACTAAACTTAAAATTCGATAAACCCCTTTATCAAGCTAAAGGAGTTAATAATTTATGACACTTGCGGCTATCATTCAAGGTCTCATTATGGCCCACTCACACTGAAGGCAGTGGTGCTACAGGTCAGAACTTTGTACACAGGATTGCCACTGATGTCTGTCCTGATCGACCTGAACTCGGATAAAAATGTAAAGGTAAGTGGGTGAACAAGAACCCCACTGAGACTGTACAACCCTTTTTCTGATAGACTGAACAATGGAACTAAACTTTGCTTTAGTAGAACAGTTCCCAAAGATTGGAAGGTAGCAAACATAACCCCACTATTTAAGAAAGAAGGAAGAGAAAAATTGGGGAACTATAGGCCAGTTAGCCTGACATCAGTAGTAGGCAAAATGCTAGAATCTATTGTTCGGGGCGTGGTAACAGGGCACTGAGAAAATTGGAATATGATTCGGCGTGGTTTTACGAAAGGGAAATCGTGTTTGACAAATCCCTTTCGTAAAATCATTTTTTGAAGATGTAACTAGTAGGATAGATAAGAGAGAAGCACTGGTTGTAGTGTATTTGGATTTTCAAAAAACATTCGATAAGGTGCCACACAAAAAGTTAATACACAGAATTAGGACTCATGGGATTGGAGGTAATATATTAGCATGGATGGAGGATTGGTTAACGGACAGAAAACAAAGAGTAGGAATAAAGGGAGCTTTTTGGGGTTGGCAGGCTGCAACTATCGGGGTACTGCAAGGATCAGAGCTTAAACGAGCTATTTACAATCTATATTAATGACTTGGATGAAGGGACTGAACGTAACGTATCCAAGTTTGCTGATGATACAAAGTTAGGTGGGAAAGTAAGCTGTGAGGGGTCGCAAAGAGGCTGCACAGAGATATAGACAGGTTGACTGAGTGGGCAAGAACATGTCAAACGGAATACAATGTGGGGAAATGTGAAGTTATCCACTTTGGTAGGAAAAACAAAAATCTGAATATTTTTTGAATGGTGAGAGACTGGGGAATATTTGCATTCAGAGGGACCTGGGTGTACTTGTAAAAGGATCACAGAAAGTTAAAATGCAGGTACAACAAGCAATAATAAAACAAATGGTATGTTAGCTTATGTTATGAAGGGATTAGAGTATAAAAGTAAAGAAGTCTCACTACAATTATACAGGGCATTAGTGAGGCCACACCTGGAGTACTCTGTGCAGTTCTGGTCTCCTTACCTAAGGAAAGACATACTTGCCTTAGAGGGAGTGCAGCAAAGGTTCACTAGACTGGTTCCTCGGATGAGGGGTTTGCCCTATGAGGAGAGATTGAGTAGACGAGGTTTATATTCCCTAGAGTTTAGGAGAATCTAATTGAAACATATAAAATTCTTAAGGGGCTTGACAGGGTTAATGCTGAGAAAATGTTTCCCCTACCTGGAGAATCCAGAACACGGGGCCACAGTCCCAAAATAAGGGGTCGGCCATTTAGGACTGAGATGAGGAGGAACTTCTTCACTCAAAGGGTTGTGAATCTTTGGAATTCTCCACCCCAGAGGGCTGTGGATGCTCAGTTGTTGAGTATATTCAAGACAGAGGTCGATAAGTTTTGGGAACTAAGGAAATTAAGAAATATGGGGATAGTGTGGGAAGGTGGAGTTGAAGTAGAAGATCAGCCATGATCTTATTGAATGGTGGAGCAGGCTCCAAGGGCCAAATGGCCTACTCCTGCTCCTATTTCTTATGTTCTTATGTTCTAGCATTTAGACAGGCAATTACCTTTCCTGTCAGAAAAAGATCCAGGTATAATCTATCAGAGCAGCTTGTGATCACTCGTGACGGACACTTTTAAGCTTCAAAGTTGCAAAACTGATTGGGGTAGTTATGACATGGGGAGGGAAGTAGCAATGAGGAATAAGTTTAGATTTAATATTTATGAATAAACCTTCAAATGCAATGAAAGCTTGAGGGATTCTTCTCAGGGCTAAGTGGCTGAATACACTGCATGCTGTGGTATTAAAGTATACAAGTCTAGAGTGTCCCATGTTTGATCGCCTGGTTAGCGCTGAGCTGGTGCTTCACAGTGGAGATGGTCGCAGGTCTACTATAATTGACCCCAATGCCCGAGGGCTAGGGAGGGAGAAAAAGAGGGCCAACATTCTCATCCCATGTTGCTATCCAGTGGCTCTGGTCAGAAAGTACACCTGTTTGGACACCGGATGAAAACATGTTTGAGCTCAGCTGTGATGCCTTCCATGCTTGCCAACACTCTCATATGTGAAGAATGACTACTTGGTTGAGGTACTAGAGAGTTGTGGTGACTGTGGAACTGAATCTCAGCAAGAGTTAGCACCTTCAGGAGAGGGAAAATGGAAAAGAAGGGACATAAAGGGACAGAATAAAGACAAATGGGCACACCCCTCCATTTCTTATCGACTGCCTACTATCTCTTAGCTGCAGGAGTTTGCATGCTGATAAATGATAACAATGGTGTTTTAATGGTTATCTCTCTACTCAGTGGCTCTGGTCAGAAAGTACATCTGTTGTTATGACAAATAACCTTGTCTCCTGTATTTCTGGAGGGGAATAATGAACTCCCTTTTCACTTTAGTGAAGCTCCTTTAATCACAGGTTCCAATATTTATCTTTTTGTTTCCATTTTCCTGTCAAAGTATATGCATATATTATATATAAGTGTGTGTGTGAGTGTGTGTGTGTGTATATAGGGGGCACAAACTTTCAGAAGAGCAGAGATACTTAGGAGTTCAGATGCACAAACCTTTAAAAGTGAGAAGACAAATTGACAAAGCAGTTAAAAATACATATGGGATCCTATATTTTATTTTTAAAAAGATGCATAGATCATGCTAAATCTGTATGAATCATTGGTTACGTTGCAGTTAGAATATTGTGTCCAGTTTGGGGCATTCTATTTTAGTAAGGAATGTCAGGAAAAGATTAGGAATGAGTGGCTTTAGTTATGAAGAGAGATTAGAGAAATTGGGGCCTCTTTTACTAGAATGTAAAAAGGATATTCAACAGATGATGAGTGGTTTTGGTGATGTGACTAGGGAATGGCCCGAAGTAGATTCTTTAAGAGAGCTGGCGCAAGCACGAGGGGCCAAGTGTCCTCCCTTGCTGTGGAAATTCTATGATTCCATGACAAACTGTTCCTGTGCAACTTCTTTCTGCTGGACGGATAGGATGGTGCCTCTTGCAGTATTCACCATGGCTACAATTACTATGGGGGAAAAATTCAGGCCATTTGCATCTCCCTTAAGCACCCCTTGGAAATTCCGCGGAAGTTTAGCGGTGGTGGTAACCGGTAGCGCCTTGCTCCTACCGGTAGCATCCTGGGCCGCTGCGCCGGTGATGACAATGGCCGCATCCCGTGAAGCTATCACGGGCAATGCCTGCTCGTGGGGTGAAAATTAAAGGGGAGGTGCAGCAGTAAAAAAAAAATGCTGACTTACCGGTCGCGGCCTTCTTTGTCGATCGCGGGGTCCGTGCCGCGATCTTGCAGCCCGGCGCTTTGCTTGTGTGCCAGACTGCTGCCATGGCAATCTGCTGCCTGGTGGTCCAGCGATGGCCCCGTTTTCTACCCACAGAGTCGGCAGCTTGGCCCTCCCCTTTAATGGAAGGGTAGGGCCCCGTCTACCTCCCAGTGCTACGCGTCCCACCGTGTGGCACTGGAAACTTTGCGTGGCTTTGTGCCCCAGTGGCGCCACCTAGAGGAACTGCAGTGCAATATCTTGCGCCTGACACTAGAATGCTCGCCTTGCGGCTGTGGGCGGTACCGAATTTGCAAGTGGTCAACATTAGCATTGCAGCACAAAGAGGTGGGTTTAATTTGGTTGAGAAGTGCCAAAATGTAGCTAACCAAGAAGATTAGAGTTCATGTTAGAAGTAGCAGTTTACTACAGGTTGAACCTCCCTTATCCGGAACCCTCGGGACCTGGCCTGTTCTGGATAAGGGATTTTTCCGGATGAGAGGTGGTCACATTAAATTGGATGGTACAGGTACTAAGCAAGGGCATATCGGGGCTTGCTGGCTTGGGGCTGGGAGTGCGGCAGAGAGATCATGGGATCCAGTGTCAGGCCCAGCTATTGCGGGAGTTGGCAGTGAGGAAGGACTTCAATTTGTTCATGTTGGAGTTCTGCGCTTGCGCCACCCGGTGGCCGGGAATAGTTCCGGACGAGGGGTGGTTCCAGATAAGGGAGTTCTGGATAAGGGAGGTTCAACCTGCAATTGAAAGCCACGCAGATGTATAACGTATTAGTGTATTTACTTTATTGTGCAGGTAATTCGATTATTTTTAGAGATACCATCTATGAAGATTACATTGTGGGTCTTGCAACTTTATAGACACTTTTAAGGACTGTCAAGCCTCTCTAAAAATATCTGATGAAATCAAAAGTATTAAAATGTTTGCTTATTTCATAACAACTAGTCTAGAAATGTATCTCAGCAATGTTAGGCTACAATTCCTTAACACATACCGAGTTCCCTCTAACAGGGGTGTTAATCTGGCTTTTAATGTCTCTGTTAATATAGCAGAGAGAGGAGTTTGCTAAAAGCACATTAGGTATCTGTAAAATACCATCCAGAATACAATCATTACGCACTTTATTAGGAAAACACATTCAACACTGATGTATTAAGAGGGACTTTTATATAGTATTTTTATTTGTCTTGCATTGTACAATAATGAGCTAATTAACCTAAAAGACATATGGGTTAAACAATATTCATATGATGTGACTGCCATATCTGCCTATGAAATGGGCATCTTCAAAGTTATTGTGCTATTTTTAGGAGAAAAGTAAGGATTGCTTTATCCAGTTGCACTGTGGAAGTTAGAAAATATTATATTGAACTAACTACAGTTGAATCTCCTTCACCATTCTACTGCTCAAATCCTCTGATCATATTGAATCTACATTGTGGAAGCAACGTACCTGCCGTACAGAAGTCTAAAGCAGCCCAATTTATTACCGTTTGCTGCAATCAGTAACAAGAATTTGTTCCTTTGTGTCTTAAGTATCTAAGGAGAATTTTTGTTGCTTAGTGCAGTGAATGGGTCTGAATGGATTTCTGCAAGAGACCTGCATCACAGTCTATGGGAACGGTAACAGGTTGAATTAATAGATACAGGAAACAAGATCATTTCGTAACAATTTGACCATGGTTATGTACCAGTGATAGTAAATCTATTCTAAGTATAGTACATTAGCTTTGGAAAATTAAAGGACTTCCAAAAATAAAACCATTGCAACGTTCCCTACACTGGTCTACATAATCTGTCAGGATAACTATTTGAAAAATTGGCCAGCATTTAATTTGTCAATCATTTTCTTTTTGAGTGCACAGGAAATTCTTTTAGTCTACTCTTAAATCTCAGTATGTTGAACTTTCAATTATATGCAACAGCATCTGTAATACATGTGCAATGCAGATGTTAGAGAATGAAATGTTTACAATCTCCATTGCAAAGTATATGCTTCAGCTATTTGAAAGCTGGTCCTTGTAATTTCTTAATTCACGGTATAAAATGAAGAGTTATAACACTGTCCTCTATTACTGTATATTGGAGGGAGCAGCTTGTGGTGGCCCGGCCCGGAAATTGACGTGGTCCAGGCCTGCAAAACCATCAGCAGGCCGGGGGCATTAGAGGGAGCACTGCGTGCTGCTGCAGGAGGGCGACGGCTGTGAAGTCAGATCGCTGATTGCAGTGCAGGCAGGCACAGCAGGAGGGGCGAAGGAGCGGCAAGAGTCCGTAGAGGGAAGTGACCGGGGCCCAGGAGAGGCTGAGTTTGGGGCTCAGAAGAGGCGAGAGCCCAGGGGCAACACAGGCCAACCCACACTGCGATATGTGTGTGCACTAGGTCCGTGCAGCAGAGCTGGTCTCCAGTCATCTTGGGTAATCCTTGCCACTGGACCAAGACCTAGCTCTGTCAAGCCCATGTGGTGGCCACCACACGTTAAAAAAATCCACGCACAGGCATCTTCCACCGTTCAAGATGTAGTTCGGGATCTGGAATATTAGGTCCTTCATTGAAACACCTGTGAACTCATCCCTTTTTGGCATGGAAGCAAGTCATCCTCGCTTTGAGGGACTGCCTATGATGATGATGATATTACTGTGACAACAATGACGCAATTTTGTTTAAGATGTACATAGAATTACATTAAATTACAGAGAATTACATAGAATTACATAGATACAGGCCATTCGGCCCAATTGCTCAATGCCGGTGTTTATGCTCCACATGAACCACCTCCCACTCTATTTCATCTAACCCTACCAGCATGAGCTTCTATTCCTTTCTTCCTCATGTGTTTATCTGCCTTCCCCTTAAAGCATGGCTTCTTCAATTCTACCATGGTACATAGGAGTTTGCAGCTAACTTCACCAAAGAATCCCCCAGCTCCTTTTGTTGCTCTTCATAAGAATCATTAGATGGTTTGACTGAAGACGGATGCCCTACTGACGGACTGAGGCATTTATTTCTAATAGAAGCATTCCGTGTGATTTGTTCAAATATGGTTTTGATCGACAGCTCTTTCTCAGCTTGACAGACAATTCTTGAAATTCACTTTGGTCACTGTCATTTTTTCAATGCATTTGTCAGGCTATCAGTTTTAAATCAGAGCGTTTGTCTGCAACCTTCAAAGAGAGGAAGGTAGGGTAGATCGCTTTTGTAGATGGTGAAAAGGGAAAGAGTTACTACGCAAGATTTTATTTTATAATTTAACACAGCACTTGCGAACTATTCCAATGACTACACTTCAAAAGTACTTCATTGGCTGTAGAGCACTTTGAGACATCCGGTGGTCATTAAATGCACTATATAAATGCAAGTCTTTCTTTCTATTTATTACATATCCACAGCATAACTAAAACCGTCTATTTCCACTTCCGTAACATTGCCTGCCTCCGCCCCTGCCTCAGCTCTTCTGCTGCTGAAACCCTCATCCATGCCTTTGTTACCTCTCGACTTGATTACTCCAATGGACTCCTGGCACTACGTAAACTTGAGGTGATCCAAAACTCGGCAGCCGTGTCCTAACTCGCACCAAGTCCTGTTCACCCATCACCCCTGTGCTCGCTGACCTACATTGGCTCCCAGTTAAACAACGCCTCAACTTCAAAATTCTCATTCTTGTTTACAAATCCCTCCTTGGCCTAGCCCCTCCCTATCTCTGTTATCTATTTCAGCCTCACAACACCACGAGATGTCTGCAATCCTTAAATTCTGCTCTCTTGAGCATCCCTGATTATAACTGCTCAACCATTGGTGGCCGTGCCTTCAGCTGCCTAGGCCCCAAGCTCTGGAACTCCCTCCCTAAACCTCGCCACCTCTCTACCTATCTTTCCTCCTTTAAGACGCTCCTTAAAACCTACCTCTTTAACCAAGCTTTTGGTCATCTGCCGTAATTTCCTTTTATGTGGCTCGGTGTCAAATTTATCTGTTTTGTCTTATAGCACTGCTGTGATGTGCCTTGGGACGTTTTACTATGTTAAAGGCGATATATAAATAAAAGTTGTTGTTGTTATTTTCTACTCCATGAGCTAACAAAGCTGAATAACTGCAGTCAAAAAATATATGGAGTTACCACTACTCTTCACTTGTAATAAATTTGTTTGGCACTTGCAATCGGAGTCAAAGGTTAGTGGAATATTATTCTGTTGTCTTCTGAAGCCAAGGAAGATCACGTAAAAAAACCAGTCACTGAAATAAATTGAACAGCAATCTCTGTTTGTTCTTCAAATTTCCTTAGCTATCTGGGCAAGTGAAATACTCTTTGGGACATGGGGCGATAGAGCTTAACTATGAGACAAGTCAAAAATGCAGAACCCAAAAATATCTGGAGTGAAAAAACTTGTGAAGGAGCTCCGCCCCCAAAAATCATTATTGTGCAAGAATGCTACTAGTCCTGAAAAAGTTCATTCTGAAATGGCGACAGTGTGGAAGTTCCTACAACAATCCTTTAAAAGCTTTAATGTAGAAACATAGAAACAGAGAAAATAGGTGGAGGAGTAGGCCATTCGGCCCTTCGAGCCTGCACCGCCATTCAATAAGATCATGGCTGATCATTCCCTCAGTACCCCTTTCCTGCTTTCTCTCCATAGCCCTTGATCCCTTTAGCCGTAAGGGCCATATCTAACTCCCTCTTCAATATATCCAATGAACTGGCATCGACAACTCTACGGCAGGGAATTCTACAGGTTAACAACTCTCTGAGTGAAGAAGTTTCTCCTCAGCTCAGTCCTAAATGGCCTACCCCTTATCTTAAGACTACGTCCCCTGGTTCTGGATTTCCCCAACATCGGGAACATTCTTCCCGCATCTAACCTGTCCAGTCCCGTCAGAATCTTATATGTTTCTATGAGATCCCCTCTCATCCTTCTAAACTCCAGTGAAAAAAGGCCCAGTTGATCCAGTCTCTCCTCATATGACAGTCTAGCCATCCCTGGAATCAGTCTGGTGAACCTTCGCTGCACTCCCTCAATAGCAAGAACGTCCTTCCTAATGTATATTTCTTAAGGTAAAATATATTTATTCATTGTTTATTGTGGTCTGTAAAATTAAGCTTATTTCAGATCTTGGTACTCTTGCTTGTATTATGCAACAAAAATGCATTTGTTTCCCCATCTTTAAATTCGTGATAGGCCAGCAGGGATACTAGATTGGCAATGGTACAGAAACTGGAAGCACTGGAATTAGTTCTGTATTCTGTCACACAGCTACAGGTCTGCTGTAAAACTACTGCAGCCTTGATCTAGAGGTCCGCTCATCCATACCGTTTCTTTGTTTTGAAATTGACTTTAATGGTATCCAGTGCAGGATTGGAACCTGTTTGCAGTGAATTTAAAACAAAAATAAACACTACGTTGATCTAGGTAAGTTGTATTAGCGATTGCTGGATAGGTCCTTTACCCATTAAACGGATTCGAAAAGCTGGAGAGTCATGTGTCTGATAATTCACTTCATTTATGATTGGCAAAACATTGGCCCAGAAATTCCAGCCTCCCCGGATACGTACTGAGTGTGTACGGACCCGGAAAGGCATCGCAAAAGCCGGTTTTCAGCGCACAATGCGCATGCGCTGAAAACTGGCTTTTCCGATCTGTCAAACTGGAGCTTGACAGATCCTCCCTATCCCCACATCCAGGACATTTGCATGGGCAAGATTGCGGTATTTACCCATATCTTGCCCAGCGGATGTCCTGAAAATTCTTGCGCCTGATAAAAGCAGGCGGATAGCCTACTTTTACAGGAGTAAGAGTTTTAAAACACACAAAAACATCATAAAATAAAATTTAAAAAAACACATTTTATTGTTTAAAAAAAACCCTCCCCACTATGTTTATTTTAAACCATAATTAAAATTTTTTTTTTTAAATCGGAAAATATATATTTTTTATAATACATAAATAACTTTAATTTAAATTAATAAAAATATGTGGTGCATTTTTTCTATTTTTTATTTGTGTTTTGGGTGTTTGGGGAGGTTTCTCAATCATAATAATGGGAACTCCAACTTACGGTGTTCACATTATTATGAACGAATATATACTTTACCTGGATTGGCTGCCCAGAGCCATGTGAATGAAGTTCCAGCCCTGCGGACGTTCCAACGTGCAGGAGCTAGGACCCGCAGTCAGTGGAGGCCTCAGGACCGGGATCACTCGTGGGCGCAGCAGGTTCAGGAAAGTGCGCATCAATTTTAACTTTTTTACCCGATCACCCGCGGAAAGCAGCCGGCCGGGATATCTAGGCCAATAACTCTAAGCACCCATACAAAGCAGCGCACATCAGTCTTGCGTCTAATCGCTCGCATGTGTAGATTTAATGAGGAACCGTGGAGATGGCTGCTCCAAGCCTGTTCATGCCAGTGGGTCTTGAAGGTAGCAAGATGTTTTTCTTTCTAATGAAGTAAAAACATGACATCGCTTCTTACACCATTTTAGTTATTGTCTGCTTCCTGCTGGATTCAACACTATCTGATATTTTATGACCACCCAGTTGTTCAAACAGATTGTCAAACAGAAGAGGCCCTATGCCTTTTTGCACCATACTATTACTTCCTATAAGTGCTTTCTTGAGCCATAGCTTTATTGTAAACAACCTTTAATGTATGCTCTATAGCAACCTATGACATTTATTTTGTAACAATCTCCTACTCTTATACTAGCTCCAGTTGTGATGAAAAGTCTTTGTTTTAAAAGCCCAAATTTCGTCGATTACTGCCAGCCGATAGCACCCCAGAGAGGCGGTACCTCGGCTCAAAAGGTTTAGTGCCCATGTTCGGCGATATCACCGCCTGCTGCAAACTTCAGTTGAGTTTTTGCAGCGGCGCAAACAAGTACCGCCTCGCCTATTGCCGCCAGGGAAATCATGACGTCAGTATGCGTGCAGCGTCTTGCTAGCGCCAGTGTCACGATCTTTGGTTTTTGCACCTTGCTTACTCGCTGACGGGGAACTTGGCACAAAAAGTTGGGGTTCACAAGTCACGGTTACAATGCCAGGGAGTAGCAACCGGGGCACAGAGGTCACAGTGAGTGCTACGTATTCTCTTAGCAGAGTGCGAAGATGTTGGCATGCTGCGACTGCTGCGTACTTACCTTGACGACTACCATTTTGGCAACATTGACGGGTTCCATTTCCGAGTAGCATTTCGCTCTTACCTTTGGCAACTTGATGGGGGGCAGCGCTGGCAGACCACGTCGTGCTGCGGTGACTACTTTGAAGGCACCGGCAACACAGACGGGATATGGCCAATGTGGGTCCACGCCTGAGGAGAGGCCGTAGACGCTGGGGCAGGAGGCCTTACCCTCCCCCCAGGGTTTACCGTGAGCATTCTTCGTACTTTGATATGTTCGAGGAGCAGTGCATAAGAATGCTGCGGTTCTGCAAGGAGGTGGTCACGGAGTTCTGTCACCTCCTGCACACAGAGCTCGAGGCTGAAATCGGCACCAGGACCTCGCTGCCAGTGAAAGTGACAGCAGCACTCAATTCCTACGCTACTGGCTACTTCCAGGCTCCTGTCAGAGATAAATGCAACATCTCGCAGTTTGCAGTACATTGCCGCATTCGCCAGGTGACCGACGCCCTCTGCAACTGACGAATGGACTACATAAAGTTCAGCATGTCCAGGATCAGCGCTCCCGTGGCTTCACCAGGATAACGGGCTTCCCCATGGTTCAGGAAACCATTGATTGTACACATGCGGCATTGTGGGCCTCGCCCCATAATGGAGAGGTGTTTCGCAATCGCAAGGGCTACCACTCCCTCAATGTCCAGTTGGTATGTGACCACAGGCAGATGTTCCTCGCTGTGAATGCCCACTATTCTGGCAGCACCCACGACTCCTTCATCCTGCGGGAGAGCAGTGTGCCACAACTGTTCCAGCCACCGCATGAAGGGCGTGGCTGGTTAATCAGCGACAAAGGATATGGTCTCGCCACCTGGCTGATGACTCCCCTCCGCTATCCCACCACCCCTGCTGAGTAGCGCTACAACCACAGCCACACCACAACCAGGACCATAATAGAGCAAACTATCAGGATTCTAAAGCAACGTTCCCGCTACTTTGGCTGCTCTGGAGGGACATTACAGTACACCCCTGATAGAGTGCCAATTTTCACCATTGTATGCTGCATGCAGCACAACCTGGCCATCATGAGGGATGAGCCATTGCTCTCAGAGATGGCAGCTGCACCTCAGGAGGATGAGGACGAGGGGGAACAAGATGAAGAGCATCAACTACGGAGGAGGCAGCCTGGCACTGTTGCCGCTGCAAGGGCTGCTCGTCAGAGACTCATCACATAGCGATTTCAGTAAATGGCGCAACACAGGCCAAGTGGCCAGCCTATTCACTTGGCCATGTGCTGAAGACATCGCGCCCAACCTCCAACCGTCTGTGTATATAAATCACACCACAAAAGTGTGACATAAACAAGCACAACACAGAGCCATCATCAACAGCAAATTATGAATGAAACAACAGCCCTGAAAACATAATCACCCAGAGGCAAGTGCAACTACATACGTACCTTAATATTCCAATAAGGTCAACATATATGTCCACGATGCTATCATTGGTTCATGGGACATTCGCAGTGATTTCCCACCCCTTCCCTTTTCCCCCCTCCCACGCCTATTGCCCCTCCTTAATGGGGTTTCAGTGCCTGCAGTAAGGCTGTGTGAACATTGCTCTGTCGGTGCCACAGGCCCTACTGTGATGGCCTAGCAGGATATCCCCAACCAGCCGGGCCCTGGAAGGCGCGGCTGCGGACTGCATCACCTCAGCATGGGTGACAGCAGTCTCGGCTGGATGGGTTGCAGAGAGCGGCAGATGCAAAGGTGAAATGGCAGTGGTTGGAGGTGCAATGATGTCGTTCTGAGAGAGGACATTACGTTTCATCTCGACCGACATGCTGTCACTCCCCTGGGGCAGAGCCTCAGCATCCGGAGCAATCTGATTGAGCACAGATTGCTGGCCTGCTCCAGCACCGTTAGCTCCCCGTTGAAGTGATGGAAACCCAGACACGATGGCAGCAGTCAGTGCTTGCGTGGAATCAAGTTGACTCTGTATCAGAGCAGAGTGAGTCCACATCAGGGCAGACTGCGTCTGCATCAGGTCAGGAAATGCATTGAGGCCACCACGCATTGACGACATGACAGAATTCAGGCCTTGCGTGGCTTCAGCTTTGTGTTCAATGGTTACTGCCACATCAGCCATAGCCCGCGCCATCATGTCTGGGACCACGTTTTCACTTGTGGCTTCCAGCATCTGTTGGTATCCACCAGGATGGCCTCGATAGGCTGCTGAGTCACAAGTGCAAATGTTAAGGCGGACTCCTCCATCCTCACAGCAAATGCATTGTGGCTCTCGGGCACCTTTCCAATGCACCCAACAGATCGCTGTGCATCCGCAATGATTGTCTTGCGACAACCTTCAGCTTGGGGTTCTCATCAGAGTGCTGCTGAGCATCACTCATGCACACACTGACCCTCCATGAATCTGGCCTCCGAGTTTCCCCTCCTCCCTGGTATTGCTGCAGGCCACTGGTTCCCAGAGCATTACCCACCTCCAATTCTCCGATCATGCCCTCTCGACTGAGGTGGTGTTGCCCCTCGCTGAGGCCGCTGGCTTCTCAGTAACTGTGAGAGAGGTGTCCTCCACCTCCTCCTCGTCTCCACCATCACCGGCACTAGACGGCTCACATACATGCTCCTGGGCCTTTGGTTCATCATCTGAAAGCACAAAGCCAGAGAAGAGTGGTTACCTGCAGGGGAAGGATCCAGGAATGGGAAAGACATTCTGAAATGCCATACTCATGAAAAGTGGGGAAGGATTGTGGTGTCAGGGCTAAGTGGCCTGATAGAGGATGCAAAGGTCCTCATCATACCGTCACTGTCCCGAGGGAGGCTCGGCCTCAGCCACCGCCACCGCACCCACTTGTGTACCCATGAGGGCCTAAACGTGATCCTCCACCGCGCTGAGGGCCTGGAGGTCAGGTTCCCCTCCTCCGGTCCACATTTGTTCATGCTGGTTATGCACTAGCTTGACCTGCAAGAAGAAACAGAACATCTGATTTAGTGTCCTTCTATCCATCTGTCCGAAGTGCATTGCATAGTTGAGTAGATTTTACTGTATGGAAGTCTTCACAGGTTGATGTCACTCGGAATAGCTGCGTGCACTAGGCGTGGCAATGCTGGAATTTGGAAGTCAGCTCCTAAGAGTTAAGGTAAGGCTACTGTCTTCTACACACATCTGTAGACTGAGGAGGTAACAAGACCAGGGGTGGGTCTCAACAATGGAGCAGGAAGGTTAAGTGTGCATACAGGCTCAGGGAGTAGCTGAGGCTGCAAATGCGAACTTTGCATCTGTGCTCACCCATGAAGAGCATGGGGTCCTACACATACTGATTGAGAAGAGACTGCACACACTATACATTGTGCTCAGAGTTTGGCATGTTGAGGTTCATGTAGACGATACTCATCCTCATGATTCATGTCAGGTTGTTGAACTTTTTCCTGCACTACATGGCTGTCCTGGCACTGTGTTTCTCGCAGACATGCTCTGTACAATTTCCCTCCACAATCTGTGGAACGTATATGGCTGTGGCCTCCTACCAGTCTCGGTCCGCAATCATTCATGTCGCCTCTCCACACCGTCCAGAAGTGCATCAATGGCGGAGTCGGAGAACCGGTAAGCACGCTGATGAGCTCTCGCCTTGGCCATCTTCCGCCTCTGAGTAAGAGTGCGCAGGCAGCGACGATAAGCATGAGGTGGTGCCGCGTTATATCACTGCCTCAATTGAATCAGCATGGTGCCAGTATATCTATTGCGCAGCTACAAATGCTGATTACCGCTCAGATTTTACCACCCCACTTACCGCCATTTAGCGCCTCAAGAGTGGGATGTAACATCTGATTTACCACTTCAATCCCCTCCTCAGATGCTAACACTTACATTTGGCGGCGGTAATTAACACCAGGCGGTAAAATCACCGACCAGGCAGTGTCACCGCCTCTAAATGGGCGATACTGAAGTTCCACCCCATATGTTTCAATCTTAATAACTCTTTAAACTCAATATTTATATGTGCCTATCGTTACAGTACAATGACCTTGATCCTGAAATTCATCCTTCTCCAATGTTATCAGCTTAATTGAGGGGGAAGGACAGGCTTTTCGAGAACATGATTTAAACAAATATCACTCATGCCAACTTCACTTGTGTGCAAGCAAAGTAAGTCATTTTGAGGAAGTTCGTTTAGTGTTCATGTTGGTTGTATTACACATCTACATTTTATTAAAAATGCTGTCACTGGCGCGCACTTCCTGTCAACAAGCATAGCTTCCTATAATACATTTCTGTTCTGTATTTCCCTCTGAATTACGGCACATTTTGGGTGGATTTGGGTGATAAATGGACTAAAGTGGGTTTCTAGACACTGCTGCATCAAATCCATTGCAAGAAATCTGGTCTTGAATTATCCTCCCAAAAAAGCACTCATCTCCTTCGAGTCCCGCCAGGAATCTACACCACTCATTCAAATGGGTTCAAGGGGGCCTGGTTAACCCCTTCCTCAGTAAAACTGCCTGATTGGGCATCATCAGCTCCTGCCTATTCCTGTAAGGCACCCCGCGCATCTCCCCCCCCCCCTCCCCCCCATCCCCCCACATGATGTGAAATGCAGAAGAGCTTGTTTAGCTGGGCTTATAGTCACATTGACCCTTGAAGAAATAGCACTGAATGTAAAGGCATGGCAATACTTTGAGGAAACACGTGACGTTGAGACTACCTGTCCCTGCAGCCCTTGTGGCAGGCAATGTGAGTTGGCAAGGTACTTTTGTGTAAAGAAGGTCCTTAAATGTTGGCAAAGGTGCTGAGAGAGAAAGGGTACAAGATGTAAGGAACGATGAAGGTTATCTGAGTTGTAGAAGATGTGTATTCGCAAGAGTGCCTTGACTTACCTTAGTCACCTTTCTGATGTTATTGAACCTCTTCTGGCACTGTGTGGCAGTTCCTGGTGTGGAGGAATTATTGAATTGTTTCTGTGTCTTTTACCATCTTCATTGAAGTCCTGGCGTGAAGTTGATGGTGTATGATGGTCTGGCTGCAGAGGGATGCCCAGCCAATTTGGGACACACACAATACGTAGAGTTGTATTTGTTGTAGAGATCAGAGGTGTCAAAATGGAAAACTGCAAGGGCAAGATTTGTCATGGTGAGAAGTATAACGCAGGATGATGGTTGGGACTTGTTTTCAATAAGTCAAGTAAGTCTATCCACCACTGTAGGGAGGCATAGCATGTTTATTGTTTTGTATTATTACGTGAAAATATATTTTCACAGGTTGAATTAAATAATGCACTTTCTGTGAAATAAAGGAGTTTAATGATACATAATGATACATCTGACCAGGTGTTCTCTTGGTCTGTCTTGAAAGGAATTGGAGAAGCATGTGGGAACATGTGTGAAAGACATGAATATCTAGCTCAGATCACAAGCAGGGTCTATTGTTACACACAGGGTTATACTATCATACAGTTAGGTGTTCAGATCACTTATGAGAGTGACAAACTCAGATTCAGTCTATGTGGATAGACTATTTGAGTTAGATAGGTTAGGGAGGACCAGGAGACATAAGTATAAGTTACTTAAACATTGAGCTAGGTTAGATGTTGGGAGGTGCACAGTCCGCAAGTGTGACCCTGAGCTTCTGGTCGTCTGTCACTTTAATTCTTCACTCCATTCCCACTCTGACCACTCCATCCTCGGCCTCCTACACTGTTCCAATGAACCTCACGCAAGCTCGAGGAACAGCACCTCATCTTTTGTTTAGGCGCTTTACAGCCTTCTAGACTCAACATCCAGTTCAACAATTTCAAAGTGTAACCGCTGCCAATCTTTGGATCCCTTTCCCACCCCCTCCCCCTCCGCCCCCCACAAGCCTATTTTTTTTCTCCTTGTCTCCAATGGCAGCTGGTCATTATTCCGCCATTCACACTCTATCTTGACTAATCCTTTTATAACTCCTGCCATTAACATTTCAATTTAGCCCATCATCCCTTTTGTCTCTCTAATCTCTGCTGCCTTCCACCCTATCACAAACCTTCCCTTTTGTTCTTTCTTCCCCTCCCCCTTTCAGTGCTTCTTTAGAATGTGTTCTTTCTAAACACTCCCCAGTTCTGACGAAGGGTCGTTGACCCGAAACATTAACTCTGTTTCTCTCCACAGATGCTGCCTGACTCGCTGAGATTTCTAGCATTTTCTGTTTTTATTTCAGATTCCAGCATTCGTAGTAATTTGCTTTTGTATAGATGTCGGGAGGCAGTTTTTTGCACAGTCATTGACCTATGGAACAAGTTGTCGCTTGGCAAATGAGTGTGGATTCTCTGCAAACAGTCAAAAGGGAGCTGGACACGTTCCGAACTGTGGCTGACATCACTACGTATAGAAGGTGGGGGGGGGGGGGGAATGGAGAATGTCTCTCCCACTAATTGTGGTTTCCTGCAACTTCTTTCATTGCCATCAGTGGCCAAAGAGGGATTTCCCAGAGTTATTGTTCCTAAATTGGTTGAGGGTTATTTTTTTGCCTCTCCCGGAGATTGTGGGTGATGCTGAGGGTGGGTAGGTATCAAGTTGTTCATAAATTGCACCAGTTAAACCAACATATAGCCAAGTCCCATTAAAAACAACACAGTGGTTTCACTCTCCTGGGGATCATGGGTGTGCATACATATCCCAGCATTCCCGTGGCACAATACATTAGCCCACCTCCGTGCAATGTTGACTTGGGGCTAGTGGTTCCTTTAAACTGTTAGCTGCATATTAGCGGCTGCAACTGCCGATAGCAGGTTTACTACTAGCAATGCTAGAATGGGATATGATATGGCATTTTGAAGCTGTTAAGATCCCAAGCATCAGCAGGAACTATATTAAGTTAATGCAATTTTTCATAATCCAAATTTCCTGCTGATTTTTTCCCTTTGAAACCCTAAAAGTAATAAGTACAATGTAAAGGAAGTTTATTTGTGTCACATTGACAGATATCCTGAAAGAATGTTGACTGGGAATCTCCTCGGAGCTGCTCCCACTCCGCTGCCACAACTTGGCTGGAAATGCGGTGGAAACCCAGTTACTGCGGAACTTCAGGCCAAATTGTGATGGAGGAGCTGAAGCCGCTCTTGTCGCAATTCTTTGACCCGGGTCTTCAAATTGTTTTCAATTAATAAAAGAAATCCAGGGCAGGGAAACGGGGACGAGAGTCGATAGCTCCAACTGAAGGGCTGGCGATGGGCCAAATGGTCACCTTCTGTGCTGCAATGCCTGTGTATTCTTCATTAGTATTAAACAGTAAAAACAGAAAATGCTGAAAATATTCAGCAGGTCAGGTAGCATCTGTGTCCTTTCCAGCATCCGCAGTATTTCGCTTTTGTTTTAAAGATTCATCCTAGTTTCTAGTTGCCCATTTCCAAAATTATAATTGATGCAAAGCAACTTCCTGTGAATAGCTTTGAAGAAGAAAGGTAAAATGTTTATGGTAAAGACTCCAAATCTGTAGCTTAGCTTTGTGCAGCTTCTGACATGAGAAACTTATTCAGTTGGGCACTGTAAAAAGAAAGTGGAATAAACTCACTCACGTTGATTAGATTGAACTCCCAATCATCTTCTGTTCTGTAAGCATTAATAAGATAAGCAGATTCACTGAGAAATGCATTACACAATGGAGAATATCTTTAATACATATTGTTTCCTATTTACTGGATTACTGACTGGTGCTCTTTACTCTGTCCCTAAGAACACTCTGGATAAACTATAGAGTGTCTGCAAGGATGGGGTCGAGAACATCATGTCCCTGAAATCCCGGTTCCTTCTTCCCGCGGCCGTTCGACTCAATTCTAGAGAAAAGATGCACAATTACCTTTTGCTGCTGTGCCCACCAGAGATCCCGGTCCTGAGGCCTCCTCTCCCTGCGCAGCGGGGTGCATGCATGTCTGGGCGGACGTAGAGCTGGACAGGAGTCACATGGCATTGGGCAGTCAATCCAAGTAAAATATTTTCTCATTCATAATAATGGGAACTCCTTATGTAGGAGCTCTCATTATTATGATTGAGACCCCCCCAAAACACCAATAAAAAATAGGAAAAAAAATTACATATTTAACATTAATTTAAATTAAAGTTAATAATGTCTTAGAAAAAATATATTTTTCTGATTTTTTAAAAAGTTTTAAAATTATGGTTTAAAATAAACTTACCTTAGTGGGCAGATTTTTAACATTAAAATGTATTTTTAAAATTTTCTTTTTATATGTTTTTGTATGTTTTAAAGCTCTTCCGTTGGTAAAAGTAGGCTATGCGCAAGAGTTTGAAGGACATTCGCTGGACAAGAGATGGGCAAATAGCGCAATCTTACCCACGCGAATGTCCTTGCTGCCGAGATGCGTGCGATCTGTCAAGCCAGAACTTAACAGATTGGAAAAGCCAGTTTTTGGCGCATGTGCATTGCGCGCCGAAAACCGGCTTTTGCGATGCCTTCCCGGGTCCATACACACGGACCAGAGGAGGCTGGGATTTTGGGGCCCATATCTTCCTTTGGGTCTTCTGCTGTGTGTTCCAGATGGAAGAGGAGCAAAACCCAACAATAATCGTTTTTGTAAAGGTTTTGCAGTAGAAATTGAAAGCTACTGTTGGATCTGTACGACCTTTGACATCAGGGGTGTTGGCTATTGGCAGATACTAGATAAGAGTTATCACTGGTAAGGGATACTGGACATGGACTCACATTACTAATAAAAAGAAAAAATGCCGGCAAGCACTCAGCAGGTCGGGCAACATCTGTGGAGAGAGAAACAGAGGTAACCTTTCAGGTTGCTGACCTTTGATCAGAACCTGAAATGTTAAACAGCCGGAATTTTACCAGCACTGAGAGGGTGAAATCGGAGGCGGGTCAGCTGTCAAAACTGAAATGAGTCGGGAGCCCCCACACTCGTCTCCCAAGTGTCGGGTCTGTCAGTGCTGAACAGACTTGACACCAAGTGGCGGGGGAGGCAATTTAGATTAAGAGGTTGTTAAAAGACAATTTTCCCCTGTACTTACTATTTTTCCAGCTTTTTCACAGGATTCACTGCGCTCGGGAATCACATCAGGTAAGTAAGTCAGGTGTTCCATCGGTATCCATTCTTCTGAATAGTGGATAGCTGCAAATCTGGTACCATTTCACAGCTGTTCACCTTCCAATCTCTGAAGCTAGAGCTTTCAGGATTTGGAAGGCATATTTTAGCTTTATGCAGGCTGGAAGTGTTTGGAGTAAACTCTCGTTCCACTGTCATCTCCTTGGATCAACCTCTCTCGCTTCTGTCATCTCAACCTCATATGCCATCTATTCCACTAGCATCGGTGCCCTTGAAAAAATCTCACCTTGATCCTTAGAATCCCACCACAATCAGCCCCAACACCAGCAGCACTAGGCATACCAGCAGCACCAACAAAACATCAAACTTCTCTGAAATCACCTAAGGCTGCACAGGACTCAGGGCATCAGCACCCATCCACATTGCTGCCCGGGAGGCCAGGGATGGCCTCACCATGGCCAGATTTACTTCAGTTGACGCTGTACACCCAAGCTGCCACATGATGCACCAGGTTAGCACCACCCCACACCAGCACCATAAAGCATCCCTGCAATGCTCAAGCCATTCCTTACACACTCATCACCATCATGGGGGGTACCGTTATGACTCACCATTCGCTGCAACTCACTAAGCCACTTCCAAAGGTGCACACACATCTGTACAAGAAGACACAGTGTTAAAAATAAAGATTTCAATGTTTGACATTACATTAAGAGAAACTTTACATGAATATTGGAGTTAACACCCAAGTGCTTACCCTTGTGTGTTGTTAATTGGTATGATTGCACGAGGATGAGGGTGAGTGTGAGGGGTGGCTAGTGAGATGGGGAGGTGATAATGTAGATAGGGAGAGGGATGGGTGGAAGTGCAAGGTAATTTGGTGTGAGTAAGGATGTGCAGGAGTAGGGTAGGGAAGGCAGAGTGATGGGCATGTGATGAGTGGCACAGCAGGATGAGGTTGAGTGTGGCTTTGCAGTAACATTTCATGATCTACTGAGTTTGTGCCACTGCAGCCAGCTCCTCCTGATGACTTCCCTGCTTGTGCCCTCCTGTACAATGTGCAACCAGGCTGCGTTGATCTCCTGGGGTGACCTCTTCCACCCATTGGAAGGGAAGAGAACCTCCTTGTGTGGTATGACTCCCTCCATAGCATATGAGAGCCTGGGTGCAGCCGTGCACCTCTGTGCAGTGCGTTTCAGTGTTTGCAGCACAACTGTCAAAATCAATGAGGACATGGTCCCTTTAAGGAAAGCGGCTGATTACGAGTCCTGAAATGACATCATCAGACCGGTTTCCTTTTAGTTGGTGGGAATTGCGCTGGGTGGGCTTAACAAACCCAATCAAGGTAAAGAGTGTGTGGAACCAGCAGCGGGCCGGGACCTCGCTACTGACCCCGGCCGCCTCACTCCTGATCCGGTAGGTGAAATCGCGGCCGCTAATTCTGTTTCTTTCTCTACAAATGCTGCTTGACCTGCTGAATGTTTTCCGGTATTTTCAGTTTTTATTTCAGATTTCCAGCATCCACAATATTCTGATTTCAACTTTTTTTATTTTGAGGTACTCATATTATATTGGAGATGCTGATATTAAACCCTTGTAGTCTTCTAAGTAAACTGCCCAAACTCTGGAAAAGCAAAGATTATGTGATTATACATCAGAGACATCAATAATTTAATTATATAGTAACGTAAGTAATCTGGATTTCAGTTACCGACTCATTTCACATGATATGCTTTCATTTTTTCTCATTTGATATAAATTTGTGACTCTATACTACAGATTGAATAGATAATACTAATTGCAAAACTCTGATTACTGTGCTCTGTAGATGCGTTACTGTAGCATCTTACAATGCTTGCCAGTGATTGCTCACCTTCAGAATTTTCTGGTCCTTATCTGTGCAGATCTGCCAACTCGCCTTTATTTGGAGTGAGGCTCATTCAGTCTAGTTTAATTTAAAAAAGTGAACCTATTTTAATATTTCTCACTTTGAAAAATAAACATTGTTCCATTGGGGTAATTTTACGAAATGGCAGTCTTGGCCAGTGCCTCGGGCACCAGGAGTGTACATTGTGATTTTAGGGTTGGAGAGACTACACTTGCCACAATTGTTCGTCCATATAAAATAGAAAGTAATTGGGAACGTGTGTTTGAATTCCCAATGTTTGTTCCCAGTGGGCAGGGCACTTCCACACGGGACAATTGCTCCTCGTGTAAATGGAGTGTGAATGAGTTCACTGCTTGTAACGCTCTTTCTGATCATAAATCTTACTCCAAGCCTTTCCTGGTATTAAGAGCTCTGGAACTTCAGTGTTTCAATATACAACAAGAATTCTCTTAGCCTGAACAATTAAAGAGTAAATATTTCCAAATCGCCTAATCGTAACTTACAACCTGACCTGCAAGATATAACCCATAGAACTGTGGCAGTGTGAGCACTGGACAAAGTTTTTATCCACAGAAAGATGGGTAGATCTATCTGGTAAGTGAAAGGAGTGTAGCTTGACATGCTGCTGTTTTGAGTCCATGTCACAAAGATTTAAAGGGACTTTTTGTTGTAACATGATTTCTTTGTACTTAAAGTCACATGTAAGTCATACCAATAATGACTTTTAATCACACTGAAAAACTACAGGCCAGACAAATCCCATTAACCGTTATATTGAAGTGAGGTCTTTAGCATTGCCTTCTGGCACAGATTTATGGAAGCTTCATGCCATCAATCAAACTGCTTTCAAGGACAGTTGACAATGGTTTGAGGTAATCACTTTCGTTCCACTTTTGAAATGACTTACAGAAAGACAATGATTAATTTCTAAACTTGGAAACAATATCAAATGATAAATTTCTGCTAATATCAAATAACTGAATTCAGTATTTCTTTCCATACCTTAGGCCCCTGGTTTCTATAAATAACTTCCATCACAGCACAGATACGAAGCTCCATTAACACCGGGCGGCTTTAAATGTCAAGTGATGAGAATGGTATATCTTTGAACTGTTATGACGGTAAAGACTGATGAACATTGGACAATGTTTTCCACCCTGGAAAGTTCTCGGACTTTTGAGCATTAGTTGCACTTTACAACTTTCACATTTATTTTTTTATCAAACAACATTTGCAAAACTGCTTTTGTACAAATATATACCTCTGGATGTTACTCAGTAAATGAAGGAATGATAGAACATTTCAAGAAAGTTTCAGGCAAAAAAATATAGATTTTTGAGACCCCTTTACAGTTTTGTCAGACCTGCAAAAGAGTGTATTAGTACAATGGGTTATTGGTATATTTGTGCTGGGAACAGCACAGTATTTGGTGGAGGAGAAAGGAGTCCAGATAACATGGTAGTTGTCCCTGACATTCAGTGGATTGAGAATATCGAGGCTCTTGCCTAGATATTGATCTTGCAGGTTTGAGTTGCAGTCATTTGTGGAGGTTTGGGAGGAGGCCTATTGTTGGCTGTGTCTAATCCACTCAAACTTTCTGTGGGGGCTGGTCTGAGTATACGGGTGGAGGTAGGAATGTGTGCTTGGGTCGTATAGCATTCGAGGAAGACTCCAAACTATTCGGTATTTCAAGAACTCCAAATGGACCCTGTGCATTACCAATTCTTTTGGCATATGCCATGCAGGTGTTTGACCCATGTTTGGTGTGAGGAAAGTACAGGTAAAATAGAGAAAGGAGTGAGAAATAGCACTAAGTGGACAGCTCTTTTAGAGAGTTGCCTGCCACAGGTGTGATGATCCAAATGGCCTCGTGAAGTAAAGTTCTATGATTCTAGCTTACAATTTGCCAAAGGAGGAATGTGTCCACTTGCATTATAATTTTCTCCATACTTTGTTACCACACTCGGAGAGTGGGATGGTCTGGAGTGTTACATTCTCAGCAGTTTTTCCCTGAGATGTAACGATTCACTATCGTGTGTTGCTCCTTCAAGAGGTGAAGCTGAGAACTGAGAAAGCACGTCCACTCAATTCACCTGAATCTGAATGGTGAATGTTGCTGGAACATGAACTCACAACTGTCTGGCCAGAAAAATATAATGGACAAAATGCCACTTTTTTCTCATGCCAAAATGTTCTTTTGCCTCTGCCACATGTGTTCGCTCAGGTGAGCTGTAATAGCCTCCATGTTGGCAGGAGGGGTGGGGGGCAGAGAATGGTTTACTCTTTGATATTGAGAGTGAGATGGAGCATTGCAGCAAGGAAGATCGAGAAGAGGGTTGACACAATGACGCAGCCCTGCTTGACCCCGGACCGGACGTGGATTGGGTCTGTGATGGATCCATTGGTCAGGATCACGGCTTGCTTGTTGTCATGGAGCAGGCGGAAGATAGTGACAAACTTTTGGGGGCAGCCGAAACGCAGGAGGACACTCCATAGTCCCTCACGGTTGACAGTGTCAAATGCCTTTGTGAGATCAAAGAAGGCCATGTACAAGGGTTGGTGCTGTTCCCTGCATTTCTCTTGTAGTTGTCGCGCGGTGAAGATCATGTCCGTTGTACCCCTTAGTGGACGGAATCCGCATTGTGACTCTGGGGGGAGCTCTTCAGCCACAGGGAGAAAATGGTTGAGGAGGATTCTTGCGATGACTTTCCCAGTGGCCGACAGCAGGGAGATTCCTCTGTAGTTGCCGCAATCGGATTAGTCCCCTTTTTTGAAGATTGTCACAATTATAGCATCTCTGAGATCTCCAAGCATGCTCTCCTCCTTCCAGATAAGAGAGATGAGGTCATGCATTTGTGCCAATAGTGCTTCTCTGCCATACTTTAGTGCCTCGGCAGGGATTCCATCTGCTCCTGATGTCTTGTTGTTCTTGAGCTGACTGATGGCCTTTTCTACCTCGTGCAGGGCTGGGGTTTTGCTGAGATGGTGGCGGGTCACATGCGGCGGGATGGAGTCGAGGATACTCGTGTCGAAGGCAGAGTCTTGGTTAAGGAGATCTTCCAGTGGGCCCTGACTGCCTCGGGAGCCTTCTATCAGCAAGAGCAGACATCGATGACGAGATCCAACACCGTCTCCAGTATGCCAGCACAGCCTTTGGTCACCTGAGGAAGAGAGTGTTTGAAGACCAGGACCTCAAATCTGGCACCAAGCTTATGGTCTATAGGGCAGTAGTGATACCCGCCCTCCTATGTGGCTCAGAAACATGGACCATATACAATAGACACCTCAACTCGCTGGAGAAGTACCACCAGCACTGTCTCTGCTAGATCCTGCAAGTCCACTGAGAGGATAGACGCACCAACGTCAGTGTTCCCGCTCAGACCAACATCCCCAGCATTGAAGCACTGACCACACTCGACGAGCTCCATTGGGTGGGCCACATTGTCCGCATGCCCGACACAAGACCCCCAAAGCAAGCGCTCTACTCGGAACTCCTATACGGCAAGCGAGCCCCAGGTGGGCAGAGGAAATGTTTCAAGAACACCCTCAAAGCCTCCTTGATAAAGTGCAACATCCTCACCGGCATCTGGGATTCCCTAGTCCGAGACTGCCCTAAGTGGAGGAAGAGCATCCGAGAGGGCATTGAGCACCTCGAGTCTCATCGCTAAGAGCATGCAGAAAACAAATGCAGACAGCGGAAGGAGCGTGTGGCAAACCAGGCTCCCCACCCACCCTTTCCTTCAACCGTTGTCTGTCCCACCTGTGACAGAGACTGTAATTCCCGTATTGGACTATACAGTCACCTCAGAACTCACCTTTAGAGCCTAGATTTCGAGAGACTGCCTATGATGGTGATGACTCTTTGATGGTTTGGTTCAGCCTGCACAGTCTCAGGACTGCAGAAATGGTGAGGCCTGCCATGCTCTTTCAATCTGCTGGTGTACGGTACATTCTCAATGGTAGTGCTCTCACCTTTGAATCAGAAATTTGTGGGTTAAAATTCTACTCCAGAGACTTGAGTACAAATCCAGGCTGACACTCCAGTGCAGTACTGAGGGAGCACTGCACTGTCGGAGCTGCCGTCGTTCGGGTGAGACATTAAACCAAGGCCCTGTCTGCCCTCTCAGGTGGACGCAAAAGAAGAGCAGAGTAGTTCTCCTTGTGTCCTGGTCAATATTTGTCCCTCAACCACCATCACTAAAACAGATTATCTGTCATTATTACATTACTATTTGTGGGGTCCTGCTTTGCACAAATTGGCTGCCGCATTTTCGACATTACAGCAGTGACCACACTCCAAAAGTACTTCATTGTCTGTAAAGCACTTTGGGACGTTGTGAAAGGCACTAAATAATTGCAAGTATTCTATTTTTAAACACAGTACTAGTTTCTATTTCGTGGAAACTTAAAGTGATTTACACATAGGAAGTAAGTAAATAGTTGGCAAAATGAAAGGATCCGGGAGCATACAGATGGAAACTACCTACAATATGGCACATATACAAAAGAGAACAAGATAATGTACACTGATAACAAGTCTCTTTATATAAGAGAACAGAAAACTACTAAGTAAATGTTTAACAAATGATTTTTTCTAAAGAGCTTCAAAAGCTTTTAATCAAAAGGTTGTATATTGACTGATCTTGCTGAGCCAATGTTACGAATAAAATCACTGATGTGATAATAATGGATAATCTCATGATATGAAAATCACACTGTATCACCTGTGTCATATTATGCTTTGCATCAGTCAATCAATTCCACATGGCCACATGGTCATAGCTGGTAGGATGGTGTGTTCTGTGTGATGTTGGTCAGATGGATTGCGTAAGTCTTGAGCTGTTGATCAGCCCAGCCAATAACTGGCTTTTCTTGCAGCTATGTCCTTTGAGGTGGCTACATGTCAGCAAACAAAGATTTGGTTTACCAGGACCCATCGGGGTTGTCCAGTGACATGTCCAATTACAAATAACTATCTGTTAGCCAGTATTGCAGGTAATGAATTAATGCCTCAAATCTTCCTGGAAAAATAACGGTGAGTTAATGACGCATGCTGTAATCAATGCGCAAATGGGCCATACGCCGTGAGTAGCGAGTATCCAGAACTCGCTGGTCGATTTACGCCACTAGCCGTTTGCTACACACAAATTACATCAAGCCCTTATCCTCCCTGGTATTTTAAAGAACTTAGTGGATTTGCATATTAATTACCCAGTATGGGCTCATAATTAACATAACGACAGGATAATTGTTAATGCAATGCCAATCAACCTTTCCGGATCAGAAAAGGAACCATTTAAACCTCAATGAGTCTCATTGTTGCATGTCGTAAATTCTTCTAAGAATTTTTAAAAATTTCAAATTTCAAATTTTGAAATTTTTGATTACTTTCCCTTTCTGTCTTTTGTCTTCTGTTAGACTTATCTTTTATAAAGACAAGTTTTAGCTGTAAGATTTTGTCTTTTCTTCCCACAATAGCAGAGTGAAGGCTTACCTTAATAAAACAGGTTTAATCCTGTAAGGTTTTGTCTTGACTCTACACTTTACAGAGTTCGGACTTGTGAGACCAACAACACGGACACAGGATGTTTCTTCACTCACTCCTATCCAGGGGCTATCTTTACTTAGAATAATCAAAAGAAATATAAGCAATTTACGATGGCATCAGATGCACAATAATTTCTAATTACCAGCCTGCACCAACCTATCCCATTAAGGTACCTTATAACAGTTAAAATTGCCTATTACCCAAGTGATTAATACAAAGCAAGGCACTCACACAGGGTTAATTCCAGCCGTGGCCAAAGATTGAAAATTAACCCCCTTTCTCTCTGTAACAGGTTACCAATCTCTTGACTGCAGTGTTTGCCCTCACATGTTACAGCCATCTTATACTGTTTTTCTGGATGTCTGCCCATCGTGTACGTAATTGTCTAAGTTTAAAACATAAGGACACTCGCTCATGATGAATAGGTCTTTCATTCTCTTATTTCCTGGATAGTCTTTTTCCACAGTTCCCAGACAAGTGTTTTGCAGCTGTAAGGTGTTAAAACTCATGAGAAAGTCTTTTGAACTTGCACAGCCTTGTGGGTCACTAAAAATGGGCAACCCATTGTTTTAGCCATCTTGGAGCAGTTTACAAGCACAGTTATTAGCAGAAAATGAGAAGGAAAAAATGCTGTAATCTTACACTCTCTTTCTTAACCCAATCTTTCCTTCCATCTCTTTGAGGGGAATTTTAACCTTAAGGAGAGCGTGGGTTTGGGTACAGGTGGAGAGGTGAAAACCAGGAAAAATGTGAGTGCATCCAGAATCCGGCTCCAACCCACTGACTTCCGAGTTTAACTCAAATGCGTTAGGCTGTGTGTTACAAACGTCTCAGGAGAGGTGGGTTGCCAATTAACATATGCCAATCACTCAGTTGGAGTAATATTTCAATTGATGGGTTTCCCGGTCTTCCTGAAACTCGCCAGTGAAGGCAAGACAAGAGCACAACAGCAATTGAGGGTTTGAATCAATCTCATGGAAATACTGCAATAAGTACTCTGGACTCACAGTTGCTTCCTTACCTGCTCGTGGAAAAGGGTTTGTTCACAATAATTTTGCTGAGAGTTTATTTTCGACACTTTGGAAGTTTTCTGAATCACATCAGGATGGTAGCATCTTGACTGCTTTAGACGAGGACTAATATGACCAGCACCAGCACCAGCACCAGCAGCAGCAGCCTACTGTTCAGAGCCCTGCAGTGGGACAGCAGAGTGGGCAGCTCATAGAAGGGAACACCATCACCTGCAAGTTACCCTCCAAGTCACACGCCATCCTGGCTTAGAAATATATTGCCTTTTCTTCATCGTCACTAGGTCAAAATCCTGGAACTTCCTACCAAACAGCACCATGTGAGTATCTTCACCAGGCGGACTGCAGAGCTTCAAGCAAGCGGCTCACCACCACCTTCTCAAGGTCAATTAGGAATGGGCATTAAATGCTGGCCTTGCCAGCGATGCCCACATTCCGGAACAAATTTAAAAAAAAACATGGTGTACAGACAGAGGCTGAATTTCCTTGACATGTTGGAACAGCAGCGTCTCAGGAGGCTCAGGTTGCCGCGTCTAGAAGAAGACCTGCTGTCAGCTGAACCTGGTGGCCATGCATTACCAGTGGCTGCCAAAGTCATCACTGCCCTCACCATTTTTGCCTCCGGGTCCTTCCAGTGCTTTGCCAGAGACATATCCATGATCTCCCCATTGGCGGCTCACAAATGCATTAGATAGGTGACTGATGGCTTGTTTAGCAGAACTGGCAATTATGTGAATTTCGCCTGCGACGCCAGTCAGAATGAGCGGACGCTTGGTTTTGTGTCTCTGGCTACTATTTAGGTGCAGGGGGTCATCAACTGCAGACAAATGGCAAACCAGGCACCCCAGATCAGCCAGCATTAATTGTTAGCTCCATCAATGTGCAGCTGGTGTGCAACTGCAAAGAGATAGATCTGCAGGTGTGCGCAACATTCCCAGGGAGTTGCTACGATGCTTTCATCCTGCGGCAGTCAAAGCCCCCTGATGTCTTCGGTCCTGCAAGCACACTTAAGGGGTGGCTGCTCTGGGGCAAGGGATACCCACTGCAAACTTGGCTGATGATACCCGTCAGGAACCCACCACTGAAGTCCAACAGCGCTACAATGAATGCCATGTGACCACCAGATGTGTGATCGAATAAGCCATCGGCATGCTGAAGTTGGGCCTCAGGTGCCTAGACTGATCTGGAGGTGCCCTTCAGTACGCACCAGCCAGGGTGTCCAGAATGATCGTGATGTGCTGTGCTCTGCACAACAGTGTGGAGGTGTGAACCTGCAGAAGAAACAAGGCACAGAATGCAGAGCTTCTTCGGACGATTCCGACGGAGAGGAGGAGTAAGATGAGGAGGAGAAAGATGATGTTAGCAATTCATACCTTGTTGCGTGGGATGCCAGGGAGGCCCTTATTAATGTCAGGGTCACTTGGGTTACGCTAGTGGACTGATGAAAGATGGCGGCAAACAAGAGTGGGGCTAGATGAAGCCCAGAAAAATTAGTAACATCTTTTTTTGGTAGTTTCCCTGTGGGCCAAGAGGAGCAGATGAAAGCCCACCTCAACCCCCTCACCACTTACCTTAATCCAGGGACAGTTCCCTCCGGACCACGGCAGTGGCCTCCTCCTGCCCCATGAAATCCTGCTCTCGCCCGTTGGCCAGTTAAGGATTACTGGGATCGGGTGGAAATCTGACTTGAAAACAGGGGTTATACAAGCTTCACTCATTCCCCCGATTTATAACTGAGCTTTAAATCTCTGGATCTTTAATGCCCATTGCCATTCTGTGTGCATCAATGTGGGGTAAAATGTGAGTCCTTCAGTAGTCTGACAAACAGTTATTGCACTATAATTACATACACTATGCAACAGAAGCCTGCATGTTGTTCAGGTAATCACATAATAGCACAACCAATATTTAGTTTGCAATGTGTATTTAATAGCTGACGATTTGTCTTATCCTGCATTTAAATTATATTTATTTATTAAATTATATTGAATTTTATTTTGTATTCTATTGGGTCAAAATCCTTTTGTAAACTTGTCTTGTTGAATGGAAATCCTGTAAAAATATTGAAAATCCTAATGGTCAATGTTCGTGTTCACATTCCAGGTAAAGAGTTGCTTTTCTGAGCTTTTCCTTTCACAGATCCTGCACTGTGTATTTGGGTCTTTTGTTTAAATTATCAGTAAGAAAACAAAAAATCCCTAATACAGGTTGGAACATAGATAAGATGAGTATTGTAGGTATCGGTAAACATTTGTGAACTCTTCCTGTTTAAGCAGTGATAACGAGATTTAGAGCCTTCATCATCTTCCACCAAGGTTCTGACATCTGATTCTGTCACTAACATCAATTACAGAAAGGACTGGAGCAAAAGCAAACGGTGAAGGGTGACATGATAAAATAGCCATGGGGAAAAGATCGATTGGCCTCAGAGGGTTTAAAACAGTGCTCAGAGGAGCAGAGAGCCAGCAGAGACCTCAGAGGCATCATGTACACCTGGACGCTCATCTGTGCCATGGCTATTATGTCGGCAGCCAGTCGATTGAAAGCTCTTCCAGTCTTTCCTGAGACCTCCAGGATACAAGAAGGTAAGTGCAGCACTTCTAATGTAAAAGATAACTTTTATATTTGCAAACATTTTTTTGTGCATCCGTTATGAGGAGTTTGTCCTGTGGATTCATGTCCATGGTCAACTGGGCTGAGATTGACCAAACTCAGGACATTAGCATCTGGCAGAGAGGAGAACTTCACCCAACATCTGCAGGTTGAATGAGAGCCCAGGTATTGGAAGTGACAGACAGTGTTTGAACATACTGCTCCAATGCCACCTATTCAAACTTTACAAATTTTACACACTTCATTTAAGTAACTTAACTGGTATCAGGTAATGTCATGACAGATAATAAGATTGATCTAATTACTGGAAACTGTAGTTCAGTGAGAACAGAAACATATAACAAATGGAGAAAATCAACTGACCAAGGTCAAAATATTCCTCTCATAAGGGCAAGCGGTATCAAAGCAGTTTGCCTTTTCCTATTAATTCTCTGTGTGGCACCTTTCTTTAGCCAATGTCCCATAGAATCATACAGCACAGCAGGGGGCCATTCGGCCCATCGTGCCTGTGCTGGCCCTTTGAAAGAGTTATCCAATTAGTCCCACTTCCCTACTCTTTCCCTCTAGCCTTCAAATGTTTTTCTTTTCAAGTATTTATCCAATTCCTTTCTGAAAGTTACTATTGAATCTGCTTCCACCATCCTTTCAGGCAGTGCATTCCAGATCACAGCAACTCACTGCGTAAAAAAATGTCTCCTCATCTCCCCTCTGGTTGTTTTGCCAATTATCTTAAATCTGTGTCCTCTGGAAACAGTTTCTCCTTATTTACTCTATTAAAACCGCTCAACATTTTGAACACCTCTGTTAAATCTCTCCTTAACCTTTTCTGTTCTAAAGAGAACAATCCCAGCTTCTCTAATCTCTCCACATAATTAAAGACCCTCATCCCTGGTATCGTTCCAAATGTTGCGTCATCTTCAAGCATTTTGTTGGTTATTTTAGGAGGATTATTCACGAACCCTCCGGACATTCATAATGCTGTCTATCCCATGTCTTCTGTCTACTTCCTCTGTCTTCTATTACTTAGATGTAAAAAGTGCGCATTGATTGTACTGTAGATAATAGCATTGCAGACAGAATCAAAGAGAATGAACTCTTATAAACATTTATATTTCTTGCACTTCCACATTTTTTCGGTGGAGATGTTGCAATTTTCCAATTATTTTTGTAGCTGACACCACCTACACATACTAATTGCCTGCTCACCCTGCAAGTCGCTAACCCATATCAGACGTCTTTGGTAGATCTACTCAGAGGGTACACTTAGAAGGACATAATTCTGTGACGGACCTGTTCGTTTCTTTTGTAACTCACTTGAACACTGATTTTATCCTTTAAATTGCAAGTGCATCTTTTACTTTTTGTAACATCATATAAACAGAATCTGTAAAATCCCATGGTGGTGCTGTAAGGAGAAACTGAGTTGGTGTACACAGAACATTGTTTAGCCCACAATATGGACTATACTGAACAATTCTAAGCCTGTTCTGTGTGTGATTTTTAGTGCAAGAGTCCTCAAAGGTTTAATACTCTAAAGGTATGACCACTATTCTGTTCTGTACTTGTTAAGCAGCATAATCCGCAAACTGATACTCGAACATAGCAATTATATTGGGGTAAATTTTATGATTTACACTATTGTGCTCTTCTACACATTTAGGACTATATTTTCCTCTTCGCTAATATTAGTGTAAGTGTGTATGTGACTATAAAACAGGTTTCATCACTTTATATTTGTATCTTAACTTTTTAATAAAACTGACAGATCTACTGTGGTGCTGCTCCAATGACAGCTCCTGGTAGGTCAGAGGATATACTGTTGTACTGAGGGTGTTGCACTGTGAGAGGTGCCGTCTTTCACATGGAATGTTAAACAGAACCCCCTTCCCCCCACCTGCCTGGATGTGAAAGATCTCCCGACACTATTAGAAGAAGAGCAGGCCAGTTCTCACCAATGACCTGCCCAATATTTCTTCTTCTTAGGCGGTCCCTTGAATCGTGCATGACTTGCTTCCACACCAAAAGGGATGAGTTCAATCCCTCAACCAACATTACCATAACAGATTAACTGGTCATTTATCTCATCATTTGTTGTGGGATTTGCTGGTGCGAAAATTTGGCTGCCATGTTTCTCTACATTACTGCAGTGACTACATTTCAAAAGTAATCCATTGTCTGTGAAGCACTTTAGGACGTGCTGAAGTCATGAAAGACACCATATAAATGCAAAAGCAAAATACTGAAATAAAAAGAGAAAATGCTGGAAATACTCAGGCAGCATCTATGAACTGGTGAAGTATCAGCTGTAGCTCAGTGGGTAGCACTCTCACCTCGGAGTCAGAAGGTTGTGGGTTCAAGTCCCACTCCAGAGATTTGAGCATAAAGATCTAGGCTGAGGGAGTGCTGCACTGTTGGAGTTGCTGTCTTTCGGATGAGACGTTAAACTGAAGCCCCGCCTGTTCTCTCAAATGGACATAAAAGATCCCATGGCACTATTTCGAAGAAGAGCAGGGGAGTTATCCCCAATGTCCTGGCCAATATTTATTCCTCAATTAATATTACTAAAACAGATTATCTGGTCATTATCACATTGCTGTTTTGGGAGCTTGCTGTGTGCAAATTGGCTGCCACATTTCCCACATTAGAATAGTGAGTACTCTTCAAAAAATACTTCATTGGCTGTACAGCACTCTGGGGCGTTTGGTGGACGTGAAAGGTGCTATATAAATGCAAGTCTTTCTTTTTAACGGTCATCGACCTGAAACATTAACTTTGTTTCTCCACAGATCTGTCTGACCTGCTGAATATTTCCAGCATTTTCTGTTCTTATATTATATAAATGCATGTCCTTTCTTTTATAGTAACAGGAGTACTATACCATGTGGCGCACAATTATTCTGCAAAAATGTTGCTGTGTCTAAATTTAAAATGTTCCTTTAAGGCCATAAACTGTGTCTTCCTCAGTCAATTAGTCGACTCCAGATTAATTAGTGGTCAGAGTTCCTTTCTTTCTCATAGACTGTTTTAAAGTGTGATTCCTGAAGTCAATTAGAAGGGTTGTTTGGAGAAGGTATTCTCTGTTGGTATGAAAGTTTCTCTGTGTATTAGAAATGACTGACTTTTTTTCTTATCTGAGATTGCGGTTAAGACAATCGGTGTTACTTGTGTTATCTGAGAGTATTTGATGCTGACACTGGATACTTGAAGTGAAAAAGTGTTGTGTCCCTTGAGCAGCAATAAACCTTCAGCAAACATCCAAACTGTTTAATGAATATAAAAGGAAGGAAGGAGCCCTCTTGGCATTAAACATTTCTCCCGAAGTATTCTGACAAGGCATTCATAACTCAGAGGAGATAATGCGATTTTCAGCATAATTTTCAAGCCCATTGCTTTTCTCCTCTAATATCCCCTCCTCTTCAATCACAAAGACGGTGACACATGCTGATGTGGTCCCAAGGGTGCAGGCAGCTCTCTGGTACCTTGCCCAAGTGGCAGTTATTCACCTGTCAATTTAGTGAATGTTCACGGGTTATTTCACATTGGAAAAGAAAAGAAAGCCTTGCATTTATATAACGCCTTTCACAGCCTCAGGACGTCCCACAGAGCTTTACAGCCAATAAAGTACTTCTGAAGTGTAGTCACTGTTGTAATGGAGGCCATCGCAGTCTAGCTGCATCTGATCCTGGCTTGATATCCACAGCCGTGCACTTTCAGCGAGGTTCGTTGTGCAGCTGCAAGGAGTCAGAATGCCGGATGATTTATCCCTCATTAGCCAGAAGATGCTGAGAGCAATTGCTGCACACCAGTGGCAGAGATCTGCTAAATCACCTTGGATCAAGGCTTGCACCTTGGAATCTTTGTGCTTTGCATGGCACAGTGCAATTTCGATTTATCCACCCAGCCATCAGTGGCTCTTTAACTCACCATATTTCACCATGGAGCCACTCCACTGTTATCAGCTATGGGGCATCAGTCAGTAGCTCCATAGGAAATCTCACACAGTTTCATCTTAGCCAGTCCTGCGTACTGACTGGGAAGTGTCCAAGACTCATTTTATTTATAAACCTTGGGGATTCTGCAATGTAATGACAGGAATGCTCAGCTAAAACCAGGCAATGCATTTACACCAGGGAACAACTTCCTTATCTCAAAAGGGAAGCTGTAACAAGTCTTGAAGAAAATAAAACTTTACATATGTCTATCGCTCAGCTTGTCCCAGAAAGATTCTTCAAGAAAAATGAAAAGCTTTTAAAAGCTAAATTTTAGCAACTTATTTGCTGTGTAATTTCTTTAAACAAAATACCTAACCGCGACTCTCAGAGACGAACAGCTCAATGTAAAGTTGTCTGTTTTAAATTTATGTGCGACCAACAATGGGAGGAAGTAACATCTGATTGGTTCTAACAGTCCTCAGTACCACCCTCCAACTGATCTGATTGACAGCTTTCAGCAACAGCAAAAACCAATTGTATTTATATTGTGCCTTTAACATAGTAAGATCTCCCAAAGCGCTTCACAGGAGCGTTATCAAACTACATTTTGGCACTGAGCCACATAAAGAGATATTAGGGCAGATGGTCAAAAGCTTGTTCAAAAAGGTAGGTTTTAAGGTGCGTCTTAAAGGAGGAAAGAGAGGTAATGAGGTGGGGAGGTTTAGGGAGGGAATTCCAGAGCTTAGGGCATCAGCAGCTGAAAACATGGCCTCCTATGATGAAGTGATGGAAATTGGGGATGCACAAGAGGCCAGGATTGGAGAAACGCAGATATTTCAGAAGGTTGTAGAGATACAGAGATAGAAAGTGGTGCGGCCATGGAGGGATTTGAAAACAAAGATGACAATTTTAAAATCGAGGCGTTGCTTAACCAGGAGGCAATGTAGGTCAGCGAGCACAGAGGAGGTGGGTGAACGAGACTTGGTGCAAGTTAGGATACAGGCAGCAGAGTTTTGGATGAGCTTAAGTTTATGGAGGGTGAAAATGGGATGTCGGCCAGGAGTGGGTTGGAATAGTCAAGTCTAAAGGTAACAAAGTCATGGATGAGGGTTTCAGTAGCAGAAGAGCTGAGGCAAGGGCGGAGTTGGGTGATGTTATGGAGGTGGAAATTGGTGGTCTTAGTGATGGCGTAGATATGTGGTCGGAAGCTCATCTCGGGGTGAACGTTGACGCAAAGATTACGAACAGTCTGGTTCAGCCTCAGACATTTGCCAGGGAGAGGGATGGAGTCAGTGACTGGGGAATGGAGTTTGTGGCGGCAACTGAAAACATTGGCTTTGGTTTTCCCAATATTTAGTTGGAGAACATTTCTGCTCATCCAGAACTGGATATCAGATTAGAGACAGTGGAGGGGTCGAGAGAGGTTGTGGTGAGGTAGAGCTGGGTGTCGTCAGCGTACATTTGGAAACTGACGGCGTGTTTTCAGATGATGTCGCCAGGGGCAGCATGTAGATGAGAGATAAGAGGGGGCCAAGGATAGATCCTTGGGGGTCACCACAGGTAACAGTGTGGAAGTCGGATTAGAAGCCATTGCAGGTGATTCTCTGGCTTCGACTGGATAGATAAAAATGGAACCAGGCGAGAGAAGTCCCACCCAGCTGGACGACCGAGGCGAGGTGTTGGAGAAAGATGGTGTGGTCAACTGTGTCAAAGGCTGCAGACAGGCCAAGAAGGAGGAGGGATAGTTTACCACAGTCACAATCACATAGGATGTCATTTGTGACTTTGATAAGAGCTGTTTCGGTTCTGTGGCAGGGGCGGAAACATGGACAGCAGGGATAGATGGGCATGGATTTAGGAGGCGACAACACGATCAAGGACCTTGGAGAGGAAAGGGAGATTCAAGATGGGTTGGTAGTTTGCAAGGACAGAGTGGGTAAAGGATTGTTTTTTTGAGGAGAGAGGTGATGACGGCAGATTTGAAGGGGAGGGACAGAGTTCCCGAGGAAAGAGAACTGTTAACAATGTCAGCTAACATGGGGGCCAAGAAGGGAAGTTGGTGGTCAGCGGTTGAGTGGGACTAAGGCCGAGGAAGCAGGAGGAGGGTCTCATGGACAGGATGAGTTCGGAGAGGGCATGAGGAGAGATAAGAGAGAACCTAGAGAAAGATGTGAGTTCAGGGCTAGGGCAGGTGAACGCTAGAGGAAGTTTGGCCTGGTGGGCAAGGGGAAGGGAGGGAAATTGCAGATGCAGCTGAATGGATGGTCTCAATTTGAGTGACAAAGAAATCCATGAGCTCCTCACATTTGGTGTTGAACGGAGGGTGGAGGAGGGAGGGAAGAAGATTTTAAGATGAAGGTTTGCGGTAGAGAAAAGAAGCTGAGGGTTATCTTTGGGGTCAGTCCCAAACTCCAACTGATCTGATTGACAGCCTTCAGTCCATTCCTTCAACTGATTTGATTGATTCCAGCTGCCTGCATTCCTGCCCGACAATCGTTCTGATTGGTTGATACTGACAATCCCGAATCCTGGATTTCCTGTGAAACATTAACAAGCTGACACAAAGTTTGAAACATCAAATGTCAGCATGAAATACTGACCATTGCCTTGTCAAAAATAGAATCGGGAATAACGCTGGAAAAATGTGAAACTCTGCAAAAATTATGCGGCTAATGCCGTTGCCTAACTGTTACTCTCATTTTGCATTAACGTTTGACAGCATTTGACCCCAGAATAGCTGAGGAGGCAGTTGGGCTCCTGTCGAATGACATTTCCTCTGCTGGAGCTCAGAGGATGGCTGATTTCTATTCTGTGCTTCCAAAGCGGGAGGAGACGGTGATAGATGTGGGAGGAGCTGGTCCACAGGAAGGTAAGACACATCATGCCTTCCCACCAACTCTGTGTTATCTGAGTGAGCCATTTCCTTTGCATTTGTTGGAAACTTCTCTTTTTTTTCCCTTTGCAAACTGCTCTTGCAGAAGTAAGTCTTGGTGTACAAGAATGGCTGGAAACTGGCCAGCAAACTCCACCTCAGCTCACATTTGGTTATTTGTGAATACCTGAATTAGGCCCAACTCTGACTACCTTGAGTCTGTAAATTTTTAATGCACTTCTGCATGTTGTTGAATTTTGGCCAATACAGCAGTTTTGTTTAACATAACCTTATCCACAATTAAATTCCTATCTCTACAGTTTTTGGGATTGACTTGTGTGAGAGTAGGTTGCCATGATTTTAGGATTGCTGGCGATAAACCTTGTTGCACAACCCAGTGCTAATGTATTACTTTCATTGTTTACAGATGCTGTTGAGAAACTTGGAGACAATGCCAACCTGGTAAGTGTCAGGATCAGTTCACTAACTTTTATAGATAGCTTTGTCTTCTTCTTCTGTTATCTTCCCTGGTAAGTCACCTACTGAAGTCCATTATTAAGAAAGCAGTAGCAGGATATTTGGAAAAACATAAGATTGTCAAGCAGGGTCAGCATGGTTTTATGAAAGGGAAATCATGTTTGACAAATTGGCTGGAATTTTTTGAGGATGTAACGAGCAGGTTGGATAAGGGGGAAACCAGTGGATGTGGTGTATTTGGATTTCCAGAAGGCATTCGATAAGGTGCCACATACTGCACTAGATAAGAGCTCACGGGGTTGGGGGTAATATATTAGCATGGATCAAGGATTGGCTAACTAACAGAAGACAGAGAGTCGGGATAAATGGGTCAGTTTCCAGTTGGCAAACAATAACTAGTGGAGTGCTGCAGGGATTGGTGCTGGAACCTCAATTATTTACAATCTATATTAATGACTTGGATGAAGGGACTGAGTGTAATGTAGCCAAGTTTGCTGATGATACAAAGATGGGTGGGAGAGCAAATTGTGAGGAGGACACAAGAAATCTGCAAAGGGATATAGCCAGGCTAAGTGAGTGGGCAAAAATTTGACAGGTGGAGTATAATATGGGAAAATGTGAGGTTATCTGCTTAGCAGAAAAAATAGAAAAGCAAATTACAATTTAAATGGAGAAAAATTGCAAAGTGCTGCAGTACAGAGGGACCTGGGGGTCCTTGTGCATGAAACACAAAAAGTTAGTGTGCAGGTACAGCAAGTAATCAGGAAGACAAATGGAATGTTGACCTTTATTGCAAGGGGGATGGAGTATAAAAGTAGGGAAGTCCTGCTATAACTGTACAGGGTATTGGTGAGGCCACACAGAGAGTATTGAGTACAGTTTTGGTCCCCGTATTTAAGGAAGAATCATCATAGGCAATCCCTTGAAACGAGAATGACTTGCTTCCATGCCAAAAATGGATGAGTTCACAGGTCTTTCAATGAAGGACCCGAACTACATCCTCAAGGGTGGGAGATGCCTGTGCATGGATTTTTTTAACATGTGGTGGCCGTTGCACACCAGCCACCACACGGGCTTGACAGAGCTAGGTCTTGGTCCAGTGGCAAGGATTACCCAAGACAACTGGACACCAGCTCTGCTGCATGGACCTAGTGCACACACATATCACAGTGTGGGCTGGCCAGTGCTGCCCCCTGCCCCAAACTCACGTCTCCCCGGGGCCCGATCATGTCCTTCCACATTCTCTCACTGGTCCTTCGCCCCGACCTCGTTGGTCCTGCTGTATCTGCCCATGCTCCAATCACCGACCTGGACCTTGATGACATCACTCTTTGCTGCCGTCACCCTCCTGCACCAGCTTGCGCTGCTCCCTAAAGTGGCCTCCACGCTGCTCCCGGGCTGCCATACCTCCGCTCCTTTTATGGCCCCGACCTGTTGCTGGTGTTCTCACACAGGTTGGGGCCTCCACGCTGCTCCCGACACCTCCACGCCGCTCCTTTTATGGTCCTTTTAAGGAAGGATATACTTGCTTTGGAGGCTGTTCAGAGAAGGTTCACTAAGTTGATTCCGGAGATGAGGGGGTTGACTTATGAAGATAGGTTGTGCAGGTTGGGTCTTTACTCATTGGAGTTCAGAAGAATGAGAGGTGATCTTATTGAAACATATAAGCTAATGATGGGGCTCGACAAGTTGGAATGCAGAGAGGATATTTCCACTCACGGGGGAAACTAAAACTAGGGGGCATAATCTCAGAATAAGGGGCCGCCCATTTAAAACTGAGATGAGGAGAAATTTCTTCTCTCAGAGGGTTGTATAACCTGTTCCCTAGTTGGCTCCTCGACATAATGATCTAGAAAACCATCTTGTATACATTCCATGAATTCGTCCTCTACATTAATGCTGCAAATTTGGTTTGCCCCGTCTATATATAGATTAAAGTCGCCCTTATTACATGAGTTTCTAATTTCCTGATTTATACTCTGCCCTACATTACAACTACTGTTTGGGGGCCTATAAACAACTCCCACCAATGTTATCTGCCCCTTTCTTAGCTCCACCCAAACTGATTCTACTTCTTGATTTTCAGAGCTGAGACCCTTTCTCGCTACTGTCTTTATCCCATCCTTTATTATCAGGGCTACCCCTCCTCCTTTTCCATTTTGCCTATCTCTTCTATAAGTTAAGTATCCTGGAATAATTATCTACCAATCTTGGCCACTTTGCAACCACGTCTCCATAATGGCTATTAGATCAAACCTATTAATTTCTATCTGTGCTATTCATTCATCTATTTTGTTGCAAATGCTACACGCATTCAGATATAGTGGCTTTAGCTTTGACATATTTCTATACTTCCCTGAAGTCACCTTAGTCACTGATGCTTTATTACCTTTGTTACTCTCGCTGTGCCTTCCTAACCCACTCTGCTTATTTTTACCCAAATCTTGAGTCACGCAGATTTGGCTCAATTTTCCACAATGCCGTTTTTTGGCGTATCACAAGAGTTACACCTGTTTTTTTTGCCCCGACTACTCTAAAAAAAATAATTTGCAAGTTTCCCCATTCTAATTTCTGAAATTGGCGCCATGCAGCCTATCCTATAGCTTCAGTGGATCGGAACCGAAAAAACGATGTACCCCCTTCTGCACATGCGGGAAAAAAAAATGAAGTTTTTTACGTGACTGCTATGGGCGCGAATGCCCAGTACAGCCCCTGGTCTGCATTCAGCCATTTTTAAAGAAGCCAGTTGTGTGAACTAAAGAAGAATCATTTACATTATTTGTTCCCATACCACAACACAACTTTATGAAACAGGTCCAAACAGTAAACATGGTCCATTTGGAACAGCTGCCGCTGAGCCTTCAAGCGTTCACGGATGAGCTGCTGGCACAAGGCCCGCTCTCCTCCGCCATCGTGCTCCGGGTTCAGGCAGTTGCATGGCTTCCTCCTCCTCCTCCTCTTTCTCCTCCTCATCATCTGCATGTTCCTCCTCATCATCAGCCACTCTCACCTCCGGTGGGTCTTCCACTACCAGCTGCTGCTGCCTCATGATGGCTAAGTTATGCAGCATGCAGCACACAACAGTGAACTGACCGACAATCTCAGGGGAGTATTGCAATTCGCCTCTGAAATGGTCCAGGCATTGGAAACACTGCTTCAAGATGCCAATGGTCCTCTCTATTATGCTGCGCCTTGCAATGTGTGACATGTTGTATTCCCGCTCAGCTTCTGTCCGGGTTATGCATAGGGGCATCATGAGCCAGGTGGTGAGGCCGTACCCTTTGTCTCCCAGCAGCCAGCTCCGCCCTTCTGGCTGCTGGTGAAACATGGCAGATAAAGCGCTCTCGTGTAGGATGAACACATCATGGGTGCTGCCAGGGTATCTCGCATCAACTGACATGATGCGATGCATGTCGTCACAGAGGAGCTGCACATTCACGGAGTGGAAGCCTTTTCTGTTCCTGTACAACTCTGAATCCTCCAAAGGTGCTCACAAGGCAAATTGGGTACAATCAATGCAGCCCTGTGCCTTTGGGAAGCCAGCCGTCCTGGAGAAGCCCACAGCCCTGTCGTGCATTGCCTGGGCAGTGATGGGGAACTTAATGTAGTCATTCCTCCGGGCATATAGTGCAGCAGTCACCTGCCAAATGTAGATATGTGTTGCATGTTGCAAAATGGTGCACACATTCCCAGTTGTGGCCTGGAATGATCCAGACACATAAAATGAAAGTGCAGCTGTAACCTTTACTTCAACTGACAAAGCAGGCCTCCTGATGCTTCTAAGGTGCAGGTCTGCTTGTACTAACTCACAGATCTCGGTTACAACTTCTTTGTGGAAATGCAGCCTTCTGACACAGTTTGCATCACTCAGGTGCAGGTATGAACACCTGTCTCAATATACCCAATGTGGGTAAGGCCTCCTGTCCATCATCCTACGTTCTCTGAGGTTCCTCATGCGATGATGTATAATCAATCGCTCCTTCCCAGCACCATCATGCAGAAGGCTTGCTCGAGGTATGGCATTGTCAATATTGTCCCCATAATTAAATTGTACCATTGCAAGAAGCTCAAAACAGCAGGACAAAGGACTTAAACCTTCTTTCCTGTCTCTCCCTTCCCAAGGTGACGCTCTAGAATGGACCACACCTTGGTCTGCGCATGGGCAATAGGCTTGCTTAAAACGGGATGCTAGGTATTCAACGAAGACATTTGGGGCAACAAAGTCTAATGCAATTCTTTAATTCTTGATATTTTTCAAAAAACCACCCACCACTGACCGAACGTCTCCTCACCAGGCTCAAGGGTCAGCTGGCAGAATCGCTCCCTCGCCCAGTCACAGGGGCTCAGCGTACACCCCGCCCCTCTCCCCCACACCTCCCCGGGCTTCTTTTGAAGCTGCTATATGTATAAGGGTTCTCGTCTCTTCAATTCAGATTCTACCCCCCCCCCCCACCACCGTCTCCCCCGGACTTCTTTTGAAGCCGAGCCTTGAGCCCCTGTGTCTGGGCGAGGGCGCAATTCTGCCGGCCGACGCTCCGACCCTTGAACTCGGTGAGGAGACATTCGGTGGTGGCGTGGTACTTTGAAAAAAATCTAAAGTTAAAGAATTACATTAGACTTCCATTTTCTCCCTTTTGACTTTGGAAAAATTAAGCTTCAAGATACATGTTCTTTGTCTTCTTGACTCCCTCCAAAACTTTGCCGAAAAACAATGGCTTCTTTCTGTACCGATTTTTTTAATGTGCGCTGGTTTTTCTTAAGTGCCCAGAAAGTTTTTTGGGAGTGGTCACATACGCCGTCCTCGGAGAAATGTAACTTGTCCAAACTTGTTTAAATCTGAAAAACTGGTGCAGACCCTGTGACGCTAACAATACTAACCTAAAATAATCGTAACTAACTGAGTTACACTAGCGCAGAAATTTTGGGGAAACTTGGAGATTTTAGCTTACACCAAAAAAAGTGGCGCGTGCCAAAAAAACGGCGCAGATAACTGGGGAAAATTGAGCCCCTAATCTCATTTTCCCAATGCCAATTTGTATGTGATTCAGGTAACAATCTAGAGATTATTACCTTTTGAGGTTCTGCTTTTTAATTTGGATCCTAGATCCTCAAACTCCCTCAGCAGAACCTCATTCCTAGTTCTACCTATGTCATTGGTTCCTACGTGGACTATGACAACTGGATCCTCCCCCTCCCACTCCAAATTCTTCTTCAGCCATGAGTATATATCCTTAACCCTGGCACTAGGCAGGCAACACAACCTCCGGAACTCCCTGTCACGGCTGCAGAGAACAGTATCTATCCCCTGACTATACTGTCGCCTACCACTACCACATTCCTTTTTATTCCCCCCTCTTGAATGACCTCCTGTACCACGGTGCCGTGGTCAGTTTACCCATCCTCCCTGCAGTCTTTGTTCTCATCCATACAGGTAGCAAGTACCTCGTACCTGTTGGACAAGGACTGATGCTCCTCCATCACTATATCGTGGGTCCCCATATCTTCATGACTCGCAGTCACACCCTCCTATCCCTGACAATTGACGAACTCTAAAGTACTGTTTAATCTAAGGGGTGTGACTACCTCCTGGAACAACGTGTACAGTTAACTCTCCCCCTCCCCGATGCATCACAATGTCTGCAGTTCGGACTCCAGCTCAATAACTCTGAGCCAAAATTCCTCAAGCTGCAAGTACTTGGAGATGTGGTTGCTTGGGATCTCATTGATCTCCACCAGCTCCCACATGCTGCAGTTACGGCACACCACCTGCCCTGCCATCTCTATCAACCTTATTTTATTTATATAATTAGTTACAGTATTTATTCAAATGATTTTTACTTTTAATTTATTGTTTTAATTAGTTAATTTAGTTTAAGTTATAAATTCACTAATATTATACTTTCCCAGTTCTGCATTTAATCCACTTACTTAACCTAAAGAGCAAAGGAGCTGCAATACTCACCAACCAATCACCTACCTGCTGTCCTGTGAAGTCACTCCTTGTTTTCTGTTTTTTTGACTCGCTGTTCAGTGCTTCTTTATGCTGCCAGTCCCTCTCCAGTCCGCTGTGTCCTGGCCTTCTCTCAACTTTCCTTTATGTCACCGGTCCCGTTCCGGTCCGCCTGTGTCCTGGCCTTCTCTCAGCTTTCCTTTATGTCACCGGTCCCATTCCGGTCCGCCTGTGTCCTGGCCTTCTCTCAGCTTTCCTTTATGTCCCCGGTCCCATTCCGGTCCGCCTGTGTCCTGGCCTTCTCTCAGCTTTCCTTTATGTCCCCGGTCCCGTTCCGGTCCGCCTGTGTCCTGGCCTTTTCTCAGCTTTCCTTTATGTCACCGGTCCCGTTCCGGTCCGCCTGTGTCCTGGCCTTCTCTCAGCTTTCCTTTATGTCACCGGTCCCATTCCGGTCCGCCTGTGTCCTGGCCTTCTCTCAGCTTTCCTTTATGTCCCCGGTCCCGTTCCGGTCCGCTTGTGTCCTGGCTTTCTCTCAGCTCTCCCTTATGCCGCTAATCCCGCTGTACACTGCACTCCTCCAATTCTGGCCACTTGTGCATCCCCGATTTTAATTGCTCCACCATTGAGGCCCTAAGCTCTGGAATTCCCTCCCTAAACCTCTTCACCTCTCGATCTCTCTCTCCTCCTTTAGATGGCTCCTTATCTCCTTATGTGGCTTGGTGTCAAATTTTGTCTGATAACACTCTTGTGAGGCATCATAGGAAACTTATCATTTGAAAAAGCAGGTGTTTGAAATCAACTCCTTTAATATCTCCTCCTTCAGTTATGGATCCTCCAGTGTTGCTTGCCATCATGCTCCTTCTAGAATGGCCAGTAAGTGGTGCTGTGGCATAACTTCCCTCACTGACTCCACGACCTCAACTTGGGAATGTGCTTAATCAGTAATTTACTATCTCGGGAGAGCCTTGATTTAAATTGCCAGAAAGATCAGAAGTTGATTCTGCGTGGGAAAGTGTTCCAACAGCAGATCAGCATGTAATTAAAACAATGTGACCCGACCAAGTGATTGAACACAATAGCACAACTTGCCTGACAGCCATGGCTCAATGGTAGCACTCTTGCCTCTGAATTAGCTGTGTGTTGGTTCACACTCCAGAGCACGTAAAGTAGGCTGGCATTTCAGTGCAGTACCGAGGGAGTGCTATACTGTCGGAGGTGCCGTCTTTTGGATGAGATATTAAATTGAGGCCCTGTCTGCTGTCTCAGGTGGATATGAAAGATCCCCTGGGACTATTTCAAAGAAGAGCACCAGAGATCTTCCCAGTGATCTGTCTAATATTTATCGCTGAACCAACATCACTAAAACAGATTATCTGGTCGTTATCTTATTGCTGTTTATGGAACATTTCTGTGTGCAAATTGGCTGCCGTATTTCCTACATTGCAATAGCGACTACACTTCAAAAAGTACTTCATTGGCTATAAAGTGCATTTAGATATCCTGTGAAAGGTGCTATACAAATGCACGTCTTTCTTCCTTTTTCTTCTTTAATATTTTTATCATTCAGTTGCCTTGCCTTGTGCCAGTTTGGGGCATGTCGCTGGATGTTCATTTAATATTACTTGATCAAAAGCTAATGGGGACCCTTCAGCTACCTACCATGATTCTCAACCTAGCTAAATTGTGCCTGTTTAGTTGAGTTGGTAGTACTCATGCCTCGCAGTTAGATGATGAGTTCAAGCTCCACTCTTGGACCTGAACACTTAAGGTGGAATTTTAACCTAAAAGATGACAGGTGGCGTGGGGATAATTAAAGTGTTAAAAATCAGAATCGCGACCTGACTCCACCTGCAACCCACCCACTCCCGCTTTTAACGGAGTCGGGATGGGGGAGCGGGCACTGCCAGGAGGCGGGCTGCCTATTTAAATATTATAATAAGCCTGGAAGTCTCTGCTTTAACCGCCATTTTGTATTTAACTTTAGCTGGTCGGGTTTTGCACGCCTCAAGAAACCTGCCAGCTAAAGCATGGAGCTAAGTGCCTTTACATTTACCTTCTGGATCCAGGGTCCCTGCCTAACACACACCCCGCGATTAGAGACCCCCTTGGAGGTCTCCGATCCCTTCAGACCCCATCCGCTCCTCTGGCCAGGCCGTGATTGCAATCTTGTTGATCCCCCCTCCACCCCCCCCACACCTTATGCTCCTCCCGGCTCACGATCTTTAATTTACCCCCTCCCTCCGTGTGCCTCCTATAACACCCCCGCCCCCACCCAATCCCGCCTTTCCCTAGTGCCACAGGCCTACCCGCCTGGAGCCAGTCAGTCTCGCAATCCATTCAATTCGACAGGCCTGTTGGAAACTCGTTCTCCCGAGTTTCCCGACTGCCTCGGAGCAACCCCACCTCCAAACCATCTGCCCCATTAAAATTCAGCCTTTAATGTGGGCTGACACTTCAGTGCAGTATTTGGGGCAGAGCTGAAAGTGGCTGCATTTTTAATGAGATGCTGCCCACAAATTGCCTGTTGCACTTCACTAAATATCAACAGTGACTACACTTCAAAAGTAATTTAATGGATGAGGAATGCATTGGATGTCCTGAGGATGTGATAAGGCACAATACGAGTTCCTTCTTTCTGAACTCTGCATTGTCACTCATCAGCGCTAACACACTCTGATGGCATTATCTAAAACTCGATAAACACATAAAAATAACCTGGAGAGGGACTGGTGTCAAGTGTACTGGTGGAACATTTTGTCACTTTGGTAGTCGTGTCTAAACTCTCCATACACTGTATAAGTCTGTCACAGAGTTGTATTTTGTTTCTTTATCTCAATAACAATGTTGTTTTGGTTGCTTCTGGTGGGTACAGGTTGATGATATGAAGGTGCTACTGTGGAAGCTTGCTGCTGCTCAACATCTCCAACACCGCAGGTTCGCAAAGTCTGATCCGTCTGCTCTGAGGTCCAGTAAGAGAGGTGAGGTCCAGTAAGAGAGCAATCAGAAACAGTACCAGGTTCTCCCGGTCCCTACCCCGGAAAATCTTCACAATTCACTGAATGCATGAGAAACGCTTTCATTTTATTTGCTAATATATTTTAAGCTTTGAACACCGACCCCATGGCCTCATCCCTCTCTCTCTCTGTAACCTCCTCCAGCCCTAGAAGCCTCCGCGATCTCTGCACTACACCAATTCTAGCCACTTGCACATCTCAGCTTTTAAGTGCTCCACCATTAGTGGCCATGCTTTTAGCTGCCGAGGCCCTAAATTCTGGAATTCCCTCCCTAAACCTCTCCGCCTCTCTCTCCTCCTTTAAGATGCTCCTTAAAACTCTCTTTGACCAAGATTTTGGTCAGCTGTCCTAATATCTCCTTATGTGGCTCGATGTCAAATTTGTTTTGATAACACCCTTGTGAACTAACTGGGGACGTTTTACTACATTAAAGGTGTTATATAAATGCAATTTGTTGTTGTTGACCAGGGATTTTTAAAGGCCTCAGTATTCAAATATATCCAGTATAATCTGTACTTTTAATCATTTATTATGCAACATATTATAAAAAGGATATAGAGGCACTGGAGAAGGTGCAGAAAAGATGTACAAGGATGATACCAGAATGGAGAAGTTATAACTGTCAGGGAACTGAACAGGCTGGGGCTTTCTTCTCTTGGAAAGAGAAGGATGAGGGGTGGCCTGATAGAGGTCTGTAGAACTATGATAGGGTTTGATAGGGTAGATGTAGCGAAAGTATTTCTGCTTGTGGGAGCATCCAAAGCTAGGAGCCATAAGTATAAGATCGTCACCAATAAATCCAATAAGGAATTCAGGAGAAACTTCTTTACCCAAAGAATGTGGAACTTGATACCACATGGAGTAATTGAGACAACTAGAATAGATGCACTGAAGACAGAGCTAGATAAGTATAAGAAGGAGAAAGGAATAGAAGGTTGTACTGATAGGGTTAGATGAGGTAGGGTGGGAGGAGGCTCATGTGGAGCAGAAACACCAGTATGGACCAGTTGGGCCTCTTGGCCTGTTTCTGTGCTGTAATTTCGATGTCATTCTGTGTAATTGACTCTGAATGATGATAATTCAAAACTGTTTACTATTACAAAATAGAATCTGCTAAATTCTATCTGTTAATATGTATGCAACTAGGTTTCCAACACGCTGCTGTGTTTAATAAATAATAGGTAATGTATGCTGACATTAATGTGGTTAAATATCCACTTGCCTTTCTGAGTAATTTTACACAGCACAAATAAATAAACATTACCGTTATTATTATTTAGTTGTCGGACTCCAATGCTCTTCTAGCCAGCTTCCTATCCTTCACCCGCCATAAACTCCAGCTATTCTAAAAGCTTACCTGCCCATATCCTATCCTGCTCACCCATCACCCCATTCTCACTAACCTTCGGTGACTTCTCGCCCCCCACAATCCCGTAAATTTAAAATTCGCATCCCGTGTTTAAATCCCTCCAAGGCCTTGCCCCTCCCTATTTCTGTAAGCTCCTCCAGCATTATGCCTGCTCTGAAATCTCCGTTCCTCTCATTCTAACATCATTTGCATCTCCCCTACACTTCGTCCCGCCATTGATGGCCGTGTTTCCAGCTTTCTAAGTCCAATGCTCTGGAATTTCCTCCCTAAACCCCTCTGCCTGTCTACCTCCCTCTCTTTGTTTAAGACCCTCCTTAAAACCTACTTCCTCGACCAGGTTTCTGGTCACCCTTCCTAATATCTCCTCTTTTTGGCGCAGCATTGACATTTCTCCCTCTTATGCTTCTGTGAAGCGCCTTGGGATGTTTCGCTACATTAAATGCAAGTTGTTGTTGTTGTTGACACTTGTGCATGCAAATGAATGGGGAGAATTTGGGTTTTTTAAATTGGTACAATTTAAATGCGGATGCACTTTGTAGTATTAGACTTAAGTACAACAGACTATAACACACGTGTTCTAATTGTAAGAGGCAGTGAGCCCACATAATACCTGATTACAACACGGTGGCCACTACCATCAACACCAGAACCCAGAAATAGTTCCCGAGTCCCAAGTATACCAATAAGTCTGCAAAGAAGAATAATTGAATCAGAGAATGATACAGCACAGAAGAAGGCCATTAGGCCCATCACACCTGTGCTCTTTGAAAGAGCTATCCAATTAGTCCCACTCCTCGAGCGAAGCCTTGGAGTGGTTCAAACACAAGGATGGGGTTTTAGGAAATACCCTGAGCCTCACACGTGACTAAGGCAGTGATGAGAAGCATTTGAAAGAGGGTAAAAGCTTCACGCTAGCTGAAAGCTCCAATTGAGGACAGCATTGACTACAAATAATGTCAAGCAGTTTTCAAGTCCATGCATTAGAATACATAAAATCAGGTTCTTCAAACAACAACATCATGCATTTATATAGCACCTTTAACTTCGTAGAATGTCCCAAGGCACTTCACGGGAGTGCAATCAAAAATTGACACAGCCAAAGATTTAGGACAGATGACCAAAAGCTTGGCCAAAGAAGTAGGTTTTAGGGAGGGTCTTACAAGAGGAGAGAAGTGGAGTGGCACAGAGGTTTAGGGAGGGAAGTCCAGAGTCTAGTACCTAAATAGAGGAAGGCACGGTTGCCAATGGTGGGATGGAGGAAGTGGGAGAGGCCAGAATTGGAAGAACACAGTTTTTGGAGGGAAGTAGGGCTGGAGGAAGTTACAAATTTAGGGAAGGATGAGGCCATGGAGGGATTTGAAAACCAGGATGAGAATTTTAAATTTGTGGCGTTGCTGGACTGGGAGCCAATGTAGGTCAGGGGTGTTGGGTGAACGGGACATAGTACGAGTTGGGATATGGGCAGCAGAGTTTTGGATGAGCTGAAGTTTATGGAGATTGGAAGATGGAAAGTCGATCAGGAGAGCTGTAGAAGGGGCACTGGAGTCACTTTTGATAAATGGAAATGAAAGGGCAGCTGCTAAGCTGGATAGACAAGACCACCTTGTATAAATCATTTGTATTAGAATCTGGGGCAGATGACCTGACCACAGGAAAGACCAAAAGAAGGAACACTATTTAATTTGAAGTCTTTTAATGATCCATACTTGACGAGTGGTGGCATTGAGCCAAAATACCAAGACAAAGGCATCCCTACTGCTAACAGGGCCAAGACACATTCAGAGCAGAATGTTGCCTTGGTGACTGTCAATGAAATAGTCCTCACACTGGCACTGAAAATCATTGGCTCATACTTTACTCAAATCTCTTCCGATTTGGTGAACACTTTAAAATAGTTGAAAGAACAGACTTCTGACTACAGAGAGGTTGGAGCCCTCAAACTCTACATTTCAAATGAAACTAAATAAAAGCTGAGAAACCAAGTCAAATGTATCCTGTGGTGAGTGATGTTGCTGGTATTCCAAATGCAACTTGCATTTATATAGCACCTTTAACATAGTAAAACTTCCCAAGGCGCTTCACAGAGATGTTATCAAACAAAATTGAACATTGAGTCACATAAGGAGTAAGTAGGACAGATGACCAAAAGCTTGGTCAAAAAGGTAAGTTTTAAGAAGCATCTTAAAGGAAGAGAGGTAGAGAAGCAGAGAGGTTTAGGGAGGGAATTCCAAACTTGTGGTCCAGGCAGCTGAAAGCACAGCCGCTAAGCACGAAACCATCAAAATCAGACGTAGAGGCGGGCAAACGCTATGATGAAAATGGAAAATAATGCTTTGTGGAGTGAATGAAATACACACCGGCACTGCACAAATTGCACTAACACCAAAAGAAAAGGGAAATAAATCATTTTAAGTCTGAAAAGTATTAACTGTTATTAAGATTGGAGTTTTCAAGTGGGAGTTATTTAAATCTATTAATGAAGTATGGTATTGAGCAATGGGTGACTGTGGTGTCTTTTTATCTCCTTCAGCCTGTTTCTGGAAGTACTGTGTCACCGACTGACTGACAGACAACACCTAAACATCCAACTGCTGGGTAGTCAGCTCTACAATGCCAGAGCCAATCTCTCAGTAAAATTCCTATTCTAGCAGAACCTGCCTTATCCAATGAGAAGCTGCAGCCCAGAGGATGTGTAAATACTTTTGTAATTAAACATCTATAACACAAATGTCAATAAATGATACTTTTGTACTGAGATCAGTTCTATTGCTCCTTGTGAATGGGACAGTACACGTTACCCAAGATTCCATAGGTGCCACTCGTTTGCCAATCTCAACTAGAGAGCAGCTTATCACCTTCCAGAATAAATGAAATGGTCATAAAATAAAATATAAGTGGCAATAAAGGACTAGCATTTAGTTTCTGGAAATTGTTTGACTCGTATTACATGGATAATTTGAGAGTGGCTGGGTGCTACAATGGGTTACCACAATTTGCGCTCACTGGGATATGGGTTTGAATACAGTCCAGGCTAAGGAGATGAAAGTTTCATCTTTCTTCTGGCTGCATTTTATGAGAAATGAAGTAGTGCAGTTAGCTGCGGGTGTAGGTCCGCAGCTCAGAATTTGCTTGCCATTAATTTGCACTAAAATGGCCATCTCACTCAGAAAGCCCTCAGGGATAGCACATGTGGGTAATGGAAATGTTGCACAGATGCGGTAGGTGATGAGGTTTGGAGCATTGTTGCCATGGAGTAAAGGAGCTGGGAATGCTAGCCTTTGGGTGCCTAATATAGCAAAGTGTTCCATTACTGTCACTAACATCCTTCACTTTAATCAGCACAAGGATTCCCAAAACTATTACAAGGAAAGGAAAACATTTCCATTAGACTTTGTTCTCAACCCATGGCAATCCCCTACTAAATAGCACCTAATCTATGTGCTATCTACCATGGAGTTTTTGCTGTTGTGAAAAAAATGCACTATTGCTCCTTATTTTGAGTAGCAAAAAAGCTTATACAGACACACACACATACTCACACAAGGATGCACTCAATCCTCACAGCCTTAGTGGAACAGGCTAATTAATAACTGGATAAAAATCAGTTTGACAGTGGAGTTTGTGCTATAGCTATATTCAGATAGAATCATAGAAATAGCACAGTACAGCAGGAGGCCATTCGGCCCATTGAGTCTGCGCCGGCTCTTTCGAAGAGCAATCATGTTAGTCCCACTCGCCCGCTCTTTCCCCATATCCCTTCAATTTTTTCTTTTTCAAGTATTTATTCAATTCCTGACTTTTGTACTCTATATCTCTATTTATAAAGCCCAGGATCCCTTATGCTTCATTAACTGTGTTGTTAACCTGTCCTGCCACCTTCAAAGGTTTATGCACAAACACCCCAGGTCTCTCTCTCTTCTTGCACTCCCTTTAAAATTGTACCATTTAATGTGCAATGTCTCTCCTCCTTCTTCCTACCAAAATCTATCACGTCACACTTCTCCGCGTTTAAGCTTTCGAATTACCTATTTGATGTTTGAATATTTACTAAAAACCATTAGATTAAATATTTACATTGAGGGGAGCATTGAAAAATGGAAATAAGAAACATTCGCACCACACAAATAACATTAGCGCCACACAAGTGCCAGGCAATGACTATCTCCAACAAGCAAGCATCTAACCTCTGCCCTTTGACATTCAACGGCATTACCATCGCCGAATCCCCCACCATCAACATCCTGGGAGTCACCATTGACCAGAAACTTAACTGGACCAATCACATAAATACTGTGGCTACAAGAGCAGGTCAGAGGTTGGGTATACTACGGCAAGTGTCTCACCTCCTGACTCCCCAAAGACTTTCCACCATCTACAATGCACAAGTCAGGAGAGTGACGGAATACTCTCCACTTACCTGGATGAGTGCAGCTCCAACACTCAAGAAGCTCGACACCATCCAGGACAAAGCAGCCCGCTTGATTGGCACCCCATCCGCCTTCAACATTCACACCCTCCACCACTGGCGCACCGCAGCTGCAGTGTGTACCATCTACAAGATACACTGCAGCAACTCACCAAGGCTTCTTTGGCAACACCTCCCAAACCCAGGACAAGGGCAGCACGTGTATGGGAACACCATCACCTGCAAGTTCCCCTTCAAGTTACACACCATCCTGACTTGGAAATATATCGCCGTTCCTTCATTGTTGCTTGGTCAAAATCCTGGAACACCCTCCCTAACAGTACTGTGGGAGTACCTTCAACAAGTGAACTGCAGCGGTTCAAGAAGACGGCTCACCACCACCTTCTCAAGGGCAATTAGGGATGGGCAATAAATGGCCCTGCCAGCAACGCCCACATCCCGGAATGAATTTTTAAAAATAAACTGAGGCTGTAAGTGAGCATGAGATGAATTAACGCATCAACAAGGCACATCTAAAGCATATAAATATATCAGCCGACTTCAAAAGAAAACAATAATACAATTCTTTACTGCAGTTAACCAAAATAGTTCCAGGCATATATTAAAGGACATGTTACAGCACAATGGGGTTTCCATATTTGCACAATAATATCAAAATATTATGTATGGTTATGATTTCCTAACATTTATTCAGATAATACTATTAATAAAGGAACAATTGTTGCACTGCAGACATTCATCTCATTCCTGGGTGGAATGCCAGGATTATCTGACAACATGTCAATCTAAAGCAGATTTATTTTCACAGGAATTCAGAGTTGTATTCCTCTGTCAACGCAAACATACATTCAAGGTCAAACAAAATGCCTTCTGAAATTACAATAGCGCAAATTGAAAATACAAATTTTCAGTCTTACAAATTGGAAGTCTACATTTGCCATTATATTTTTTGCTCTGTTGGTTTTGTCTGTTTGTGTATAATGAGCCTAGAGTGAGGGAGCAATTTGAGATCATAAGATTTGAGTGGAGTGGGGGTGCGGAAGGGATGTGGGGAAGGCAGAGGCTGTCTGACCAATAGGGGAATTTTTTGACCAATAAGGGAATTTTTTAACCAATAAGGAAATTTTTAACCAATAAGGGAATTAAGGGTTACGGGGAGCGGGCGGGTAAGTGGAGCTGAGTTCATGGCCAGATCAGCCATGATCTTGTTGAATGGCGGAGCAGGCTCGAGGGGCTAGATGGCCTACTCCTGTTCCTAATTCTTATGTTCTTATGTTCTTTTGTTCTTATGTTCTGATTACTGGCCAAGTACAATCTGACAGTCGCAAGTGCAGAGCCCTGATTTCGAGATACAGGGTTAGCAAAGCTGCGAAGTTGAGCTCCTGCGCAATCTGGTGCTGTGTCACAAGGGGGCGAGTGCACCAGGATTCTCCATTGATGCTCTGAAGTTCGAAGTTCATTGACGATCGTGCCTTAGTCAGCCTTTGGAATGGAAAAAAGGAGTGAGAAAGTGGAGATGGTTCAATGCAAACCACTTCCAATTAAATCTATTGCCGCAGGTTGTTTTCCATATTAGAGGAGACTTTTATTTAAACAGTCACCAGCCCAGTTTATCATGACTGATTCTCATTCCAACGAGGGACATTATCTTTGAGTACAACGAACTACCATGACCATTATAGGAGCAATTTCAACATTTAGGAAACGGTCAGTGTGATTTTAACTATTTGGGACTATTTACGGAAAGCAGAGTTTCTTATAACTAGGTTCATTATAGCAGGGTCTCATTGTGTGTGGGTGTATCTATATTCAATTCATGACTGTTGCTCAAATTTTATTCATAAGCTGCCAGCAAAAAGCAAAAATACAATAAGGGATCCCAGTGAGTTAATGGGGTTCTGCTTCCCCAAAATACAATAAAGGATTGCAGTGAGTTAATGGGGTACAGCTCTCCCGCAAAATAGTTGAGAACGGGACCCTTTTTGAAATACGTTGTCAAAACTGGTAACTGATTATGGATTGTTCATGGTACAGTAGATGATATGTTGTTTGCTAAATACAGGAGGACAATATTGTGCGGTGCAAATGTATTATATTGCTGCTAAAGTGGAGCTCTGTGTCCTTAATGCCACAAAGTCTAATTGCTGTTAAGTAAACAAAGCTTGAGGACAAGTAGAGCTTAAGGCTGGAATTTTGCCTACCTGGGTGGGTGTCCGTGGCAGGTCGCGACACCTCTGCCGGCTCGATCCCACTGCTGAAAATAAACTTACCTTAATGGGGCCTATTAAGCCCACCCAGCTCATTACCCGGCCCAATTATATGGAGTGGGTCTAGTGACGCCAGGATCTCTAAAGGGACCACATTAGATCTGAGGTTAAATCTAACATAGTGCTGTCAGTGCCCTACAGCATTGGAGTGCTACAAACACAGACGATGGGCTAGAATCTCCACTATTGAGCAGATCGCCCAAAAATGGGCGTTATTTCTGGCGTGGGTGGTTAAAAAGGATTTTCAGATCGCCGGCTTCTCGCCCATTCTTAAAACATCTAATTTACATTTTTGAAAATGGACGTTACCGTGAGCGATATCAAATGGGCGGTAGCGTTAAATTTTTTTTGACCTTCTGCCGTAAAGTGTGGCCGTCCTTAGCAACGGCATGGCAACACTCGATTCCCGCGATTCTGGAAGTCAAGGGTCACCATGACTTGCGCAGAAGAGGAGACAGAGAGAGAGGGAGCTCAGAGGGACTGAAGTCGTGACTGCGTGTGGTGTGATTGCTTTGGGAGGAAGGAGGGAGACTTTAGAGCTTCACAGCAAGTAGGCAAACAAAAAGGACTGTTATCAGCCACATGTTTGACTGAATTTGCCCTATAATGGAGAGAGAGGAGGAGGCATTAGAGCACGCTGTGGAGACTGACGCTGGAGAGAGCAGTGAGCTGGGAGAGGAGCACATTGGAGGCCGCAAAAGAGCCAGGAGGTTCTCAGATGAGGCAAATGCCTCCCTCCTGCAGGAGGTCGAGTCACACTGGGTGATTTGACACAGGGAGGGCGTGGGAAGCCCATCCCAAAGACCTACCAGAGGATATGGACCAAGATAGCAGAGGTGGTCTCGTCGACGACCAATGACGTGCGTGAGGGCAACAAATGCCCCAACCGATGGAACGACCTTGTGGGATCCGCAAGAGTAAATATTACATTGATTTACATGTACTTATGTATTTATATAATTTGATTTGTAACAGTCATGAGTGACTATCAGCAGATGTGAGGTCTTGCACTTTTACCGGGAATGTTTTACTCAAAGCCTGCAGTCACGGTGTACGTCTTTAGGTAAAGAATGATAATAATCATAATAATCATGATTACATTGTTGGTTATGTGTTGTATCAGTCTCTGTGACAGTACCTAGCAATGATCTCATGCAATGATCTCAAGCCATGTCATCCTGTCACCTTTTACAGAAGAAGCTATCGACGATGAGTCCCGTGCAGAGGCGAACGGGTGGGGGGCCACCAGTCCCCAGCGACAACACAGAGATGGAGGAGCAAGTGCTAGCTCTCATGGGGAAGCACACCCGGACAGCCACGGATGCATCTGCAGAGCCTGAAGTGATGCCACGTGAGTAAAGCTTACACCATTGCGTGATGTAAAGTCAATAGATGCCACACCAACTCATATCCGACCAATCATATATGATAGATGATTTATAAAAGTGTCATAGAAATAATGCTGGCCTAATGAAAATCATTGCAATGCAAATGTGTTGATGGTCATGAAATGTGATGTCTGTGATGATTTTGAGAGTGGCGGTGCTTTTGTCGTGCATATGCTGTGTGTAGCACTGGGCTCACCTTGTCACCCTAGCACCCCCTAATAAACTCATTTGTGTCTTGTAGCTCAGCCAGCATCGCGGCCCCAGGCAAAGCCACAGAGGCCAGAAGGTGGGGGGCGCGGGGCAGGAGTCGGCAGATGATCCTACTACATCTGGTGCTGAGGAGCTCCGATTGTCGCCCATCAATCCGCTGGGTCTGTTCTTGATGGATGAGAGCGCGGACTTCAAAGAACCTGCATCGCCACGCTCCAGAAGCCATTCCACCCCAAGGCCATCTATTGGTCCTCCAGTCATTCCTGCCTCCACTCTGGAGGTGCCGGCCCCAAGCACCTCTCCACAGGGCACCCCATTTGTCCCCAGGACGGCGCCGACCCCGCGGAGGTCTCGTGGACGCAGCAGGTCTGTTCCACGAGCGCGACATGACATCGGAGAGATGATATAGTTGTCCAGGAGGATTGTAGATATTAGTGACCAGCTCATCGAAGCTTTGGGGGCATATCCCGACACCTGGCCACCATGACCAAGTACATTCCGCGCATGGCAGAGTCCCTGGATGCGATAGACAGGAACACTGCTGCCACAGCCCTCCACGTGGTCCCAGAGCATGGCACTCCACCTCTAGGTTCCACACCACCACTGCGAACGACAGATGAGGGCAAGGACCAAGATCCTGTTTCTGCATCGGAGAATGTTTCCCCCTCAGCACCCCACGCTCCCGTACCAGTCCAACCAACGCAACTGCCTTCATCCCACCCCAATGAGGCACTGGCCTGAGGAGCTCATCGGCCAGGCGCCGTGGAGTGAGGAGGGAAAGGGGTAGAGGTGGGGAGAAGAAGGAGAGTGGGGAAGGAAGTGAGGTGCATGGCCGCAGGTGATGGCTGTGTTATATCTCCATCTGGGTATATGCAATTTGTTGCAATGTATGTGGGCTGGGGACTACGCTCCTGCTTTGCCTTTGTATTCTGTGTTGCTGGACATGTTGAACATGTGATTGATGCCAATGGTGGAAAAAGTGGGGAGTGGGCGGGGGTTGGGTGTTTTTGGCTGTGATACTTATGATTTCAGACCAATGTTGGTATTAAACTTTTGTTATTGAACATAACCTTGTTGCGCATTGTCTCAGATAGCTGGACCATTACACACTGGTGATCCCTTACCATGAAAGGGTTAAATACAATTTAACATCAATCATTGTAAACTTTAACTGGCACCAAGGTGATGGGCACCATTGATGTCTGAGCTGCACACACACAGCAGTGTGTCAGCGTTGTCACTCACATCAGCGCTCTTTCAGTCAAATCTTTCCGATATCAGCTCCTCACGTAAGAGTGGGATTTAACAAATGCCAGCCACACCACTGGCATTTGTTCCGGTTAGTTCCACTTTTTGTGGGCGGTTTTTTGAGTGAGCGATATTATGGCCGATATGTGTGCGAGGTGATGAAATTGAAGATAGCCGATCTCCATGGCCGCTAGTTTGGGTAATTATGCTCTTTACGACAAAAAAGCAGTCGCCGGGCATTAATATTGAATCTCGGCATTAATTCCGTGCAGAAAGTAACGGCGGACGATATTATGGCCGTTGAATTCGTCCATTCTGCTGATTCCGCCCCAAAAAAGTGGGCGGGTGGTGATATTTTTTCTCGCTGTTAAGCCCAAGTAACGCTCGTCGATAGGTCTGCCAAAAAAACCCGTCAGCTTCCATTTTGTGCCAGAATGGTGATATATGGGCATTATAGGTCATTTCCGCCGTAAAATAGGTGTTAAGTGGGCATTAAGCATGCAAAAAAAGTGGAGGTTCTAGCCCAATGACTGCAGAGAGGCAGAGGACTGCACCCAGGTTCTCCAATGACTCCCTCCGATGGGCGGAAGCGACCTTCCCAGGAGACCAAAACAACCTGGTTGGAGATTGCAGAGGAGGACACAAGCAGGGATGTGGTCAGGAGGACCTGGGTGCAGTGCCGCAAATGTTTCAATGATCTCAGTAGATCAGGAATGTTAGTACAAAGCCACACTCTACCTCATCCTGCTGTGCCTCTCATCACATCCCCATCACTCTGCCATCCCTACCCTACTCCTGCACATCCTTACTCACACCAACTTACCTTGCACCTCCACCCATCCTTCTCTATCTATACTATCACATCTCCATCTCATTAGCCACCCTTCACACTCACCCTCATCCTAGTGCAATCATACCAACTAACAACATACAAGGGTAGCAATTTTGGTGTTTTAGTCAATGTTAATGGCAAGATTCCGTTAATGTATTGTCAGCCATTAAAATCTTTATTTTCATCACTTTTTGGTCTTGGACAGATTTGTGTGCACCTTTGTAAGTGACTTAGTGAGTAGCAGTGAATGGTGAGACATTACCTCTAGCTGATGAGAGTGTGAAAGGAATGGCTTGGGCATTGTTGAGATGCTTTATGGTATTGGTGTGAGGTGGTGCCAACCTGGCGTATCATGTGGCAGCCAGGGTGTACAGCATAAACTTAACTAAACCTAGCCATGATGAGGGCATTCCTGGCCTCCCAGGCAGCAATGTGCTCAGGTGCTGATACCCTTTGTCCTGTGCGGCATCAGGTGATTGCGGAGAAGGTTGATGGTGCTGTTGGTGCTGCTGGTGTGTCTGGTGTTGCTGGTGTTGAGGCTCATCGTGGTCCGATCCTGAGGAATGGAATAGTTAGCAGGTGAAGTACAGATGACAGAAGCATGGTGAGATAGTTCTTCCAATGAGGTGACACTGGATGGAGACTGTGCTGCCTGCAAAACCTGTGCTGGAAATGGACTGAGCAACAGGTTCTGCCTGAGGAAAGTGATCATCTGTCAGCTTTTACTGTACATTTGATGCTATCAAGTAATCAGCTGGGACAATGGCCACGGAACTCCCGCCTCAGGTTGCCAGACGTGGTTCCCAAGCTGCGTAAATCCTATGGCCATGCAGGGAAATTAAAGTGAGTGAAAAAAAGGCTCTTACTACCTGATAATGATTTCAATTGGGTCGCCCGCCGCTGCCGGTCGGGTCAGCTCCCCGATGACAGACGTGCCCGGGGGGGGGGGAGGGGGGGGAAGGCGCGTGGTGGTGGGATGACAGCGGGTTCCCGATGCACCGTCAAAAATAACATCTTTCCCACCCGACCTACCACCGTTCGCGCCCGCTACCACCCTGGAAAATTCCGGCTTAAGTGTTGCTTGGTGAGGGAACTTTTGCAGGCTGGAAAGTGTTAATGATTTTCAGGCTCCTGGTTGGTGACTATCTTTCGTTCTATGTTTTGCTTTTAAGATTGTTTTGCATCTGTAACAAAGTGTGTCCAGTGTGTGACTCTGAAGTGTGATGCTAGATGCAAGACTTTTATAGTTAGATAGCCTATTACTATTGAACAACCATGAAGAATGGCTAGCAATAACCAAGCTGCACTCAACAGGATTCTTGCTCGGAGTACATTGTGAACAAATGGAAGAGAACCAGATTTCCCTGTCACGTCTCTAATCAAGAAATAATATCTGGGTGTGTGGGCAATTACATACATTGGAACTCTCCAGCGCAACGTGTGTCGGTTTATCTTCATTGCAGACTTTTGGCGATATCAGCGTAGGCCCGTTCAATCTCTTCATTGGCTGGGCAAGTGTGGCTGAACTCATTCCGTTTATATGCATTGTTCAGATAACGCAAGAGAGCAAACATTTGTACAGGAATCTCAAAATTCCGGTATTTCTTTGCAGCCACCTGCAGAGAGGCCAAACAGACAGATCCAATATTAATTTATTTTCCTCAATGCTAAAGTAACATAGTGAGGTAGCTATTGGTGGACTATATTGTCAACTTTGGTGGAGTTTGGAAGCTCACAGTTTCTAAGTAATGTTAATCGATCATCAGTACTAATTTACAAAATGTCTTTAACATATGTATACAAAGAAACAACAGGCCCGATTTTCACCGACAAGTTTGTGTTAGACAGTGAATTTACTCCCCGTCCGATTTTACACTCCATTGACCGGTGTCACTGGGCAGGTTGGGTTAAGATCGGGTTTATAGAGCCATCAGGTGTCAACAAACAGAAGAAACACTAAATTAAAACTCCATGGCTTATCAATTGGTTTGAATATGACTGAGAATTCATGAAGTACTCTCGTGGCATTGCTCATGGTAAGTCAGATGATGTTCTGTTTTAAAATAACAGAATGATTGCACCATGTAACAATATAATGCATCTTTCTGTTGCTAAGGTAGAGTTATGATTAACTATCACGATCCACAAAATCTGACTGAACACCTGAAGTCAATTCGAGGATAATTGCTGTTGTTGAAGGAAGTTTGTAGCTTGGCAGCTGACTATATTTCTCCAACTGCAGGTCAGAAGAAATCAGGAGAAAATGACTGGCTTTTTACCTTCTCCAGGTTGTACCTCCCTTATCTGGAACCCTCGGGACCTGGCCTGTTCTAGATAAGGGATTTTTCCGGATGAGGGGTGGTCACGTTAAATTGGATGGTACAGGTACTGAGCAATGGGATATCGGGGCTGGCTGGCTTGGGGCTGGAAGTGCGGCAGAGAGGTCCTGGGGGGGGGGGTGGTGGATCGTAGGGTCAAGCCAGCAATTGCGGGAGTCGGCAATGAGGAAGGACTTCAATTTGTTCAATTTGTTCATGTCGGAGTTCTGCGCATGTGCCACCCGGTGGCTGGGAATGGTTCTGAACGAGGGGTGGTTTCGGATAAGGGAGTTCTGGATAAGGGCTGTTCAACCTGTACTGTTTTTAAAGTTGCTGTGTCTTCATTGATAGATTATATAGTCAGATGTGATTTGTTGCTGTTTTATAAATATATTAATTAGGCTTAACAAGACACAAGTGTGGTACAGATAGTGTAACACTTTCAAGTGTGGTTCAGATATGTTAAACACAAATGCCAAGAAAATGTGCAATTGGTGGCCACCAGTGGCCCCTGCTCCTGACTCTGCCAAAGTAACCATGGTCAAGGGGAGGTCACCTCATTTTGATAATCCAGGCAGGCACCCAACCCAATCACTACAGGCCCATGTTAGGCGCCTACTGGAAGGGTCGTATGGACAGTGGTGGGGGAGGGCCAGGCGTGAAGAGTAGAGCTGGCTCCCCACTCATTCAGAAGTCAACAAATGTTTCTTCCTGCAGCACAGTAGCTTCCATTTTAATAGGAGCATGAACAATACAACATATCTAACAGTATGTTGTATTGGAATAGGGCCTGTTTTATGGGAATAGGGCCTGTGCATTTTGAGGGCCAAGACCTTTGCATATCGATAGATAGAATGATCGGAGATACATGTTTAGGTTTTTAAATTATTTAACTGATAACATTCCATCAAATACTCCTTGAAAATAATTGTCTTTTATTTAGACAATAAAAATGGAAAAAATATTTCTTAAACTTCCACATAACAGGATATTTTTGTTACACATTAAATTAAAACACCCTATTCTATGGTTCCAGTTAGACATTATTCTATCAATAGCTCAATATTGGCAGGATATACAACAGACACAATTGTATACATTGATTAATTCAGTTACAGTAGTTGAAGTCTTTTTCCCCTTTTCTCTTGACGGCAACAATTCATCATGGTCATCATACAGTTCCATGGGTACTGATAGCTCACTGCTACCTTGCTCAAGTAACAAGTCTTCATATGTTCATTTAGACAGTGAGTGTCGTTTGACTTATTTAATTGTGGGAGACATCATCGCTTGGACTTGCCTTAGTACGCATGCCAGATACGAGACTCCCTAAGCAAATGCTTTATGCGGAGCTCCTTCATGGTAAACGAGCCAAAGGAGGACAGCAGAAACATTATAGGGACACTCTCAAAGCCTCGCTGGTAAAGTGCGACATCGCCACTGACACCTGGGAGACCCTGGCCGCAGACGGCCCGAGGTGGAGAAAGTCCATCCAGGAGGAGGGCATTGAGCTCTTCGAGTCTCGGCGCAAAGAGCATGGAGAGGCCAAGCGCAGGCAGCAGAAGGAGCGCGCGGCAAACCAGCCCCACCGACCCCTTCCCTCGACGAATGTCTGTCCCACCTGTAACAGGGTCTGTGGCTCTCGTGTTGGACTGTTCAGCCATCAAAGAACTCACTTTGGGAGTGGAAGCAAGTCCTCGTCGATTCGGAGGGACTGCCTATGATGATGATGGACTTTCCTTGGCCTTATCTGATGTCCACACCCACACACGTTCCCTGCAGGGGTCACTGCATAGTGATCAGAAGTGGGGATCTTGTTTGTTTGACTAGCTGCTGCTCCCAGTCCAGGAAACATAAGCCAATTTAATTCCTCAGCTCCGAGCAACTAAATCATAATATACAAGGGTTCAAATGTGGGACAGCCAAAAGGTTATGAAATCCTTTACTGCAACTTTATAAAGAAACTATTCAAACTTGATTAACAAGATATCCTACAGCCTGCGTATATATTCTATATATTTATTTCAATATAGAGTGGGTTGTATTTGAACTAGACAACACTCTGGATGGTGATACAGGATTAGATGAAAATAAACCACCCATGATAAAGCCATCATATCCTGCTTGTTTTTGTTATCCAGATGGAGTTGTGAGTTGTAAAATTAAAACTGCAGAATGCAGGGAGTTCCCAGAACACCAGGTTGACTCTCATTGTAAGGGATTGGGCCGAGCTGTTCCTGTGACTCCTTAGAATGTGGGGCCCTCCTCCTCCTCTCTTACTAACTGCAACTTCAGTTTCTTATAAGTTTTTATAAATGATACCTTGATGATGTGAAGCTTAGGTAGCAGATTGCAGTCCGCCAGTGTCAGCTCATTTCCGTCCAGGTATTTCCTCTTGGAGACAAGAACCATCTCTGAACTGTTAGCATCAATCTCATCAGAGAGGGGTTCTTTCAGATAGTTGTCCAATCTATGCAGCTCCTTCAGCAGGGCCTTCTCAAATTCTAGAGTGAGCCAAGGAGAGTACATTTAGCCAGGCAAGTATCTGTGTTATGCAACTTGCTGCTGTCATCAAGGTCAAAACATATTAATATTAAACATGGGTTGACACATTTACCATGTGATAAACATAATGCATAATTCACATTAACCAAATGTCAGTTCTGCAGGTACTGAACCTCTGGAAGTCAACTAACTTTTCAAACCTGCCAGAAAATAGCAACTGGAATATCTCATGACTCATCTTATAACATTACAACATTAGCGTCCTTGACCAGGCTGACATCCCCAGCATTGAAGCACTGGCCACACTTGATCAGCTCCGCTGGGCAGGCAACATCGTTTGCATGCCAGACACAAGACTCCCAAAGCAAGCGCTCTAATCGGAACTCCTTCACGGCAAACGAGCCAAAGGTGGGCAGAGGAAATGTTACAGGGGCACCCTCAAAGCCTCCCTGATAAAGTGCAACATCCCACTGACACCTGGGAGTCCTTGGCCAAAGACCGCCCTAAGTGGAGGAAGTGCATCCGGTAGGATGCCAAGCACCTCCAGTCTCATCGGCGAAAGCTCGCAGAAATCAAGCGCAGGCAGCGGAAAGAGCATGCGGCAAACCTGCCCCACCCACTCTTTCTGACAACGACTATCTGTCCAGGGACTGTGGTTGTTTTAATGGACTGTTCAGTCACCTAAGGACTCACTTTGAGTGGAAGCAAGTCCTCTTCGATTCCGAGGGACTGCCTACGCTGATGATGATATTTGACAACTAAAGATCTGAGTTGAATGCTCAGAATAATGTGCAATGGAAATCTTCTGACTTTTGCTATCTGGGAACTTTTTTGCAAGATATTTTGCCCTGTGCGTAAATGCAAATACCTATGGTGACAGTCATGGTGTACAAAGACACTTTTATTAAATAAATATTAAGGTGTTGTGTATCTGCAAAGCATGCACCCCCATGTTCCGCCACCAGGGAGTGCATCCCCTGAAGTCCCAAGGGATCCCAGCACCCTTGGGAGCACTGTATATAAGCCGGCCCCTAAGGCCTGTTCCTCACTCTGGAGTATATTAATAAAGACTGAGGTCACTGTTACTTTAACCTCCCTGTGTGCAGTCTCATCTGTGTTAGGAATACAATAACTGGCGACGAGTATACGAATCCAATGCAAAGATGCAGCAAACTGTGGGCATCCTGGAAAAGTTCTCGGAGGGTGAGGACTGTGAAGCCTATGTCGAATGGCCAGACCAGTACTTTGTAGCCAACGAGCTGGACAGAGAAGGAAGCGCTGCAAAAAGGAGAGCGGTCCTCCTCACGGTCTGCGGGGCACCGACCTACAGCCTCATGAAGAATCTTCTGGCTCTGGTGAAACGCACAGCTAAGTTGTATGAGGAGCTGTGTACACTGGTTTGGGAGCATCTTAACCCGAGGGAGAGCGTGCTGATGGCAAGGTATCAGTTCTACACGTGCCAGCGATCTGAAGGTCAGGAAGTGGCGAGCTACATCGCCGAGCTAAGGCGACTTGCAGGACAATGTGAGTTTGATGACTACCTGGAGCAGATGCTCAGAGACTTTTTTGTACTGGGCATTGGCCATGAGACCATCCTACGAAAACTTTTGACTATAGAGACACCGACCCTCAGTAAGGCCATTGCACAGGCTTTTATATCCACCAGTGATAACACCAAACAAATCTCTCAGCACACAAGTGCTAGCAATGTTCATAAATTAACTGGAACTGTGTTTGCGAGCAGAAATGTACAAGGCAGAAACCATGAGTCTGCAACTGCCAGCAGGCGTCAGGTAACCCAGATGACTCAGAGTCCGCAACAAAGGATGAATGCAAGGCAATTCACACCTTGTTGGCGTTGTGGAGGCTTCCATTCAGCCTATTCAAAGGGTATGTTTGCAAGAGCTGTGGAACAATGGGGCACCTCCAACGAGCTTGCAGATGAGCTGCAAGCTCTGCAAAACTTGCTAACCACCACGTGGCAGAGGAAGATCGGTCCATGGTGGATCAAAGCAATTTCGAGCCTCAGAGAGAGGAGGCAGAGGAAGATGAAATGTCCACCTATAATGCTAAGTGTAAAATTGAATGGCTTACCCAAAGCAATGGAACTGAACACTGGCGCTAGCCAATCCATCATGAGTAAAAAGATGTTTGAGAGACTGTGATGCAACAAGGCACTCAGACCAGCCCTGAGCCCCATCCACACGAAACACCAAAGAGCTCATCACTGTCCTGGGCAGTGCCATGGTCAAGGTCACCTATGAGGGCACAGTGCACGAACTGCCACTCTGGATTGTCCCGGGCGATGGCCAACCACTGCTTGGAAGGAGCTGGCTGGGCAAAATCCGCTGGAACTGGGATGACATCTGAGTGCTATCACATGTCGATGAGGCCTCATGTACCCAGGTTCTTAACAAATTTCCTTCCCTTTTTGAACCAGGTATTGGAAACATTTCCAGGGCGAAGGTGCGGATCCACTTGGTCCCAGAGGCACGACCCATTCACCACAAGATGCAAGCGGTACCTCACATGATAAGGGAGAGAGTGGAAATCGAGCTGGACAGGCTGCAATGCGAAGGCATCATCTTTCCAGTGGAATTCAGCGAGTGGGCCAGCCCATTGTTCCAGTACTCAAAAGTGATGGCACGGTCAGGATTTGCGGCGATTATAAAGTAACTATTAATCGTTTCTCGCTACAGGACCAATACCCGCTACCTAAGGCAGACGACCTATTTGCAACGCTGGCAGGAGGCAAGACGTTCACCAAGCTCGACGTGACTTCGGCCTACATGACGCAGGATCTGGAGGAGTCTTCGAAGGGCCTCACCTGCATCAACACGCACAAGGGACTGTTCATCTACAACAGATGCCCGTTTGAAATTCGGTCGGCTGCAGCGATCTTCCAGAGAAACATGGAGAGCCTACTCAAGTCGGTACCACGCACAGGGGTTTTCAGGACGACATATTGGTCACGGGTCGCGACACCGTCGAACACCTATAAAACCTGGAGGAGCTCCTCCAGCGACTGGATCGCGTAGGGCTGCGGCTGAAGAGGTCGAAATGCATCTTCATGGCAACAGAAGTGGAGTTTTTGGGGAGAAAGATTGCGGCGGATGCATTCAGCCCACAGACGCCAAGACAGAGGCCATCAGGAACGCGCTCAGGTCACAGAACGTCACGGAGCTGTGGTCGTTCCGGGAACTCCTCAACTATTTTGGTAACTTCCTAACGGGGTTAAACACCCTCTTAGAGCCCCTACATGTGTTATTGCGTAAAGGTGAGAACTGGGTATGGGGAAAAAAACAAGTAATTGCCTTTGAGAAAGCCAGAAACATTTTATGCTCCAACAAGCTGCTTGCATTGCATAACCCGTGTAAAAGACTTGTGCTAGCGCGTGATGCGTCGTCGTATGGAGTCGGGTGTATATTACAACAAGCTAACGTTGCGGGGAAGTTGCAACCTGTCGCCTATGTCTCCAGGAGCTTGTCTAAGGCAAAGAGGGCCTACAGCATGATTGAGAAAGAGGAATTAGTGTGTGTGTTCGAGGTAAAGAAAATGCATCAGTACCTGTTTGGCCTCAAATTTGAGCTAGAAATCGATCACAAGCCCCTCATATTCCTGTTCGCTGAAAACAAGGGGATAAATACTAATGCCTCAGCCCACATACAAAGGTGGGCACTCGCGCTATCAGCGTACAATTACACCATCCGCCACAGGCCAGGCACCGAGAACTGTGCAGATGCACTCAGTCGGCTACCATTGCCTACCACGGGGGATGGAAATGGCGCAGCCCACAGACTTGTTGATGGTCATGGAAGCGTTTGAAGATGATAAATCACCTGTCACGGCACGCCAGATTAGGACTTGGACCAGCCAAGATCCTCTGCTGTCCCTAGTAAAAAACTGTGTACTGCATGGGAGCTGGACCAGCATCCCCGTTGAAATGCAAGAGCTAATCAAGCCATTGCAGTGGCAAAAGGACGTGCTGTCCATTCAGGCAGACTGCCTGTAGTGCTATCCAAAAAGGGCAGGGAGACGTTCATCTCGGATCTCCACAGCACACACCCAGGTATAGTAATGATGAAAGCGATAGTCAGATCTCATGTGTGGTGGCCCGGTATCGACTCTGACTTCGAGTCCTGTGTATGGCAATGCAGCGTGTGTGCTCAGTTGAGCACCCAGAGAGGCACCACTAAGTTTGTGGTCCTGGCCCTCCAGACCATGGTCGAGGATCCATGTCAACTATGTGGGCCCGTTTCTCGGTAAAATGTTCCTGGTGGTGGTGATGCTTTTTTCAAAATGGATTGAATGTGAAATAATGTCGGGAAGCACCGCCACCGCCACCATTGAAAGCCTGAGGGCCATGTTTGCCACCCACGGCCTGCCTGACATACTGGTCAGTGACAACGGGCCATGTTTCACCAGTGGCGAATAAAATAATTCATGACCCACAATGGGATCAAACATGTCACCTCGGCCCCGTTTAAACCAGCCTCCATGGGCAGGCAGAGCGGGCAGTGCAAGCAATCAAACAGAGCCTTAAACAAGTCACAGAAGGCTCACTCCAAACCCGCCTGTCCCGCGTACTGCTTAGTTACTGCACAAGACCCCACTCTCTCACAGAGGTGCCCCCGGCTGAGCTACTCATGAAAAGGATACTTAAAACCAGACTCTTGCTGGTTCACCCCAACCTGCATGATCAGGTAGAGAACAGGCAGCAGCAACAAAATGTAAATGATGGTCGCGCCACAGTGTCACGGGAAATTGATCTGAATGACCCTATGTATGTGCTAAACTATGGACACGGTCCCAAGTGAATTGCGGGCACGGTGATAGCTAAAGAAGGGAGTAGGGTGTTTGTAGTCAAACTAGACAATGGACAAATTTGCAGAAAGCACCTGGACCAAACGAGGTTGCGGTTCACAGACTACCCTGAACAACCCACAGCAGATACCACCTTTTTCGAGCCCACAACACACACCCAAAGGATCAACGACACCACTCCGGACCACGAAATTGAACCCATCACGCCCAACAGCCCAGCAAGGCCAGGCTCACCTCGCAGCCCTGCAGGGCCAACAACACGCCAGCCCAGCAAGGGCACAGCCAACACACCAGAACAGACATTTGTACTGAGGCAGTCCACCAGGGAAAGAAAGGCTCCCGACCGCCTCACCTTGTAAATAGTTTTCACTTTGAATTTGGGGGGGTAGTGATGTTGTGTATCTGTTAAGCATGCACTCCCATGTTCCGCCACCAGGGATTGCATCCCCTGAAGTCTCAAGGGATCCCAGCATCCCTTGGGAGCACTGTATATAAGGCCTGTTCCTGACTCTGGAGTCTCTTAATAAAGACTGAGGTCACTGTTACTTTAACCTCCCTGTGTGCAGTCTCATCTGTGTTAGGAACACAATAAAAGCAGCAGCATATATAACATGTACTTTAGTTCAAACTGCTCTTGAATCACCATTACATTGGTCTCTTTATGCAGGCTATCTCAGGAATTCAAACTGTCCTCAAAATTCTCCAGAAAAACAAGTCAACTGTGAGGAGAGGTCCATAGTATGAACTGATATTCCTTTAACAATCATTTTATGGTTTTTTTGTGCTCGTTTTGTCTTATATATTAATGAGGAAGGAATACTTTTGCTAAATGTTACAATTTCACTGGAATCTCAGCATAGATTTTGCTTTACTTCAATAATGGAAAGATAAAATTTCTGAAAAATCTTCACTCAGACAACATTTATGATTTGGAATTGTATCACTTGGCTTCATTATAAGCATTTGGAAAGATGAAAGATAAAATGGAACAATCCCAAAGATTACTAATGAATGGAAAGCAAGGACCAAAGGAAGTTTTAATCCTAGTTATCTTTGATAAATGGGCAACATCAAACCCAAAACTATATAACTCCCACAAAAAGCAGTAGATGGTAGCTCAATTCATAATTTTAAATCTGAGATCATTAGATTCTTACTAGCCAAGGGTATTAAAGGATTTCGAGCCAAGGCAGGTAAATGGAGTTAAGATACAGATCAGCCATGATCTAATTGAAATACAGAACATGCTCGAGGAACTGAATGGCCTACTCCTGTTCCTATATTCCTCTATTACCATTAGTAATATGACGACTGGAGACTGAACTCTGCTATAACTACTTCTGACTTCTCAGAAACAGTTTTTTTAGAAGTAAGGGCTTTTATGTCTTATGTTTGGTTTTCAAAAATCAGAGGGGGAGACTTTCGCTTTCATTTTTGGCGGTTTTTCCGGCAAGAAAATGGATCTGCACCAATATTCTTGGCGGTTTCTCGCCGGTTCAGCTATTTTTGGGAGAGAAACTGCCCGGCGAAAGTTTCCCCTTTACTTTTTTAATGGAACCGCCCACATCTCGACACGACTGCCAGGACCAAACCGCAGATGTGCACTGCCGAGAAAATCGGCAGGGGGTAACTTTGGCCTCAAAGGAAGCCCGACCAGAGCGTCGAGGGAACCGCCCTGTTGTGAGTACTCTGCAAAGAAAAGTTAAAGGTTCTTTATTTTTTTTTTATTGTAAAATGGCAATTAGGTGTAAAACTATCTTGGGAATGTTTTTTAACTTTTTTTTAGTGAAATGTTTTTTTTAAGTTTTCCCCCCTCCTAGGTCCAGCCGCAGCCTTGAGTAAATTTTAAAAAAAATTTTAGGAACTGCCTGTTTCACCTAGTTTTGCCTTTAAACACCGAGAAACCGCCGAGAATACTGGTGCAAGATCCATTTTCTCACTGGGCGATATTTTTTTACCTTAATTATGGAAATTTTCACCTGCGTTGGTTGCAGATCGTTAGTGTTTTTCCTGGGCAGCAATCGGGCGTTGAGGGGCTTTAGGGAAAGTCTAGCCGAGAATGTTTTTTCTTTATTTCATGATGTTGCTAATCTTTGGAATTTTTAATTTGAATAGGTTTTCAATTACATCTATGCAAATTAGCAACACTCTATTGCTGCTGGGGTAACAAAGCACACAGTCTCCCAACACGTCATTTTTTTTTTGTATTAAGTCAATCCCACAAGGATCACGTTTCGGCCAGTCTGTAAATATTGCTGGTGACACGGCCCAGAGCGTGTACAATTAATTAATTGCAGAAGCAGATCTTACTTTCATTGGCATCTTTACTTGTGTTCTTGATATAAGCTGAAAATTTGGCAAAGATATCACTGCCAGCAGCATAAGATTCCGACTGTCGTGCAGTGAGATGCGGGTACCTGATGGAAAGAGAATAATATGAACTTTATTTAGAAACATAGAAACATAGAAAATAGGTGCAGGAGTAGGCCATTCGGCCCTTTGAGCCTGCACCGCCATTCAATGAGTTCATGGCTAAACATACAACTTCAGTACCCCATTCCTGCTTTCTCGCCATACCCCTTCATCCCCCTAGTAGTAAGGACTACATCTAATTCCTTTTTGAATATATTTAGTGAATTGGCCTCAACAACTTTCTGTGGTAGAGAATTCCACAGGTTCACCACTCTCTGGGTGAAGAAGTTTCTCCTCATCTCGGTCCTAAATGGCTTACCCCTTATCCTTAGACTGTGACCCCTGGTTCTGGACTTCCCCAACATTGGGATCATTCTTTCTGTCTAAACCCATCAGAATTTTAAACGTTTCTATGAGATCCCCTCTCATTCTTCTGAACTCCAGTGAATACAAGCCCAGTTGATCCAGTCTTTCTTGATATGTCAGTCCCGCCATCCCGGGAATCAGTCTGGTGAACCTTCGCTGCACTCCCTCAATAGCAAGAATGTCCTTCCTCAAGTTAGGAGTACACAATAATCCAGGTGTGGCCTCACCAAGGCTCTGTACAACTGTAGCAACACCTCCCTGTCCATGTACTCAAATCCCCTCGCTATGAAGGCCAACATGCCATTTGCTTTCTTAACCGCCTGCTGTACCTGCATGCCAACCTTCAATGACTGATGTACCATGACACCCAGATCTCGTTGCACCTCCCCTTTTCCTAATCTGTCACTATTCAGATAATAGTCTGTCTCTCTGTTTTTACCACCAAAGTGGATAACCTCACATTTATCCACATTATACTTCATCTGCCATGCATTTGCCCACTCACCTAACCTATCCAAGTCACTCTGCAGCCTCATAGCATCCTCCTCGCAGCTCACGCTGCCACCCAACTTAGTGTCATCCGCAAATTTGGAGATACGACATTTAATCACCTCATCTAAATCATTAATGTAGAATGTAAACAGCTGGGGTCCCAGCATAGAACCTTGCGGTACCCCATTGTCACTGCCTGCCATTCTGAAAAGTACCCATTTACTCCTACTCTTTGCTTCCTGTCTGACAACCAGTTCTCAATCCACATCAGCACACTACCCCCAATCCTATGTGCTTTAACTTTGCACATTAATCTCTTGTGTGGGACCTTGTCGAAAGCCTTCTGAAAGTCCAAATATACCACATCAACTGGTTCTCCCTTGTCCACTCTACTGGAAACATCCTCAAAAAATTCCAGAAGATTTGTCAAGTATGATTTCCCTTTCACAAATCCATGCTGACTTGGACCTATCATGTCACCTCTTTCCAAATGCGCTGCTATGACATCCTTAATAATTGATTCCATCATTTTACCCACTACTGATGTCAGGCTGACCGGTCTATAATTCCGTTTTCTCTCTCCCTCCTTTTTTAAAAAGTGGGGTTACATTGGCTACCCTCCACTCCATAGGAACTGATCCAGAGTCTATGGAATGTTGGAAAATGACTGTCAATGCATTCACTATTTCCAAGGCCACCTCCTTAAGTACTCTGGGATGCAGTCCATCAGGCCCTGGGGATTTATCGGCCTTCAATCCCATCAATTTCCACAACACAATTTCCCGACTAATAAGGATTTCCCTCAGTTCCTCCTTCTTACTCGACCCTCTGACCCCTTTTATATCCGGAAGGTTGTTTGTGTCCTCCTTAGTGAATACCGAACCAAAGTACTTGTTCAATTGGTCTGCCATTTCTTTGTTCCTCGTTATGACTTCCCCTGATTCTGACTGCAGGGGACCTACGTTTGTCTTTACTAACCTTTTTCTCTTTACATATCTATAGAAGCTTTTGCAGTCCGTCTTAATGTTCCCTGCAAGCTTCCTCTCGTACTCTATTTTCCCTGCCCTAATCAAATCCTTTGTCCTCCTCTGCTGAGTTCTAAATTTCTCCCAGTCCCCGGGTTCACTGCTATTTCTGGCCAATTTGTATGCCACTTCCTTGGCTTTTTAATACTATCCCTGATTTCCCTTGATAGCCACGGTTGAGCCACCTTCCCTATTTTATTTTTACGCCAGACAGGGATGTACAATTGTTGTAGTTCATCCATGCGGTCTCTAAATGTCTGCCATTGCCCATCCACTGTCAACCCCTTAAGTATCATTCGCCAATCTATCCTAGCCAATTCACTCCTCATACCTTCAAAGTTACCCTTCTTTAAGTTCTGGACCATGGTCTCTGAATTAACTGTTTCATTCTCCATCCTTTTGTAGAATTCCACCATATTATGGTCACTCTTCTCCAAGAGGCCTCGCCCAATGAGATTGCTAATTAATCCTCTCTCATTACACAACACCCAGTCTAAGATGGCCTCCCCCCTAGTTGGTTCCTCGACATATTGGGCTAGAAAAGCATCACTTATGCACTCCAGGAAATCCTCCTCCACTGTATTGCTTCCAGTTTAGACAGGTTAGATGCAGGAAGAATGTTCCCAATGTTGGGGAAGTCCAGAACCAGGGGACACAGTCTAAGGATAAGGGGGAAGCCATTTAGGATCGAGATGAGGAGGAATTTCTTCACCCAGTGAGTGGTGATCCTGTGGAATTCTCTACCATAGAAAGTTGTTGAGGCCAATTCACTAAATATATTCAAAAAGGAGTTAGATGAAGTCCTTACTACTAGGGGAATCAAGGGGTATGGTGAGAAAGCAGGAATGGGGTACTGAAGTTGCATGTTCAGCCATGAACTCATTGAATGGCGGTGCAGGCTAGAAGGGCCGAATGGCCTACTCCTGCACCTATTTTCTATGTTTTCTATGTTCTATGTTTTCTATGTTTGGTTAGCCCAATCTATATGCATATTAAAGTCACCCATGATAACTGCTGCACCTTTATTGCATGCACCCCTAATTTCCTGTTTGATGCCCTCCCCAACATCACTACTACTGTTTGGAGGTCTGTACACAACTTCCGCTAACGTTTTTTGCCCTTTGGTGTTCTGCAGCTCTACCCATATAGATTCCACATCATCCAAGCTAATGTCCTTCCTAACTATTGCATTAATCTCCTCTTTAACTAGCTTCCTTTTCCTTTTATTCTATCATTCCTGAATGTTGAATACCCATGGATGTTGAGTTTCCAGCCCTGATCATCCTGGAGCCACGTCTCTGTAATCCCAATCACATCATATCTGTTAACATGTATTTGCACAGTTAATTCATCCACTTTATTACGGATACTCCTTGCATTAAGACACAAAGCCTTCAGGCTTGTTTTTTTAACACCCTTTGTCCTTTTAGAATTAGGATGTAGTGTGGCCCTTTTTGTTTCTTGCCTTTGTTTACTTGGCCTTCCACTATTGCTTTTTACCTTTCTACCATCTGTTTCTGACTCCATATTACTTCGCCCTATCTCGCTGCATAGGTTCCCATCCCCCTGCCATATTAGTTTAAACACTCCCGAACTGCATTAGCAAATGTTACCCTTAGGACATCAGTTCCAGTCCTGCCCAAGTGCAGTCCATCCCTTTTGTACAGGTCCCACTTCCCCCAGAACTGGTTCCAATATCCCAGGAATTTGAATCCCTCCCTCTTGCACCACTGCTCAAGCCACATATTTATTCTAACTATCCTGCTCCCTCTACTCTGATTAGCACATGGCACTGGTAGCAATCCAGAGATTACTACTTTTGAGGTCCTACTTTTTAATTTAACTCCTAGCTCCCTAAATTCAGCTTGTAGGACCTCTTACCTATATCGTTGGTACCTACATGTACCACGACAACTGGCTGTTCACCCTCCCTCTCCAGAATGCTCTGCAGCCGCTTCGAGACATCCTTGACCCTTGCACCAGGGAGGCAACATAGCATCCTGGAGTCTCGGTTGCGGCCGCAGAAACTCCTATCTATTCCCCTTACAATACAGTCCCCTATCACTATAGCTCTCCCACTCTTTTTCCCACCCTTCTGTGCAGCAGAACCACCCACAGTGCTATGAACCTGGCTGCTGGTGCCTTCCCCTGGTAAGTCATCTCCCCCAACAGTATCCAAAACGGTATATTTGCATCTATTTTATGTAAAATATTGAGACCATAGATTTTTACGAGACTGTCCTCTGTTACTTTGCATGAAATGTTATAGTTCCATAGGGACCCTATTGAATTCATAACATGGAATGCCCTGTGAATGGCCAGTGTTACTGCCAGTCATAAACAGATCGGAAAATTACCCGTGAGCAACCAACAAGTCGCAAAAAGCTACAAATAAACAAAGCAAGCACCACAAAACCAACCAATCATATCAATCAAAATATTCCTTTCAAGCTGCTCTCAGTGGCCACCTTGATTGTTCAATAACATTAGCATATATCCCTGAAAATAAAATTCATGATGTAGCAAATATGTAAGAATGAGATAATTCACAACAAAATCATTAAACTTGCCCCTAGAGTTACTTCTTCTGTGTTGCAAATCCCTCCAATAAAGTTTCAGATCCTCGTTGAAGGGCCTGGACTTATTTTGACTCCTTCTCACTCCTCAATCAAAGGTGCAACCAGTAAACTAAAACTTTCCAGATTTTGGGGTTATTTGTCCTCAGGATGTAGGTGATAGTGATGCTGGCAAGGGCACGTTTATTGACTATCCCTAGCTGCCCTACAAAGATGATGGTGGACCTTCTACTTAAAGTGACTTGAGTCAATCACTAGGCCACTTCGGATGGAATTATGGGTCAAACCACATACTGGGAGATTGGAGCCACTAAGCCAGACCAGCTAAAAGTGTCAGGTTCCCTTCCTTGCAGTAGATTAATGAACATGTTGGGTTTTTACAATAATCTGATCGCTTTCATGGTTAATTTCTGGGTGCCAGCCCAATAATGACCAGCTTTATTGAATTCAATTTATCGTAGTGGGATTTGAACTCCGGGATACTAGTCCAATACTGCAACTATTACAGAATACAGGGTGAGGTGCCATCTACCCCTCCCAGCTGGTCTCTCAGTGGACTGAAAGCAGCTGTCAGCCAAAGGAGGCAGGTGGAGAACAGCAGCCAGAATGGCACTGAGGTGCTGGCAGTAGCGACAGGACCATCTCAATACCCGGCTGAAACCCAGCATATGGCACAGATGAGTCCCCAGGATCCCACTGAGGAGCTGCATCGTGTCACTGTAATATAGAGCTCCACTTAGTGGACTACTGCTCCACCCAGTGGACTACTGTGGTAATGCAACTATTGTATACAATAAAAGCATAATTGACAAGGTCACCTGACAAGTTTCTGTTGAGACATCTTACAGTGTGTGTTGTTTGTGATGTGGTAAAAAATATATTACATTGGTAACGTAGGATTGGATTTCTGGATTCCCTAGCTAAAATTTTTGTTGGTGGATGTTCCAACCAATTAATAGAGAGACTTTGAGAGGTTCTTTGTTTTGCAGCACAGCTAAAAATCGAAGGTAAATTTCAAGCACTCTGGGATGAACTGAAAAGTTCAGATGGCCGCACCTATGGGAATAGTAGGGCGCTTGGGTAAGTTTCGGAGCGTATGCGGAACAGCTAGAAATGTTTTTCACCGCGAATAGTATCATCAAAGTCCTCGATGATGAAAACTGTAACCGGGTGGTGTTAGAAAGAAAACAGGCTATTTTCCTGACTGAAGCAGGCTCTGAGGTGTATGAAACCCTGAAAAATTTGCTTGTTCCTGTCAAGCCAAAGAATACGCTACTGATAGACATTCTAACCAAGTTAGAACAACACTACAGTCCTGAACCACTGGAAATTGCTGAAAGTTATTTTTTTGAAATGCGAGATCAAATAATTGATGAGAGTATCAGTGAGTACATTGTAGCTTTAAAGAAGCTGTCCATTCACTGACATTTCGTAAACTTTCAGGACTGAGCATTGCATGACTGCTTTGTTTGTGGGATGAAAAATGAAGCAATCAGAAGAAAGTTGCTGACAACCCCTAACTTGACTTTTGATTTAGCTTGTCAGACAGCTGTGTCGATGGATATGGCCAATCAATACTTCGGAGAATTTCGCACCATTTCCAGTCATCAGACAGCTGAGGTGAGTCACCTGCAGGTTAAAAGTAAAAGGCAGTTGGGCCCCAAGGCTTCAGCAACTGCCCAAGGTAATAGTGCATTGAAGTCGTGCTATCATTGTCTGGGACAACATATTGCTCAAAGTTGTCCATATGTGAAGGCAGAAGGTTTCTTCTGCAAGAAAACAGGGCATCTTGTGACTGAAGTGTAAACTGACTTTCAAGGCTAGAAGTATAAATCGCAGAGACTACATAGCATTGAGGAGGAGCAACAGGATGAGGAGGTTCTGGAGATACACATCATCAGGAACACGAGGGTATCTAACATCAATTTGCGAAGTATTGTCATCCAAGCAGACATTACAGGAACCAGGATACCCATGGAAATTGACACTGGTGCAACCGCGAGTGTAGTACCGGAATCGCTGTATCTCGATAAGTTGAGTGATTTTCCAATGGAGAAATCGAAGATAGAGCTGCGAGGCAACTCAGGAGAGCAAATCCCCGTGGTAGGACGTATCACCATACCGGTGAAATACAGGGATCAGTTTCAGAGCTTGCCTCTCTCAGTAGTGGCAGGAGACAAGCCTGCCTTAATAAATAGAAAATGGTTGGGATCACTGAAGCTAGATTAAAATGTGATTTTTCATGTTGAAACGAGATTTGCATCGAAGGATGATGTCATCAAACTGTGTCCAAAGGTATTCCGCGAAACAGGCAGTCCGATCCAAGGTTTCAAGGCGAGTGTCAGAGTGCAGAAGGATGCTAGACCAGTTTACTGCAAACCACGTCCCGTACCATATGCACTCAAGGAGAAAGTTGATCAAGAACTCAAAAGACTAGAGCATTATCTCGAAGGTAGATCTGATTAATTGGGCTACACCCATTGTTGTTGTACCTAAGTCAGATGGTAAGGTAAGGTTGTGAGGTGATTATAAGACAACCGTAAACCAGATTCTAGAGGGTAATCTACCAAATACATTACCAAATGTAGAAGATTTGTTCACAGTGCTGACAGATGGCTAGATCTTCTCAAAGTTAGATCTGACAAATGCCTACTTACAACTTGAACTAGATGAGGAATCCAAGTTATGCTTGACTATAAATACTCATCTAGGCCTATATCAATTTAATAGATTACCATTTGGAGTATCATCCATCCCTGTCATATTCCAAGGGGTGATGAACCAGATTTTGCAAGGCCATGAATGGGTAATGTGTTATTGAGATAACATACTCATTTCAGCACCAAATAGGTAAATCCATAATCATGTATTGAATGAAGTGCTCAAACAGCTAGAGAAGCACAAAGTACAAGTGACTGTTCATAAGTCTGAGTTATTTCAAAACTCAGTGGAGTACTTAGGGCACAGAGTAGACAAAGATGGTTTATATCCAAACAAGGGAAAGCTGGATGCAATCAGAAATGCACCCACTCCCAAGAATATCACTGAACTTCAATAATTTTTGAGTCTTTTGAACTATTATGGGAGCTCCTACCAAATTTGGCTACAGTGTTACATCCACTTAATGAAAAAACAGGTCTATTGGATGCGGTCAGAAGAATGCGACACAGCATTCAAAGAGTGCAAAAGCCAGTTGGATAAGATTACATGGAAACATTGAAACATAGACAATAAGTGCAGGAGTAGGCCATTCGGCCCTTCGAGCCTGCACCACCGTTCCATAAGATCGTGGCTGATCATTCACCTCAGTACCCATTTCCTGCTTTCTCTCCATACCCCTTGATCCCTTTAGCCATAAGGGACATATCTAACTCCCTCTTGAATATATCCAACGAACTGGCATCAACAACTCTCTGCAGTAGAGAACTCCACAGGTTAACAACTCTCTGAGTGAAGAAGTTTCTCCTCATCTCGGTCCTAAATGGCTTACCCCTTATTCTTAGATTGTATCCCCTGGTTCTGGACTTCCCCAGCACCGGGAACATTCTTCCTGCATCTAACCTATCCAGTCCCATCAGAATTTTATATGTTTCTATGAGATCCCCTCTGATCCTTCGAAACTCCAGTGAATACAGGTCCAGTCGATCCAGTCTCTCCTCATATGTCAGTCCTGCCATCCCGGGAATCAGTCTGGTGAACCTTTACTGCATTCCCTCAATAGCAAGAACGTCCTTCCTCAGATTAGGAGACCAAAACTGAACACAATATTCCAGGTGAGGCCTCACCAAGGCCCTGTACAACTGCAGTAAGACCTCCCTGCTCCGATACTCAAATCCCCTAGCTATGAAGGCCAACATGCCATTTGCCTTCTTCACCACCTGCTGTACCTGCATGCCAACTTTCAATGACTGATGTACCATGACACCCTGGTCTCGTTGCACCTTCCCTTTTCCTAATCTGTCGCCATTCAGATAATATTCTGTCTTTGTGTTTTTGCCACCAAAGTGGAGAACCTCACATTTATCCACATTATACTGCATCTGCCATGCATTTGCCCACTCACCTAACCTGTCCAAATCACCCTGCAGCCTCTTGGCATCCTCCTCACAGCTCACACCACCACCCAGCTTAGTATCATCTGCAAACTTGGAGATATTACACTCAATTCCTTCATCTAAATCATTGATGTATATTGTAAAGAGCTGGGGTCCCAGCACTGAGCCCTGCGGCACCCCATTAGTCACTGCCTGCCATTCTGAAAAGGACCCGTTTATCCCAACTCTCTGCTTCCTGTCTGCCAACCAGTCCTCTACCCAGGTCAATATATTACCCCCAATACCATGTGATTTTAATTTTGCACTCCAATCTTTTGTATGGGACCTTGTCAAAAGCCTTTTGAAAGTCCACATCCACTGGCTCTCCCTTGTCCACTCTACTAGTTCCATCCTCAAAAAATTATAAAGATTTGTCAAGCATGATTTCCCTTTCATAAATCCATGCTGACTTGGACCGATCCTGTCATTGCTTTCCAAATGCGCTGCTATTTCATCTTTAATAATTGATTCCAACATTTTCCCCACTACTGATGTCAGGCTAACCAAACTATAATTCCCTGTTTTCTCACTGTTGTGTATCTGTAAAGCATGCACTCCCATATTCTGCCACCAGCGAGAGCATCCGCTGAAGCCCCAAGGGATCCCAGCATCCCTTGGGAGCACTATATGTAAGCCGACCCCGAAGACCTGTTCCTCACTCTGGAGTGTCTTAATAAAGACTGAGGTCACTGTTACTTTAACCTCCCTGTGTGAAGTTTCATCTGTGTTAAGAACACAATAACTGGCGACGAGTATACTAAGCCAACGCAAAGATGCAGCAAACTGTGGGCATCCTGGAGAAGTTCTCCGACGGTGAGGACTGGGAAGCCTATATCGAATAGCTAGACCAGTAGTTTGTAGCCAACGAGCTGTATAGAGAAGGAAGTGCTGCAAAAAGGAGAGTGGTCCTCCTCACGGTCTGCGGGGCACCGACCTGCAGCCTCATGAAGAATCTTCTGACTCCGGTGAAACTCACAGATAAGTCATATGAGGAGCTGTGTACACTGGTTCGGGAGCATGTTAACCCGATGGAGAGCGTGCTGATGGCGAGGTATTGGTTCTACACGTGCCAGCGATCTGAAGGTCAGGAAGTGGCGAGTTATGTCGCCGAGCTAAGGCGACTTGCAGGACAATGTGAGTTTGATGGCTACCTGGAGCAAATGCTCAGAGACTTTTTTGTACTGGGCATTGGCCATGAGACCAACCTACGAAAACTTTTGACTGCAGAGACACTGACCCTCAATAAGGCCATTGCGATAGCACAGGCGTTTATGTCCACCAGTGATAACACCAAACAAATCTCTCAGCACACAAGTGCTAGCAATGTTCATAAATTAACTGGAACTGTGTTTGCGAGCAGAAATGTACAGGGCAGAAACCACGAGTCTGCAACTGCCAGCAGGCCTCAGGTGACCCAGATGACTCAGAGTCCGCAACAAAGGATGAATGCAAGGCAATTCACACCTTGTTGGCGTTGTGGAGGTTTTCATTCAGCCTATTCATGCCGCTTCAAAGGGTATGTTTACAAGAGCTGTGGAACAATGGGGCACCTCCAACGAGCATGCAGATGAACTGCAAGCTCTGCAAAACCTGCTAACCACCACGTGGCAGATGAAGATTGGTCCATGGTGGATCAAAGCAATTTTGAGCCTCAGAGAGAGGAGGCAGATGCTGAAGTACACAGGGTGCACACACTTTCGATGAAATGTCCACCTATAATGCTAAATGTAAAATTGAATGGCTTACCCGAAGGCATGGAACTGGACACTGGCGCTAGTCAATCCATCATGAGTAAAAAGATGTTTGAGAGACTGTGGTGCAACAAGGCACTCAGACCAGCCCTGAGCCCCATCCACACGAAACTGAGAATGTACATCAAAGAGCTTATCACTGTCCTGGGCAGCGTCATGATCAAGGTCACCTACGAGGGCACGGTGCATGAACTGCCACTCTGGATTGTCCTGGGCGATGGCCCCACACTACTTGGAAGGATCTGGCTCGGCAAAATCCGCTGGAACTGGGATGACATGTCGATGAGGCCTCATGTATGCAGGTTCTTAACAAATTTCCTTCCATTTTTGAGCCAGGCATTGGAAACTTTTTTGGGGCGAAGGTACGGATCCACTTGGTCCCAGAGGCACGACCCATTCACCACAAGGTGCGAGCGCTACCTCACATGATGAGGGAGAGAGTGGAAATCGAGCTGGACAGGCTGCAACACAAGGGCATCATCTCCCCAGTGGAATTCAGTGAGTTGGCCAGCCCAGTTGTTCCAGTACTCAAATATGATGGCACAGTCAGGATTTGCGGCGATTATAAAGTAACTATTAATCGTTTCTCGCTACAGGACCAATATCTGCTACCTAAGGCAGGCGACTTATTTGCGACGCTGGCAGGAGGCAAGACATTCACCAAGCTTGACCTGACTTCGGCCTACATGACGCAGGAGCTGGAGGAGTCTTCGAAGGGCCTCACCTGCATCAACACGCACAAGGGACTGTTCATCTACAACAGATGCCCGTTTGAAATTCGGTCGGCTGCAGCGATCTTCCAGAGAAACATGGAGAGCCTACTCAAGTCGGTACCACGCACAGGGGTTTTTCAGGACGACATATTGGTCACGGGTCGCGACACCGTCGAACACTTATAAAACCTGGAGGAGCTCCTCCAGCGACTGGATCGCGTAGGGCTGCGGCTGAAGAGGTCGAAATGCATCTTCATGGCAACAGAAGTGGAGTTTTTGGGGAGAAAGATCGCGGCGGATGCATTCGGCCCACAGACGCCAAGGCAGAGGCTATCAGGAACGCGCCCAGGTCACAGAACGTCACGGAGCTGAGGTCGTTCCGGGGACTCCTCAACTATTTTGGTAACTTCCTACCGGGGTTAAGCACCCTCTTAGAGCACCTACATGTGTTATTGCATAAAGGTGAGAACTGGGTATGGGGAAAAAACCAAGTAATTGCTTTGGAGAAAGCCAGAAACATTTTATGCTCCAACAAGCTGCTTGTATTATATAACCCCTGTAAAAGACTTATGCTAGCATGTGATGCGTCGTCGTACGGAGTCGGACATGTATTACAACAAGCTAACATTGCGGGGAAGTTACAACCTGTCATCTATGCTTCCAGGAGCTTGTCTCAGGCTGAGAGGGCCTACAGCATGATTGAGAAAGAGGCATTAGCGTGTGTGTTCAGAGTAAAGAAAATGCATCGGTACATGTTTGGCCTCAAATTTGAGCTGGAAACCGATCACAAGCCCCTCATATCCCTGTTCGCTGAAAACAAGGGGATAAATACTAATACCTCAGCCCGCATACAAAGGTGGGCACTCGCGCTATCAGCGTATAATTACACCATCCGCCACAGGCCAGGCACCAAGAATAGTGCAATGCTCTCAATCGGCTACCAATGCCCACCACAGGGGTGGAAATGGCGCAGATTGCAAACTTGTTGATGGTGGCGCAGCCCGCAGACTTGTTGATGGTCATGGAAGCGTTTGAAAATGATAAATCACCTGTCACGGCCCGCCAGATTAGGACTTGGACCAGCTAAGATCCTCTGCTGTCCCTAGTAAAAAACTGTACTGAATGGGAGCTAGGCCAGCATCCCCGTTGAAATGCAAGAGCTAATCAAGCCGTTCCAGCGGCGAAAAGACGAGCTGTCCATTCAGGCAGAGTGCCTGTTGTGGGGTAACCGTGTAGTGCTACCAAAAAAGGGCAGGGGGACATTCATCTCGGCTCTCCACAGCACACACTCGGGTATAGTAATGATGAAAGTGATAGCCAGATCCCACGTGTGGTGGCCCGGTATCGACTCTGACTTAGAGTCCTGTGTACGGCAACGCAGAATATGTGCTTAGTTGAGCAGCGTGCCCAGAGAGGCACCACTAAGTTTGTGGTCCTGGCCCTCCAGACCATGGTCAATGATCCATGTCGACTATGCGGGCCCGTTTCTCGGTAAAATGTTCTTGGTGGTGGTGGATGCTTTTTCAAAATGGATTGAAGTGAAATAATGTCGGGAAGCACTGCCACCGCCACTATTGAAAGCCTGAGGGCCATGTTTGCCACTCACGGCCTGACTGACATACTGGTCAGTGACAACGGGCCATGTTTCACCAGTGCCGAATTTAAAGAATTCATGACCCGCAATGGGATCAAACATGTCACCTCGGCCCCGTTCAAACCAGCCTCCAATGGGCAGGCAGAACCGGCAGTAAAATCAAACAGAGTCTTAAACGAGTCACAGAAGTCTCACTCCAAACCTGCCTGTCCCGAGTACTGCTCAGCTACTGCACAAGACCCCACTCACTCACAGACGTGTCCCCGGCTGAGCTACTCATGAAAAGGACACTTAAAACCAGGCTCTCGCTGGTTCACCCCAACCTGCATCATCAGGTATAGAGCAGGAGGCAGCAACAAAATGTAAACGATGGTCACGCCACTGTCACGGGAAATTGATCTGAATGACCCTGTGTATGTGCTAAACTATGGACATGGTCCCAAGTGGATTGCAAGCACAGTGATAGCTAAAGAAGGGAGTAGGGTGTTTGTCGTCAAACTAGACAATGGAAAGATTTGCAGAACGCACCTGGACCAAACGAGGCTGCGGTTCACAGACTGCCCTGAACAGCAGACACCACCTTTTTCGAGCCCACAACACACACCCAAAGGATCAACGACACCACCCCGGACCACGAAATTGAACCCATCACGCCCAACAGCCCAGCAAGGCCAGGCTCACCCAGCAGCCCTGCAGGGCCAACAGCACGCCAGCCCAGCGAGGGCACAGCCAACACACCAGAACAGACATTTGTACCGAGGCGGTCCACCAGGGAAAGAAAGGCTCCCGGCCGTCTCACCTTGTAAATAGTTTTCACTTTGACTTTGGGGGGGGGGTAGTGATGTTGTGTATCTGTAAAGCTTGCACTCCCATGTTCCGCCACCAGGGAGAGGATCCCCTGAAATCCCAAGGGATCCCAGCATCCCTTGGGAGCACTGTATATAAGCCGGTCCCTAAGGCCTATCCCTCACTCTGGAGTGTCTTAATAAAGACTGAGGTCACTGTTACTTTAACCTCCCTGTGTGCAGTCTCATCTGTGTTCAGAACACAATACTCTCTCTCTCCTTTTTTAAAAAGTGGTTTTACATTAGCTACCCTCCAGTCCATAGGAACTGATCCAGAGTCGATAGACTGTTGGAAAATGATCACCAATGCATGCACTATTTCTAGGGCCACTTCCTTAAGTACTCTGGGATGCAGACTATCAGGCCCTGGGGAATTATCGGCCTTCAATCCCATCAATTTCCCTAACACAATTTCCTGACTAATAAGGATTTCCTTCAGTTCCTCCTTCTCACAAGATCCTCGGTCCCCTAGTATTTCCGGAAAGTTATTTGTGTCTTCCTTCGTGAAGACAGAACCAAAGTATTTGTTCAATTGGTCTGCCACTTCTTTGTTCCCCATTATAAATTCACCTGATTCTGACTGCAAGGGACCTACGTTTGTCTGCACTAATCTTTTTCTCTTCACATATCTTTCGAAGCTTGAGCAGTCAGTTTTTATGTTCCCAGCAAGCTTCTCTCATACTCTATTTTTCCCCTTCTAATTAAACCCTTTGTCCTCCTCTGCTGAATTCTAAATTTCTACCAGTCCTCAGGTTTGCTGCATTTTCTGGCCAATTTATATGCCTCTTCCTTGGCTTTAACACTATCCTTAATTTCCCTTGTTAGCCTCAGTTGAGCTCGATGTTAGCTCACTTTTACGTATCTAAGGAGATCAAGCTGACATGTGATGCCCCTGCAAATGGAATTGGGACAGTGACCTCTCCTGTATTACATAGTGGGGAGGAGAGACCAATTACTTTTGCTTCATGTGCCAGTGAGCGTAATTATGCGCAGATTAAAAGGGGTGAAGAAGTTCCACAAGTACTTGTATGGTCATCAATTCATCATTGTTACTGACCATAAGTCCTTGACAGGAATCCTCCATCCAAAGTCCCCAGTTCCAATCTTAGCTGCAGCCCAAATGCAGAGATTGGTTTTGATTTTGTCAGCATATACATATGACATTGAGTACAGATGATCAGCTGATCACAGTAATGCTGATGCTATGTTCAGGTTCCCATCCCCAGCACAAGTTACACCCAATACGGAAGAAGTGTTCTATTTTTCATACATTGATGGTTTACATCCAACCAAGGGGAAACTGGATGCAAGTCACAGCTGAACAGATTGGTCGAACAACCAAACCTGACCCAGTTATGTCAAAGGTGTATGATTACATAGCAAATGGTTGGCCAAACCAGGTATCAGAGAAAGATATTCATCCATATTTCATTCGTAGGAATGAATTGTCAGTGGATAAAGATTGTATCATGTGGCGTGCAAAATTAGTTATTCCAAATAAGTTCAGGCCCAAATTGTTAGAAGATCTTCATGACCAGCACGTGGGAATGTGCTTGACCAAGAGTTTTGCATGGAGTTACTTATGGTGGGCAGGCTTAGATAAAGATATAGAGTACATCGTTAGTCAGTGTACAACATGTCAATCGGCAAGCAAGAAACCACCATCAGTACCATCGCAGCCATGGAAATGGCCTTCCAGGGTGTGGCAAAGGTTACACATAGATTTTACTGAGCTAGAAGGACAACAATTGTTCATTGTGATTGATAGCCATTCAAAATGTGTAGAGGTGTTTCCAATGTGGAAAATAACAACAATTAAACACTAAATAATTTGCGAAGATTGTTTTCTTCATATGGCCTCCCAGAAGAAATTGTGTCTGATAATGCGCCACAATTTTGTTCAGAAGAATTTGCACAGTTCATAAGCAGAAACGGTGTGAAACCTACCAAAGTTCCACCATATCATCCTGCTTCAAGTGGTGCAGCAGAGTGCACTGTATAAATTGTAAAATGTGCCCTCATCAAGCAAATATTGGATCCAATTCCAAAGAAACGACAGTTGTCATTGGATCACAAACAAGCAAATTTTCTAATCACTTATCATAATACTCCTCATACTACTGGTAGAACACCAACAGAGATGTTTCTCAAATGACAGCCATGAACTAGGTTCTCATTGCTAAACCCAAACTTGGCACAGTCAGTAGAAGAGAAACAATTAAGACACAAAGAGAATCATGACAGAGGTAGAGTAAGAGAGAGAAGTGTGAAATTGAATCAGAAAGTGAAAGTGAAGAACCATCACCATAAATGGTTAAAGTGGTTACCAGGAAGTGTAGTGAATATATGTGGCCCTCGTACATATTTGGTCAAGATGTTTGATCATAGAAAGGTTATGTTTGTTCACATTGATCATATTTTACCTACAGATGTGGAAGGAGTTGAAAGTTGGAATGATTCGATTATTTCTGATGAGTTAAATAGCCTTCTAAAGTAGAGTACCAGTAGCAAACCCTACATCAGATGTATTAGAAACAAGTCCAAGAGAAAATCAGAATTTAAGTCTGTGTCTGAGTCAATCTGAAGTTGTAGAGAGTCCAAATGTAAATCAAGAGTTACCCTTAGAGGAAAACTCTCCTCAGGCTCTGCCTAGAATGAGTCTAAATTTGATACCATGTTTGGAAGGTTCTGTTCGAGACGAAGGTATCCTCTTCGAAACAGAAAACCAGTGGTTAAGTTTAATTTGTAAGTATGGCAAAATAAGTCCATATCTGTTGTTATGTATAACCATGCAAGTTATGTGTGATGATTATTTTGTTGTGATTACTTCTTCATTAAGGAGGGAGACGTGTAATATAGCTCCATCTAGTGAACTACTGCTCCATCTAGTGGACTACTGTGGTAATGCAAATGCTGATATATATAATAAAAGCATCATGTAACAAGTTCACCTGACAAGTTCCTGTTGGAGATATCTTGTAGTGTGTGTTGTTGTAAATAATATATTACAGTCATCACACTTGCTCCGCCCACTGAGGTGACACTGAGAAGGAACAGGAACTTAGATCCTCTGTGAAGATTGATACATTCCTGCATATCACCTGTCCTAGCTTCTGAAAGACAATGTCAACGATCCGAAGTAAAACTGATATCATTGCAGAGACCGTTTTTGTATACAACAATGGAAATATTGTGCTGGTAAGTCAACAAATACAGAAATCCACTAATGGATAGAAGGGCAGAAATTTGATGACGTTGCAAACCCTCTAGGATCCACCTCTGCAAGAAGGAGTCCAGGGAAAACCTGTGGCCTACATTGTAACCATTGCTACACTTCATTGTGTTCCGTCCTTTGAGACATTTTGGCACAAAAGTCACTATATAAACGTATAACTGAATATATAATGAAGAATCGTCAGCATGCTTGATCAACTGGCTATCTTTAGTAAATAAAAGCAATCTGATTTTTGTTAATTCTCTCAACCTTTTAAAATGTGTTGTAAAACTCAAAAATAAAAATTTACATCATTATAATAGTCATCTTAATCTTAACCTCAGGTTCCTTCTCCTAGCTAAACCCCAGGAACATGTCCACGCTTGTTCTCAGCCCTAGGACCACCTGTACTTCCTTCCCCAGACTCCACACTTTGTCACTCCCAGTTGCTAGGTAACGGGAAACTGACTCCACTCATTCCTGCTTCCACTCAGGCCGCACTACCCATACCACCCTTGTTCCAGTTCTAATTTCACTCAACTGCTCTGCTCTTTGACCCCCATACTCCATTGCTGCACTTTGCCACACTTGTATTCCTGTGCTCCATCAACCAACCAGTGCTCCAAAGCATCTATGAAGAACGGCACTGACAATTTACCAGTATAGCTTAAATGAGTTCAAGTAAATACATTGTTATAACAGCTACATTCCTATTATGGTCTACATTTTATACCTGGGTGGAGCAAGTGTCTCCTCAAGAAACTCTTCAATCTTGATGAAATCAGTTTTCAGCTCCCCATTGAAGATAAGGAATGGAGGATTAGTGCCCGGAGCCAAATCTTTCAATTCTTTTGGTCTCCTGTGTGAATTAGAACTGCTGTCAGTAAAATAATGGTAATACATGACTCCAACATAATGTGTCTCATGTACAGAATGAAAGTCTCCACTCAATGCTGACTGTTGATGACTAGCAATATTCGGAGATGCCAAATTAAAAAATACTGAGCTTTATTTTCCTGCAAAATAGGGATCCATGAGGCACCAGCTATCAGGGCCCATGCGAAGCAGAACTAACACCAGAAACCACCAGTCCTGTGCTAGGGTTTCTCCCAAGGACCCAATGAGGTGCCCAGCTGCAAACACTCTACAATTCCCTTAAACTAACTTTCTCACCACAAGGTAGAATTGTGTTGCAGTGATGTGCAACTATCAGGACAGTTATAGACATGTTCTTAACAGTCCTGATCGCCCATGCTGCTTTTCAAATATGACTATATCAACAGTTTACAAATCATACTACAAATACCCTAAATAAACTCAAGGGTTACCAAGAAAATGAACATTACGTGTTAGCCTTGACTCAGTGTTATAGGAACATAGGAACAGGAGTAGGCCATTGAGCCCCATGAACCTGTTCCGCCATTCAATGAAATCATGGATCAACTGCGATCTAACTCCATATACCCACCTTTGCCCATATTCCTTAATATCTTTGGTTAACAAAAAGCTATCAATCTCAGATTTACAATTAACAATTGATCGTGAATCAATTGCCATTTGTTCAAGAGAGTTCCAAACTTCTACCATCCTGTGTGTATAGAAGTGTTTCCTAATTTCACTTTTAAAGGTCTGGCTATGCTTTTAGACTATGCCCCCTAGTTATAACTGAAGGTTGCAGGTTGAAGGCCCACTCCAGAGGCAGGGGCGCATAATCTAAGGTGACACTTCAAGGCAGTACTGGGAGAATATTCTCACCTGCATTCCAACCTTCTCGCCGCCTGACTGGCTCACAGCATTCTGTTTAAAGAAATCCCTGACTTACTGTTGGTTTGAGTGTTTTGTCTCTCACTGTTCACAACCAGTAAAGGAAGACTTATCAGATCCCCATTGTGTACCTAGGACCACGTGTTTATTGATTACCAAGACAAGTTAACAAATAGCAAATTATTTACAGTTTATGAGAAAACAACATCGAACCTAGAATCATAACTACCTATTTTATTAACTTTTGTTGCATAGCTGGCAAGCATTTATTATCCATCTTGGTGAGCCTTCTGCTTCAACCACTGCAGTGGTTCGATATAACTGAGTGGCTTGATAGTCCACATCAGAGGGCAGTTAAGAGCCAGTCATGTTGATGTAGGACTGGAGTCACAAATAGGCCAGACCAGATGAGAACGGCAGGTTTCCTTCCCTAACGGACACTAGTGAACCAGTTAGGCTTTGACAACAATCCGACAGCTTCACAGCCACTTTTACTGATTTTTGAAACTGAATTCAAATTCTCAAACTGCCCTGGTGGGATTTGCACTCTGAATTATTAGTCTAAGCCATGGTATTACTAGCTCAATCACTACTCTACCTGTGACTTCACTATCTTCATAATTGCTACGTCACGTGTCATCTCAGAGTGCGCCCCATTTGGGGGCGGTAACATCCGGGAGGCGGGACATTTTGCGGCAGGCACAGAAATCCCGCCCTGCTCTAAAAATTGGGTTACCGCCCCTGAAAGGAAGCGGAGCGCAAAATAACGGGCTCCACTTCCTTTCTGGGGCAGTAGTGAGGCAGTCGCTTAGGGAGCGGGGCGCATTGCTATGCAATGGGCCACATAGCGCTACCACATAGGAGGGACTCTTCCTTTCATTAAAGGGAAGGGCTCAAGCTGCAAACTCTGCAGTGTAGAAACGGGCCTCCCTGGACCACCAGGGAGCAGGTTGCCGTGCCAACAGCCCGGCACTCGCCACCTCCCCTTTTAAGTATCACCCCGTGAGCGGCCTGCCACCAGGTTCACGTCCCCTTAAGCTGTCACTGACATCACTCGGTGCAGCTTCAGAGGGTGATACCCAATTTAGGGTCCGGGGCGATAACGGGGCACTGTGCACGGCGATGACGTCATCATCGCTGGAGCAGTGCATCGAGGCACTACGGGTTACCACCACCATTAAACTCCCACGAATTTAGCGGGAGTTGTTAGCAGCACCGCACTCAGGCAAAAAGTAATTTCTGGCCCATTAGTGCCCCCCCAGGGAGGCGCAAATGACCCTATGCTTTAAAACACATTTAAAAGTAATTCTATTTTTCCAAATCCATTCTGTGGAAAAACCCAGAGATAAGTTTTGTACTTACCTTTTGGGGCTTCTGCATCTGTTCCAACTGCTTCTGCTGAGCAATGTCCTCAGCCGATGCTCCATTCAGTAGGCCATTAAAATAGCTCTAAGGTCACATCTAGTGATAGAACACCTAGTTGCAAATATTTATGAGCTGGCAACTTAAGTCTAGTGGACACCTATACTGCCCAGGAAAACAGTCTGGGGAGCGGGAACAGATTGGTAAGTGGATCACTTTTATTTTATCTCTCATTCGCCAGGAGCTAAAATCCCCCCCCCCACCCCGCCCCTAACGTTTGAGTTCTAATCATTGTCATTCACCACTTTTATCAGCACACAATTAGAAAGGAAACTTTACAGAAAAATCTATGGATTTGTGAATCAATTTGAGAGAGGAACAATACAAAACAATCTCCCTTGCTCACAAACTACAGAGTGCTCTCAACAGTTTCCTTATAGAGAGTCCAACTTTGCCCAACCCCTTTTTTCGGCGCACTTACTTTGCACGCTGGAAACGATGCCGGAAAAAAGGGGCCCCATCCTGGCCGCTCTTCCGAGTCCCGGGAGTCCCGGCATGGTATGCATTCTGAAGTGGGAGTCGGAGCAATAGGCCAGCACCGAAAACAGTGCCGGCACCTGCGCGCATGCGCAGTGAAGTCTGCGCGCATGCTCCTGCCCTCCCAGCGTGTCCTGCAGGCTGTGAGCAGGACCCGATGCTCGCAGCCCCTTTTCTCAGCTGAAGGGACGCCCCGACCTCGCTGCACCCTATCCCCAGCCGTGTGGCCTCCCGCACCGGCCGGCCGGCCCGCTAACTTCCCAGGCGAGGTAGGACTTTGGTTTTATTTTTTTATTCATTGGTTGTGCTTGAGAGTTTTGATTGGGGGGGAAGGAGGAGAGTTTTGGGGTGGGGGGGTAGAGAAAGAGTGTATTGGAGGGGAGAGGAGGAGAGTTTTTTTGGGGGGGAGGAGAAAGAGTGTTTTGTATACCAGCATTTCTCTCTCTCTCTCTCTCTCTGGCTACCACCGCACCGCCCCCCCTCCCCCCCACTGACATTGCGGCCAGCAACTCGCATTTCTCCCGTCGCTTTATGTAGTGGCCCCACCCCCCCGGTGACATCGTGATAGGATTTACTTCATTTTTATTCATATTTTAATTGTTTGAGCTTTGCCTTGCAATGTTTGGTGCTTGGTTGTTGAGGTCCTCTCCAGTTCCCTTCCCTCCCCTAATGTCTGCCGAATGTGCACTGCTTTTTCTTCACTGCCGGCAAGGTTTTCCAAGCTGGCCACATATGCTGACCTAAGTGGATTTGGAGTAAGTTTTTGCTGGCCAAAGTGGTATTAATGGCCAAAACTGGCGTAATTGTCTGGAAACGCCCCCTTTTGAAAAAAAAAACTGACCTAAAAAGAAAACGTACCTAACTGACCTACTCTGGAGCAAATTTTTGGGGGAAAATGGCATTTTTTAAACTTACGCCAGAAAAAACAACTTACTCCAAAAATATTGATGCAAGTCATGACCAAAGTTGGGCCCATAGTTTCTAGATAAACTTACATGATAGATTGACTTAAAATGTGATAGCTCAGGCTCTAACAGTCATTGAAAATATACCAAGTATTAAACCAACCCGCCAGCTCTGATGATCTTACTTTTTCATGTCCACTGTTGTTACATTAAAGACAACGCCTTTCAGCCACAGAACCATGAAGAGACGTTGGCAAAATGGGCAGTTCCCAATGTTCTCTCCATCAAAACCAGCCTAGAGAAAAGGAAAAAAAGAACAGGAAGCTTAGGTTCTTATTAAAGTAGTCCACAGTATTCTGCTTTAATAGAACTAATGTAAGGGGCTGAATATTATGGTTATTATTCCATACACTGAATGAAAACGGATGATGATTTTATAACACCAGCTGTAAGGGATCACTGGAAGAGCCCAGTTAGAAGCTTCCTTTGTAGCTACCCACAGTCCAATAAAGAAAGAAAGAACTTGCATTTATATAATGCTTTTCATGACCGCAGGATGTCCCAAAGTGCTTCACAGCCAATGAATTACAAATTGGACCTTAGTGACTGGGATTGGTATAATATACCTTAAATAACATTAAATTTGCAAATGTTTAGAACGTCATTTTCTGACATTCTCGGGGCAAAATTGCCCTGCGGCCCAATTAGGGGCGATAATCATCTGGGGCCGGGACTTTCTGTGCCCGGTGCAGACGTTCCGCCCTGGCGCGGAATTGCCCTTACCGCCCTTCAAAGAAAGCGGAGCGCAATCTCCCACACTCCACTTCCTTTGGGGGCGATTACCAGGCCGCTACTGGGGTGCTGAGGGAAGTGCTACATGGATGCTCCACGTAGCACTGACCCACTTCAATGCTCCTCCCCTTCGATTAAAGGGGAGGGCCACTGCGCACTCTGCAAGGCGGCTGATGGCCTCCATTGGACTACCAGGGCAGCGTACGACTGAGCCAGCAGACTGACACCCAAGACGGAGTGCTGGGCTGCACAGTGCCATCCCGGACCATGCTAAGACCGCCATTGTAGAGCCGACCTGAGAGTTGTCAGGCAAAAAAAGGTTGCGGCCAGGGGTATTGGTGCCCTCCTCTTTAAGGAGCACCCCAAGAGCGGATGTCGGACAGCTTTGCGACCCACAAAGCTGGCGTTGACATCCACTCGCGCCAGCCTCATGGCCCATGGGGCAATTTCCCCCATGGGGTGTTCGGGGGTCATCACGGGGCGTTGAGGGGTCGTCGCGTACGGGGATGATGTCATCGCCAGTTGTGCGGCGGCCAGGGGCGTTCACTGTAGGGCGAGGCGCTGCTATAGCAGTGCCTCCGTAAACTCCGGGGCAATTTCAAAGGAGGCGGTTACGCCCCTCTCCCCTGGGTGAAAAGTCTGCTCCGCCCATTAATGCCCCCTCCCCGGAGGTGCTAACAGAGGTATAAAAAGGAGCAATTTCACCCCCTCTGCTTCTTAGATACGACCATAAATTCTTTTAAAGGTGAAATTGCTCGGAATATGAGATGTAAAAATGGTTAAGAAATGTCTCAGTTCACTGTACAATGCCAGTAACTAGTACTGTAACAGTGTTTGAAACTCAGCAATGTGCAAAACTCATAAAAAATGTAATGTTTAGCACTTTGGAATGTTAATACTGTTTGAGAAATTCAACAGTATCTAACGTGAATTTCTAAATTGCTAAAATAAAAATAATTTACTGATCATCTCAGTCACAGAAGAGCAGAAATTATTGATGGTGATGTTATTGCACAAATGTGTTCTCTCAAATCCCTCTCTTTATTACTTTAACAGAGGCACTAACCATTTATTTTAAATGGGTTAATAGCTTTTTTACATATGATGAAAATCATTTTCTATATAATTGAATTTGAACACACCAGTACGGGTTTCTAATTTTTTTTTTGTGTTAACTTGCGTTAATATATATCTAAAATTGCATTTAATTTCCAAAGTGCTTGGAACGTCATTTTCTGAAACCCTGTTTTTTTTAGATAAGACATCCATCATAGGGTTAGCTGCCAAACTTCACCATCAGGGAACAACTGATAAAGTTCACTGATGACTTCTCAAATCTACAAAGTGTGAGAAGGTCACGCACCCAGCAGGGTTCAGGAATAAGCTTCTTACCCTGTCAGCACTCTGAGGGTGTATTTATATTGCAGCTGTTGGTTAGATTCTAATAGAGCATTTCTATTGCTTGGCTCCTGTTCAGGAGAGAGTGCTGCACATGCCTAGATGCACACAAATAGTTGCCTCTCAAAAATGTGAAATGTAAATACTTGGAGAGTGAGGAGGAGAGAATCCCAGCACTCTCACCATTTAAGTTAAGGTTGGGCAGGCTACAAAGTGTCCAGGAGACCCTCTGAGCGTTTTGCAAACCAAGTTTAACTGGATTTACACTCCTTGGTCGGGAAATTGAGTAGCGCCCGTTTGCGGGAGGTGACATCCACAAGGAGGGATTTCTTGCGCCAGGCACGGAAGTTTTCCCCACTCGTGAAATTGGTGTTACCGTCTCCGAGAGGAAGTGAATCGGAAAATAATGCGCTCCACTTCCTCTCTGGAGCGCAAAGGGGGGGCGGAAGCAGAGGGAGCGGGACACAGTGCAACGCAGTGGGCCACGTAATGCTGCCGCTTAGGAGCGGCCCTCTCCTTCACCAAAGGGGAGGGCCAAGCTGCAGACTAAGGCGGATTGCGGGGCTGCCAGATCGCTGCACAGACCCCGCATTCAAGGAGGCAACGGGCCGTGAGAGTTAAGTCAGACGATTTTTTTTCACACGTACACCACCTCCCCTTTAACTAACGCCCCGCGAGCGGCCAGCCGCCATGCACGTGCTCCCTGAAGCTGTCGCTGGCATCGCCTGGAGCAGCTTCAAGGGGCGATACTGAACTTTTGTTCTGGGGCAAAAATGGGTCGTTGCACAAGGTGATGACAATTGTGCTGAATTTAGCGGGAGCTGTTAGCTGTGCGCGCTCAGGCAAAAAGTCATTTGCACCCCGTTAGCACCGCAGGGGCCGCGAACGAGAGGCGTAAACGATCCCAATTTCTCTCCCCATGAGTCACTTGGGAGTCAGCTCAGGCCCTGACTCCTGATTTACGCTGCCAAGTTAGCATCAAGGCATAGTAGAAATATAGAAACATAGAAATTTACAGCGCAGAAGGAGGCCATTTCGGCCCATCGTGTCTGCGCTGGCCGGCAAAGAGCCGCACGGCCCTTCGTCAACAGCCCTAAAGGTTACATACAAACCCATGAACAATAACAGAAAGGCAAAGAGCACAGAGCCCAACCAGTCCGCCCCACACCACTGCAACACCCCTTATACTAAAAACATCTACACTCCACCCAAATTGGAGTCATGTGGTCTCCTGGGAAAGGCAAAAATCAGATAAAAACCCAGGCCAATTTAGGGAGAAAAAATCTGGGAAAATTCCTCTCCGACTCATCCAGGCAATCAAAACTAGTCCAGGAGATCACCCTGGCCGTATTCTATTCCTTGCAGTACTTACTATTATATATACGCCGACCAACAAAACATCATCTAGTCTAATCCCAATTACCAGCTCTAGGTCCGTAACCCTGCAGGTTACGGCACTTTAAGTGCCCATCCAAACATCTCTTAAAAGTGATGAGGGTTTCTGCATTCACCACTCTTCTAGGCAGCGAGTTCCAGATCCCCACATCCCTCTGTGTAAAGAAGCCCCCCCTCAAATCCCCTTCCACCAACCACCTTAAAACTACGGCCCCTCGTAATAGCCCCCTCCACCAATGGAAATAGATCCTTACTGTCCACTATGTCCAGGCCCCTCAATATCTTGTACACCTCAATGAGGTCTCCTCTCAACCTTCTCTGTTCCAATGAGAACAAACCCAGCCTATCCAATCTGTCCTCATAACTAAGATTGTCCATTCCTGGCAGCATCCTAGTAAATCTCCTCTGCACCCTCTCTAGTGCAATCACGTCCTTTCTATAATAGTGACCAGAACTGCACGCAGTACTCCAGATGTTGTCTAACCAAAGTATTATATAATTTAAGCAAAACCTCCCTGTTCTTATATTCTATGCCTTGGCCAATAAAGGCAAGTATTCCATATGCCTTCTTAACCACCTTATCTACCTGACGTGCTACTTTCAGGGATCTGTGGACAAGTACTTCAAGGTCCCTTTGTTCATTTACACTATTAAATGGCCTACTACTTAATGTGTATAGCCTTTCCTTATTAGCCCTCCCAAAGTGCATCACCTCACACTTCTCTGAATTAAATTCCATTTGCCACTGCTCTGCCCACCTGACCAGTAGATTGATATCCTCCTGCAGCCCATGACTTTCCTCTTCATTATCAACCACACAGCCAATTTTAGTGTTGTCTGCAAACTTCTTAATTATACTTCCTATATTCAAATCTAAATCGTTGATATATACCACAAAAAGCAAGGGACCCAATACTGAGCCCTGCAGAACCCCACTGGAAACTTCCTTCCAGTCACAAAAACATCCATCAATCATTACCCTTTGCTTCCCACCTCCAAGCCAATTTTGAAGCCAACTTGCCACTTTGCCCTGGATCCCATGGGCTTTAACCTTCATGACCAGTCTACCATGCGAGACCTTATCAAAAGCCTTGCTAAAGTCCATATATACTACATCGTATGCACTACCCTCAAGACCCTCTTGGTTACCTCCTCAAAAAATTCAATCAGGTTAGACAAACATATAAGAGTCACTTCGCTCTAAACTTGTAGTTTAAATGCTCCAAGTTAGGGAACAACGCAAGAATAATTTCAAGAGAAGGGATAAAAATGAACAATTGAGTAGTTATCACTATTATTGCTTAGCACATGCACTAGTACAGAGGAATTTTGCCCATAATACCAGAATAATGAGGCAATAATTCTGTCTCAGGGCTCAGATTCGATAGTGTTCCCACAGTAAGACCATCCTATGAAACCCTCTACAGAATGATTTGTATATTCTTTGCTACATATTATTTTGTACGCAGTATGCGAGAGAGGCCACTTCCAGGCTTTGTTGAACACCATGCAATCGCATACGTTATATATTTAATTTGAAGCCACAGCCTTAGCTGTGATGTTTTTTTAAAGTCTGTTATTTCCAGGCGGAGAAGATCAATACTTGTCTCAAAAATCTGATCAATTCAAGTTGCTTCTCGGACAAAAAGATTTATTCAGGAAGCTGACAAGGAATGTTAAGTTCGAAAAGGACAGGACACAGCCAATGGCCATTGAGGCTAAATAAAGAAAGGAAAGGGTTATTATTCTGTGGGAAGTATTACCTCAGATAATTTATACACAGTAGAGGTAATGAGGCACAGTGAGATTTTTAGCTCTTTCATTATTGGTTTGGCTCATGTTTGGGTTCAAGGGGTCAGTCCAACCCCCTGCTCTGGCCCAAGATCAGTTTCAGGTTTAACAGTGTCTGTTCCTGTGCTTCCTTTAACACTGGTGCGTTAACAAGAAACACTGGGGATAGGCAAACAGATTGCAATCCACTTCATCCTGTCAAGTCTTTCATTTTACCGCCAGCAATTTTACTCTCCACTTGCTGTTGTTAGCTTCCTTATCCCTACAGAATGTGAAGTACATCTCAAGCTTGGTACTAAACACACCGAAAATAAAAATATTGAATATATTATCATTTATTATCTATTATTAGTGCAATACTTTATAATTAATTTTAATATTCATTGATATACAGTATAGTGTCATTCTAAATTGAACCACAATTCAAAATAATTTAAGAAAACGATATGTTAAATGTTTCCTTATTTGGATAATGAAACTGTCGACATTTAAAAGATAATCTAGGTGGATGAAGTAAAACTAACAGCCACTCTACATTCAAACCGCAGAGAAGGGTTTTGTGTAATTCTCTATCAAAAAATCCATTCGCTTTTTACCTTAATGTAAAGTTCAATTTCTAGGGTTCTGCTGCCAGATCCTTGTTTGGCCATTGCTGGATCAGAGAAACAATCAACCAAGCAGTCCAAGTGTAAGCAAAGTCTTCATAAAGAGTCTCAAAAGAATCAAGAAGCACCAAACAAGTATGGCAGCCTCTTTGATTATCCCGCTCTCCTCTGAGCTTTTCTTAAGGCACAGGGTACTGTCGAGTCAACTTAAGGCACAGGGTACTGTCGAAGTGTACTCAGCGACAATAAGTCTCCACAAGGCACACAAGAGTGTTGCTTTCTTTCAGTTAGGGTGTAACGTCCTGCCTGTCTTAACACTATGCTTCCCTCAGTTGTAATTGGAGGGTGGCTCTAACTTTATAAGCCAGAAAGCAACAACTATGACTCAGCACTATCCCAATATTATTTACAGTAAAATACAGGAACAAATTCGAACAGTATAAAGAAAGTGCAGAAACATGCAAAAAGCCAAACAATTTGAATAAAAACATTTTTTAATAATATCATGTAAAATTGCTAGATGACTAGTCTTTATAATCACACAGATATTTAGAATAGAAGCATTCATATAAATTCCTGAATCTTTAATGCTGATTATATTAATTTCTATAAATACCCTATAAATTCCTGTCAGCAGACATTGGCACCAGAATTGAAAGAAAGAACTCCATCACCATCCCTGGGTATCTCCTGTGCCACCGGCAGGACAGACCGACCAGGGGTGACGGCACAATGGTATACAGTCGGGAGGGAGTGACCCTGGGAGTCCTCAACATTGACTCCGGACCCCATGAAGTCACATGGCTTCAAATCAAGCATGGCCAAGGAAACCTCCTGCTGATTACCAACTACCACCCTCCCTCAGCTGATGAATCAGTACTCCTCCATGTTGAACACCACTTGGAAGAAGCACTGAGAGTAGCAAGGGCACAGAAGGTACTCTGGGTGGGGACTTCAATGTCCTTCACCAAGAGTGGCTCGGTAGCACCACTACTGACAGAGCTGGCTGAGTCCTGAAGAACATATCTGCCAGACTGGGCCTGCAGCAGGTGTTGAGAGAACCAACACGAGGGAAAAATCTACTTGACATCGTCCTCACCAATCTACCTGTCGCAGATGCATCTGGCAATGACAGTATTGGTAGGGTTAGGGTTAGGGTCCTTATGGAGATGAAGTCTCATTTTCGCACTGAGAACACCCACTATTGTGTTGTGTGGCACTATCAATGTGCTAAATGGGATAGACTTAGAACAGATCTAGCAGCTTAAAACTGGGCATACATGAGGCGCTGTGGGCCATCATCAGCTGCAGAATTGTACTCCACCACAATATGTAACCTAATGGCTCAGTATATCCCTTACTCTGCCATTACCATCAAGCCAAAGGACCAACCTTGGTTCAATGAGGAGTGTAGAAGAGCTTGCCAGGAGCAGCACCAGATGATCCTGAAAATGAAGTGCCAACCTGGTGAAACTACAACACAGGACTACATGTATGCTAAACAGAGGAAGCAGCATGCTAGAGACAGAGCCAAGCGATCCCACAACCAATGGATCAGATCAAAGTTCTGCAGTCATTAATGGTGGTGGACAATTAATCAATAAACAAGAAGAGAAGGCTCCATGAAAATCCCCATCCTTAATGATAGTGGAGCCCAGCACATGAGTGCAATGCCGTTGAATGTCAAGGGTAGATGGTTGCTGGAATGGTCATTGCTTGGAATCTCTGTGGCCTGAATGTTACTTGCCATTTATCAGCCCAAGCTTCAATGTTGTCCAGGTCTTACTACATGCCGGACTGGTTGTGCCTGAATGGCCTGTTTCTGTGCCGTATATCCTATGTAATTATCCGGGCGTCCAGACTTGCAGCAACTCGTAAAGGCTTCTTCGGTAGCATCTCTTAAACCTGCGACCTCCACCATCTAGAAGGACAAGGGCAGCAGATGCATGGGAACACCATCACCTTCAAGTTCCTCTCCAAGTCACACACTATCCTGACTTGCGTAAATATCAACATTCCTTCATTGTTGCAGGGTCAAAATCATGGAACGCCTGGAAAATTATTGTGGGAGCACTTTCACCAAACGAGCTACATCAGTTCAAAAAAACAACTCACTCCCACCTTCTCAAGGGCAACTAGAGATGGCCTTGCCAGTGATGCCCACATTCTGATTTTTAAAAAAATGCTGAAAGTAATTTCTAGTTTTATGAGTCTTAAAGGCATTTTAACAGACCTAAGGAGCCAACTATAATATATCATAGTCAGGGGAGCCAGGTCAAACAAATGAAATGGTGACCCCTCCCACCAAGCCTCTGAGCAGCAGATGAACAATGAAAACAATGATCAGGAGCTTTGGGAGTTGGCAACAGGAAAATGGAAACTCTGATGCAGAAACCTTAGAAAGCCAGGGGAAGTATGATTCCTGTAATTCAGAGGATATTTTTCCAAAAAAACCATACATATCAGAAGCTCCACAACTATGAAAACATTTACTTCGAAATAAAAAAGTGCAAAATTCATTTTCAATGTCATCGAGGGTCATACAGAAAGATGCATAGCAGTTCTGTCAAACAACAGATGAACTAATTTAATAAATACTTGATTAATATTTACATAGAATTACATAGAAATTACAATGCAAAAACAGGCCATTCGGTCTAACTGATCTATACTTCAACATTTACACAACCATTCTTCAAGTTTATGCTTCAAACTAGCCTCCTTCCACCCTACTTCATCTCATCTTATCACCATATACTTCTAATTTTTTCTCCCTCATGTACTTATCTAGCTTTGTCTTAAATGCCATTTGCCTCAATTACACCATGTGGTAGCAAGTTCCACATTCTATGATGAACCTGTACAAAACACTGGTTCATCCTTAACTGGATTATTATGTCCATTTCTGGGCACCGCACTTTAGGAAGGATGTGAAGGCTTTAGAGAAGGTGTAGAAAAGATTTTCAAGAATGGTTCCAGGGATGAGGGACTTCAGTTACATGGATAGACTGGAAAAGCTGGGATTGTTCTCCTTAGAGCAGAGAAGGCTGAGGGGAGGTTTGATAGAGATGTTCAAAATCATGAGAGGTCAACACAGAGTTGATAGTGAGAAACTGTTCCCATTGGCGGAAGGGTCGAGAACCAGAGGACACAGATTTAAGGTGATTGGCAGAAGAACCAAAGGTGTCATGAGGAAAAATCATTTTGCGCAATGAGTGGTTATGATCTGGAATGCACTGTCTGAAAGGGTGGTGGAGGCAAGATCAATTGTGGCTTTCAAAAGGGAATTGGATAAGTACCTGAAGGAAAAAAAATTGCAGGGCTAAGGAAAAGGGTGGGGAAGTGGGATTAGGTGCAGTGCTCTTGCACAGAGCCGGCACGGATCGATGGGCTGAATGACTGCCTTCTGTAACCATTCTATGATTCTATGGGGGAGAAATTTGGATCATTTGTAATGGAGCGTGAACGACTTTGGGACTGGGCATGGCACAGTTAACAACTCCCGTTAAATTTGGCGGCAGCAGTAACACATAGTGCTCTGCTCTGCCATGCCTGCCGATGCTGATGTCATCACCGTGCACAGCGCCCTGTTAGTGCCCCGGACTCTAAATTGGGTATCGTTCCCTGAAGCTGCACCGGGCGATGACAGCGACAGCTTGAAGGGACGTGTAATGGCCGGCTGGCCGCTAGCGGGAAGAAAGTTAAAGGGGAGGTGGTCGGCTGATCGTGAAAAAAATGTCCGCTTTTCTTGTGCGCGCCTTTGCCGCGGGGTCCATGCCGCGATGGGTCGGTCAGCCCGGCACTCTGCTTGAGTACCAGGTTGATTGTGCAGCTACCTGGTGATCCAGGTAGGACACTTTCGTTAATGCAGAGTGTGCAGCTCGGGCCCTTCCCTTTAATTCAGGGAAGAGACCCTCCTACGTGGCAGAGGTATGCGACCCAGTGCGTAGCTCAGCTGAGATGTGCGCCCCGCTCCCGAGGCATCCACGCCGCTACTGCCCCAGAAAGGAAGTGGAGCACTTGTTTTAGCACTTTCTGGGCCGGTAACTCCAATTTCTCATGAAGGTCAGACTTCTGTGCCTGGTGAAAAGTCTCACACCCAAATTTTTAGCCCTTATACTCTAACCACTCTCTGGGTATAGAGGTTTCTCCTGAATCCCTTCTTGGATTTATTCGTGACTATCATATTTATGTCCCCTAGTTTTTACACTTCCCCACTAGTGGAAATAACCTCTCAACATTTACCCAATCAAACCCTTTCATAATCTTAAATATCTCCATTAGGTCAGCCCTCAGTCTTCTCTTTTCAAGAGTAAAGAAAATAAGAACATAAGAAATAAGGGCAGGAGTAGGCTATACGGCCCATCGAGCCGTTCAATAAGAGCATGGCTCCCAGCCTGTTCAGCCTTTCCTGATATAACTTTTCAGTTCTGTATCATCCTGTACATCTTTTTTAGATCTCCTTCAGTGCCTCTATATCCTTTTTGTAATATGGAGATGTGGTCTAACCAAAGTTCTATACAAGTTTAACATAAGATCGCTGCTTTCCAATTCTATCCCCCTAAAAATGAACCCCAGTGCTTGGTTTGCTATTTTTATGGCCTTATTAACTTGCGCTGCTGCTGTACCTCTCGATCCTTCTGCTCCTGTACGTCATTTAGACTCTGGGGGGCGCTAACGGGGCGCAAAACTGTTTTCGCCTGGGAGGAGTTGGGCACGACAGGTTTCCACAAAATTGCACGGGAGTTAGCAGAGGCGTGAACACGGTAGCACCACGACCCTTTTTTGGCTCGTGCCAATCTCTTTCCACCCCGCGGCAGAAATTGACCAGCGCCTCGCGAGGCTGTCGTGGGCGATGTCAGCGCCAGCTTCACGAGTCGCTCACCGGGCCGACCTCCACTCGGTGGGCGGAAGTTAAAGGGGAGGTGCACTGCACCGCACACCGCCTTTTTTTCCTTCAGCTGACTCACCGGTCGGGCGATTGTGCTTTGCTGTCGCACGGTCCAGGCCATCATCGTGCAGCTCATCGCTCCGTCTCGGTATCAGGCTGTGGCCACAGCAGCCCTGGTGACCCAGTGGAGGCCTTGAGATGGCCATGCAGAGTTCGCAGTGTCCCCGCATTTAACAGAAGGGAAGTGTCAGTGCTACGCAGAGAAGTTGTGTAGTGCCCCCGAACCCGCCCCCGACGGAATTGGAGCATGTGACATTGCGCTCCACTTCTTGTGAGGGGCGGTAACCGCAATTTCGCGGCCGGGGCAGGTCTTCTGTGTCGGGTGCAGGAGATCCCGCCTCCCCTCGGTTACCACCCCAAAATGGGGCATAATCCAATTTTGCTCCATTATTATCCAAGCAGTATGTGGCCTCTTCATTTTTCTTACCAAAATGCACCACCTCATACTTATCTACATTAAAATTAATTTGTCATTTACACACCTACTCTGCAAGGTTATTAAAACATTTATTTTTATATTTTGTCACAGTCTTGCTCAGTATTAAATACATCCCCCAATTTGGTGTCATCTGCAAAATTTGAAATTATACCTCCAATTCCAGAGTCCAAATTGTTACTGCAAAAGGTGAACTACAGTGGTTCCAGCTCCAATCCCTATGGAACACCACTTGCCATATCTTTAACTCCTGCTCTCTGTTTTCTGTTTTATAGCCAGCTTGCTATCCATTCTGCTACTTGCCCCCTGACTCCACGTGCTCTGACCTTCGTCATGAGTCTGCTATGCAATAACTTATCAAAGACCTTTTGAAAATCCAAGGGGGAGAAATTGGGTTACTTTGTGCCTCCCGTTAGCGACCCCGGGTAACGCAAATATGTTTTCGCCCAGGCGTGGTGAGAACAGCGCCTCCTGCTAAACTTGCCGGGGGTTTTGCGGCGGCGGTAACACGTAGAGCCCCGCTCGGCTGAGCCCGGTGATGCTGACATCATCACCGTGCGCAGTGCCACATTACTGCCCCAGAACAAAAATTAGCCCTCGCCCCTTGGTTTATTGCCTGGCGCTGACAGCGACACCTATAACTGTTGGGTTTCAGTCGGATTTCAGCTGGAGGAGCGCTATTTAAAGGCTCCAACATCAGGTAAAGTTTTAGTCGGCCAACAAAGTCTGGTCTGTCCGTTATTAGATTTCTGTATTGTTGACTTACCAGCACATTATTTCCACTGCTGTACACTAAAACCAATCCCTGCAATGATATTACTGTTTTACTTTGTGTCATCGACATTATCTTTCAGAAGCTAAGACAAGTGATACACAGGAGTGTGTCAATCTTCACAGGGGATCTAATCTCCTGTTCCCTCTCAGTGTCACCTCAGTGGGTGGAACAAGTGTGGTGACACGATGCAGCTCCTCAGTGGGATCCTGTGACAAATGCTGGGTTTCAGACGGGTATTGAGATGGTCCTGTCACTACTGCCAGCACCTCAGTGCCATTCTGGCCGCTGTTCTCCACCTGCCTCCTTTGGATGACAGGTGCTATCCTCCACCTTCTTTCAGCCCTCTGAGGGACCATCTGAAAGGTCAAGTACTCATCTGTCTCTTCGCTTGCCATACCACAGCTGCTGGATACAAATGATCAGGGTGCTTTGGCCATTACTAAAAAGTGCGAAGCCTGCTAACAAGGATCTCTCTTGCAAATCGTCCAGACTTCATAGACCACTAGTAAAAACCTCCTGTACATTGGACCCTAAGTTAGCAATCGTGGCAGAGACAGTGCTGAGAAGCAAACTACATCGGTGCTTGGGCCTTCTGCCCTGGAGTTACTACTCGCTCTAGGGTATAATGCAGCTTCACAAACCCTCGGGTAAGCCTACACAGATGACTGAGCATGTTGCATGTTCTGGGCCATTCTGTACAGGGAGCTCTGAAGATTCTCAAAGATCTGTACAACGAGATTCCCCGATTCATGATGTAGCTCAGGATGTAGCCCATCTGGCCCTACCCCTCGCTTCATCCTGTTGCTGCTGTTATGCTGCCAACTCCACTAGTTCCGCCCCGTTGTTGCTTGAATCCTCACCAGATGCTTCCTGCTGATTCTCTTCTATCTGATTCGCCCAAGGTGCATGTTTCTGCACTTGCAGACTCTGGAGTGCTTGATGGGTGCTTATGTGATGGGACTGCTTCCTGCTCCTCCCCAATGACAGCACAGTGGCCTTATCTTGGGAGAGCCCTGCACAAAAAAAAGGGAACACGTTGGCACAGAGGAAGTTGAACTTTGGTTGGCTGGCATGCAGCCACTAAGCTCTCCTGCACTTACTGTGCAAATTACTTGGAAGGCCCGCTCCTCAAAGTCCCTTGCGGTGACTCAAGTTAAGTGGTCCGCCTTCAGTAGATGTCCTCTGCCGAAGATTGTGTGTGACCTTCAAAACAGGACAGGAGATTTTTCATTAGCAATGAAGACTAGTTGCAGACCTATTGCCCTATCCTCATCCCTCCTGCTGTGAAAGGAATGGTGACCATGCACATAGGTTTAGGAGCCATAGTGAGTGGGTGAACAAAGATATGAAAAGGAGCAGGAGTAGGCCATTTGGCCCCTCAAGCCTGCTCCACCATTCAATAAGATCATGGCTGATCTGATCTTGGTCTCAACTCCACATCCCTGCCCGCTCCCCATAACCCTTGACTTCATTATCGTTCAAATGTCTGTCTATCTTCACCTTAAATATATTCAATGACCCAGCCTCCACAGCTCACTGGGGTAGAGAATTCCAAATATTCACGACCCTCTGAGAGAAGATATTCCTCCTCATCTCCGTTTTAAATGAACAACCCCTTATTCTGAAACGGTGCCCCCTAGTTCTAGATTCCCCCACGAGGGGAAACATTCTCTCTGCATCTACCCTGTCAAGCCCCCTCAGAATCTTCTACATTTCAATAAGATCACCTCTCATTTTTCTGAACTCCAGTGAGTATAGGCCCAACCTGCTAAAACTTTCTTCATAAGACAACCTCATCATCTCAGGAATTAACCTCGTGAACCTTCTCTGAACTGCCTCCAATGCAAGTATATCCCTTCCTATATAAAGAGACCAAAACTGTACACAGTACTCCAGGTGTGGTCTCACCAATGCCCTGTACAGTTGTAGCAAGACTTCCCTACTTTACACTCCAACCCCTTGCAATAAAGGCCAACATTCCATTTGTCTTCCTAATTACTTGCTGTACCTGCATACTAACTTTTTGTGTTTCATGTACAAGGACCCCCCAGATCCCTCTATACCTCAGCATTTTGTAATCTCTCCACATTTAAATAACAATTTGCTATTTTATTTTTCCTACCAAAGTGGATAACCTCACATTTTCCCACATTATACTCCATCTGCTAAATTTTTGTCCACTCACTTAGCCTGTCTATATCCCTTTGCAGATTCTTTTCATCCTCTTCACAACTTCTTTCCCACCTGCCTTTGTATCATCAGCAAATTTGGCTACATTACATTTGGTCCCTTCATCCAAGTCATTAATATAAATTGTAAATAGTTGAGGCCCAGCACTGATCCCTGTGGCACACCACTAGTTACAGTTTGTCAACCTGAAAATGACCCATTTATCCCGAGTCTCTGTTTTCTGTGAGTTAGCCAATCCTCTAGCCACGCTTATACATTACCTCCAACTCTGAGCTCTTATCTTGTGCAGTAATCTTTTATGTGGCACCTTATCCAATACCTTCTGGAAATCCAAATACACGGCATCTACTGGTTCCCTTCATCCACCCTGCTTGTTACATCCTCAAAGAACTCCAGCAAATTTGACAAACATGATTTCCATTTCATAAAACCATACTGACTCAGCTTGACTGTATTATGATTTTCTAAATGTTCTGCTACTACTTCCTTAATAATGGACTCCAACATTTTCCCAATAACAGATATTATGCTAACTTGTCTAAAGTTTCCTATTTTCTGTCTCCTTGCTTTCTTGAATAGGGGCGTTACATTTTCAGTTTTCCAATCTGCTGGGAGTTCTCCAGAATCCAGGAACTTTTGGTAAATTACAACCAATGCATTCGCTATCTCTGCAACCACTTCTTTGAAGATCCTAGGATGCAGGCCATCAGGTCCAGGGGACTTGTCCACCTTTAGTCCCATTAGTTTGCCTAGTATTTTTTCTCTGGTGATAGTGATTGTTTTATGTTCCCCCTCCCAATAGCCGCTTGATTATCTATTATTATTGGGATGCTTTTAGTGTCTTCTACTGTGAAGATCGATACAAAATATTTGTTCAAATCTCTGCCATTTCCTTGTTTCCCATTATTAATTCCCCAGTCTCATCATCTAAGGGACCAACATTTACTTTAGCTACCTTTTTATACGTCTGTAGAAGCTCTGACTGTTTTTACATTTCTTGCTAGTTTACTCTCATATCTATCTTCTCTCTCTTTATTATTTTTTTAGTTGTCCTTTGCTGGTTTCTACAAATTTCCCAATCCTCTGGCCTACCACTAATCTTTGCAACATTGTATGCCTTTGTTTTCAATTTGATACTATCCTTAACTTCTTTAGTTAGCCACGGATGGTTCATCCTTCTGTAAGAGTCTTTCTTTCTCACTGGAATATATCTTTGCTGATAGTTATGAACTATCTCCTTAAATGTATGCCATTGTTTACCTACCATCTAACCCTTTAATCTATTTTCCTAGTCCACTTTAGCCAACTCTGCATTCATGCCTTTGCAATCACCTTTATTTAAGTTCAGGACCCTAGTTTGAGACCCAACTTTCTCACCCACAAACTGAATTTGAAATTCTACCATGCTATCTATGATCCCTAGAGGATCTTTTACGATGAAATCATTAATTAATCCTATCTCATTACACATTACCAGATCTAAAATAGCCTATTCCCTGGCTGGTTCCACAATGTATTGTTCTAAGAAACCATCCCGAATACACTTTATGAACGTCCTCAAAGGTACCAATTTGTTTTGTCCAATCTATATGAAGATTAAAATCGGCCATGATTATTGCAGTATCTTTCTTACAAGCCTCTATTATTTCTTGATTTATACTCTTAGCTGCAATACAGCTTCTGTTAGGGGGCCTATAGACTACTCCCACCAGTGACATCTTTCCCTTATTATTTCTTATCTCCACCCAAACTGATTCTACATCTTAATCTTTTGAGCCAATATAATTTCTCATTACTACACTTTATTAACAGAGCTACCCCACCTCTTTTTCCTTTTTGCCTGTCCTTCCGAAATGTCAAATACCTCTGAATATTCAGTTCCCAGCCTTGGTCACCTTACACCCACATCTCTGTCATACCCATTTATTTCTATTTGTGCCATCAACTCATCTATTTTGTTACAACTGCTGCATGCATTCAGATAAATAGCTTTTAATTTTGTAATTTTACCATTTTTCTCTACTCTGACTCTACTTTCTGATGCACTCTTATATTTATACGCTCTGCCCCTTCCTGTCACTCTCTGGTTATCATTACCCCTATCGCTAACCCCACACTATTGCCTTCTTCTTTCTCTTTGACTTTTTAAATTTCCCCTCATCTGAACCCTCCTGCCCACTATTTAGTTTAAAGCCCTATCTACAGATCTAGTTATTCGATTCGCCAGGACACTGGTCCCAGCATGGTTCAAGTGAAGCCCGTCCCAATGGAATAGTTTCCTCCCGCCTTCTCCCGCCACTCTCCTGCCGCTCTCCCACTGCTGTAAAGCACACACCTTCACAATGTTAAAAACATGTTAAACTCGGTGCAACCTCACATTTACTGTTTAAAAAGACAATTCCACAAATCAAAAACAGTCGGTAGCAGTGTGATGTATTTAATTCCTGCATGTATGTATTAGTTTATCTTTATGACTATTGGTGCCAGTGCCCCATGAATCAAAACCCATTTCTCCCACATCAATCTTTGAGCCACGCATTCATCTCTCTGATCCTATTCACCCTATGCCAGGTGGCTCAGGTCATAATCCAGAGATTATTACCTTTGTAGTTCTGCCTTTTAATTTAGTCCCTAGCTGCTCATACTCCCTCAACAGAATCTCTTTTTTTGGCCCAGCTATGTCGTTGGTACCTACGTGGACCACGACAATTGGATATTTCCCTGCTCACTCCATGTTCCTCTCCAGTCCAGCGGAGATGTCCTTAACTCTGGTCACTGGACTGGAGAGCGACAACACAGCCTTCGGGACTCACTTTCTTGGCTGCAGAGAACAGTATCTATCATCCTAACTATACTTGTCCCTACCACTACTACATTTCTTTTTACTCCCCTAACTTGAATGGCCCCCTGTACCACGGTGATGTGGTCAGTTTGCTCATCCTCCCTGCAGTCGCTACTCTCATCCACACAGGGAGTAAGAGTCTCGTACCTTTGGACAAGAGCAAGGGCTGAGGCTCCTCCATCACTACATCCTGGGTCCCCATACCTGCCTCGCTCATAGTCATACCCTCCTGTCCCTGGCCACAGACCAAATTTGAAGTATTTAACCTAAGGGGTGTGACTGCCTCCTGGAACACAGCGTCCAGATAACTCTCCCCCTCCCTGATGTATCACAGTGTCTGAAGCTCGGACTCCAGCTCATCAACTGTGAGCCAAATTCCTCGAGCAGCTGACACTTACTGCAGATGTGGTCACCATGGATCATGCTGATGTCCACCAGCTCCCACATATTGCAGCTGTAACACATTGCCTCCCCTGCCATCTATATTGTATTTTATTTAACTAATTAGGTTTTCAAGTTTTGAAATTTCAATTATCTACGTATGGTTTTTAATCTGTAATCACAGCTCTTAATTTAAACCAATGCTCAAGTTTAGAAAAAAGAGAGTAATACTCACCAACCAATCACTTACCTGCTTTCCTGTGACATCACACTTTGATTTTTCCCCCCCCCTCACAATTCCGTTCGCCCTGCTCTCAGTTAGTTGTTTTTGTAGTCCTGGCTACTCCCACTTTCGGCCCATGGTCTCGGCCCAGATCTCAGCCCCTGGTCTCGGGCCCTGGTCTCGGGCGCTGTTTATATTGTCCTGGCTGTTCCCGCTCTCGGCCCCTAGTCTCGGGCCCTGGTCTCGGGCGCTGTTTATATTGTCTCGGTGGCTCACAGTCTCGGGCCCTGATCTCGGGCGCTGTTTATATTGTCTCGGTGGCTCACAGTCTCGGGCCCTGGTCTCGGGCGCTGTTTATATTGTCCCAGATGTTTCCGCTCTCAGCCCCTGGTCTTGGCCCCTGGTGTCAGGCACTGTTTATATTGTCCCGGCTGTTCCCGCTCTCGGCCCCTGGTCTTGGCCCCTGGTGTCAGGCACTGCTTATATTGTCCCGGATGTTCCCGCTCTCGGCCCCTGGTGTCGGGCGCTGTTTATATTGTCCCAGGTGTTCCCGCTCTCGGCCCCTGGTCTTGGCCCCTGGTCTCGTGCGCTGTTTATATTGTCCCGGCTGTTCCCGCTCTCCGCCCCGAGTCTCGGCCCCTGGTCTCGGCCCCTGGTCTCGGCTCGGTCTCAGCCCCTGGTCTCGGGCGCTGTTTATATTGTCCCGGCTGTTCCCGCTCTCGGCCCCTGGTCTCGGGCGCTGTTTATATTGTCCCGGCTGTTCCCGCTTTCAATCCATGGTCTCGGCCCCTGGTCTCGGGCGCTGTTTATATTGTTCCGGCTGTTCTCGCTCTCGGCCCCTAGTCTCGGCCCCTGGTCTCGGCCCGGTCTCGGCCCCGGTCTCAGCCCCTGGTCTCGGGCGCTGTTTATATTGTCCCGGCTGTTCCCGCTTTCAGTCCATGGTCTCGGCCCCTGGTCTCGGGAGCTGTTTATATTGTCCCGGCTGTTCTCGCTCTCGGCCCCTAGTCTCGGCCCCTAGTCTCGGCCCCGGTCTCGGCCCCTGGTCTCGGGCGCTGTTTATGTTGTCCCGGCTGTTCCCACTCTCGGCCCCTGGTCTCGGCCCCTGGTCTCGGGCGCTGTTTATATTGTCCCGGCTGTTCCCGCTCTCGGCCCCTGGTCTCGGCCCCTGGTCTCGGGCACTGTTTATATTGTCCCGGCTGTTCCCGCTCTCGGCCCCTAGTCTCGGCCTCTGGCCTCGGCCTCTGGTCTCGGCCCCTGGTCTCGGGCGCTGTTTATATTGTCCCGGCTGTTCCCGCTCTCGGCCCCTGGTCTCGGGTGCTGTTTATATTGTCCCGGCTGTTCCCGCTCTCGGCCCCTGGTCTCAGCCCCTGGTGTCAGGCACTATTTATATTGTCCCGGCTGTTCCCGCTCTCGGCCCCTGGTCTCGGACCCTGGTGTCAGGCACTGTTTATATTGTCCCGGATGTTCCAGCTCTCGGCCCCTGGTCTTGGCCCCTGGTGTCGGGCGTTGTTTATATTGTCCCAGGTGTTCCCGGTCTCGGCCCCTAGTCTCGGGCACTGTTTATATTGTCCCGGCTGTTCCCGCTTTCAGTCCATGGTTTCGGCCCCTGGTCTCGGGCGCTGTTTATATTGTTCCGGCTGTTCTCGCTCTCGGCCCCTAGTCTCGGCCCCTGGTCTCGGCCTGGTCTCGGCCCCGGTCTCAGCCCCTGGTCTCGGGCGCTGTTTATATTGTCCCAGCTGTTCCCGCTTTCAGTCCATGGTCTCGGCCCCTGGTCTCGGGAGCTGTTTATATTGTCCCGGCTGTTCTCGCTCTCGGCCCCTAGTCTCGGCCCCTGGTCTCGGCCCCGGTCTCGGCCCCTGGTCTTGGGCGCTGTTTATGTTGTCCTGGCTGTTCCCACTCTCGGCCCCTGGTCTCGGCCCCTGGTCTCGGGCGCTGTTTATATTGTCCCGGCTGTTCTCGCTCTCGGCCCCTAGTCTCGGCCCCTGGTCTCGGCCCCTGGTCTCGGCCTCTGGTCTCGGCCCCTGGTCTCGGGCGCTGTTTATATTGTCCCGGCTGTTCCCGCTCTCGGCCCCTGGTCTCGGCCCCTGGTCTCGGGCGCTGTTTATATTGTCCCGGCTGTTCCCGCTCTCGGGCCCTAGTCTCGGCCCCTGGTCTCGGCCCCTGGTCTCTGGCGCTGTTTATATTGTCCCGGCTGTTCCCGCTCTCGGGCCCTCATCTCGGCCCCTGGTCTCGGCCCCTGGTCTCGGGCGCTGTTTATATTGTCCCGGCTGTTCCCGCTCTCGGCCCCTGGTCTCAGCCCCTGGTCTCGGCCCCTGGTCTCGGGCGCTGTTTATATTGTCCCGGCTGTTCCCGCTCTCGGCCCTGGTCTCGGCCCCTGGTCTCGGGCGCTGTTTATATTGTCCTGGCTGTTCCCACTCTCGGCCCGGTCTCGCCCCGGTCTCAGCCCCTGGTCTCGAGCGCTGTTTTTGTAGTTCCGGCTGCTCCCAGAAACATGCACATTTCTGTGACTGAAAGAAAGCCTTGGCTTTCCTCTTTTGCTAAATTGGAGTTGCGGCTTCAATGAGATGGTAGTGAGAGGGTGTTCGATGTGACTGTCTTAGGCCAGTGCTTTGCATAGTTGATTTTGCAGCACTCTGTAGACTGAGTGCTAGGTACAAGCCTATTAGAGGATTTCCTTTCCTTTAAGTGAATGACATTTATGAAGTTTACTGTTGTACTCTTCCTCAGTCCTGAGACCTTGATTGAATGTTCACTCCTCCTACAACCTATGGATGGGCGAGGCTGCATTCACTCTGTTCACCATCTCCTGCTATACCTGAGCTTCATCTCATCTAGCCAGACCTCCAGGCTCACCTCAGTGAAGGGAGCGCTTATTAGAGCTCCCACAGTTGTCATTTTACAAAGCAGTGTTGCAGTCCTTTGAGTGTAGCAGCCCTTTAAGAGTTGCTGCACTTCAGATGCCTTCCTCCCCTCCCCAGGTGACTCAATACTTCCCTTAAATGTAAAAACTGCACAGAAAACTGAAGCAAATTATTTAAATTAGCTGACTCTACTGAATCCGGTGTGGTCAATTGACCAAACAACCTACAGGAGTGAACCACAAGTGTCAGGAGCTCAGGCTGTATTTTAACCTGATTAAGGAATTGGCCCATGTATTGTGTACATAGCTTTGCATGATAGTATTCCAAATTTCAGAGGAGGCTCATACCACCGGTGTCTACCTATCAATGAATGCCCGCTGCCTAAGGAGTTGGATTCTCTTTAGTTGGCCCATATAGAGTGCTTACCATGCACTTCATGATGTTAGGTTGCTTTTATAAATTTACTTGTGAACACTTTTGTACCTTATCACAGTTACACATTCCTACTGATCAGTGCCAAAGACTGATAAGGGAATCCCCACTTCCCAACAAACTAGAGTGTTCAATGTCTAAGTAATTGCAATGAGCCCAGGGGTCAAACAGAAACCCATGTCACTAAATTTGGCTTGCTGGATAAAACCCATGGCGTCATGCAATCACACTGACTTTGGAAAGCAGTTGGCTAAACACTCTATCATATCATGGCTTAGGCTAAAACTACCAAAGAGATTTATTTACAATTAATGGATAGGCACACATAAACATCAGATATACAGAACTTAACCATCCCTCCTGAGAAGATAAGAAATAATAAACAGTCATGTCTCCCATGTTAAAACTCGTGGGCTAGAAATTCGTCTCGGGCAGTGGTGCAACACAGGCATTATCGGATCGGCCTCCCGTTATATCCAGTGCCTGATATTCAGCTCCACTGCAGTCAACCCTTCACAGAGCTTCCTGCTTGTCAATCTCTCTCTTGCTCTACTGGCTTCCGAAGGACTGGTGAACTCAGACAAGTTGTCCTGAGATTTATGTTCCAATTCCTTTGAAATACAACTGGTGAACAAAGGAAATCAAAAATGTATACATATCTCCGAATTTCTGACAAACATGCGCAGGATGTCATAGATAATGGCTGGGTTTCCCTGTAACTGTCTCCAGGGAGATAACTCAGAAGCCTCTCAATTTCTGGCAGCGTGCAAACAGCTTACTAGAAATTATGCCAACACACCGAATCAAATATCAGAGCTGGACCTCTACTGAGCTAACAGCTGCTAGAATAATTTAATTGTCATCACGTTGTGAGAGCCCCAGTGAAATCAATGAACAAAACAATAAGTTGAACAAGGGTGCAATTTAAGGCATTTACTTATTAATGTCTCCCTGATACCTGTAACAGTCATGTCACTTGTTTCCTGAAATGTTGCGTATCAAACAGACGAGTTTATTTTCTTTAGGTGAATCTGGTTTTCACCACAAAGGTACTGTGATGAAAGGAAAAGGCAACAGAAAACCATACAAAAATGAATGACCATGAAATCCAGTGATTGTTGTCATGTAGACAGAAGCAGCAGCGATTTTGCATCCACAAAGAGCAACAAGAACAAGGGCCAGTCAAACCTACTCCTGTGGCGTTGGTTGAAGGAGGAGTGTTGACTAGGAAACTGAAACTACTTCCTGCTCCATATGTTGCTATGGCCTGTTAACATTGACCTAATTAAAGCATGTAGAACCTTATTTTAAGGCCTTATGTGAGAGACAATAGGGACAATTTTCTTCGGGGGGGAGGCATGGGTGGGAAGGGGCAGTGGGGACAGCGGGAGCTTTGTACATCCAACAGTTGCAGCATAATTGTGTGAGGCAAGGTGCCCACAATTTTCTTGTCCAGGGCTATGTGTATCGTCTGGGTGTACTCCCAGGTAGGCTTGGAGCCTGGTGGGGCCTTACACTGGAAATGATGGACAGCAACAGGAGCAGAGCTGAAGGCCTGGATGCCAGTTGGAGAGCAGCAAAACAGAAAGCCCCAAAGCCAAAGATCATCCTAGGGCAAGTGAAGATCTGAATTCCTGTGCCGATATTCTATCTTTGGGCTTCCCGGAAGCACTCACAAGTACTCTGTTACAAATAGGGTCCCAATGCATGTCCCAATGTCACGTTTCTTTGGGCTGGGATACATCTTGGTCCAACTACTTATTACTAGAGGGAACAACATCAACAACAACTTGCATTTATATAACAGCTTTAACATAGTAAAATGTCCCAAGCTGCTTCACAAAAATGTTATAAGACAAAAAAATTAATTTGAAATCAAGCCAGATACGAAAAAATTACGGCAGATAACCAAAAGCTCAGTCAAAGAGGTACATTTTAAGGAGCATCTTGAAGGAAGTAAAGAGAGGTAGAGAGGCAGAGAGGTTTCGGGAGGGAGTTCCAGAGCTTCAGGCCCAGGCAGCTGAAGGTATGATAGTATAGTAGTAATGTTACTGGACTAGTAATCAAGAGGCCTGGACTAATAATCTGAGGACAACAGTTTAAATCCCATGGCAGCTGGGGAATTTAAATTCAGTTAAATAAACCTGGAATAAACTAGTATCAGTAATAGTGACCAGGTCACTACCGGATTGTCGTAAAAACCTGACTAGTTCACTAATGTCCTTTAGGGAAATAAATCTGCCATCCTTACCTGGTCTGGCCTATATGTGACAGCAATGTGGTTGACTCTTAACTGCCCTCTGAATTGGCCTAGCAAGCCACTCAAGGGCAATTAGGGATGGACAATAAATGCTGGCCTTGCCAGCAATGCCCACATGCTGTGAATGAATGAAAAAAACCTCCCAAATAAACTGGAAAGAAGAGGTAGGTAGAGAGTAATAAAGAATAGAGTTTTTACTGTGTGTTTAGGACTCCTTTCTTACCCAATACTTAAAAAGCCCAACCGGAGAGGAATCACTGCTTGATCTAGTCATGGAACTGAACCAAAGCAGATAAGAATAGGAGAACATTTTGGCAATAGTGATCACAACATAATAAGGATGAAAATAAAGATTGAGAAAGACATAATTGAGACAAAGACACAGCAATAGATTGTAAAAAAGCTCATTTTGAGGAGATAAGAATGGTAGCAATGAAGGTAACTATAAAAATAGTTGTTGGGAGACAAGGAGATTGAACAGCAGTAGGAAGAATTAAAAAATGTGATCAGTACAGTTCAGGAGAAATATATTCCACTAAAAAAACAAGAAAAACTGGCTAATAATGAAATACCATAAATGAATAAATAAATGTAGGTAAAATTGAAACAAAAAAAAAGGCATCCATTGAGTACATGAGGGTGAAATTGATCGTCCGCCCATTTCTCGGCGGTATGCCAGTGGTATTTCATTTCAGACTGCCAGGTACCACTGGGGTGGAGTGGGCGTGATTTTTGGCACTTTTTTCTTGGCGGTATCCTGAGCGGAGTACAGCGGGCGGAGCGGTGTGCAGCGGGCGGTGTGCGGGCGGTGAGTCCCTTACACTCAGAAATCTTCGGGTCCCAAGTTCTGCACACGCGCATGCTGCTGCGAAGCTCCGTCCCCCACCCCGAGAGGCACAGACCAGAATCCACAGAGACTGCTAGCCTGAGGGCGATGTACAGGTATGTGGGGGGAGGGGGGCGGTGCGGGGTCGCTGCTGTGAGGGGAAATAGCTTCTTGGGGGGAGATCACTGCTGTGGGGGGGGGGAGATTGCTGCTTGGGGGAAAATTGCTGCTTGAGGGGGAGATCGCTGTAGGGGGGTAACAGATCGCTGTGGGGGATGGGGAAAGAGATTGTGGAGTGGGAGAGACAGGATGGGGTGAGATATAAAAAAAAAATTACAGGTAAAGATGCACACCGCTGACTGAAGATCGACTTAAAACCACCTTTTCCAGGATGGTCTGCAGGGTTGGTGGTATGTCGATGGTAAGTGATCAATTTGACAATTTTGGGCGGTATGTCGGCGCAGTGCATGGGCGGACGGTATGCATACCACCCGGCGGTATGTCGCTGATGAATTTTCCAGCGGGCGGTATGTAGCTATTTTTCAATCAATTTGGCGATTTTGGGCAATATGTCGGCAGTCCGTGGGTGGTATGTCCACCAATTTCGGGCTACTGGACAATAAAAGAGAGGATGACAAAAGGGAATAAGAAGAGATTAAAAAAGTGGGAAAACATTCGAAAATCAAAGAAGAGTTATGAAATTAAATTATCAAGGAATTTAAAAATAAGTAGAAAAGTATTCTATAGACACCAGAACAATAAAAGAAAAAAAATCAGGATAAGAACAGGACTACTAAGGGATATACCATGATAAATTCAAAGGTAATAATAGTACAATGGCAGGCATATTGAATAATACTTTGCCTCAGTATTTACCAGGGAGACTAATAAGGTGGACAAGATATTAGAATAAGCTATCAAAAAATTATATAAAGACATTTAAAATAGAAAGAGGGAGATAATTGATAACTTAATCAAGCTTTGAGAGGATAAAACCCCCTGGTCCGGATGGATTGCATCCATGCATTTTAAAAGAATTAGGGAAGAGATACCAGAGGCACTATTATAAATATATAAAAATTCATTAGGAAAGGGAATAGTGCCAGAGGACTGGCAGGCAACCAATGCTATTCCTATTTTTAAAAAGGGGGATAGACAAGTCCAGGGAATTATAGACCAGTTAGTTTAGCATCTATGGTAGGAAAGATAATGGAATCTTTACTCAAAGATGTTAAAGATAAACATCTAGAAAACGAACATTTAATAAAGACGAGTCAGCACGGATTTCAAAAAGGGAGATTATGCTTGATCAACCTTATTGAATTCTTTGAAGAAGTAGCAGAAAGAGTTAGCAAGGGTAATGTCGTAGATGTATTAAACTTGGTTTTCAAAAGGCCTTCGATAAGGTACTGCATAGAAGACTCATGGGTGGAGTCAGGAGACAAGTAGCAGACAAAATAGAAAACAGAGATTAGGGATTAAGGGTAGCTACTCAGACTGGCAAACGGTAGGAAGCAGTGTTCCACAGGCATCGGTGCTAGGAACACTGTAATTCGCAATTTACATAAACCATTAGGACTTGGCAATTGGAAGTACAATTTCAAAATTTGTGTACGACATCAAATTGGGGAATGCAGTTAATACTAAGAAAGCATGCAACAATGTACAAGAAGACAGTAATAAATTTACAGAATAGACATGTAATTGGAAAATGAATTTCAATATAGATAAGTGTGAGGTGGTGCATTTTGGTAGGAAGAATTGGATAATAAAATCTAAACGGGGTAGAGGAGCAAAAGAATCTAGGGGTACAGATACACAAACCGCTAGGGACACAGGTTAATGAGGCCATAAAAAAACAAGCACTGGGGTTCATTTCAAGAGGGATAGAATTGAAAAGCAGAAAAGTTATCTTTAATTTATATAGAACCTTGGTTAGACCACATTTAGAGAACTGTGCACAGTTCTGGTCTCCATATTATAAAAAGGATATAGAGACACGGAGGAAAGTTCAAAAAAGATTAACTAGAATTATATCAGAACTGAGAGGATATACTTATCAGGAAAGCTCTTTTCTCTAGAGGGGTGACCTGATAGAGATCTTTAAGGTTTTGAAAGGATTTGATAGGGTAGGCATAGAGTTTCCACTGTGGGGAGACCAAAACTCGACTCTATATAAGACAGTCCAATAGAGAATTCAGGAGAAACTTTACCCAGAGAGTGGTTAGAATGTGGAACTCGCTACCACAAGGAGTAGCTTTGATTATTTAAGTGGAGGTTAGATAAGTATATGAGGGAGAAAGGAATAGAAGGAGATTCTGATAGAGTTAGATGAGGAATGGTAGGAGGAAGGTCGCGTGGAGCTTAACCGCTGGCATAGACCAGTTGGGCCGAACTAGCTGTTTCTGTGCTGTAGACTCAATGGGCCCGATCTTGACTGGGGCAGATTTTGTAAGCAGCGGGGGCAGGGGGTGGAGAAGAGTTTTGCCGGGAAACCCTGAAATCCTTTTCTCCCCACCTGGATGTCGGACAGGCTTGGTTCCGTCAGGTGGGGAGCACTCTGGAGGCTGCAGGCAGGAGCAGGTAAGGAGCCTGCAGCTGGTTTAATGGGAATGTTGGGAGGGGGGGGGTGTCCAGATCTTGTCGGAGGTGGTTGCCAAATCCCAGTGTGGGGGTCTGATCCCGGGATGCGATGGTCGCTGATCCCAGTGGGGGGGGTGGGGGGGGGGGTCCGATAACAGGCTGGGGTGGTCACCAATCCCGAGGGGGGTGGGGTTCGATTCCAGGCTGGGGTGGTCACTGATCCCAGTGGAGTGGGGGGGTGGTCCGATCCCGAGGTGGGGTGGTCACCAATCCCGAGGGGGGTGGGGTCCGATCCCGGGGTGGGGTGGTCGCTGATCCCAGTGGGGGGGGGGGGGTTCCGATCCGGGGTGGGGTGATCACCGATCCCAGTGGGGGTGGGGAGGGGTAGGGGTCTGATCCTGGGGTGGGGTGGTCACTAATCCCGGGGGTGGAGGGGGGGCGGCAGTACGATCCCAGTGGGGGTGGTCCGATCCCGGGGTGGGAGGGTTCCAATGGCGGGTAGGGAAGAAGGTAAGCTTGGTGGGGCAGAGGGAAGCATTCCTGCTCCTCACGGCCCACAGCAGAGCTGGAAAGGCACTTACATCTTCCATGAAGGCATCCTCGCCTCCCTTTAGCTGCCGGGTTTCCCGAACTTGGGAAGTCCGGCCACCCAGGGTAAAACCTGGAAGAAAGGTTAAATCTGAGGCATGCTGCCTCATCATAATATTTAAATGACCAACCCACCTTCTGGGAGTGGGTGGGTTGCCTGCCCCCTGTCCTGCTTCTGTTCAACAAAAAGTGGATGGGTTGGAGGCGGAATGTGATCAGGTTTAAGAGTTTTTAAAATTTTTACATCTCACCCGACCCAAACCCACCCATTTATGGGTGTTAAAATTCCCCCCCCCAATGTTACTTTATGTTACTCTATAGAAGGTGAGGCAAAGATATGGAATGTCTCATGGAAACAAAGAAACAAAGAAACAGAAACATAGAAAATAGGTGGAGGAGTAGGCCATTCAGCCCTTCGAGCCTGCATCGCCATTCAATAAGATCATGGCTCATCAATCCCTCAGTACCCCTTTCCTGCTTTCTCTCCATAGCCCTTGATCCCTTTAGCCGTAAGGGCCAATATATCCAATGAACTGGCATCAACAACTCTCTATGGCAGGGAATTCCACAGGTTAACAACTCTGAGTGAAGAAGTTTCTCCTCAGCTCAGTCCTAAATGGCCTACCCCTTATCCTAAGACTACGGCCCCTGGTTCTGGACTTCCCCAACATCGGGAACATTCTTCCCGCATCTAACCTGCCCAGTCCCATCAGAATCTTACATGTTTCTATGAGATCCCCTCTCATCCTTCTAAACTCCAGTGAAAAAAGGCCCAGTTGATCCAGTCTCTCCTCATATGACAGTCTAGCCATCCCTGGAATCAGTCTGGTGAACCTTCGCTGCACTCCCTCAATAGCAAGAACGTCCTTCCTAATGTATATTTCTTAAGGTAAAATGTATTTATTCATTGTTTATTGTGGTCTGCTTTCTTTCCAGAACCCTTGGTCCCCTTAGCCATAAGGGCCATATCTAACTCCCTCTTGAATATATGCAATGAACTGGCATCAACAACTCTCTGCGGCAGGGAATTCCACAGGTTAACAACTCTCTGAGTGAAGAAGTTTCTCCTCATCTCAGTCCTAAATGGCCTACCTCTTATCCTAAGACTGTGTCCCCTGGTTCTGGACATCCCCAACATCGGAAACATTCTATCCACATCTAACCTGTCCAGTCCCGTCAGAATTTTATATGTTTCTATGAGATCCCCTCGCATCCTTCTAAACTCCAATGTATAAAGTCCCAGTTGATCCAGTCTCTCCTCCTATGTCAGTCCTGCCATCCCAGGAATCAGTCTGGTGAACCTTCGCTGCACTCCCTCAATAGCAAAAACGTTCTTCCTCAGATTAGGAGACCAAAACTGAACACAATATTCCAGGTGAGGCCTCACCAAGGCCCTGTACAACTGCAGTAAGACCTCCCTGCTCCTATACTCAAATCCCCTAGCTATGAAGGCCAACATACCATTTGCCTTCTTCACCGCCTGCTGTACCTGTATGCCGACTGATGAACCATGACACCCAGGTCTCATTGCACCTCCTCTTTTCCTAATCTGCCGCCATTCACATAATATTCTGTCTTCGCATTTTTGCCACCAAAGTGGATAACCTCACATTTATCCACATTATACTGCATCTGCCATGCATTTGCCCACTCACCTAACCTGTCCAAGTCACCCTGCAGCCTCCTAGCGTCCCCCTCACAGCTCACACTGCCACCCAGTTTAGTGTCATCTGCAAACTTGGAGATATTACACTCAATTCTTACATCCAAATCATTGATGTATATTGTAAAGAGCTGGGGTCCCAGTACTGAGCCTTGCGGCACTCCACTCGTCACTGCCTGCCATTCTGAAAAGGACCCGTTTATCCCGACTCTCTGCTTCCTGTCTGCCAACCAGTTCCCTATCCACGTCAGTATATTACCCCCAATACCATGTGCTTTGATTTTGCACACCAATCTCTTTTGTGGGACCTTGTCAAAAGCCTTTTGAAAGTCCAAATACACCACGTCCACTGGTTCTCCCTTGTTCACTCGACTAGTTACATCCTCAAAAAATTCCAGAAGATTTGTCAAGCATGATTTCCCCTTCATAAATCCATGCTGACTTGGACCGATCCTGTCACTGCTTTCCAAATGCGCTGCTATTTCATCCTTAATAATTGATTCCAACATTTTCCCCACTACTGATGTCAGGCTAACCGGTCTATAATTACCCGTTTTTTCTCTCCCTCCTTTTTAAAAAAATGGTGTTACATTAGCTACCCTCCAGTCCATAGGAATTGATCCAGAATAGATAGATTGTTGGAAAATGATCACCAATGCATCCACTATTTCTAGGGCCACTTCCTTAAGTACTCTGGGATGCAGACTATCAGGCCCCGGGGATTTATCGGCCTTCAATCCCATCAATTTCCCTTACACAATTTCCCGCCTAATAAGGATATCCTCAGTTCCTTCTTCTCACTAGACCCTCTGTCCCCAAGTACTACCGGAAGGTTATTTGTGTCTTCCTTCGCGAAGACAGAACCAAAGTATTTGTTCAATTGTTCTGCCATTTCTTTGTTCCCCATTATAAATTCACTTGAATCCAACTGCAAAAGACTTATGTTTGTCTTCACCAATCTTTTTCTCTTCACATATCTATAGAAGCTTTTGCAGTCAGTTTTTCTGTTCCCGGCAAGCTTCTTCTCGTACTCTATTTTCCCCTTCTTAATTAAACCCTTTGTCCTCCTCTGCTGAATTATAAATTTCTCCCAGTCCCCAGGTTTGTTGTTTTTTCTGGCCAATTTATCTGCCTCTTCCTTGGATTTAACACTATCCTTAATTTTCCTTGTTAGCCACAGTTGAGCCACCTGCCCCATTTTATTTTTACTCCAGACAGGGATGTACAATTGATGAAGTTCATCCATGTGATCTTTAAATGCTTGCCATTGCCTATCCACCGTCAACCCTTTAAGTATTATTTGCCAGTGTATTCTAGCTAAATCACGCCTCAGAGTACGTAAGGAGGTGGCCTTGGAAATAGCGGATGCATTACAGTCATTTTCCAATATTCCATAGACTCTGGATCAGTTGCTATGGAGTGGAGGGTAGCCAATGTAACCCCACTTTTTAAAAAAGGAGGGAGAGAGAAAACAGGGAATCATAGACTGGTCAGTCTGACATTGGTAGTGGGTAAAATGATAGAATCAATTATTAAGGATGTCATAGCAGCGCATTTGGAAAGAGGTGACATGATAGGTCAAGTCAGCATGGATTTGTGAAAGGGAAATCATGCTTGACAAATCTTCTGGAATTTTTTGAGGATGTTTCCAGTAGAGTGGACAAAGGAGAACCAGTTGATGTGGTGTATTTGGACTTTCAGAAGGCTTTCGACAAGGTCCCACACAAGAGATTAATGTGCAATGTTAAAGCACATGGGATTGGGGGTAGTGTGCTGACATGGATTGAGAACTGGTTGGCAGACAGGACGCAAAGAGTAGGAGTAAATGGGTACTTTTCAGAATGGCAGGCAGTGACTAGTGGGGTACCGCAAAGTTCTGTGCTGGGGCCCCAGCTGTTTACATTGTACATTAATGATTTAGATGAGGGAATTAAATGTAGTATCTCCAAATTTGTGGATGACACTAAGTTGGGTGGCAGTGTGAGCTGCGAGGAGGATGCAATGAGGCTGCAGAGTGACTTGGAAAGGTTAGGTGAGTGGGCAAATGCATGGCAGATGAAGTATAATGTGGATAAATGTGAGGTTATCCACTTTGGTGGTAAAAACAAAGAGACAGACTATTATCTGAATGGTGAAAGATTAGGAAAAGGGGAGGTGCAACGAGACCTGGGTGTCATGGTACATCAGTCATTGAAGGTTGGCATGCAGGTACAGCAGGTGGTTAAGAAAGCAAATGGCATGTTGGCCTTCATAGCGAGGGGATTTGAGTACAGGGGCAGGGAGGTGTTACTACAGTTGTACAGGGCCTTGGTGAGGCCACACCTGGATTATTGTGTACAGTTTTGGTCTCCTAACTTGAGGAAGGACATTCTTGCGATTGAGGGAGTGCAGCGAAGGTTCACCAGACTGATTCCCCATGGCGGGACTGACATTTCAAGAAAGACTGGATCAACTGGGCTTGTATTCACTGGAGTTCAGAAGAATGAGAGGGGATCTCATAGAAATGTTTAAAATTCTGACGGGTTTAGACAGGAAGAATGTTCCCAATGTCGGGGAAGTCCAGAACCAGGGGACACAGTCTAAGGATAAGGGGTAAGCCATTTAGGACCGAGATGAGGAGACTGGTGGACCTGTGGAATTCTCTACCACAGAAAGTTGTTGAGGCCAATTCACTAAATATATTCAAAAATGAGTTAGATGTAGTCCTTACTACTAGGGGGATGAAGGGGTATGGCGAGAAAGCAGGAATGGGGTACAGAAGTTGCATGTTCAGCCATGAACTCATTGAATGGCGGTGCAGGCTCGAAGGGCCGAATGGCCTACTCCTGCACCTATTTTCCATGTTTCTATGTTTCAAATGATCAAAGTTACCTTTCCTTAAGTTCAGGACCCTAGTTTCTGAATTAACTGTGTCACTCTCCATCTTAATAAAGAATTCTACCATGTTATGGTCACTCTTCCCCAAGGGGCCCCACATAACAAGATTACTAATTAGTCCTTTCTCATTACACATCACCCAGACTAGGATGACCAGCTCCCTAGTTGGTTCCTCGACATATTGGTCTGGAAAACCATCCCTAATACACTCCAGGAAATCCTCCTCCACTGCATTGCTACCAATTTGGTTAGCCCAATCAATATGTAGATTAAAGTCACCCATGATAACTGCTGTACCTTTATTGCATGCATCCCTAATTTCTTGTTTAATGCTGTCCCCAACCTTACTACTACTGTTTGGTGGTCTGTACACAACTCCCACTAGCGTTTTCTGGCCCTTGGTATTCCGTAGCTCCACCCATTCCAATTCCACATCATCCAAGCTAATGTCCTTTCTTACGAGTGCATTAATTTCCTCTTTAACCAGCAATACCACCCCGCCTCCTTTTCCTTTCCGTCTATCCTTTCTAAATGTTGAATACCCCTTGATGTTGAGTTCCAAGCCTTGCTCACCCTCGAGCCATGTCTCCGTGAAGCCAATTACATCATACCCATTAACTGCTATCTGCGCAGTTAATTCGTCCACCTTATTCCGAATTCTCCTCGCATTGAGGCACAGAGCCTTCAGGCTTGTCTTTCTAACACACTTTGCCCCTTTAGAATTTTGGTGTAAAGTGGCCGTTTTTGCTTTTTGCCTTAGGTTTCTTTGCCCTCCACTTTTACTTTTCCTCTTTCTATCTTTTGCTTCTGCCCCCATTCTACTTCCACCTGTCTCCCTGCATCGGTTCCCATCCGCCTGCCATATTATTTTAACTCCTCCCCAACAGCACTAGCAAACACTCCCCCTAGGACATTGGTTCCGGTCCTGCACAGGTGCAGACCTTCCGGTTTGTACTGGTCCCACTTCCCCCAGAACTGCTTCCAATGTCCCAGGAATTTGAATCCCTCCCTTCTGCACCACTCCTCAAGCCACTTATTCATCTGAGCTATCCTGCGATTCCTACTCAGACTAGCACGTGGCACTGGTAGCAATCCTGAGATTACTACTTTTGAGGTCCTACTTTTTAATTTAGCTCCTAGCTCCCTAAATTTGTCTCGTAGGACCAAATCCCGTTTTTTACCTATATCGTTGGTACCTATATGCACCACGACAACTGGCTGTTCACCCTCCCTTTTCAGAATGTCCTGCACCCACTCCGAGACATCTTTGACCCTTGCACCAGGGAGGCAACATACCATCCTGGAGTCTCAGTTGCGGCCACAGAAACTTCTATCTATTCCCCTTACAATGAATCCCCTATCACTATAGCTCTCCCACTCTTTTTCCTGCCCTCCTGTGCAGCAGAGCCACCCACAGTGCTATGTTACTTGGCTGCTGCTGCCCTCCCCTGATGAGTCATCCCCCTCAACAGTATCCAAAGCGGTGTATCTGTTTTGCAGGGGGATGACTGCAGGGGACCCCTGCACTACCTTCCTTGCACTGCTCTTCCTGTTGGTCATCCATTCCCTATCTGGCTGTGTACCCTTTGCCTGCGTTATGACCAACTCACTAAATGTACTATTCACGTCATTCTCAGCATTGTGCATGCTACAGAGTGAATCCACCCGCAGCTCCAGTTCCGCAATGCGGTCGGTCAGGAGCTGCAGGCGGATACACTTCCCGCATACTTGGTCGGCAGGGACACCGGAAGCGTCCCTGACTTCCCACATAGTACAGGAGGAGGATAACACGTGTCCGAGCTGCCCTGCCATGACTCAACCCCTAGATAAACTTAAATTGGCAACAACACTGCTAAATGTTAGTTACTGATATAGAAAAGAAAAAGAAAAACTACTTACCAATCACCAGCCAATCACTTACCGCCTTGGCTGTGACGTCACCTTTCGATTTCTTTCTACTTCTTTTTTGCCTCCCTGCTGCAGCTGCACCAGCTGGCCTTTCCGACTCCCTGCTGGGCCTCCCGGCTCGACACTGGCCTTCATAGGCCTCCTGACGACGCTGCTGCTCTGCCTCTCCGACTCCCTGCTGGGCCTCCCGGCTCGACACTGGCCTTCATAGGCCTCCCGACGACGCTGCTGCTCTGCCTCTCCGACTCCCTGCTGGGCCTCCTGGCTCGACACTGGCCTTCATAGGCCTCCTGATGACGCTGCTGCTCTGCCTCTCCGACTCCCTGCTGGGCCTCCTGGCTCGACACTGGCCTTCATAGGCCTCCTGACGACGCTGCTGCTCTGCCTCTCCGACTCCCTGCTGGGCCTCCCGGCTCGACGTTGGCCTTCATAGGCCTCCTGACGACGCTGCTGCTCTGCCTCTCCGACTCCCTGCTGGGCCTCCCGGCTCGACGCTGGCCTTCATAGGCTTCCCGACGACGCTGCCGCTCTGCCTCTCTGACTCAATACATGGTTATGTTGGGTTGTGCTTACTTCAGGTGCAGGCCCAGTTCATTCATTTTAGGGCGGTCCAGGAGTTCTTGGTGCAGCATTGTGGAGGGTGGACAGCTAACCTTCTCTGTTAACAGTTCTCTGACCCCATTTCCTATTCGCCTTGCCTGAGAGTGAATGCAGTCCCAACACAAAAACAAGTGGAAAGTCAGCCTCGTGTGCAAAGGTATGAAAACAGAGCAAGAGCCCGGTTTCTGAGGGTCTCTGCCCCATTCACAATGCTCTGATATTAGTCAACCCCACTAATATTAGGAAAGTTGAGCCTAGAAACTCCAGTGAAGGGCTTTTAGGAGTCGGTTCTAAGGTGAGCAACAACTTTTACTCACCCATGGATGCGTCACTGACACCATCTCGAATTCTAGACCGGAATTTTCCGGGGTGATAGCGGGCGCGATCGGAGGTGGGTCGGGTCGGAAAGTTGTTATTTTTGGGCAATTGTTATTACTGTCATCCCGTTCCCATGCGGTTTTCCCCCAGGCGGGTCTGTCGTCGTGGACCTGACCGGCAGAGGCAGTTGACCCAATTTTAATTATTCGTAGCTAAGTGTGTCAGACACTTAAGAGTGGTTTTAACCTTTCCTTTTAAATTTAACTGGATAGCCACGGGAAACACTGTCAACCTGAGGCAGGAATTCAGTGGCCATTGCTCCAGCTGATTAGTTGACAGCATCAAATGTGCAATAAAAGCTCCTCACTTTCTTCAGCAGAACCTGTTGCTGACTCCATTCCCAGCACAGATTCTGCAGACTGCAGTCTTTCCAGCAAAGTCCCCATCCAGTGTCACTTCATTGGAAGAGCCTCTCTCACCATGGACAGATTGTTTCTGTCATCTCTACTTTACCTGCCATCTATACCATCAGCATGGGTATCGTTTATACTGTCTTAACTTGGTCCTCAGAATCGGACCACGAAGAGCCCAACACCAGCAGTACCAGGCACACCAGCATCACCAACAACAATATAACCAACCTTCTCCGCAATTACCTGATGCTGCTCAGGACCGCGGGCACCAGCACACAAGCAAATGCTGCCCTGGGAGGCCAGGGATGGCCCCATCATGGCCAGATTTTCTTCACTTGATGCAGTATGACCCATATGGCTGCCACATGACCTGTCAGGTTGGCACCACCCCATAGCAACACCTCGCAATGACCAAGCTATTCCTTTCACACTCATTACCATTGCTGGAGCTATCGTTTTGTCTCACCATTCACTGCAACCCACTAAGCCACTTACAACTGTGCACACAAATCTGTCCAAGACCAGAAAGTGTTGAAAATAAAGATTTTTTAATGTTTGACAGCACATTAACGGAAACTTTATATAAACAGTGGATAAAACACCCAAGTGGCTACCCATGTGAATCTACTTGTGTGTCATCTTTCTCTTCCTCATGCTTCTATGAGATGCTACCCCTGTGGCTTCAGCCGAGGTAGAGGCAGCCTGCTCACTTCTCTGCTGCCAAGCAGCTGGCGAACACCTTGTTGCACATCAGTGGGGCCATTAGGACCCATGGCTTCGCCGACATCCCTCCTCGACAGGAAGTCTATGAGCCTCTGCCATCTATTCTCCAAAGAGATCATATGCTCGATGGCGCATTAGCTGCTCCATGCAGGTGGCCATCCTATCCATGGAAGAGCCTACAGTCGCCATCACCTGTGACACGGTGGTGCTCATGTTAGAGATGGACTCCTCCATTCTCTGAACAACTGTAGAAATCTTGCTTGCAAAATCTGTAGGAGCCCCCTACACGTCTTGCTGCACCTCCAGAATCGCCATCTTTCTGGATGGCCCCCGAGGCTCAGCATCTGCATGCAGTTGAACAGAACTGGGAGTGTCCTGCGCCCTCCAGCAAGAACTCTCCCTGTCTCCACCATCTGCTCTTGCTCACTTGTGAATTGTAAGACACCATGTGACAACACTGCTCTACCTAGGTGTGCGTATCTGCGCTGGTGTTGGGTGCGCTTAGCCTGGTGACGGTGAGCCCTCAGAGGCTGGAGACGCCTCGGAGGAGTCGTATTCCTCTTCCTCCTGGACAGTGGGGGGGACCTTGATGGACCTGTGGGAGAGTAAAGAGATGAGTTAGATATGTCATATGAAGAATGGGTACAGATACCATTATGCACATGATGACCAGTCAGTGGCTGCTGACGTCAGTGCCCATGTGAGTGACTGATGCATGCCAGGTAGCTGTAATATGTAATTCTGTCACCAGGTTGCTGTGATGTCCCACGCTCTCCATTTTCCACCTCCAGCTGCTCAGCGACTCCTGATATTTCTAACGCAGCCTCCTCTGTTGTTGTAAGGTTTGCAAATGATGGAAGGCCACCGTCAGTTTTCGCCTTCTTATTTTGCTCTCTTTTCCTGCAAGGAGGAAAAGAGAGAAGTTTGAGTGAGAGTGATGGAATGAGTGTCAGGAGTGGATGGGTTAGATCTTTAGAGGGAGACTATGATGGAGTGGGGTGACAATGCCAAGTGGCCTCGTTTTCTGTTGTTAGTTGGTATGAGTGCATTAGGCTGAGGGGGAGTGTGAATGTTGGTTAGTCAGATGGGGATGTGATAATGTAGATAGAGAGAGAGGGATAGGTGGATGTGCAAGGTATGTTGGTGTGAGTAATGATGTGCAGGGGTAGGATTGGGAAGGCAGAGTGATGGGGATGTGATGAGAGGCACAGCAGGATGAAGGTAAGTGTGGCTTTGTGCTCACCTATCCTGATCCAATGAGATAATTGAAACTTTTGCGGCACTGCACCCAGGTCGTCCTGACCACATCCCTGCTAGTGACCTCATCTGAAATCTCCAACCAGGCTGTTTTGGTGTCCCGGAGATGTCTCTTCTGCCAATTGGAAGGGAAGTGGACCTCCCTGCGTGCTCTGACTCTGTCTATAACCATAAGGAGGGAGTCATGGGAGAACCTGGGTATAGTCCACTGCCTCTGTGCAGTCTTTGCAGTGTTTTCAGCACTCCAATGCTGTAGGGCACTTAGAGCACTATGTTACATTGACATTCAAATCCAATGTGGCCGTGGCCTCTTTAAATAACCCGGCTGAAAACACATCAACGATGACATCACCAGACCCGCACCATTTAATTAGGCCGGGTAACACGTAGGGCTGGCTGAATATGCATTTTTAAGGGAAAGTCGTTTTCAGCAGCGATATGGACCCAGCAGCAGGGTTATGACCCGTCATGGCCACCGCCCGAACCGGACCCGCCCAGGTGCTCTATTTTAGTAAATGATCTGTTCTGTTTAAGCATCACTTTTTGGAAATAGGTTTCCATAGGGCCTGAGGGAATTTGAGATTCTTAAAAAAAAAGATAAACTTACAGGACCATAGGTTAAGTAGATGGTGTAGCCAAAATCATCAAAGGGAGATCCTGTTTCTATAGCAGGAAGGGGGTACTGAAGTTGCATGTTCAGCCATGAACTCATTGAATGGCGGTGCAGGCTAGAAGGGCTGAATGGCCTACTCCTGAACCTATTTTCTATTTTCTTCGTACAATTCTGTGTAATTACAAAAGAAAACCACAAACAAATTTAAGTAGCTGATGTTGATAAAAAGTTTATGGGTGAGTTCATGCACACTAAAATTATCTCATGTTAAACTATTAATTTAATCGGCCAAAGACATGCGGTCTATTTTTCTTATGTATCACATCTTAGCAGTGTGTAATGGAAATTTGAGTATAATTGAATGAACAGCATGTTTCCTGCTGATAAGTCTGTGGCCAGAGTATATTGTCATACATTCTGTGTGTATTTGCCATGGATATGAGAAACTGTACTCACTTTCTATAATAAGTGTTGTCTGCAGCTCTAGTTAAATGAGAATCACTTGTATTTCTTTTCAGTTATATGACCAAGAATTAATATCTGTCCCATGAAGCTAAATGCAGAATGTGTAGATGTCAGCAATTATACAAAAATAAAAATACCCTCGCTGTTAATAAAGAGCTTTTTCAACTGTTCCCGTCTCCTCTTTCAGTGGTAGTAACATATGCTGGGATATGGTTCTACACACATTGGCTGCTCTCTCATCCCTCAGTGAAGTGGCCACTCTCAGGCCGGAATTTTGCTGGTGCTCAGAGGATGGGATCAGTGGCGGATCAGCTGTTAAATTTAAAATGATTGACAGAGTGTTGGGAACCCGTTGCCACACAACTTTCCCAAATGTTGGGTCTGTCAGTGCTGAACAGACCTGACACGCAATAGTGGGGGAGGCTATCTAGGTCATTATGACCTTGTTAAGAGCCTATTAAAAAGAATTTGGAACTGAACTTACCATTTTACCAGGTTTTCCACGAAGTTCACGCTGCTCGGGGATCACGTCAAGTAAGGGCGTCGGGCATTGTGTTACCATGAATTAATTTCTTTACCTGACAGCTGCAAATATGCTATAAAAGTTCCCATCTCACAGCTGTTCAGTTTCCAAGATCAGGACCTCTTGCTTACTGCATTTGGAAGGCACATGGAGCTTTATGCAGATTGCAAGTGTTTGGAAGTGGTTGCAAGTCTATCCAGTGTCACTCATTGGAACAACCTCTCTCACCATTGACAGATTGCTTCAGTCACCTCAAGTTCACCTGCCACTATTAGCATTGGTGCCCTTGAAACTATCTCACCTTGGTCCTCAAAATCACACCACAATCAGCCCCCACACCAATATCACTAAACATACCAGCATCACCAACAACAACACCAGACCTCTCTGCAATCACCTGATGCTGCACAGACACAGCGCATCAGCACCCAAACACATTGCTGTCCTGGACGCCGGGGATGGCCTCACCAGGGCCACATTTACTTCACTTGACGCTGTACACCCTGGCTGCCACATGATGCGCCAGGTTGGTACCACCCCACACCAGCACCATAAAACATCCCTACAATGCCCAAGCCATTCCTTTCACACTCTTGACCATTGTGGGGGGAACCGTTATGTCTCACCATTCACTGCAACTTATTGGCCCTGAAATTCCGATGTCCCGGGTCCGTACAAAGTTTCTACGGACCCGGAAAGGCATCGGAAAAGCCGTTTTTTAGCGCACAATGGGCATGCGCTGAAAATCGGCTTTTCCGACCTGTCCAGCTGGAGCTCGACAGGTCTTGCCCGTGCGATGCGTTCTCGCACAAAATTCTGACTTTTAGAGATCTTCTGCCCAGGAATAGGGCACGAAAGTTCTGCGCGAGATAAAGCAGGCATACAGCCTGCATTCTGTGTATCTACCTGAAACTTTGCTTCAAACTGCTCAATCGCCTTCAGCATAAGCAGCAGTCGATGCTGAGGAGTTCTGTAGAGTAAAAGCTTAACACAAACTAAATAAACAGCAGGAAATGGAATCAAGCAGATTCCTCTCAAAGTACTGAGAGATTCAAATCTTCCAACTTTTATAACATTTGAGGTACCGTGTTGTCTATTTCAGCTTGGCTTATAAAATATGATCGACTTTAAAGTCAGACACTCAGTACCCAGCTCAGTAATTGTGTTGAGGTAGAATGCTTTCCAAGGGTAGTGCAGAATATAGAGGATGGCTTCTTGAGAATAATAGTGCAAAGGCTTTCCAGCAATTGTAGTGAGTCCCAAAATATGGCCAAAAGTTTCCACAAACAATCTCAGTTGAACAGCGTACTTTCAACCATGTACTTCTACCTTGGTGAATGGGTCCCGACAAACTGTACCTTTTACATAGAGGCTCAGCTTTTCGAGAACGGATGGGAGGGCAGGAGTTTTGGAATTTAGGACAAGTGCTTTCATCCCATCCTAATTTCGTCATTTGTACGCTGCTGCACTAGGAGGGCAGTTGCTTCTTCAGTGTGTTCTGTCATACATCGACCCAGCCAACAATTCCTGGCCCCGCCAATGTACACCCTCCCCCAAACCAGAAATTTTGTGGCCATCAATCTTATAAACATTTTCTCCTCCTTTCATTTGTACATGCAGTTTAGAAGTCGCTACTTTTTATTTGCTGGCCATGCTATTACACTCTGCACAACCATGACCCGTTCAGAAATGCAAGACATTTTTAAAGTCTTTATATTGCTTTAATTAACTTTTAAATTGTTTAAAACTGTTAAAATGTTTAAAATAAATTCGACAATCTTTAAACTATTCTAAAAGATTAAAAAATCATTGAAAAGTCTCACCTTTCAAAGCCTTGTAGTGATCTCTAAACCAACTGCAACACTGAAGGTAAAAAAAAATTGGGGCATGGCCTATGTAAATGAGCTCCTTTTGACAACTCCTGTGGGTGGGGACAAACTCCGAAAGAAGCCACAGGCTTCGCACGCACTGCGTATCCGGGCGGCGTGACGTCATACGCTGCCCGGGAATCTTCATCACTCTATCGGAAGTTCAAGAGGGCGCAGGAGAGAAAGGTAAGTGTACATTTTTTTCTTTATTTTACCAGATTGCCTGCAGGAATGGTGTTACCGGAATTTCAGGGCCATTAAGCCACTTCCAAAGGTGCACACAAATCTGTCCAAGAACACAAAGTGTTGAAAATAAAGGTTTCAATGTTTGACAGCACATTAACAGAAACTTTACATGAATATTGGCTAAAACACACAAGTGCCTAACCTTGTGTGTTGTTAGTTGATATGATTGGACTCAGGTGAGGGTAGGCGTGAAGGGTGGCTAGTGAGATGGGGATGTGATAATGTAGTTAGAGAGGGATAGGTGGAGGTACAAGATAAGTTGGTGCGAGTAAGGATAGGGAAGGCAGAGTGATGGGGATATGATGAGTGGCACAGCAGGATGAGGTTAAGTGTGGCTTTGCAGTAACGTTTTGTGATCCACTGAGATCATTCAAAGGATTGCACCACTGCAGCCTGGTCCTCCTGATGACATCCCTGCTTGTGTCCTTTTGTGCAATGTGCAACCAGGCTGTGTTGATCTCCTGGTGAGGTATTTTACGCCCATTGGAAAGGAAGAGAACCTCCCTGCTTGTTGTGATTCCATTCATAAGCATCTGGAGGGAGTTCTGGGAGATCCTCGGTGCAGCTGTGCACCTTTGTGCAGTGCTTGTCAGTGTTGCAGCACCTCAATGCTATAGAACACTGACAGCACAAATGTCAAAATCAATTTGGCCATGGTCCCTTTAAGGAAACCGACTGATGACACATCATCGAATGATGTCATCAGACCCGCTTCCTGCAATTGGCCCATGCTAGTCGAGTTTAACAAGCCCAATCAACGGAAAATCATTTCTACACAGTGGGCTGGAGTGAGCAGCAAGGTCGGGACCCGCCTATCGACTCCAGCTGCACCAGACCACCGAGGTAGGTGAAATAGCGGCTTTGGTGTTGGAGCATTGCAGTCCAGCCTGACCCTTCTTCAGCCAACATCTAAACATGGACAGCTTTCACTATGGATCACTGGATAGTGATGCGGATTTGGAATTCTTGGATTGGTTCTTCCCTAGTTAACACAAATACATTTTTGGATCAGTTTGGTGTCTGATAGACACAGAAACACGTCACCTTGTTTAGGAGTCTCCAAATCAAACCACGAAGAAATCTACATCAATCTGTAAGGTTTATATTTGCATTTCCTCCAACTAGGGCCACATCCCATGAAGAATACATCCTTTTTACCCCTGTACAGATAGCTTAATGCAGGTTGGCAGAGTGAAGACTTATAACCCTCCAGTGTGCACAGGAACGCTGCTGGAGTTTAACCAGCTAAAACTGCGCAGCTTGGCACTCTCATCTCTAAGTCAATAGGTTATGGGTTCACAGCCCACTCTAGAGACTAGAGCACATCATTCAGGCTGACACTTCTGTGCTGAAAGAGTTCTGCACCAGCGGAGGTGCCGTCTTTCAGATGAGACATTAAACTGAAGCCCTGTCTGCACACTCACGTGGATGTCAAAGTTCCCATGGCACTATTTTGAAGAACAGCAGGGGAGTTATCCCTGGTATCCTGGCCAATATTGATTCATCAGCCAACATCACTTAAACAGATTATTTGATCATTAATCTCCTCTTAATCTTCTCTACTCTAACTTCATAACTGAAGTCCCTCATCCCTGGTACCATTCTAGTAAAGCTTTTCTGCACCCTCTCAAAGGCTTTGACATTCTTCCTAAAGTGTGGAACCCAGAATTTAACACAATACTCCAGCTGAACCAGTATTTAGCATACCCTCCTTGCTTTTGTACTTTATTCCTCTATTAATAAAGCCAAGGATCCCAAATGTTCTTTTTAACAGCCTTCTCAACTTATCCTGCCACCTTCAAAGATTTGTGTACATACACTCCCAGGCCTCTCTGTGCCTGCAATACAATTTAGTTCATACTGTCTCTCCTTATTCTTCCAGCAAAATGTATCACTTCACACATCTCTATGTTAAATTTCATCTGCCATGTGTTTACCCATGTTACCAGTCTGTCTATGTCCTCCTGAAGTCTGTTACAATCCGCCTCATTCTTTACTACATATCCGAGTTTCATATAATCTGCAAACTTTGAAATTCAGCCCTGCATTCTCAAGACCATTTCATGAATATATGTCAATAAGAGCAGTGGTCCTAATATGGACCTTTGGGGAACACTACTGTATACTTCCCTCCAGTCTGAAAAACAACTATTCACTGCTATTTCTCTGCTTTCTGTCCATTAGCCAATTTTGTATCCATGCTGCCTTTGTCCCTTTAAACACATGGGCTTTAATTTTGCTAACAATTCTATTATGTGATACTTTGTTAAACGCCTTTTGAAAGTTCATATACACAATATCAACCACACTACCCTCATCAACCCTTTCTGTTATTTCATCAAAGAACTTGATCAAGTCAGTGAAACACTACTTGCCTTTAATAATGCCGTGCTGTCTTTCATTTATTAGCCTATACTTTTCTAAATGCCAATTAATTTTGTTGTGGATTATTGTCTCCAAATGGTTCCCCACCACCGATGTTAGGCTGACTTGCCTGTAGTTGCTGGGTTTATCCCTCTCCCTTTTTTAAACAGGGGTGTAACATTTGCAATCCTCCAGATATTTTGCACCACTGCTATAACCAATAACAACAACAACTTGCATGTATATAGTGCCTTTAACATAGCAAAAGGTCCCAAGGTGCTTCACAAGAGTGCTATTAATCAAAATTTGATACTGAGCCACAGAAGGAGATATCAGGGCAGATTATCAAAAGCTTGGTCAAAGAGATAGGTTTGAAAGAACATCTTAAAGGAGGAAAGAGAGATAGAGGTGGAGAGGTTTAGGGAGAGAATTCCAAAGCTGAGAACCTTGCCAGTTGAAGGCACGGGCGCCATTGGTGGAGTGATTAAAATTGGGGATGTGGAAGATGCCGAAATTGGAGGAGCACAAGCTTGTAGGGCTGGATGAGGTTACAGAGATATGGAGGGGTGAGGCCATGGAGGGATTTTAATGCAAGGAGGAGAATTTTAAAATTGAGTTGCTGCCATATCAGGAGCCAATGTGGGTCAGCGAGCAGGGGGGTGATGGGTGAAAGGGACTTGATGCGAGTTAAGATATGGACAGCAGATTTTGGATGAGCACAAGTTTATGTAGAGTGGAAGATGGGAGGTCGGCCAAGAGAGCATTGGAATAGGCAGTGTTGGTGATGGATATGTGGTTGGAAGCTCATTTCGGGGTCAAACACACCAAGGTTGCGAACGGTCTGGCTCAGAGTCAGACAGTTGCCAGGGAGAGGGATGGGATCGGTGGCCAGGGAACGGCATTTGTGGCGGGGACTAAAGACAATGGCTTTGTTCTTCCTCATATTTAGTTGGAGGAGATTTTTGCTCACCCAACACTGTATGTCAGACAAATCAGAGAGAGTGGAAGGCTAAAGAGAGGTTTAGAAAATTGTGGCCAGAGCTTCTAAAATTTCCACCATTACTACCTTCAGTAACCTAGGATGCATCCCATCTGGACCAGGTGACTTATCTACTTTGAGGACAGCCCATCTTTTAAGTATATCCTCCCTCTCTATCTATTTTTATCTCTTCCAATATCGCTGCTGCCTCCTCCTTTACTGCTACATTGGCAGCATCCTCTTCCCTAGCGAAGACAGAGGTAAAATATTCATTTACTACCTCAGCCATGACCTCTGCCTCCACAAGATGATCTCCTTTTTGGTCTCTAATCAGCCCCACCCCTCCTTTGACTATCCTTTTAGGATTTAAGGGCTAGACTTTCCACTATGGTTGCTATCGCCCAACAATGGGCGATATTTCTGGCCTTAATGCTTTTTTTATTTTTCAGGATCGCTGGAATATCGCCCATTTTAAAAACCACTAGTTTCGCCTTTTTAATTTGGGCCATAGCCTTAGCGATGTGAAATGGGTCTTAGCGATGTATTCAGTCATGCAAGGCTGGCAACCATAGCAACAGCCATTCTGCCCATGTGCGTTTTTTTTTCAGGCAAAGAACTTTTCCCACGGGGATTGACAGAGAGAACAGGGGACCTGGTCCCCTTCAATAACATAATAGAACCTTTTCTTTTATTCTAGCCCCCGTTGCTTTATAAAATAAAATCTATCAGTCAATTGAAGTGAACTCCATTTCTTTCCTCATGGGATGACATACCCTAGTTCTGCTTCTACTTGTACTGTGGACCAGAGAGGGAAGAAATCCATGATTTATTAACCCTGACATTACAGTAATTTTCTTGTATGTAATGTTTCTCGTTTTATTCTCACATTTCTATTCTGCAGCATGTGCTTAGTGATCAATACTGGTTGAGAAATTACAGGCCCCATCACTATAAATGCCCTTAATTTATCCTCAATGATTGGCAAGAGTCAAAAAGGTCCTTAAAATCACTCACAAATTGATTCTCCTGACAGCCTTTTACTACAGATCCTCCCCGTAGTACCAAGTAGTGCCGAGTTATTGCAGCTTTTCTTCAGCGTCTTTTTGGGCCAGCGATCATTTGGTGAATTGTGGGCGAAAGTAACGCTCGGCGATAATCTGAGCCATAATCAGTCGCAAGTTTCCATTATAAGCACTATTCTTGGCTTTGCACGAGGATGACATCATATTTTTTTTTTTAAATAGGCCGGGCGATGTATCTCATTCATGTGTGCCGAAAGTTGGACCGGCAATAAATGGTCTAGAATCAGGTTCTAGTTTCCACTTTTCAGCAATTATGGGTGATAGCCTGCATCTCAGAACTTATATGGGCATTAAATGGGCAATAAATGGGCGATGATGTGCCGAAAGTCTAACCCAAAATGTTCATAAAAGACTTTTGGTTTCCTTTTAGGTTAGCCATTAATCTATTCTCATACTCGCTCTTTGACCCTCTTATTCCCTTTTTTAAAATCCTCTGTAATTTCTATTATCAGCTTTCCTCTCTATTGTATTATGAACCTTACAATTATCATAAGCCTTCTTTTCCTGTCTCATTTTAACCTCTATATCTTTAACCATCCAGGGAGCTCCAGCTTTAGATGTCCTTCCTTTCCTCCTCATGAGAATGTGTCTGCTCCATACCCGAACCATCTCCTCTTTGAAGGCCTCCCATTGTTGAATTACTGTTGCCGACCAATTTTTGACTCCAATCCACCTGGACCAAATCCCTTTTCACCTCATGGAAGTTAGCCCTCCTCCAGTTAAATATTTTTATGCTTGATTGTACCTAGTCCTTTTCTATAACTATTCCTGATGATATTATGATCACTGTTCTCCAATTGCTCTCCCACTGAAACATGCTCCACTTCCCCCACTTCATTCCTCAGATGTAGATCCTGCACTGCTTCCTTCCTTGTTGGGCTGGAAACACACTAATCAAGCAAGTTCTCTTGTACACATTTCAGCAATTCCTCCCCCTCTTTGCCCTTTATGCAGTTAAGAACATAAGAACATAAGAAATAGGAACAGGAGTAGGCCATACTGCCACTCGAGCCTGCTCCGCCATTCAATAAGATCATGGCTGATCTGATCATGGACTCAGCTCCACTTCCCTGCCCGCTCCCCATAACCCCTTATCCCCCTCTCTTTTAAGAAACTGTCTATTTCTGTCTTAAGTGTATTCAATGTTCCAGCTTCCACAACTCTCTGAGGCAGCGAATTCCACAGATTTACAACCCTCTGAGAGAAGAAATGACCCCTCATCCCAATTTTAAATGGGTGGCCCCTTATTCTAAGATCATGCCCTCTAGTTCTAGTCTCCCCCATCAGTGGAAACATCCTCTCTGCATCCACCTTGTCAAGCCCCCTCATAATCTTATACGTTTCGATAAGATCACCTCTCATTCTTCTGAATTCCAATGAGTAGAGGCCCAACCTAAATCTTTCCTCATAAGTCAACTTACTATCACAGTAAATCCCCCGTTATCACAACATTAGTTCTTGCCTTTTTCTGTGATTTGCTCCTCTATCTCTGTTGTGTATGCGTGTAAACTTCACCTTTGTGTAAGACTTGCCACTAGGGGGCACACCTGTGGGAGACCTATGGGTCACCTGTGCACCCTGGAGCAATCAGGTATAAAAGGCAGTCCACCATGCTACTGCCTTATTTTGGAGTTATATTAAAGAGACCAAGGTCACAATAGTTTGAGCTTACAACACAGTCTTGTGGAGTCATTTTGAACTTAACAATCTCCTTCCCACTATTTAGTCGAAGGTAGGTTGAATAAGCACTCTATAGAGATTATGGCAGAAGCTTCAGACCATTAACTGCTTTATTTAAATACAATTCTTAATTGAAGTATATAGAGTTTGCTATATTCTTTGACATTTCTCAGTTTATGAAATCAATAAGGGTGCAAATTGCTTTCTGTTTTAACTGGGGTCGTTAGAGAAAAGACTGTTCACTCTAGCTTAACCCCTCAAAGTATTGGAGGCTTACAAAGCCCTTTAGCACTCGAAAAATGGGAGCTGTGCAGCTGAATTTCTCGGCCCAAAAGTTGTGACATTGCTGCCCTAACTTGAGCTGTCCGTATATGATTCCGTACGAACACATAGAACTGTGAACATTATGTCAATCATTCCTTTGTGTTTCCTCAATTCACTTTTAATACTTGTTTATAAAATGAACATTGGCCTTTTACAAACATTCACATGGAAGGTAATGGTGTTTATTAAAGATATCTTCGTGTTTGAATGAAATTATACTGCTTCCTTCATTTAGTTGAAGTTCTCAACATTTAAAATAAAAGTGATAGTGCATACAGTCAGCCTGTCCTTGGCCTGCATTTTAATTGCAATGTGTCTTCACTGGATCGTATTTCTTTACCTTCATCCACAACTTGTTTTTCACCATGCTTTGATGTCTGGGCATGGGATCGGCCTCTTCCTGTGCTTCCGGTAAAAGTCATGTTATTTCCACATTGCTTGTTCTTCTCGTATCCCTAGTTAGCTGCTCTGCTCCTGCAATGTTTGGCTCAGTTACATTTTATACATACTTTGGCAACACATTTACTGAGAGCTTCATTGTTCTTTAGTTTGTCTGGGTTCTGAGCATTCTTTGCATTATTGATTTTGCTCCCTGAAATAAATATGCCTGTTTGTCGCAAACTACAAAATAAATAAGTCTGCTGGTTTGCGAAGAGCTGGTTGGATTCTCTCATGCAGAATTTGGGCTTTATTAAATAGACCAATTCAGATAATCACTGCGTAGCTTTCAACTGGTCCTGATTTAACTGGAATCTCCTAACATTCAACAGTACCATTGGGTAACTACCAGAGCCATTTGATAATTCTAACCAGCAAATCTAGTGCCTTGACAATATTGCAGGAACTGCTTCCTTAACCCTAAGTGTAACTTAAATCCCAGCCTTTCAGCATATTATTGGTTGTTGACCATTCATTGTTTTCTATTACTGACTTCCATTGGACATAATTGGATTCAAAATAATTCATGAGCCCTGTCCTGGGAGTCATTTCAACTCACTGTAATTCATAGAATCTTACAGTACAGAAGGAGGCCATTTGGTCCATCATATCAGTGCCAGCTCTTTGAACAGAGCTATCCAATTAGTCCCACTCCCCTGCTCTTTTTCCCATAGGCCTGCAATTTTTTTTCCTTTTCAAGTACATATCCAATTGCCATTTGAAAGTTACTATTTCATCATCTTCCATCACCCTTTCAGGTAGTGCATTCTTTTACATTTTGTTGCAGATAAACTCACACCCCCTCCGTGCAGATAAAACTCACATCCTTGTACGTGCCCCCAGCTTGGGAATGACATTCATGCAATTACAAGAACATTGCTGATCTCTGTGACAGCTGATTTCTTTGGGGACAACCCTCAGTTCAGCTCAGATGCACATAATTAGCAATTGACAACCACATTAAACCAATGGGACTGAATTCTATATAAAGGGCTTGCATACACACTTTAATCTCCATTTCTCACAGGTCCAGTAGCATTGAACTGAGGTGATAAATCTAGCTACCCAACTTGTTATGGTCCACTGGCTAGTATAGTAGGTTAGAGTAAAGCAATGATTAGAATTCGATTGTGCTTTTTGCAACATTTCATGATTTACACTTTGCATTGTAGCCGCATGTAGGGTTCCATTTAATTACAAATGTTCAGTAATTTACCACCAGTTTATTGACTGGTGCTTATCTGTCAGATGGACAGTGTTATAACTGCATTGCTAAGGTCTGCCACACTGTGCTAAAGTAAACACGGTGGTATTGCTGCCTTGAAGACCGGCACAGGTTTGTTCCCACAGATAGCTCTGGAGAACAGTCTTCGCAGCTGCGTAAACATTGGGCCAGATTTTGCTGTCAAAATAACAGTAAGGCTAATGCCACTCAATGAGCCCGAAATTGATGATGTCCCGCTGCCGCACGTTTCTCGGCAGAATTTGGGCGGCCCTTCATTTTTTACAGCCCGCTGCCGCTGAGATCCTCCAGCGAGGATTTCATGGTGATGTAGCAGGCAGTGCAGGCCATTATACCCGGCAAAGATCGGAGGTCGAGTTCTGCGCATGCGTGATCAAAGGGAGACTCTTCCCGTAAATTTGCAACACAAGCTAACTCTACAGCCAACCCTACCTGCTGTACTGAGTCACTGACACACTGCACCAAACATTAATCCAAAACACTCAGCACGATCACACTTAGCTCAGTTTTTTGGAAAGTTCCAGAATAAGAACAACCGCAAGAGATCTTTGTACCATTGACTAGGGGGCAGTCTATCTTTTATATTTGTGGGCCATATAGATGTGTACCATGGGCTCCCAGGCCATATGTAGCTTAAATCTAAGTTCCTATTAATTTGTATTAATTTCATTTTGCTGATACTAGATTTAGCTGGTAGCCATCAATTGGGCAACAGCACCAAGAACAGCACTTTCCAAAATCTCCAGACCCTCACAATTCAAACAGGACAAACCAACTAAGAAGAAACATAAGCATAAGTATGAATGAGTTGCCCAGGTGTCAGAATGGATTGCCAGCGACCAGGGTTATATGTCGCTCGAGGGCTGCAGTATGAACACTCCTGCCATGGGCCAATTAAATATCCAAATAACATAAAAGATAAACACAATTACGTCTGTCTTTAAGACTTCTAAAATGTACTGCTATCTCTTAGTGAACAACTGTAGTTAATAAAAACATGAAAAAAACGAATGGGAAAGATGCTTTCGTACTTGGATGAGGAATTGTACATGGAATGAATGGGAAGTGTTCGAGTACATTGGAGGCTTGATCACCTCATGTTCAGAGCTTTGTCTCCATTTCTTTTTAAAAGGGAGACTGAGTTAATCCACATAATTACAGGCCAGTTACCTTAACGTCTGTGATAGAGAAAAGTTTTGAGTCATTCATTAAGGATGAAATTACCACATATTGAGTGAGAAAATAGTTAGAAGTTGCCACCGGCAGCGGGTAAGTGGGCAGTAATTGATTTTTTTGGATCAAATTCACATTTCTGGGCGGTAAGTGGGCACTATGATGAATTTCGGGCTCATTGTGATTTATGCATAAATGGTACAACAACTTCAGGTGAGGGACAGATGTGTGGCTGAATGCCAGTATCCAAAAGTTGATGTCCAAGTTGTGCCACCCAGGCATCTCGCTGTCTGCCACATCATTGAAATGGATTGAATAGCATCAAGTTGCTGTATTTGCACAGTAGATATGAACTAAACTCACCACAATGTTAAAACTTGTCATTACCCTTTTAATTACATGATCATTGTTAATTGCTGCCAGTCAACCTCTCTGGCATTGAAAATTAGTAATTACAAGTGTGGAGCTTCATTCCTTCAGGTATTAATTGTTGTTGGAGATTTTTTAAATATCAAATTTAAAAATGTTGACTTTTTTAAACTTGTGCTTTCTGTCTCTTTTTTTCTCTCTTAATCCAATCTTTCCTTCCCTCTCTTTGGAGGTGAAATTGCGAAGCTCCCCACTTGGGGACAGTAACAGCCGTGAGGCAGGAGTTCCTGTACCAGGTGTGGAAATCCCACCCTGCTCGCGATATTGGGGTTACCACCCCGAGTGCAAGCGGAGCGCAGAATAACATGTTCTACTTCCTCAGTGGGTCGGAAGCACACGTAAAGGGGCGCAGCACTACGTGGTGGGACATGTAGCATTGCCGCATAGGAGAGGCCCTCCCCTTCATTAAACGGGAGGGCCAAGCTGCCAACTCTGCGGGCACTACCTGGACTACCGGGAAGTGGGGGTGCCATGGCATCAGCCCGGCACTCAAACGGAGTACCGAGCTGCCAGATCGCGGCACGGACCCCATGTTCCACGATGTAACGGGCCGCGACCGGTAAATCGGGCAATTTCTTTTGGGCATGCCACCTCCCCTTTAACTAGTGCCCCATGAAGCTGTTGGTGTCATCATCCGATGCAGCTTTAGGGGGTCCTCTCAAACTTTTGCTTCAGGGCGAAAATGATCGCTGCGCACACTGCGCATGGGTGAAAAACCATTTGCACCCCATCAGTGCCCCCAGGTGGTGCTAGCGCAAGGCGTAAATGACCCCAATTTCTCACCCTCTATTTCTCTTGCAGTGCCTGATTTGACATTGATTAATTTAACTTCCTTCTCACTCCTTCCGCTACTTATTTCTCAATCCTTCAATCTCATTGGTTAAGAAGATACACCATTGATTGTCCTGCTCACTGAAATCCCAGAGGTCTTGCTTCCATTGCTGTACCTTTATCAGCTCGCACTTTCAGCAACTTAGTGGGCAAAAATGTTTTGAGCTGAAGTGTGCGAGGACAAATCTAACTTACAGCAGATGCCATTAGATGCTCTGCTGGAGGAAAATCAGGCCCATTGCAGTCAGAGGTGATGGTGACCAGAGCAGCTCATTCCACTGATACAGAGGTGCTTTAGTGATAATTAATTTTCATGCATTCTGCAGCCAGAAACAAAGTTGTGAGTGACAACTTTAAAGCAACTGCTCAGTTGGTTTCCGGGTTCCCTGTGGGATCCAGCCTGCACAGGGACCCGCAGGCAATATTGCAGCACCACTTCTTTGAATTGTACCGTATGTTTCCAGGGGATGGAACAAAAACTAGGTGGTTCTTTGTGCATACAGAGGATAAAATAGGAGCAGGATGTATACTTTACATCCAGCTGAACAGGCATGTGGGGCCTTGGGTTAACATCTCATCCAATGGAAACAGCATCCAACAAATCAGCACCCCCTCGTTACCGCAGTGAAGTGTCCACCTAGATTGCATGCTCAACCTTTAATCTCAGAGGGATGTGTACTATCAACTGACCTGAGAGTCAGCAGAACCTGAATTAAACACGATTGATAAAATGTCTGGTTAAAATGTGATGGTAGAATTAATTTTATTGCTGACTTACTGCCACTAGATCATACTTTGGAGATACTGTACTGACCTCTAGTGGTCATTGTTGTGAAGTAGATGAATTATCCGCTCACTGCAGTGAATGTCAAATGGCTAGTACCAGACCCGATCTACTTACAGCATTCACATGAATCCTTTTTTGGTCATTTATAATGCTAATTACAAAGGAGAATATAGAATCAGAGGATATTACTTTATTTGCAACACTTATGAAAACCACTGAAATCTTCTTTGCTTCAGAGTACCGGCTATTGCAGAATCAAAGGTTATCTTTTGGGCATTTAACCGTTTGAAGATTGAAGTATTTCTGCCTATTTAAGTTAAGAACACACCGGCCCACCATTTATTGAGTGAGCTGTTCACAGAAAGCCATGTTAATGACACTGACTTTCTTGAAAACTGACTCTAATCTGAACACTGGAGGAAAATGATTTTTTTTTACAAAGTATAAACCTCTTGAAAAGTGAAAGAGGTCACAAATTAAGACAAACCATCCATCAATCCCGTAAATAATTAGGACACTAGAAAGGGGAAAAAGTCCAGAAAATCAGGAAATTGAAAAATCTTAAACCTGATAATGAAGAACCATCAAATAAATTTTATATAGATAAATATTAAAGAGTTTGACATTTACTCCATTAAATAAGCATTCTTTGCTCAAGTCAAAGGTTTCTGGAAATGTGAAAAGAATGTATTTATCTTTTTTTGTGACATCCTGACAATCTTACATTTCAGTTTGAGTTTAACAGAAAAGCAAAGCATGTAGAATTCAAAAACTTAATCTCGGTGACCTTCATCATTTAAAAAAAAAATCTGTATATTTGAATATTTTTTTAAACTCAGCGACAGGCTGGTCATCTGGTTGCTGATTATCTGAAAGCATGAAGACACAGGACTCACGTTAAGGTGAGGGCGGGAATGGAGCAAGGAATGCAGACATTATCAGCAGCTGGAAAGTGAGAAAGGATTGTGGTATGAGGGGGGGAATGGGATGAGAGGAGATATGATGAAGATACGTTGGTTGCCCTGAATGGGGTTGATGTCGCCAATGGCCACGGCAACCACCACCTGCTGCCCAATGAGTAGCAGCACTCGCTCCTCCAGGTCTGTGAGCCGCTGGAGCTGCGCATCACCCCCGCCTGTTCTCTGCTGCTCCCTCCTATTGTGGGCCATCCTGGGCCACAAGAGAAACACATGTGTGTGAGTCAGAGTGCAGCTATGTGTTTGGGAGATGTCTGTGCCATAGTTGAATAGCTGTAATTGTAGGTAAGGCGTGAGACATGGATGTGAGTTTAAGTAGGTGGAGATGCTTGGTGGATGAATGGTTGGGGGTATTGATAGTTTGTGCAGTTTGTACAGACTGAGGTTCAGATGCTGGTATGTAGGACCTGATGAAGCATATACTCACCCTAACCACCCAAGTGAGGTCATGGAATTGCTTCCGGCACTGATTCAGGCTCCTCACAATGACACTGCTGGCCGAGACCTCCTGGGCCACTACCCTCCACATTGCCCGGAAGACCTGGGGCAATGGCCTCCTTCCAGTGTCTGGGAACAGCACTGCCATCCTTCGTTCCACTCCCCTGACCAATGCTTCCAATGTCTGGTCGGAAGAAATGGTGAGCTCTCTCCCTGGGACTGTGATCAGCCATGAGAGTTACAGGATTCAGTTGCTTGTAGGTCACCTTCACACCCGTTTGTGCAGATCATTATTATCAGCATTATGATGGAACCTTCCCTTTACGAGCTGGAAGGAGCCAGAGAGAAGGATCATTCCCAATTACATTGCACCTGAAATTCATTATCGCTCTGACAGAGGTCATTAGTGCTTGATTTAGCGCTCCAGTTCTTTCCTGGAGCTCTACCAGCCAATTTAGTGGATGCTCAGAATCATTACCGCTTGGCACTAATTTTTCAATACTTAACACCCCAAACGGGATGCTACTGAAGTTCTAGTCCCTTGTCTCTACACCTAAAATCAAGCTCTTTGCACGGTGGCAGTGATCTTATCAGGTTATAGATGCTGTGGGCCCGGTGAACTATGTCAGACAACCTCAGAGAAGGAAGCCTAAGCAGATCTACCACATGAACATCCTGAAGTCATGGAGAGATGATAGAGGAAGAGAGAGAGAGAGAGAGAGAGAGAGAGAGAGAGAGCATCTCGCAACGATGGAGGAGCTGCCAAGGGTCCATGACCCCAAGGTATAGAGAACAGTTCACCTCTCTCGTGAACTGTCTGCGGATGAGTACAGGCAGGCTCAGGACCTGGTACACCAGAATCACAATATATTCACATCTCAACCCGAGAGGATGAGGGAGACTTCCCATGACCTGGTGACACTATCCGGAGCAACAAGAAAGGTAAGGAGGGAGGGTAGCCAGGAGATTAAGGAGGAGAAATTGGGGTTGTTTGCGCCTCCTGCTGGGGGCGCTAACTGAGCACAAACAGCTTTTCACCTGGGCGCGGCGCCACCAGTTACTCCTGCTCTCGACCCGTCCATCCAGTTAGCACCCCAGAGAGGAAGTGGAACGTGTTTTTTTGCACTCAGTTTCCTCTCGGGGCAGTAACCCCAATTTCGAGAGCGGGGCGGGACTTGTACGTTTGGTGCAAAAGATCCCGCCTGGCAGATGTTACCGCCCTCAAACTGGACGCGACGGAATTTATCAGCCTAAGGAGATGTTGAGACTTGGTGTGATTGAAGAATCACATAGTGAATGGAGCAGCCCCATTGCTTTGGATTGCATGGGGCCCCAACCACTTTCCAAAGACTCATGGACTAAATATTGAGGCCTCATACCCGGTATCTGGCAGCACAGTCAGGGGATAGCGCTTGTCATCCAGCACCCAGCCTCTGGGTTTACGTGATGCTTCAAAGACTGAGGGAACAGCGGACTGGCTCAGAATAAAAGCATCATGGCAGGGTACCGGGCATTCACCATCATGATGTGCCTAGCATGGTTGCACAGCAAGAGCACATTCAGCGACTGGAAACATTTGTGGCTGCAGTACATCTCCACATTTAGATTCGGTGCCCGCAAAGCCACGTGTGTTCAGTCGATGGCATCCTGCATCATCGGAAAGTCTTCTATCTGCCAAAGCCACGTGCATGCTCCGCCTGCCTCTCTCTGTTCAGGGAGAAAACAATGAAGTCCCCTCTCCTGGAGAAAAGAGCTTCTTTCACCTCTTATGCAGCAGTGGACGGCGAACTGTGAGATGTTACAGATATCGCCTGCTCCAGGCTGCAAGGATCACCACGCGAAGAAATTCAGGGCCACGCTCACCTTCACAGCCACTAGCAGCCCTGGAGTGAGGCTGCAGGTCTGTTTGCAAGAGGTGGCAGAGTTCTGTGAGCACCTCCTTCGTAAAGTGTACACGTCTCACACACTGCTCCTGATTCAAGCTGAGATCAGAGAATTGTTCTCAGAAGACCCTAGGTGGGTAAGGCCTCCTGCTGAGAGCCCTTCTTCCCCTCCTCCTCATCCTCTCTCTGCCAGCAACCTGTCCTCTTCTTCGCTGCCTCTGCTCCATGTCACTTTCATGCTGCAGGCAAGGGGGATGAAAACTAGAGCACCCATGACTGGGAGCAAGTGGCCTGACCAGAATCCTTGAAGTTAGAAGCAAGGTCTTCTCCACTTGCAGCACCACTCCTATCACATCAACTTTAATCCACATTAGAACTCTCCAAATACTTCCACAAACTTACACAGCCAGTAGACATCAATCAGCAACTGACCTGAGAGTGGTTGCTGATCCCTTTCAATATAGTTGGTAGGCTGTCCTTGCTGCCCTCATCAAGATGGTGTCCAATGCGACACCCACCAGAAGTGTGCTTGTGGGGCACGGATACCATTTTCGGAATAAAAGGGCGCAAAAAATCGTGCGCTACGGAGCCGAATTCTTCACCTGAAAGACGCACTGTGTGGTCTTGCTTTATGTCATGTGTATTAAAAGAAGATATTTGGAACTTGATTTATCAAGATCTACTGTTTGGATGGAAAAGCAGGCTCTGAGACAATAGGACCCTGTAACAGGTGATGGATGTTCACTTGGACAGGTGACCAGAAGGTGAGCAACATCTGTCAGACCAAACCCCAGAATAAGTTAAAACCTCAGGAAAATGGAGGAGTTAACACCAAACTTGTCTAATTTATTTAATTCTATTTAGTTACAGTTAATCCCAGAATTGAAAATGATAACATCATTTTTGTGCTTTAAATATTTAATTATTTCAGTAGTGTATCACCTGTGACATTACTCAGTGTGAGTCAGATGATCAGCTGTTTATAAGGACAGACTTTACACCATGCAACACACAATGTATTATTCTGCTGCTAAGGTCGCACTGTGTTTAACTTGACCTTTAGGCCACAATGTCTGAATACTGCACATAGTGCATCCTGAGGTCACTTAGATGGTAGTTGTTTCTGTGTGAATTTACAACTAGTTGTAATTGCCTGGTTTCTCCCCAAGGTCAGAAAAGGCAGCAGGAAATGACTGGCTCTCTTCCTCTTATTTTTATGCTTATATTTATCAAGATTTGTTTGGATCTGTAACAAAAGTGTGACAGCTGAAATAGGATGGACTCAAGACTTCTACATTTATATAATTAGAAACATAACTATTTGCATTAAAGCAGAGCTTGTCCTAATCTATGAAATAATTCTAGAAAATTATGGGAACAAAAATTACAGCAGAAATTACAATGCTGACCGATGGCAACTAAACACAATTGGTTTGTCCGCCCAGCTGAATCCATGTGAAAGAATTTATTTCAAATAAATAGTTTCTAATCTAAGCTCCTGTTCCTTGTTCCATTTTAAGGTGTGGGGATCACTATGGTCCTATTTTGTGTAATTGCTGACATTTCCTACAACTGCATCATCGGCTACAGCCTATTCTACTTGTTTGCTTCCTGCCAATCACCCCTGCCGTGGGCAGACTGCTTCAGTTGGTGGGGTGCAGATGAAACATGCAGCAGGACTCTGAGATGTGGGGGACGCTGGAAAGGCCAGCATTTATTGCCCAACCCGAATTGCCCATGGTGGTGGTGAGCCGCCGCCTTAAACTGCTGCAGTCTTTGTGGTGAAGGTACTCCCACAGTGCTGTTAGGGAGGGAGTTCCATGATTTTAACCCAGTGACCATGAAGGAACAGCGATATATTTCCAAATCAGGATGGTGTGTAACTTGGAGTGGAACTTGCAGGTGATGGTGCTCCCATGCACCTGCTGCCCTTGTCCTTCTAAGTGCTGGACGTCATAGGTTTGGGAAGTGCTGCTGAAGAAGCCATGATGAGTTGCTGCAGTGCATCTTGTAGATGGTACACACTGCAGCCACTGTGCGCTGGTGGTGGAGGGAGTGAACGTTGGTGGTGGATGGGGTGCCAATCAAGTGGGTTGCTTTGTGCTGGATGATATCAAGCTTTTTGATTGTTGTTGGAGCTGCACTCATCCAGGCAAGTGGTGACTATTCCATCACACTCCTGACTTCTGCCTTGTAGATGGTGGAAAAGATTTGGGAGTCAGAAGGTGAGACACTTGCCGCAGAATACCCAGCCTCTGACACGCTATTTATGTGGCTGGTCCAGTTAAGTTTCTGGTCAATGGTGTTTCCCAGGATGTTGATGGTGGGGGATTCGGCGATTGTAATGCTGTTGAATATGAAGAGGAGATGGTTAGACTCTCGCTTGTTGGAGATGGCCATTTCCTGGCACTTGTGTGGCATAAATGTTACTTGCCACTTATCAGCCCAAGCCTGAATGTCGTCCAGGTCAAGCTGCATGCAGGCATGGACTGCTTCATTATCTGAGGAGTTGCTAATGGAACTGAACACTGTGCAGTCATCAGTGAACATCCCTACTTCGGACCTTATGACGGAGGAAAGGTCATTGATGAACAGCTGAAGATGGTTGGGCCTAGGATACTGCCCTGAGGAATTCCTGCAGAGATGTCCTGGGGCTGGGATGATTGACTTCCAGCAACCACAACCATCTTCCTTTGTGCTAGGTATGACACCAGCCAGTGGTGGAGGGAGGAAGGACATTCTTGCTATTGAGGGAGTGCAGCGAAGGTTCACTAGACTGATTCCCAGGATGGCAGGACTGACATATGAAGAAAGACTTGATTGACTAGGCTTATGTTCACTGGAATTTAGAAGAATGAGAGGGGATCTCATAGAAACATATAAAATTCTGACGGGATTGGACAGGTTAGATGCAGGAAGAATGTTCTCAATGTTGGGGAAGTCCAGAACCAGGGGTCACAGTCTAAGGATAAGGGGTAAGCCATTTAGGACCGTGATGAGGAAAAACTTCTTCACTCAGAGAATTGTGAACCTGTGGAATTCTTTACCACAGAAAGTTGTTGAGGTCAGTTTGTTAGATATATTCAAAAGGGAGTTAGATGTGGCCCTTACGGCTAAAGGGATCAAGGGGTATGGAGAGAAAGCAGGAATGGGGTACTGAAGTTGCATGATCAGCCATGATCATATTGAATGGTGGTGCAGGCTCGAAGGACCGAATGGCCTACTCCTGCACCTATTTTCTATGTTTCTATTTTTAGGGATGGCCCTGAACCGGGATATTGACAGGACCTTTTGACCTATAGAAGTTCCCCTAAAAGCTTGTATTATGTTTTTTGTCTTGATTCTTGTGTCAAAGCCTGCCCAAAAGATATCTTATGATTTTGGCCACATGTCCTTTTATTTATACTTTCCCAAAGATGCTTTCCTTTAGAATTTATGTCCTATCTCTTTCGTCTGTATCCTTCTTTGATCTCATGAGGCCAAACCAGAAACCTGTTCGCTTCAGTGTGTTACCTTCTTTATGAATTAGCAAATGTTTACGTTACCTTCTACCAACTTCCATCCATTATCTTTACAAGTAGTTCTGTTAAGCTAACTTCAAATCTTACTTTAGCATCATACATAAACTACATAAATAAGATTCAAGTCTTAACTTAAAAACAACAGATAATTGCTTAGCAACAGGGAGATTATATATAGTACACCCTCCATAGGAAACCAAAACATTAGCACTTCTAAGCATCTATCTGATCCGAGGAAACTTTCCATCTGCAATTCAATCAGAATCATTTAAACACTGCATTTTCTCCTCAGTTTTAATCGCATAACCATATTTTTAGGTATCTTTAGTTTCTAACATTGGAGTGAAGTGAATTGGCTGAAGACTGGCTTCTGTGATGGTGGGAACCTCAGGAGGAGGCCGATATGGATCATCCACTCACCACTTCTGGCTTAAGCTGGTTGCAAATCTTGCCTTGTCTTTTGCACTTGCATGCTGGGCTCCACCATCATTGAGAATGGGGATATTCATGGAGCTTCCTGTTAATTGTTTAATTGTCCACCACCATTCACTGGTATTGGGTAAAGTATAGACACCGACTCTTCATTTTTCATTCTGTCGGTCTGAGTGAGTGAGAAAAGTTGACAATAGTTTCAGTGGCCATGTTCATTTTGATTGTACGGCAAAAATGCTTGGATAGAAATCAGCAGCAGGAATCACATTAATAAGTCACTGTGCTTTCAGGACTGTCAGCAATAAATGTTATTTTGAATATAGGAAAAACTTTATAAAGAAAATAGTTGATTTCCTATGGTGTTGCTCATGAGAATTTTTTTTTTAAAAACCTGTTGGGTTCACCTTGGGTGGTGGTATAAATGGGTGATGGTTAATTGGCATCCAGGTTACACCCCACCTGAATTCCTATTCCATGAACTTCAATGGGAAAAAAACACTGGCTCTTTCTTCGTGTAACTGTCTCTCTGCTCGTAACCTATTCTCTAATTCTTTCTCTTTCGCTCTTTCAATACCTTCAGCCTTGAAATTGGCCTCCTTAGCGCCTCCCGTTATCGTCTCGGAGGGCGGGGGGCGATAACAGGGCATTAACCAGGTTCTGACTGGGGGTGGCGATAACATTGACTCCTGCCATAGGCGGGAGGCTTGCGGCGGCGGTACAGCGTTGCGCCCGATCTCCTTCGCCCGGAGATCGTGACATCATCGCTGTGTGCATCGACCTCGAAGCGCCCCGGACCCGAACTTGGGTTCCGCCCCCTGCAGCATCGCTGGGTGAAAACACTGGCAGCTGTTGGAGGCGTCCAAAGGGGAGGACGGGCGATTCGGGGGCAATACTTCAAGGTGAGGTGGCCGAGGTATGTACAAACAGGTTTTTAGCCGGTCTTCTTTGCCCACAATTGGCAGCAGGTGGGGCGGTAGGTGTGCAGTGCTGCAGCGCTGAAAGACTCCTTCCCTCCCTTAAAGGGACTGGCCATCGCTACAGGCTCTGCAAAAAAAAACCTTACCTTCTCACCGAAGGCAGCCGTGATCCCACCCAATGCAGTGAAGCAGAGTGCCAGGCACTCGGGCAGAAGGTAAGGTTTTTTTTGCAGAGCCTGTAGCGAGGGCAAGGAAAATACACTTAACTAACAAAGATAAAAATTGGTAAATAGTCTTCACAGTCAGTATGTCGATGATGGTTATAGGGTCACGTGTTACTACTGGGTGGTGAGATACCAATGAGTCATGTGTCCCCATAGGTGCATGTGCTAATCTCTCTCTGTACAGGTTTTATTAGGAATGAGTGGATGTGCATCAGAGCTGAGGCTTTCATTGAGACATGTTGAAGCTCTGAAGGGTGTTCTTTCATATCCTGATGTCTTCCATTATAATCACAAATTATTAAAGGAACTGTTTAAAATTTACTGCCTTAATGTAATATTATGGTTACAAATATTACAGAATGTGTCAAGTAAAATCTACCATTACAAGCAGAGTGAGCATCAGAGCTGGACTGTGCTGTGAGTGGAGTGGAGACTACCTCTGTGTTCTGACTCATCCACAGCCTCACCCATTAATAAAATGGATTGGACTGATTCAGTCAGAGTGAAACAGTGGCCCTGATTATATGACTTAGCAATGACTGCATGGCAGAAAGAGAATTTGTAAACACAGGAAATGTGTACACAGTTGGACGGAGTATAAATCAAGAAATAATGGAGGCTTGTAATAAATTCATATTGATTGGACAAAGCAAATTGGCCAGGGCAGCCTTGAGGAAGAGTTCATAGAGTGTACCAGATAGTTTCCTTGAACAGTACGTTGTGGAACCAGCCAGGGAGCAGGCTATCTTAGATCTGGTACTGTGTAATGAGACAGGATTAATAAATGATCTTGTAGTAAAAGATCCTCGAGGAATGAGTGACAATAGCATGGTTGAATTTCAAATTCAGTTGGAGGGTGAGAAAGTTGGTTCTCAAACCAGTGTTCTAAGCTTAAATAAAGGAGACTAAAAGGTATGAGGGCAGAGTTGGCGAAAGTGGACTTGGAAAATAGATTAAAGTATGGGACGGTTGATGAGCGGTGGAAGACATTTAAGGAGATATTTCATAACTCACAACAAAAATATATCCCAATGAGAAGGAAAGACTGAAAGAGAAGGGATAACCATCTGTGGTTAACTAAGGAAATAAGGGATGGTATCAAATTGAAAATAAGGGCATACAATGTGGCCAAGACTAGTGGGAGGCGAGAGGATTGGGAAACTTTGAAAAGCCAGCAAAGAACGATTAAAAAAATGATAGAGGGAAGATAGATTATGAAAGTAAACTAGCACGAAATATAAAAACAGATAGTAAGAGTTTCTACAGGTAAATAAAAAGGAAAAGAGTGGCTAAAGTAAATGTTGGTCCCCTAGAGGATGAGATTGAGGAATTAATAATGGAGAACAGGAAATGGCAGAGACGTTGAACAAATATTTTGTATCAGTCTTCACGGTAGAAGACACTAAAAACATCCCAATAGTAGATAATCAAGTGGCTATCGGGAGGAAGGAACTTAATACAATCACTATCACTAATGAAGTAGTACACGGTAAAATGATGGGACTAAAGGCGGACAAGTCCCCCAGACCTGATGGCTTACATCCTAGGGTCTTAAAAAAAGATAGTGGATGCATTGGTTGTAATCTACCAAAAATCCCTGGATTCTTGGGGTGGTCCCAGCGGATTGGAAAACTGCAAATGTAATACCCCTATTTAAAAAAGGAGACAGACAAAAAGCAGGATACTATAGACTAGTTAGACTAACATTTGTTGTTGGAAAAATGCTGGAGTCCATTATTAAGGAGGCAGTAGCAGAACATTTGGAAAAGCATAATTCAATTAAACAGAGTCAGCATGGTATAATGAAAGGGAAATCATGTTTGAAAAATTTGCTGGAGTTCTTTGAGGATGTAACTAGCAGGGTGGATAAGGGGAAACCAGTGGATATGGTGTATTTGGATTTCCAGAAAGTGCCACATAAAAGGTTACTGCACAAGATAAAAGTTCACAGGGTTGGGGGTAATATATTAGCATGGATAGAGGATTGACTAACTAACAGAAAACAGAGAGTCGGGATAAATGGGTCATTTTCCGGTTGGCAAACAGTGACTAGTGGGGTGCTGCAGGGATCGGTGTTGGGTCCTCAACTATTTACAATCTACATTAATGACTTGGATGAAGAGACTGAGTGTAATGTAGCCAAGTTTGCTGATGATACAAAGATGGGTGGGAAAGCAAATTGTGAGGACACAAAAAATCTGCAAAAGGATATAGGCAGACTAAGTGAATGTGCAAAAATTTGGCAGATGGAGTATAACGTGGGAAAATGTGAGGTTATCCACTTTGTCAGAAAAAATAGAAGAGCAAATTATTATTTAAATGGAGAAAAATTACAAAGTGCTGCAGTTCAGAGGGACCTGAGGGTACTCGTGCATGAAACACAAAAAGTTAGTATGCAGGTACAACAAGTAATCAGGAAGGCAGATGGAAAGTTGGCCTTTATTGCAAGGGGGATGGAGTATAAAAGCAGAGAAGTCCTGCTACAACTGTATAGGGTATTGGTGAGGCCACACCTCGAGTACTGCATACAGTATTGGTCTCTATATTTACAGAAAGATATACTTGCATTGGAGGCTGTTCAGAGAAGGTTCATGAGGTTGAGTCTGGAGATGAAGGGGTTGAGTTATGAAGATAGGTTGAGTAGGCTGGGCCTGTAATCATTGGAGTTCAGAAGGATGAGAAGTGATCTCATCGAAACATATAAGACAATGAGGGGTCTCGACAAGGTGGATGCAGAGAGGATATTTCCACTCATAGGGGAAACTAGAACTAGGGGGCGTAGTCTCAGAATAAGGGGTCACCCATTTAAAACAGATGAGGAGGAATTTTTTCTCTCGGAGGGTTTTAAACTGTGAAATTCTCTGCCGCAGAGAGTTCTGGAGGCTGGGTTATTGAATATATTCAAGGCGGAGATAGACAGAGTTTTGAGCAATAAGGGAATGAAGGGGAGTGGGCAGGGAAGTACAGCTGAGTCCATGATCAGATCAGCCATAATCTTATTAAATGATGGAGCAAGCTCGAGGGTCCAAATGGCCTACTCCTGCTCCTATTTCTTGTTCTTTCACCTCACAAGGGCCTTCAACATTCTCAACCGTGAGGGATTATGGAATGTCCACCTCAAATTCGGCTGCCCTCAAAAGTTTGTCACCATCCTCTGACTGTTTCACGATGAATTGCAAGCCGTGATCCTGACTACCGGATCCACCAGAGACCCAATACATGTATGGACCGGGGTCAAGCAAGGCTGTGTGATCACACCAATGCTATTCTCGATCTTCATTGCTGCAATGCTCCATCTCACCCTCAATAAGCTCCCCGCTGGAGTGGAGCTAATCTACAGAACAAATGGGAAATTGTTCAACCTCTGTCACCTTCAGGCTGCATCCAAGGTCGTCCCATCCTCTGTCACTGAATTACAGTTTGCAGACGACGCTTGCGTTTGCGCCCACTGGGAGGTTGAATTCCAAACCATTGTCAACACCTTCACCGAAGCGTACGAGTATGGGCCTTACACTAAACATCCATAAGACAAAGGTTCTCTACCAACCTGCCCCTGCCACACAGTACTGCCCCCCGATTATCAAGATCCAGGACAAGGCCTTGGACAACGTGGACTATTTCCATACCTCAGGAACCTAATGTCAATAAGGGCAGACATCAATGATGAAGTCCAACACCGCCTTCAGTGTGTCAGTGCAGCCTTCGATTGCCTGAGGAAGAGAGTGTTTGAAGACCAGGACCTCAAACCTGGCACCAAGCTCATGGTGTATAGAGTAGTAATATCTGCCCTCCAATATGCTTTAGAGACATGGACTATGTACAACAGGCACCTCAAAGCATTGGAGAAGTACCACAAATGCTATCTCCGCATGATCCTGCAAATCCATTTGCAGGATAGGCGCACCAACGTCAAAGTTCTCGCTCAGGCCAAAATCTCCAGCATCGAAGCATTGACCATGCTCGATCAGCTCTGATGGATGGGCCACATCTTCCGCATGCCCAATACTAGATTCCCAAAACAAACGCTCTACTCAGAGCTCCGACACGGCAAGCGAGTCCCAGGTGGGCAGATGAAATGCTTCAAGGACACCCTCAAAGCCTCTTTGTAAAACTGCAACATCCCCACCGACACCTGGGAATCCCTGGACCAAGATCACTCAAAGTGGAGGAGAAGCATCTGGGAAGACACGAATACCTCATGTCTCTTCACCGGGAACACGCGGAAGCCAAGCGCAAACAGCGGATGGAGCGCATAACAACCCAAGCACCCCACCCACCCATCCCTTCAACCACTGTCTGCCCCACTTGTGACAGAGACTGTAGGTCCCGCATTGGAGAACACCTGAGAACTCATATTAGTGTGGAAGCAGGTCATCCTCGACTCCAAGGGGTTGCCTAAGAAGAAGAAGTCAGTTACAAGCAGAGAAAAGTCTACAGGTGAGTAGCTGAAATTACGCAGGAAATTCAATGCATAGTTATAAACCAGTATTAACCGATACTGAGTATTAATTATAGCAGTTATCAGAGTCTGAGTTTATTCATTTAATAAATGTCTAATATCAGTGGGAGGTGAGAAAATACCAGTGGGAGGTGAGAATGAGGTTAGCTCAGATATTGTCATTTGTGCATAAGGTGGGTTCAGTTGGAAACAAAGATCCAGGTGGAATGGATAACCTTGCTGCTGAATGAGTTGTCACTGCCCCAGGAAGTGTTTTCAGACTGCCCCAGTACTAGGTTGAGATTGCTCCAGTGCCAGGTTTAGCACCAGGTGGACATTGTGAAAATTGTCCAGTTAATATTTTCCATTATAAGTTCCACAATTCTAGACTGCTGTCCTGAGGCCAGTTTGTATTTGGTTTACATTTGATTAAAGCACACAATCTATTACGAAGAGCCCAGTGTTAAAAGTCATAAAAAATATATGCTCAATAAGAATGAAGAATTCTTCTCACAGTTGTACAAATGCCACCTGAAAAGAAGAAAGTAATTACTCAAGAAGAATTGATCAGATAAGATTTAATGATCTGTCTATTTGAAAAAACGGCCGAGTTGCTGGCTGTTCTGGTGTCACGGTGGGAGCACACCAGCACGGCTGTGAATTTTCAGAGGCCATTGTTTACAAATTGAACATAAATTTTTCCTGAAATGTTTATATCTCAGGTGTAGTAAGAAGTTGCACACTGTTAGGGACTCCTGTAGAATCAGGCCTGTTTCTGTATCTTTCCCCTCTGTGTTGTTCCAAGTATGGACCCCAATCAGGAGCTGATGTACAAGCGACAGAAATTTTCTGTGAAAAGAAAAGTGAAATGTTTCATAATTTCTGATTGATTTTTATCCACCATTACCATCCAACTAGAAAAAAAACTGATACTAATTGTTCCAACACACGGCAGTTCATATTACACCTAAAAATATTGAATCTGTATGTTTATCACAGAGATTACACTCCCATGTCTAAACTCTAATTTATCAGGCAGTACACTGGAGTGAGATACACTAAAGGAAAGTGTATAACATCCAAATAATTACTGTTGAAATTACTTTCACGAAATTGATGTAACAGTAGCTGCAGTAGAGATATTGAGGCAATAATTTATTCTCTCAATAAAAATGCTATTATATCTGATGGCGGACACATCACTAATTGATCATAATTAGCTTTTACGTATGCCCAGAACGCTCATTCTGGAGACACATTGTGCACCAACAACACTGTGGGAGCACTTTCACTACATGGACTGCAGTGGTTCAAGAATCAGTATTGTAGAATCAGCATGGGTGGGGCTAAGAAATAACAAGGGAAAGAAAACACTGGTGGGAGTAGTTTATAGGCCCCCTAATAGCAGTTATAGTGTTGGATAAAGTTTAAATCAGGATATTAGAGGATCATGTAACAGGGTAATACAACAATCATGAGGGACATTAATCTTCATGTAGACTGAGCAAACCAAATCAGCAAAAGTTATTTGGAGGATGAGTTCATGGAATGCATTTGAGACAGTTTTCTAGAACAAAATCTGCCGGGTTTCACAAATTGTGTGAAACCCGTCCACGTGTAGTTAAGTTAAATTAAAAATGGATGTTAAAAAGAGGCTTCCAGCCTCAATATTTAAATTGACATTCCACCCCCTGGGAGCGGCTTGGTCACCTGTTCCCCTCCTGCCTCCGGTAAAACAGGAAGTGGACGGGTTGGAGGTGGGGTCAGGTTGGGAATCCCAATTTTTAACAATTTAACTGCTCCCTCGCTCCAAACCCATCTGGTTTTTTTTTTTGGGGGGGGGGGGAATTCCAGCCATAAAAACAGAGTTGAAGAGCTTCTATAGGTATATAAAAAGGAAGAAAGTGGCTAAAGTAAATGTGAGTCTCTTCGAGGCAGAGACAGAAGAAATTATAATGGGGAATAAGAATGGGCAGAGATGCTAAACAAATATTTTGTATCTGTTTTCACAGTACAAGACACAAAAAACATACCAGAAATAGTGGGGAACCAATCGCTCAAAATTGGTTTGCACCTGAAAAAAATTGAAAAGTGAGTTTAGAAAGTACCCAGAAAATGTTATGGGCCCTAATACACTGGGCAGTCAGACCAAGACCTGACTGCAGAGTTATACTGTGCTTGTGTCATTGAGCATTTCAATCTGTACCAAATGGCAGTAAGTCTGCATCCTGAATTGGATTGTAGGTCAGCTACAATTTTAATTTTAATTTTATCGATTTCACAGTTTACAGACTCTAAAGAGTCAAAAAACAAAACCGCTGGAAAGATAATGAACAGAATTATTTGCTGTATCTTTCTGTGTGTTTGTAATGATCACATTATCAGGGCCAAAGTGATCTCCTGAACTGGTTTCAAAAGCCTAAGGGAGTCAGAGAGGAATTTCCCAGATTTTTCCCCCCCAAATTGGCTTGGGTTATTATTTGTTTTTTCGTTTCTCCCAGAAGATCACATGGTTCTGGGTAGGGAACGTATACACAAGGCTTCAAAATTGTGGGACCGGCTGGATGGACCAGAGAGTTCTTTCCTATCCGTCATTGTTCATATGTTTGTATGTTTAGAGGGGAGAGGACATTTCCAGTTATACAGGGCAAGTTGTGAGCTAGCTGACAATAGGAAGATTTATGAGGCCTCACTGTCTCCTGGAGGTTTACCTGAGTGTCAGATAACAGAGAGGAATTCCCAGACTTGTCCCCAAATTGGCCTGGTTTTTCTTTGCTCTCCCATGGAGTGGGATTGATGGGCTTTTCCATCCTTTGCATTTTAAGTTCATATCCATGGATTCTTGTGGAAGAGAGGGCGAGTATTAGGAGAAACTCTTCCAAGATTGTACCTAACACCATAGTTAGGACTTCGTAGAGGGGTTTATCTGTCTGTGGCTAGGATATACCTGGACTTGGTGCTGACACGGAGCCTTGGTTTTCTGATTGACGTTATTTAATTTAATGGCATTAATCAATTTCAAATAAAACTCAAATGGTTGGCTAAATTCCCAGAAAAACAGCATAAATGCATAAAAATTATTGTTCACACCATTTTTCTAGCTTTCCGATCATCTTCCACTGAAGAAATGGTCAGAATTGGGAGACCTTCAGAAATTCTGCTCCTTACTCTTTAAAAGATATCAAGATGTTTCCTTACCTGGCACAAGGTGGAGCCCTCAGCTTGGACAACTCTCACAATGGCGACAATGGGGATCCACATCATACAGAAGATCATCATACACCAGCCAATTGCTGTTGCCCAGAAAGGGTCCATATGTTGGTGGGGCAAATGTTGCTAAGGACCAGATTAAGATTACCTGAATGAAATGATTGCACAAAACAAGATCAGAAACAGAATGAGATAGATTATCTGTAGCTTGATCATTTTCAATTTAAAACACTAAAAGATGTAACATCTCCTTACTGCCAGCAAGCACGGAGAGATAAAAAAACCAACACGCTCTCCACCACAGCCAGAAGAGCCAATTTTGTTCCCCAATCATCATCTCAATGTCCTTGATGAATCTGTTTATCCCTGTGAACAAGAAAGAAGAAAGACTTGCATTTCTATATCGCCATTCACGACCACCGGACGTCTCAAAGTGCTTTACAGCCAATAAAGTACTTTTGAAGTGTAGTCACTGTTGTAATGTGGGAAATCCAGCAGCCAACTTGTGCACAGCAAACTCTCACAAACAGCAATGTGACAATGACCAGATAATCTGTTTTTGTTAGCTTGATTGAGGGATAAATATTGGCCTAAATAGTGAGGAATAAATAAAGAAGCAAGTAGAGTTATACAATAACTTGGCTTGTCCTGTCTTTAGGCAGCTTATTTGCTGTAGAAGGTCATCGCTAATGAACAGGTTAAATCAGAGAAGGGATTACTGAGGACATCAAACAGGATGAGTAAATTGTCTCCTGTCATCAATCTGACTCCGCATGAAGGTAAAATATTATTATAAAAATTCCTGAGGAATAACAGGTGCTCACTCTAGAAAAGGCTGATGTATCAGATCTGTGCTGAGGTGGAAAGGCCCCCTGTTATCAGAATGGGGCAGGATAGACTATTAAAGTGAGTCCTCTGCCCTCAGCTGAAGAAAAGCAAATGGATCGCAGGAGGTCAGAAGAAACATCATGAGAACACTGAAGCAAGACCTGTCCTGTTGTTCCGGTTGCCTGGATCGTTGGAAGAAACTGGTAACTGACTGAGTCAAGTGGCACACAGCTGTTCCACTCGGGGTGAAGGTGTTTGAACAACATATCATCAGCAATTAGCAGGAAAATAGCTGCAGCAAAATTTACCCCAATAACAACCAGCTGTAACCCAGCAAGAACAAGGGCATCACGGGTGAAGGATGCAGAAGGCAAATGGGGAAAGATACCTTCATGCGGAGTCAGATTGGTGACAGGAGACAATTTACTCATCCTGTTTGATGTCCTGAGTAATCCCTTCTCTGATTTAACCTGTTCATTAGTGATGACCTTCTACAGCAAATAAGCTGCCTAAAGACAGGACAAGCCAAGTTATTTGATAACTCAAGAAAGCACTTGAGTTCTCATCATCTTCAGATATAAAGGACTATCTACATCACATTACCCTCTTCATTTGTTTTTCTTCTTTTGAAGAGACATGAAGATCCACACTTTTTAATTTAAATATTTTATTTTGTTTCACTGCTTTTCCTGTTGTACTTACCATAGATCCAGCTTAGACCGATGAGTTCCACCAAAGCAATTGTAATGAGAATCCATCCAGTACAGAAATAATCAATTAAATTTAACCAGTAAATCACAATTGTGTAACTGTTCCCTATACCTCTTCAATAACTGAACATCTTTTTTGAAATGCATCTCAACATCCCGTCCCTTTTTTTAATTGCTTGGGAGCATTTTACCAATGGTTTTAGTGACCTATCCAAGAAACCCCCCAAGATTTCTCTCCTTTTCCAATACCTCAATTACATTCCCATTTAACACATACTCCACATCAACCTTCCCTCTGCTGAATCTCACATTACTTTTCGCTTTATTAAATTGCATCTGCCACTTCTGGCCCAGTCGCTATGCATTGTCCCATTACCATGGTTATGTGGGTAAATGCAGCAGCTAGTTTAGCGACCGCAACACAATAATGGATAAGGAAGGCCATTCAGTCCATCTTTATTCTGCCATTAAGGGAGATGTTAACATCCCACCTTGGCAGCATCTGATTGTTTCTTCAATGATTCTAAGGTTTAGCCTCCACTGTTCGATGAGGAAATTAGTTCCACATGTCGTTCACTCTGTGTGCTGAAGAATTTTCTGAAATCAGCTCTAAAATTACCCTGACCAGTTTGAAGCCATCGTCCCTAGTTCCACAGTTTAACTATTTCTATACCTTTAACATATTTCTCTGATGCCCTGTCTCCAGGCTGAAAAGCCTAATTTCTCCATTCTGTCCTCATATCTCAAACCCCTGACACTGGGAATCAGCCTGTGGCTCTTCTCTGCACGACTTCCAGTGTCTGAATGTCTCTCTTTCTTGGAAGAACTGGATGCAGTAGTCAAAGTGGGTTTGACCAGAACACTATAAAGTTTGATGATCACCTCCTCTGATTTATATTATACCGCTATTGCGATGTAGTTAAACATCCTGTTTGGTTTTGTTGTTGCTAATCTGCGTTGTTTGGACCTGTTAGCGTTGAGTCTACTACAATTCCTTGGTCTTGTTCAGCTTCTTTCTTAGTTGTTTCACACCATTAATGAAGTATATGTGTTATCCACTTTCAACTCCAGTGTTCATTGCCTCCATCACAATTATTGTCAGTGCTTCAGAGATTTCCTCCCTATAGCCTCTCTCGGCACTCTGGAATAAACACCATGCAGCCCTGGGGTCCTTTTCTATGTTTTACGCCCATTGAGACAGTCTTTGACTTTCATGTAATTTATGAAGAAGTCATTGATTTTACTTGTGATATCGCTGTCTGGAGAGGACTTGTTGCTTATGTTTTCTCTTGTGAATACTTGGAGACAGTCATCACTCAGAATTTTCACACTTTTTGCTCATCCTCAGATTCAAGGGGCGCGATATTATGCTCAGTAGCGCCCATTCTTTGGACCCTATGGGTGCCGTTCAGGGATAAAAATGGCATCCACTGTGCCCGCGCACAATGCCGCCGAATGCCATATTGATGAGGGCATTAGCGTGCGTGCAGCTAACGTCCATTATGCAGAGCAGGCACATCATCATGTCAATCAGCGTGCAATGCTGATTTGACACCAACGTGCCATTTTAACCTCAATGCTCCAGTCGACATCTTCATTTTACCTTGCACAGCTGAGAAAGTATTAACCAGCAGGCAGGATACCCCTCCAGCACTATTCAAAGGGATCATCAACTACTTACAGGTTAGTTACTGGTTGATTTCTTCTGGCTATTGCTACGATTCTGCAAGCAGTTGACGCTTTCCATAGTTCTTCCAAGTTGCAAAAGTCTACAAGGAGTGGTGTGGCAGGTGCTGAAGGACTTTCTGCTGACTGCAAGAATTCAGCACAAACCAGTTGCTCCCAGATATGGGTGCACTAGGAGGCATTCCGCTTGGAATACAGCATGACTGAAAATGAGCAGAGGCCAGGCACAGCAGGACAAGCTGCTGGAAGAGGGACATAAGAACAGGACTGATCTTCTACCTCACTATCCCCATATCCCTTAATTCACTTCGTTCCCAAAAATTTATCGTCCTCTGTCTTGAATATACTCAATGACTGAGCAGCCACAGCCCTCTGGGCTAGAGAATGTCAAAGATTCATAACCCTCTAAGTGAAGAAATTTCTCCTCACCTCAGTCCTAAATGGCTGACCCTTTATCTTGAGTCTGTGACTCCGTGTTCCAGATTCCCCAGCCAGGGGAAAGATCTTCTCAGCATTAATCCTGTCAAGCCCCTTATGAATTTTTGTTTCCTCTCTGCTCCATTTTTTGCCCCGGAGCGGCAACAATGACGGCGGTGAGGTGTTCTGACCGGGCGGTCAGCCTCCAGCACCCCGCAGCGATCTTCGGGTCCAGTTTTGCGTGGAACAGCACCGTCCGGAAGAGCTGCGCTGATGTGCAACGCCTCTAGTTGCAATACCGGCACGAGTTTAGACTTGCTGACTCTTACACCTCAATGCGCACCCTGCAGTGAATGCCTGGAAAATCAGGCGGTGTAACGATACTGACAGCGGAGAGGTAAGTAATGAATTCCTAAAATATGTATAATTGTTTTTTCTTTAAATTTTTTTGTGATTTGTGTTGTAGTGGTATGGGAAATATTTTGGGAATATCTTTTTTGGCTTTTTTTTTAAAGGTTTTTTATTCCCCCCCCCCCCCCCCCCCCCCCCCACCAGGCGTCTCTCAGAGTGCTCCCGGCCCGGCTCTTTAGCTTGGAAGTTTCCCATGTTAATGCCCTAAGAGAGGTGTACCATGCCTCCCTTAGTGCTGCATCCCCTGACTCGGGGCCCAGCCGCCCAATTACTTACTGAGGTGCAAACTGTTCCTGGGCACAAACTTTACCACCCTGCCGCCATTACCGCCCTAAAAACATCAAAGCCAAAAATCCAGCCCATATATTTCAATTAGATCACCTCTCATTCTTCTACACACTGGGGAATATAGGCCTAGTCTACTCAATCTCTCCTCATAAGACAATCCCCTCATCCCAAGACTCATGTGCTGGGCTCCGCCATCCTTGAAGATGGGGATATTCATGGAAACTCCTCCTCCCGTTAGTTGTTTAATGGTCCACCACCATTCATGACTGGATGTGGCAGGGCTGCAGAGCTTTGATCTGATCCGTTGATTGTGGGATCGTTTAGTCCAGTATATAGCATGCTGCATCCGCTATTTAGCATGCATGTAGTCCAGTGCAGCTTGTTGCAGCTTCCCCAGGTTAGCACATCATTTTTAGATACACCTGGTGCTGCTCCTGGCATGCTCTTCTCCACTCCTTATTGTACCAGGGTTGGTTCCCTGACTTGACAGTAATGGTAGAGTGAGGGATATGCTAGGCCATGTGAGTACAGATTGTGCTGGAATACAATTCTGCTGCTGCTGATGGCCAGTTGCATTTCAGCCATCATAGCAAAGCAAAGTGTGCCTACTGAGCAACAAGGGCTATCTGCTGATGACATGACTCATGACTCTGGTACGCAACCCACGCACATATGTACAGCATGCATACAATGCTTCCACACAAAATGTGATACAGCAGACCTTTGGGGTGCTGACACAACGCTTCTGCTGTCTAGACCGCTCTGGAAGAGCCCTGCAGTACTTAGCAGAGAGGGTGTCAAGATTCATAGTGGGCTGCTGCCTGCTGCACAACCTCACCATCATGAAGGGACAACTCTTGCCACCAGCTATATGACGAGCAGCTAAGGAGCAGGAGCATGAGGAGGAGGAGATGGAGGGAAAAGAGGAAGGGAGGAGGGATCCTAGACCGTAACTTTCTGCCCAGACTGTCCATGAAGAACTAATCCGAGTGTGATACCAGTTACTGCACCCCAATTTCCTATTCACCAACAGTCCCACACCTCACCTTTCCTCTGTCACTAACAATCACAGCACCCACAGCAGAAATAAAAGCCAACACAAAATAAACATTCAAAAGAAAATGTATCAATTGTATCATGCTATATTAAATACAAATGTAAACTAATCACCCTTGTGCATTCCCTCAGCGTCTATCTTCTGCATGCCTTTGCCTGTCCTAGTACGCCTATAGTCATCATCATAGGCAATCCCTCGAAATGAGGATGACTTGCTTCCAACCCAAAAAGGGATGTTCACAGGTGTTTCAATGAAGGACCTAATATTCCAGGTCCCGAACTTCATCTTGAAAGGTGGAAGATGCTTATGCATGAATTTTTTTAACGTGAGGTGGCCGTTGCGCACCAGCTACCACACGGACTTGACAGAGCTAGGTCTTGGTCCAGTGGCAAGGATTAACCAAGACGACTGGAGACCATCTCTGCTGCACGGACCTATTACGCACACATATTGCAGTGTGGGCTGTCGCATGCTGTCCCTGGGCTCTCACCTTTTCTGGGCCCCGAACTCACGCCTCTCCTGGGCCCCGATCACATCCTTCTATGAACTCTTGTCGCTCCTTTGACCCTGCCCGCACTGCAATCAGTGACCTGGATTTGGGCAACACAGTGCTAGCCTAGTGGCTGCTGTATGGCTGATGGAAGGCTGCTGACTTTCAATGGAGGAGACTGCAGATGGCCTTGCAGTATGACCTCGAGCAGCTCTGGGCCTAGACGGCCCGGCTGCAAACTGCACCATCTTGACATTGGTGGCAGCAGTCTGGTCAGGCTGGCTGATGCACAACAGCAAGGGCACGGGCGAAGTGGCAGAGGTGGGAGGACAAATGATGTAATCTTGAGAAAGGACAGTAGGTTTGTACTCCATGGAGGCACTGCCAGTCACCTAGGATGGTCCCTCAGCAATACTAGTAATCTGTTGAAGGACATATTGCTGGACTGCTGTGACACCCTGAAAGTCACTTTGGACGCAGTCTGACCTTGCATGGCAGTAGTCTGAGCTTCACTGCAACACTCAGACATTGGCTGGCTGCTGCTTGTGTTGCAATAGAAGTTGCGACATTGCGCCATCCGATGCTGCATCATGGTTGGGTCCACAAGTTTGCAAACTAAGTTGGCCACCACTTCCATGCTGGAAAGGATGGGATCCAAGCCCCACGCAAAGCCCTGTGCCAAGTTGGTGCAGGACTCCATGCTCCTGGACAATGAACTCAGGCTTTGTGGTAGACTTCCCACTGCACCAAGCCTTTTGGTCATACTCATCAGCATTCTTCTGTAGGCTGCCCCATCAAAATCCACATCTGAGTCGTCTGCAGGTGAACCCATGTGAGCGACCTCGCCCTCCAGCGAGCTGGTGCCTGCACTATCCTTGCCCCCTGCCCTGGCTGCAGTGCACTCATGCCAGGTGTCTCACCATATGCAGATCCTACTTAAATCTATCAACAACAACTTGTATTATATAGTGCCTTTAATGTAGTAAAATGTCCCAAGGTGCTTCACGGGAGTGTTATCAAACAAAATTTGACACCATGCCTCAAGGAGATACTAGATCAGATGACCAAAAGCTACTTCAAAGAGGTAGGTTTTAAGGAGCATCCTTAAGGAGAAAAGAGAGATAGAGCGGCTGAGGATTAGGGAGGGAATTCCAGAGCTTAGGGCCTTGGCAGCTGAAGGCACGGCTGCCAATTATTGAGGAATTAAAATCAGAGCTGCTCAAGAGGCCAGAATTGGAGGAACACAGATATATCTGAGGGTTGTAGGACTGGAGGAGATTACAGAGCTAGGGAGGGGCAAGGCCATGGAGTGATCTGAAAACATGGAGAAATTATATTGGGGAACAAGGAAATGGTAGAGACTTTAAACAAATATTCTGTCTTGACAGTAGAAGATACAAAAAGTATACTAAAAATAGTGGGGAACCAAGGAGCTAATGAGAGTGAGGAACTTAATGTAATATCAGTAGAAAAAAAGTACTTGAGAAACTAATGGGACTAAAAGCTGACAAATTTCCCTGGACCTGACAGCATACATCCTAGGGTGGAGAAATTGGCCTGGTTTGCGTCTTCCATTAGGACTTGCGGTGGGGGGGTGGGGCGGTAACAGGGCGTTAAGGGGTTACCGACCGGGCATGGCAAAATCACCGACACCTGTGAACTTCCTTGGCGGTTTTGCGCTGGTGCTAACACTTACTGCCTCATTCTCTTACGCCCCGGATGTCATCATCGCCCTGGATGCAATATTCATTCCCGCCTCCTGCAGTATTGCCGGGCATCAACAAATGCAGCTTCAGGAGGCATTGTCACCTCGGCTGGCCACTTGGGGAGCACTAATTAAAGGCAGTGGTGGTCAGGTAGGGTAAAATTTATTTATGTCCTCATTCTGGTGTCTCCCGGTTTCCTTTGCCACCCATGATTGCTCAGCCTTGCACTCTCTTAGAGTGCTTGAGGCTGCTATGCACGTAGTACTGGTGCTGTGGCCCAAAACAGACAGCAGGAATGCTCGTTCATCCCTGCACTGGCCATTCCCTTTAAGCGAGGGAAAGAGCCTGTACAGATGGCAGCGCTGCATTGAACATTGCTCAACGCTCTGCCAATACCGCCCCTCTCACTCCCTTTAACGCTTTAAGGGAAGTGATAGCACTTAATCGAGTGCTCCAGTTCCCTCTTGGAGTGCTAAAGTGGAAGTTCCCGTCAGCTGCAAATCTTTTTTGCCCGGCGATACTTTTGAGGTCCTGCAAAAGTTATCACCTCAAATGAGGCGCTACGCAATTTCTAGCCCTAGGGTTCCAAAAGAAATGGCTGCAGAGATAGTGGATGCATTAATAATGATCTTCCAAAATTCCCGAGATTCAGAAACGGTCCCAGTGGATTAGAAGGTAGCAGGTGCAATCCCACTATTCCAGAAAGGAGGGAGAGACAAAACAGGGAACATCAGTCGGCGGGAGTTCATTATTAAGGAAGTAGTAACAGGGCACTTTGAAAATTACATGGTTTTATAAAATGGAAATTGTGCTTGACAAATTGATTCGAGTTTTTTGAGGACGTAGATCAAGGGGAACCAGTAGTTGTAGTATATTTGGATTTTCAAACGGCATTTGCTGAGGTGCTACATTAAAGATTGTTGCGCAAGATAAGGGCTCATTGGATTAGGGGTAATCTATTAGCATTTTCAGATTAGCAGGCTGTAACTAGTAGGGTGCCGCAAGGATCAGTGCTTGGGCCTCAGCTATTTACAAGCTACATTAATCACTTAGATGAAGGTACAATGTATCTAAGGTTACTGATGATACAAAGCTATGTGAAAGTAAGCTGTGAAGAGGACACAAAAAGCATGCGAAGGGATATAGACGGGTTAAGTGAGTGTGCAGTAAGGTGGAAGAAGGAGCACAATGTTGGAAGAAGGAGCACAATGTGGGAAAATGTGAGGTTATTCAACTTGGTAGGATGAATAGGAAAGAAGTATATTTTTATCCGATGAGAAACAGTTAAATGTTGGTGTTCAAAGAGAATTTGGTGTCCTAGTACAAGAAACACAGAGAGTTAACATGCAGGAGCAGCAAGCATTAGGAAGGCAAATGTCATGTTGGCCTTTATTGTTGAAGGGTTGGAGTACAAGAGTAAGGGGGGCCGAAATTCAGGGTTTCAGTAAGACCCGTTACTATCCGTTTGCGACAGCCATGCGTCGGAATCCCATGGCTGCCGCTTTGTGGTCAACTGTCCGACCCGACCCAAATTCAGGTTGGGGATTTTTCGGCCTGAACCCGAATCCATCCGATGCTGTTGAATGCCACAAGCACGTCAACCTAATGCGCAGCGCCGCTTTCACTCACCTCAAAAATCAACCGACCGAAATTCAGGTCGAAAAATCGTAGCGCCGGCGCATGGTGCCCCTTATCCGGAGTGTGTGCGGCCCAACAGTGCGGCAGCCCTTCAAGAGGAGGGCCCACTGCCATGTATTTATTTTTGCCGGCTGACTTTCCAATCGGCTGGCACGATAGTACCCACGGGTTCGGTGGGGCCACTAATGGGCAGCCTAGCACCTCCTCTTGGGCACCAGGCCGCTGGCTCGGCCGAAACCCTACCTGGTGGCCCAGTGGCCGAAGTTTTAAAATGCATGATTCTCTCCCCTTTAATGAAGGCATGTTCCACCCATTAAAATGACGTTCGGCACCTGGAACATCAGGTCCACAGTGGTCTCCTCAGTCACCTTAGAACTCATTTTAATGTGGAAGCAAGTCATCCTCGACTCCAGGGGACTACCTAAGAAGAGAGATTGGACATATACTCTCTGGAGTTTAGAAGAATGAGAGGTGATCTCATTGAAACATATAAGATTCTGAGGGGGATTGACAGGATCATCATAGACGGTCCCTCGAAACGAGGATGACTTGCTGCCACGCCAAAAAAAATTAGTTCACAAGTGTTTCGAATGAAGAACCCAAACTACATCCTCGAGGGTGGAAGATGCCTGTGCGTGGATTTTTTTTAACCTGTGGTGGCCGTTGCACACCAGCCACCACATGGGCTTGACAGAGCTAGGTCTTGGTCAGTGGCAAGGATTCCCCAAGACAACTGGAGACCTGCTCTGCTGCATGGACCTAGTGCACACACATATCGCAGTGTGGGCTGGCCCGTGCTGCCCCTGGGCTTCTGGCCCCGAACTCACACCTCCCCTGGGGCCCGATCACATCCCTCCACAATCTCTCACAGCTCCTTCGCCCCAACCTCGCCACTCCTGCTGTATCTGCCCACGCTCCAATCACCGCCCTGGACTTTACTGACGTCGCTGTTCGCTGCCGTTGCCCTCCTGCACCAGCTCGTGCTGTACCTTGCAGAATAGCTGCTGAGGGATTGTTTCCCCTGGCTGGAGAGTCTAGTACAAGGGGGCATAGTCTCACAATAAGGGGTCGGCCTTTTTAGACTGAGATGAGGAACTTTGAGGATGTAACGAGCAGGATGGATATGGGGGAACCAGTGGCTGTGTTGTATTTGGATTTACAGAAAGCATTCGATAAGATGCCACATAAAAAGTTACTGCACAAGGAAACGTTCACGGGGTTGGGGGCAATATATTAGCATGGATAGATGATTGGCTAACAGAAAACAGAGAGTTGGGATAAATGGGTCATTTTCCGGTTGGCAAACAATAACTAGTGGGATGCCGCAGGAATCGGTGCTGGGGCCTCAACTATTTACAGCCTATATTAATGTCTTGGATGAAGGGACCAAATGTAGTGTAGCCTAGTTTGCTGATGATACAAAGATTGGTGGGAAAGCAAATTGTGAGGAGGACACAAAAAATCTGCAAAGGGATACAGACAGACTAAGTGAATGGGCAAAAATTTAGCAAATGGGGTATAATGTGGGAAAATGTAAGGTTATCCACTTTGGCAGAAAAAAATAGAAGAGCAAATTATTATTTAAATGGAGAAAAATTACAAAGTGCTGCAGTACAGAGGGACCTGGGGGTTCTTGTGCATGAATCACAAAAAGTTAGTATGCAGGTACAGCAAGTAATCAGGAAGGCAAATGGAATATTGGCTTTTATTGCAAGGGGGATGGCGTATAAAAGCAGAGAAGTCCTGCTACAACTGTACAGGGTATTGGTGAGGCCACACCTCGAGTACTGTGTTCAGTTCGGTCTCCGTATTTAAGGAAAGATATACGTGCATTGGAGGCTGTTCAGAGAAGGTTCACTAGGTTGATTCTGGAGATGAGGGTAGCTTGAGTAGGTTGGGCCTGTACTCATTGGAGTTCAGAAGGATGAGAGGTGATCTTGTCGAAACATATAAGATAATGAGGGGTCTTGACAAGGTGGATGCAGAGAGAATGTTTCCACTCATAGGAGAAATTAGAACTAGGGGGCATAGTCTCAGAATAAGGGGCTGCCGATTTAAAACTGAGATGAGGAGGAATTTCTTCTCTCAGAGAAACTTGGAAACATAGAAAATAGGTGCAGGAGCAGGCCATTCGGCCCTTCAAGCCTGCACCGCCATTCAATATGATCATGGCTGATCGTGCAATCTCAGTACCCCACCCCTGCCTTCTCTCCATACCCACTGATCCCTTTAGCCATAAGGGCCACATCTAACTCCCTTTTTGAATATGTCCAACGAACTTGACTCAACAACTTTCTGCGGCAGAGTATTCCACAGGTTCACTACTCTAGAGGTGAAAAAGTTTCTCCTCATCTCGGTCCGCTTACCTCTTAACTTTAGACTGTGATCCCTGGTTCTGGACTTCCCCAACATCGGGAACATTCTACCTGGATCTAACCTGTCCAGTCCTGTCAGAATTTTATAAGTTTCTATGAGTTCCCCTCTCATTCTTCTAAATTCCAGTGAGTATACGCCTAGCCAATCCAGTCTTTCCTCATATGGCAGTCCCGCCATCCCGGGAATCAGTCTGGTGAACCTGCGCTGCACTCCCTCAATAGCAAGCATGTCCTTCCTCAGATAAGGAGACCAAAACTGCACACAATTCTCAAGGTGTGGTCCCACCAAGGTCCTGTACAACTGCAGTAAGATCTCCCTGCTCCTATACTCAAATCCCCTCGTTATGAAGGCCAGCATGCCATTTGCTTTCTTTACTGCCTGCTGTACCTGCATGCCTACCTTCAATGACTGATGTATCATAACACCGACATCTCTTTGCACCTTCCCTTTTACTAATCTGTCACCATTCAGATAATAACCTGCCTTCCTGTTTTTTGCCACCAAAGTGGATAACCTCACATTTATCCACATTATACTGCATCTGCCATTCATTTGTCCATTCACCTAACCTGTCCAAGTCCCATTGCAGCCTCTTAGAATCTTCCTCGCAGCTCACACTGCCACCCAGCTTATTATCATCTGCAAACTTGGAGGTGTTACCTTCAATTCCTTCGTCTAAATCATTAATGTATATTGTAAATAGCTGGTGTCCCAGCACTGAACCCTGCGGCACCCCACTAGTCACTGCCTGCCATTCTGAAAAGGACCCATTTATTTTCACTCTTTGCTTCCTGTCTGCCAACCAGTTCTCTATCCACATCAATACATTACCCCCAATACCATGTGCTTTAATTTTGCACACTAATCTCGTGTGGGACCTTGTCAAAAGCCTTTTGAAAGCCCAAATACACCACATCAACTGGTTCTCCCTTATCCACTCTATTAGTTACATCCTCAAAAAAAACTCTAGAAGATTTGTCAAGCATGATTTCCCTTTCATAAATCCATGCTGACTTGGACTGATCCTGTCACTGCTTTCCAGATGCGCTGGTATTACATCTTTAATAAATGATTCCAGCATTTTCCCCACCACTGATGTCAGGCTAACCAGTCTATAATTCCCTGTTTACTTTCTCCCTCCTTTTTTAAAAAGTGGGGTTACATTAACTACCCTCCAATCCATAGGAACTGATCCAGAATCCATGGAATGTTGGAAAATGACCACCAATGCATCTACTATTTCTAGGGCCACTTTCTTAAGTACTCTGTGATGCAGACTACCCGGCCATGGGTATTTATTGGCCTTCAGTCCCTTCAATTTCCCTAACACCATTTCCTGACTGATAAAGATTTCCTTCAGTTCTTCCTTCTCGCTGGATCCTCGGTCCCCGAGTATTTTCGGGAGGTTATTTGTGTCTTCCTTAGTGAAGACAGAACCAAAGTATTTGTTCAATTTGTCTGCTATTTCCTTGTTCCCCATTATGAATTCACTTGATTCTGACTGCAAGAGATTAGTCTTCACTAATATTTTTCTCTTCACATATCTATAGAAGCTTTTGTAGTCAGTTTTTATGTTCCCTGCAAGTTGTAAATCTGTGGAATTCTCTGCCCCAGAGAGCTGTGGAGGCTGGGTCATTGAATATATTTAAGGCGGAGAGAGACAAATTTTTGAGCGATAAAGGAATAAACAGTTATGGGGATCGGGCAGGGAAATGGAGCTGAGTCCATGATCAGATCAGCCGTGATCTGATTAAATGGCGGAGCAGACTCAAAGGGCCAAATGGCCTACTCGTGCTTCTATTTCTTATGTTCTTATCCACTCAGAGGGTTGTGAATGTTTGGAATTCTCTGTCCCAAAGAGTTGTGGATGCTCAGTCGTTGAGTATATTTAAGGCTGAGATAGATAGATTTTTGGATGCTAGAGGAATCAAGGGATATGAGGATAGGACAGGAAAGTGGAGTTGATGTCAAAGATCCTATCATAAGATCATGTAATAAGATCTTATTGAATGTCGGAGCAGGCTCAAGGGAACGCATGGCCTACTCCTGCTGCCAATTCTGATGTTAACAAGGATGAGAATTTTATAATCAAGGTGTTGTTTAACCAGGAGCCAATGTAAGTCAATGAGCACAGGGGTGATGGGTGAATGTTGACTTGGTGCGAGTTAGGACATGAGCAGCAGAGCTTTGAATGACCTCAAGTTTACGAATGGTAAAATGTGGGAGGCTGGCCAGGAGTGTTTTGGAATAGTCTAGTCTAGAGGTAACAAAGGTATGGATGAGGGTTTCAGCAGAAGATGAGCTGAGGTGGGGATGGAGTCGGACGATGTTACAGAGGTGGAAATAGGCAGTCTTAATGAATGCGCGGATATATTGTCGGAAACTCATCTCGGGGTCAAATATGACACCAAGGTTGCGCAACCTCAGACAGTTGCTATGGTGGAGACTGAAGACAACGGCTTCCATTTTCCCAATAACTTATTCGAGGAAATTAATTTTTATCCAATAGTGACTGTCGGACAAGCAGACAAGAGACCGTGGAGAGAAGTGTTACTGAGATAGAGCTGGGTATCGTCAGTGCAGATATGGAAACTGACATGCTTTTGGACGATGTCACCAAGGAGCAACATGTAGATGAGGAATGAGAAATGACAGCATAACTTCCTGGCTTTTAGGACTCGACTTTCCATTGACATCTATATTGCCCAAAAATGGGCGATATTACTGACGTTAGTGGTGTTATTATTTTTCGGGATCGCCGGAATATTGGCCATTTTAAAAACCGATAGTTTCGCTTTTTTAATTTGGGCATTAGCCATAGCGATGTGAAATGGGTGATTGCGATTTATTCCCTTGTGCAAGGCCGGTGATTAACTTTTCCCGCAATTCGGGAGGTCAGGGGTCATCTGCAAATGCGCAGAACAATTAAAAAAGAGTCAATTGAGGAAAGTTGGTGGTGATTTGTGAGAGAATAATTTTTTTTAAAACAATGGAATACGTTGAGTCCGGGTTAAGTGAGGTGGCAGAGGTGGGTGAAAGGAGTGATGTTGGTGAGGTGGCAGAGATGCGTGGTAGAAGGCGTGCCAAGAGATTTTCAGATGAGGCAAATTCTGTCCTAGCCCACAAGGTGGAAACTCGTTGGGCCCAATTGACCCGAGGTGGTCATGGGATATCCCCACCACGAGTGTATCAGAGAATTTGGGCGGAGATCGCCGAAGTCATGTCATCGGTGGCACACGATGTCCATGAGCCAAACCACTGCTGCAAGCGCTGGAACGACCTTGTTGGTTCCGGAAGAGTAAGTATTAAATTTATTAAATTTATAATTATAATTGTAATGATGCAATGACTCATTAATTCAAATACAGATCTGCTGGATTATAATTAAACTGGTAATCTTGGTGTCAAGCGTTAGTTCCTAACCACAATCTTATTACATTTATTCTCAGACCATAGATATAACCATGCATTCAATTGCATACAAAGCATATTAGCATATAACGTCAACGATGAATAGCAAGGGCCCTGACTAATTGTGGATTATCTGTGTGTACTATGTGTTGTGTAATAGTAACAGTATCTAGTAGTATCTGTAATTTGTGTAATAGTACCTCGGCAATGAGCTTATGGCATGCTCTTGTCACCTTTGTAGAGGAAGCTCTCAAAAAACCCGCAGAGCAGAGGCAGGCTGGAGGAGGACCAGCAGAGCTGTGCCAGCTCACCGATCTGGAAGAGCGGGCATTGGCATTAGTGAGGGTCCATAATCGTTCGGCCACCCGTGGTGATGTTGAACCCGTTCTTGTACCACGTGAGTAATGTATAAACCATTGGTGATTTAAAGTAATTTAATGCCATTTCAGTATAATATATGATTGATGTAATGTTATATAATTAATGATGGGATCATGAAATATCATTGTAATGCAATGCAGATTCTGTACTATCATGATGTTAATTATATATGACGTCTGTCAGTGATATTTATAGCAGTAGTGTTGCTCCTCATACATATGCATGTATAGCATAAGCATTCTCATGTCACCCTGGCATCCACTTCTCTTCTACTAACCTAATTTATGTTTTATAGGTCCCCAGGCTCTCCAGGCTTCGCAGGTTCCCCAGGCTTTGCAGGCTCCCCAGGCTCTATCTGGAGGCATTGAGGCAAGGGCCTCACCACTCCTCATTCAAGTGCTGTTGTCCACCAAGGACAGTGAGCAGATGGAAGATGAGCCTGTAGCAGGCTCTTCTGATGTTTCTGCGGCCACGTCCTCCTCCACAGAGGAAGCAGCGGGCCAAGCCCTTGCAGCAGGGCACCATGAGTGGTTCAATGCCTGCGCCGGCCCTGCGGAGGTTGGTTCGGCACGGTCAGATTGCTCCCAGACTAGCAGACGTCAATCTGGACATGATTCAATTGTCTCAGACGAGCGTTGACATTGGTCGAGAGCTCCTCCAGACAATGGGCAGGTTAACTGGTCATGTTGCCGTTCTGACTGCGTTGATCTTGAAGGAGATGCCACAGATGGTTGCGGCAATGCAGAGAATGGCTGATTCCATGGACGCCATACAGCAGGCTATGGTCTCGGGATACGGCACTGCACCCCAAGGTGTCGTAATGCCCTTGTCGACGGATGCGAGTCAGGAGGAAGCAGTTGCTTCTGACTTGGAAGACGTTTCTTTGGAAACATCTTCTCCAGCTTCCATTGTGACTCTGCCACCGCCAGCCCCCACACAGCAGCAGCGCTCGAGGTGCTCTGCTACAAGGCAGCTTGGTGTGGGTTGAATGGGGGCTGTAAGTGGGAGTGGGGGGTTTCAGAGCGGGGTGGGGGGGGGGGTAAAGGCCGGGTGAGGTGTGGCCGCAAGTAGGTGGTTGGGGGGGGGTGGGGAGGGCGGGTGGTGAGACAGTACTTTTTTGTATTTTGTATTGTTTAGTTATTATTGTTATTAATACATTTGTTGACTGTTGGGTGGGTGGGTGTTACATTTATAACCCTGGGGTACCGCAGGGTTCTGTGCTGGGGCCCCAGTTGTTTACATTGTACATTAATGATTTAGACGAGGGGATTAAATGTAGTATCTCCAAATTTGCGGATGACACTAAGTTGGGTGGCAGTGTGAGCTGCGAGGAGGATGCTATGAGGCTGCAGAGTGACTTGGATAGATTAGGTGAGTGGGCAAATGCGTGGCAGATGAAGTATAATGTGGATAAATGTGAGGTTATCCACTTTGGTGGTAAAAACAGAGAGACAGACTATTATCTGAATGGTGACAGATTAGGAAAAGGGAAGGTGCAACGAGACCTGGGTGTCATGGTACATCAGTCATTGAAGGTTGGCATGCAGGTACAGCAGGCGGTTAAGAAAGCAAATGGCATGTTGGCCTTCATAGCGAGGGGATTTGAGTACAGGGGCAGGGAGGTGTTGCTACAGTTGTACAGGGCCTTGGTGAGGCCACACCTGGAGTATTGTGTACAGTTTTGGTCTCCTAACTTGAGGAAAGACATTCTTGCTATTGAGGGAGTGCAGCGAAGATTCACCAGACTGATTCCCGGGATGGTGGGACTGACCTATCAAGAAAGACTGGATCAACTGGGCTTGTATTCACTGAAGTTCAGAAGAGTGAGAGGGGCCCTCATAGAAACGTTTAAAATTCTGACGGGTTAGGACAGGTTGGATGCAGGAAGAATGTTCCCAATGTTGGGGAAGTCCAGAACCAGAGGTCACAGTCTAAGGATAAGGGGTAAGCTATTTAGGACCGAGATAAGGAGAAACTTCTTCACCCAGAGAGTGGTGAACCTGTGGAATTCTCTACCACAGAAAGTAGTTGAGGCCAATTCACTAAATATATTCAAAAGGGAGTTAGATGAAGTCCTTACTACTCGGGGGATCAAGGGGTATGGCGTGAAAGCAGGAAAGGGGTACTGAAGTTTCATGTTCAGCCATGAACTCATTGAATGGCGGTGCAGGCTAGAAGGGCTGAATGGCCTGCTCCTGCACCTATTTTCTATGTTTTCTATGTTTTCTATAAGTGTTTTTGAAAAATTGTTGTTGTTAAACTGTTATATATTACAGTTGTTACTGTTATTTAACAAAATGTTACTGTTGGTGTGGGGTAGATGGGTGTTTATATATTTGTTAAAATTTTTTTTTAAATGTTGTAGTCACTAAATATTTTTATTTAACTTAATATTGTTGTGCAGTGTCTTCCAATAACAGAAAGGTTAAACATCAATACAAGGTTTGCAAACAATGGCCAGGCCAGGCAAGGATGAAACGTAACGTAATGCAACTGTAACTGTCACCAATGTAACTTCACGCAAAATGTTTGTTTATGAGCTGCTGACGCAACAGTTTTGCAGCTGTGTAACTACCACAGGGCTTTTCCTGTGGTCTAGGGTGGGGTGGAGGCATGGCTTCAAGGCTAGCCTGATTGTCTTCCTTGAGGTCCTCGTCCACCTCCTCATCCTTCTCTTCCGCCTCCCCTCTTTCCTGAGGTGGACCAGCAGTCCCATCTGGCAATTCCTGTCCCCTCCTGATAGCTAAGTTATGCAACATGCAGCACACCACAATGAACTCAACGACCTGCTCAGGGTGGTATTGTAAGTCATCTCCTGAGTGGTCCAGGCATTTGAAATTCTGCTTAAGCACTCCAATTGTCTTTTTGACAATATTGCGTGTGGCTATATGGCTTTCGTTGTAGCGCTTCTTGGCTTTTGTCTGGGGATTATGCAGGGAGGTCATGAGCCAGCTGGCATGGCCATATCCTTTATCCCCTAACATCAAACCGTGACCTTGTGGCTGACTCTTAAACAGGTCAGAGACAATGCTCTCATGCAAGATGTGCACATCATGGATGCTCCCTGGAAAGTTTGCATTTACTGCCATGATTATTTGCTTGTGGTCGACAACGAGTTGCACAATCAGGAAGTGGAATCACTTTCGGTTCCGAAACAACTTTGCATCCTGTAAAGGTGCTCACAGGGTGATGTGCATACAGTCTATTGCTCCCTGCACCTTGGGGAAGTTTGCTATTCTTGAGAAACTCAAACCCTCTCAGCCTGTGCCTTCCTGGTCATAGGGAAGTTTATAAAGTCCATCCTGCAAGCGTAAAGGGCTTCAGTCACCTGTTGAATGCAGCAATGTGTGGCGTGCTGAAAGATACCGCAAATGTCGCCAGCTGAGGCCTGAAAGGAGCCCGATGCATAGAAGGAAAGTGCCGCAGTAACCTTGACCTCAACGGGCAGTGCGGTCCTGATGGTGCTGGTAGGCTGCAGATCTCCCTTAATTAGCTGGCATATCTCACTGATGACCTCCTTTCGGAAGCACAGCCTCCTAAGGCACACGTTGGACAAGTCCGTGTATGATTGCTTATCCCTGTAAATGTGTTGGGTGTAAGGTCTCCTCCTCCTTAACAGTCTGCCACCTCTGTGATTGGGCACATAATGCTCTTCAATATACCTTCTCCCATCTCTAGTCTATAGCATGTGAGTAGTCATCAATACTGGCTGAGAAATTACAGGCCCCATTACTGTAAATGCCCTATTATGTGTTCAAAATTATTACATTGTCCTCTTAAAAAAACGCAATAGAAACTTAAAATTCACCACAATGTGATTAGATGTTTGTCAAGAGATTTTAAAACGACCTTAAAAGCACTCACAAATTACTTCAATGCTCCCATGAACTTGAAGCAGCCTTTAATGAAAAGTCCTCCAAATTACAAAATGGCATCCATACAGCTGGGTTAAGGTCAGGTGAGTGCAGCTTTTCTTGAGCGTCTTTTTGAGCGAGCGATCATCTGGGTGGTATTTAGGCATTAGTTTCCATTATACACAGTCTTCTGGATACTGCACGAGTAATGACGTCAGATTTTATTTAAAAAATATGGTCGGGCGGTTCAGCTCATTCCTGGCGTTAATTCTATGCCGAAAGTTACGCCGGCGATAAATGGGCAATAATTGGGCATTAGTTTCCATTTATAATCAAATATGGGTGTTAAACTCAATCTTAGCAGTTAAATGGGCGGTAACTGGGTGATCCCGATGGAAAGTCTAGCCCTATATCTCTATTTATAAAGCCCAGGATCCCTTATGCTTCATTAACTGTGTTGTTAACCTGTCCTGCCACCTTCAAAGATTTGGGTACAAACATCCCCAGGTCGCGCTCTTCTTGAACCCCATTCAAAATTGTACCATTTAGCATGTATTGACTCATTCTTCCTGCCAAAATGTATCACCTCACATTTTTTCAATATTGAATTTCACCTGCCATGTGTCTGCCCATTCCACCAGTCTGTCTATGTGCTCTTGAAGTCTATTACTATACTCCTCACTGTTTACTGCACTTCCAAGTTTCATGTCATCTGCAAAATTCAAAATTGTGCTCTGTATCCCCAAGTCCAAGGCATTAATATATATTAAAATCAGCAGTGTTCCTAGTAATGAACCCTGGGGAGCACCACTGTATACCTCCCTCCAGTCCAAAATACAGCCATTCACCACAACACTCTGCTTTCTATCCCTTTGCCTATTTCATATTCATGCTGCTATTCCCCTTTTAACCCATGCGCTTCAATTATGTTAACAAGCCTATTGTGTGATATTTTATCAAACTCCTTTGAAAGTCCATATACACAACATCAACTGAGATGCCCTCATTCACCCTCTCTATTACTTCATTAAAAAAATTCAAATCAAATTAGTCAAACATGATTTGCCCTTAACAAATCTGTGCTAATTCTCCTTTATTAGTCGGTGCTTGTCCTAGTGGCTGTTAATTTTCTCCCAGATTACTGTTCCTCCTGAGTGCAGAGAAGGTTTAGGGCAGACCTAATTCAAAATTATGAGGGGTTTTGATAGAGCAAGTAGAGAGAAACAATTTCCTCTGGCAACAGTGTTGTAGATTTAAAATAATTGTCAGAAAAGTTAGAGGAGAAATGAGGAGAAATTTCTTCACGTCGAGGATTGTGAAGATCTGGAACGTATTACCTGAAAGGGTGGTGGAATCAGATTCCATCGGAACTCTTAAAAAGCAATGGGGAGAAATTGGGCTCTGTCACGTCCATTTTTTAGGTGCTATGCGGCCTTCTAACGCTCAAAAATGTCATCCGAAATGTACGTTCATTCAACGGGAAATTTTTGTCCGCCATGGGGTTTGTGCGCATGCACCTAAAGACTGCCGGCAGCATGCAGAGCAGGCAGATTATGACATGAATCAGTGTGCAACGCTGATTTGATGCCAGCACTGCCATTTTTGAATGCCACGCTCCAGCCTATTTCCTCTCTCAACAGTGCACAGCTGTACACGTATTAATCATAATCATCATCATCATCATAGGCAGTCCCTCGGAATCGAGGAAGACTTGCTTCCACTCTCAAAGTGAGTTCTCTGGTGGCTGAAACAGTCCAATAAGAGAGCCACAGACTCTGTCACAGGTGGGACAGATATTCGTCGAGGGAAGGGGTGGGTGGGGCTGGTTTGCCGCGAACTCCTTCCGCTGTCTGCGCCTGATCTCTTCACGCTCTTTGCGTTGAGCCTCGAAGAATTCACTTTCTCCACCTCGGGCAGTCTTCGGCCAGGGCCTCCCAGATGTCAGTGGTGATGTTGCACTTTACCAGGGAGGCTTTGAGGATGAAGGATCCCCCCAACAGCACTATTTAAAGGGATCATGAGTTACTTACAGCTTAGTTGCTGGATTATTTCTTGTGGCTGCTGGTGCAATTGTCTGCGTTTTTGGAGCTTTTCATACTTGTCTGATGTTTCAATGGTCTGGCTGGTGCTGAAGTACTTTTTTGTTGATTTTGAAGCTTCTGCTGAAGCAAGTTGCTTCCAGACATGGGTGGCCTGCTAGGCCTTTCTCTTGGAATTGTGCATGATTGGGAGAATGAAGAGAGGCCACGCAGAGCAGGACAAGTTTCTAGAAGAGAGAGGAGAAGAAAGGGGAGAAAGGTTCTCAGCAGGAGGCCATATCCGCTTTCGGGAGCAATTCTCTTACCTTAACTTCAGTGAGGACCAATGCTTGAGACGTCTTCACTTCACTAAACAGGTCATGACTGAAATCTGCCAACTGCTGCAGCCACAACTCCAACCTCAAAGCAGGATAAAGACAGCATTGCCTTTAGCTGTGAAGGCGACCGCGGCCATGAACTTTTATACGCAGGCTCGTTCCAGGCTGCTGCTGGAGATATAAACAACATCTCACAGTTTGCAGTACACTGCTGCATAAGGGAGGTCACTGAGGATTTCTATTCAGAGTGACAGCTTCATTCCATTCCTTCTCTCCAGAGACACGCACAAGGGTTTGCACAGATTGGTGCAGGGTACCATTGACTATGTGCACATTGCCTCATGTTAACTCTGCCATTTTCATGAACCGTATGGGACCACTTGTTCCATAATAGAAAGGTTGGGCTCCAAGCTCTGCACAAAGCCCTGTGTCAGGTTGATGCTGGGCTCCTCCATGCTTAAATAAGGAATGTGGGATTCTTTCCTTTATTAGCCGAGGTATAGAATATAAGAGCAGAGAGGTTATGCTTGAACTGTATAAAGCATAAGTTAGGCCACAGCTAGAGTACTGCATACAGTTCTGGTCACCACATTACAGGAAAGATATAAGAACATGAGAAATAGGAGCAGGAGTAGGCCATATGACCCCTCGAGCCTGCTCCGCCATTTAATACGATCATGGCTGATCCAATCGCGGACTCAGGTCCACTTCCCTGCGTGCTCCCCATAACCCCTCATCAGTTAAGAATTTTTTTTTTAAGTCATAATGAAATCTTGAGAAATCACAAAGGATTCCCTTGGTAAGAAATCATTGCGATCGAACAAAACTGGCTCCTGACGGTCCGCGTTGCTGAGTTGGAGCTGAGGGTGGATTTACTCTGGAGCATCCATGATGCTGAGAATGACGTGAGTAGCATGTGTAGCAAGTTGGTCTTACCGCAGGTGAAGGGTCCACAGCCAGTTAAGGAATGGATGAACAGCAGGAAGGTAGTGCAGAGGTCCCCTGCGGTCATCCCCCTGCAAAACAGATACACCGCTTTGGGTACTGTTGAGGAGGATGACTCATCAGGGGAGGGCAGCAGCAGCCAAGTTCATGGCACCGTGGCAGGCTCTGCTGCACAGAAGGGTGGGAAAAAGAGTGGGAGAGCTATAGTGATAGGGTACTCTATTGTAAGGGGAATAGATAGGAGTTTCTGCGGCCGCAACCGAGACTCCAGGATGGTATGTTGCCTCCCTGGTGCAAGGGTCAAGGATGTCTCGAAGCGGCTGCAGAGCATTCTGGAGAGGGAGGGTGAACAGCCAGTTGTCGTGGTACATGTAGGTACCAACGATATAGGCAAGAAGTGGGAAGAGGTCCTACAAGCTGAACTTAGGGAGCTAGAAGTTTAATTAAAAAGTAGGACCTCAAAGGTAGTAATCTCTGGATTGCTACCAGTGCCATGTGCTAATCAGAGTATAGGGAGCAGGATAGTTAGAATAAATACGTGGCTTGAGCAGTGGTGCAAGAGGGAGGGATTCAAATTCCTGGGACATTGGAACCAGTTCTGGGGGAAATGAGACCTGTACAAAAGGGATGGTCTGCACTTGGGCAGGACTGGAACTGATGTCCTAGGGGTAACATTTGCTAATGCATTTCGGGAGTGTTTAAACTAATATGACAGGGGGATGGGAACCTATGTAGCAGGATAGGGCAAAGTCAGAAATATGGAGTCAGAAACAGATGGTAGAAAGGTAAAAAGCAATAGTGGAAGGCCGAGTAAACAAAGACAAGAAACAAAAAGGGCTACACTACATCATAATTCTAAAAGGACAAAGGGTGTTAAAAAAACAAGCCTGAAGGCTTTGTGTCTTAATGCAAGGAGTATCTGTAATAAGGCGGATATATTAACTGTGCAAATAGATGTTAACGGATATGATGTGATTGGGATTACGGAGACGTGGCTCCAGGATGATCAGGGCTGGGAACTCAACATCCATGGGTATTCAACATGCAGGAAGGATAGAATAAAAGGAAAAGGAGGTGGGGTAGCATTGCTGGTTAAAGAGGAGATTAATGCAATATTTAGGAAGGACATTAGCTTGGATGATGTGGAATCTATATGGGTAGAGCAGCAGAACACCAAAGGGCAAAAAAAGTTAGTGGGAGTTGTGTACAGACCTCCAAACAGTAGTAGTGATGTTGGGGAGGGCATCAAACAGGAAATTAGGGGTGCATGCAATAAAGGTGCAGCGGTTATCATGGGTGACTTTAATATGCATATAGATTGGGCTAACCAAACTGGAAGCAATAAGGTGGAGGAGGATTTCCTGGAGTGCATGAGGGATGGTTTTCTAGACCAATATGTCGAGGAACCAACTAGGGGGGAGGCCATCTTAGACTGGGTGTTGTGTAATGAGAGAGGATTAATTAGCAATCTCGTTGTGTGAGACCCCTTGGGGAAGAGTGACCATAATATGGTGGAATTCTGCATTAGGATGGAGAATGAAACAGTTAATTCAGAGACCATGGTCCAGAAATTAAAGAAGGGTAACTTTGAAGGTATGAGGCGTGAATTGGCTAGGATAGATTGGCGAATGATACTTAAGGGGTTGACAGTGGATGGGCAATGGCAGACATTTAGAGACCGCATGGATGAACTACAATAATTATACATCCCTGTCTGGCGTAAAAATAAAAAAGGGAAGGTGGCTCAACCGTGGCTATCAAGGGAAATCAGGGATAGTATTAAAGCCAAGGAAGTGGCATACAAATTGGCCAGAAATAGCAGTGAACCTGGGGACTGGGAGAAATTTAGAACTCAGCAGAGGAGGACAAAGGGTTTGATTAGGGCAGGGAAAATAGAGTACGAGAGGAAGCTTGCAGGTAACATTAAGACGGACTGCAAAAGTTTCTATAGATATGTAAAGAGAAAAAGGTTAGTAAAGACAAACGTAGGTCCCCTGCAGTCAGAATCAGGGGAAGTCATGATGGGGAACAAAGAAATGGCAGACCAATTGAACAAGTACTTTGGTTCGGTATTCACTAAGGAGGACACAAACAACCTTCCGGATATAAAAGGGGTCAGAGGGTCTAGTAAGAAGGAGGAACTGAGGGAAATCCTTATTAGTCGGGAAATTGTGTTGAGGAAATTGATGGGATTGAAGGCCGATAAATCCCCAGGGCCTGATGGGCTGCATCCCAGAGTACTTAAGGAGGTGGCCTTGAAAATAGCGGATGCATTGACAGTCATTTTCCAACATTCCATAGATTCTGGATCAGTTCCTATGGAGTAGAGGGTAGCCAATGTAACCCCACTTTTTAAAAAAAAAAGGAGGGAGAGAGAAAACAGGGAATTATAGACCGGTCAGCCTGACATCAGTAGTGGGTAAAATGATGGAATCAATTATTAAGGATGTCATAGCAGCGCATTTGGAAAGAGGTGACATGATAGGTCCAAGTCAGTATGGATTTGTGAAAGGAAAATCATGCTTGACAAATCTTCTGGAATTTTTTGAGGATGTTTCCAGTAGAGTGGACAAGGGAGAACCAGTTGATGTGGTATATTTGGACTTTCAGAAGGCTTTCAACAAGGTCCCAGACAAGAGATTAATGTGCAAAGTCAAAGCACATGGGATTGGGGGTAGTGTGCTGACATGGATTGAGAACTGGTTGTCAGACAGGAAGCAAAGATTAGGCGGAAATGGGTACTTTTCAGAATGGCAGGCAGTGACTAGTGGGGTACCGCAAAGTTCTGTGCTGGGGCCCAAGCTGTTTACATTGTACATTAATGATTTGGACGAGGGGATTAAATGTAGTATCTCCAAATTTGCGGATGACACTAAGTTGGGTGGCAGTGTGAGCTGCGAGGAGGATGCTATGAGGCTGCAGAGTGACTTGGATAGGCTAGGTGAGTGGGCAAATGCATGGCAGATGAAGTATAATGTGGATAAATGTGAGGTTATCCACTTTGGTGGTAAAAACAGAGAGACAGACTATTATCTGAATGGTGACAGATTAGGAAAAGGGAAGGTGCAACGAGACCTGGGTGTCATGGTATATCAGTCATTGAAGGTTGGCATGCAGGTACAGCAGGCGGTTAAGAAAGCAAATGGCATGTTGGCCTTCATAGCAAGGGGATTTGAGTACAGTGGCAGGGAGGTGTTGCTACAGTTGTACAGGGCCTGGGTGAGGCCACACCTGGAGTATTGTGTACAGTTTTGGTCTCCTAACTTGAGGAAGGACATTCTTGCTGTTGAGGGAGTGCAACGAAGGTTCACCAGACTGATTCCGGGATGGCGGGACTGACATATCAAGAAAGACTGGATCAACTGGGCTTGTATTCACTGGAGTTCAGAAGAATGAGAGGGGATCTCATAGAAACTTTAAAATTCTGACGGGTTTAGACAGGTTAGATGCAGGAAGAATGTTCCCAATTTTGGGGAAGTCCAAAACCAGGGGTCACAGTCTAAGGATAAGGGGTAAGCCATTTAGGACCGAGATGAGGAGAAACTTCTTCACCCAGAGAGTGGTGAACCTGTGGAATTCTAAAGTTGTTGAGGCCAATTCACTAAATATATTCAAAAAGGAGTTAGATGTAGTCCTTACTACTAGGGGTATGGCGAGAAAGCAGGAATGGGGTACTGAGGTTGCATGTTCAGCCATGAACTCATTGAATGGCGGTGCAGGCTCGAAAGGCCGAATAGCCTACTCCCGCACCTATTTTCTATGTTTCTATCTATCTATGTATACAAACCACTTGCCTGTTGTCTCCAGGAATTTTCTGCTATCTGTAGGTTTTTAAAATCCTACAGTAACAATTTTACTCACCCCCAGCAATTTATTCGTGTGTTACATGGGTGCTGCACTTCTGGTCTATCATTCAATAATTAAATGAATGCAATTTCCAGTGAGGTTAGTGGCAAAATGCATCAGGACTGTCCTGCCATCATTATTGCTGCACATCACGATCTGTATATTTAACTGATTCTTAGAGCAAAGAGATAGGAACCATGGAGTGCACGGTGAGGGCCTTTAAATGGATTATGGGCAAATAGGCTGTTCAAACCCTCCCCCCCCCCCACTCCCCCACCCCACCCCACCCCTCCCCAAAACCTCTGATTTTTAAAAATCGGACCATTCCTTCTTTCGAAAGAACATTCCTTCGATCATTTGATAGAACACAGAAACAATGGAAGTTGCTCCAGAACTAGTCAGTTCCACAATTCAACCAGTGAAAACCAATTATTTGGGCTTGCGCTTTTAAACGTTCACCAGGATATTGCAATCAATAGTCAGGACATTATTGATCAAGCAGCAACTCGTGACTCTCTGCTTTAGAGTTTGTGTCCGACAAGACTTTTTTCTTTTCATTTGCTTCATTTGAATTGCTAGATTAATGGAAGTAATAATCTTTCTATTTGAACCTTATTGTGACATTTCTATTAGCAAGCTCGTATCCAAACACCCCCGGGGAAAAAGTCCTGCCAACACCACTGGACCTCTACAGACAGAAACGGACACAAACTCTAAAGAACAGAGTCACGAGTTGCTGCTCGATCAATAATGTCCTCACTATTGGCAGTTAAAGAAGCCAGCAATAAAAAAATAAAGTAATATACTCGTAAATAGTCTTTCACAAAAACAATTAGCTGAAACAAAATCACTCTTTGAAATTGATACCCCTATGCTTTGGCAGTGGCTGTGATTTGTTTTGATATTGCTGAGTGCCCTCATGCATCGGATGCCTGCTAATTGGGTCAATGCCGTTCAGCAGACCACACACATGTGAAGTGGATGCATAGAGTGCAAGGTACTGAGTGCCCATTTTTATTTCTATAGTGAAAATGATTCTATTTCAAGGAACGTGGAGTCTCGGGCTGCTGTATATCAGGCGAAACATAAATTAAGGTTCATTGGCCCACGCAAGCACACACACACAGTAGCTATACAGGGCTAGAGTTTCCCTAACCTGTTTTTCTGGCGCCCTCACTCGAGGTGCGCCGTTTTTGTCCGTCTCTAAGCGCGCCGAAAAAGACGTCCGTATTCTGGCCACTCTCCAGTCTATCCTCAGTCGTGGCGCAGCGTGGCCCAATGGATTGGGGATGGAGCCAGGTCCCGGCGCTGCAAACAGTGCTGGGACATGTGCACATGCGCGCTGCAGCTGTGTGGGAGGGGCCCGAAGCAAGCCGTCCCTAGCCCTGGCTGAGTGAGCTCCTCATCAGCGGCCCGCTGCGTTCCGTAAGGTAGGACTTCTATTTTTTATTTGTTATTTACTGATTGATTTTGGTGCTTTAGGTGCAGGGTTCCTTCTATTTTATTTGTTAATTAATTGCTTATTACTTTTGTGCTTTGTTTGGTGCTTGGTGGTGCTTTAAATGTAGTTACTTGCACCGATTCCTTAACATTAGGTAAGGTTTTTCTGTGCGGACAGAAGGGATAACATACGCTGATCTAAGTTAGTTTGGACCAACTATTTGCTGGCCAAATGCCTAAAACAGGGGTAAGTGGCTGGGAATGCCCCTTTTTGAAAAAAAAATTAACTAAAAAAAAAACGAACTAACTCACTTACACTGGCACAAATTAAATGGCCAGAATTGCAACTAAAGAGATAGTCCATAAAAATCAAGTTGCTCCAAAAAAAAGGAGCAACTCCTGGGGAAACTAAGTTTCAAATTACTGTGTTATGAAGGTGATAATACTGTAAAAGTATTATACCACTGGCAGCTATTTCCCCTAGCAGAGAGGTCAATAACTAGGAGGCATAGAATTAAAGTCATTGGTAGACAGATTAGAGGGGAGTTGAGGAGAACTTTTTTCACCCAGAGGCTGATTGGGGTCTGGAACTCACTGCATGAAAAGGTGGTAGAGGCAGAAACTCTCATCACATTTAAAAAGTACTTGGATATGCACTTGAAGTGCTGTAACCTACAAAGCTATGGACCAAGAGCTGGAAAGTGGGATTAGGCTGGATAGCTCCATTTCGGCTGGCATAGACACAATGGGTGGAACGGCCTCCTTTTGTGCCGTACATTTCTATGATTCTTTGCTCCTTGACATTAAACGCAAGCTTTCTGGCAGGCTTTCCAGTGCATCAAATATTAGGTTATGTACACGAATCAGCCTTCTTCTGCAGCCTGGCCCAACAACATCCTCATCTGACTCCTCTGCTGTAAAACTATTGTGCAGCTTTGCTCTCCAGCAACCTGGCACCTGCCCTAACCTTTCACCTTGCCTTGGCTCCTGTGCACTTGTGCCCATTGTCTCACCATGTGCAGATCCCTCCCCTATTCTAGTCTCTAAAATACATGCAGTGCTAGTTTTTTAGTTGGTAGCTGCGAGTGCAAGATCCAGTGATTGTGTCTCAATACTTTCACCATCTTCTTCCTCTACTGACTGAGAAGGCTATAGATCTTGCCTATCTGAAATCAAAAAGAGTCAAGGGTTGGGTTGTGGTGAAGGGAGAGCAGAAAGTATGAAGTGCATGCTTGCACCATCTGCAGCTTCTAAATCAGAAGAGATGGAGGGATGAGGGAAGGATGATTAGATATGCAGATACCCTCATCATCGATCACTTCAGCCCTGCCAGTAGCCATGGTCTCAGTGATGCCCCTTCCCATGATGGCCAGCACTGTCTCCTCCATGGGGGTTAAATCATGCAGGTATGCTTGTCCTCCTCCTTTGCTGCTGTCTGCTGTTATGAACCACCCTATTCTACAAGAAAGAGGCGAGTGTGTTAGTGTGTGTCCTGCAATAGGTTTGGATGATGTGGCTGTCATGGTTGAATAGCTGCCAGTGTATGAGAGCTGTGCATTGTGGGTGGAAGGCTTGCAACAGTGCTAAGTGTTTGAGGGTGAGGTAAAACATATGAATTGAAGGTTTGAGTACTGATTGTAGAGATTGTTGGTAGATGGGTGATGGGGATGTAGTGAATTGAGCAGTGGATGAGGCGAATGGTGCAGTTGGTAAGATGTGCCATTTAAGGTGAACTCACTCACCATGACACCTCATGGGACTTCTTCCTGCATTTCATCCATGTTCTTGAAGCAACATTCCTGGCAGTGACCTCTGCCATTACTTCTTCCCACTGCCTCCTGAGCATCTGTCTGGAGGGCCTCCTGTTCCCCTGCAGATACAGGATGTCTCTTCTCCTTGCCACTCCTTCCATCAAGATCTTCAGTGCAGTGTCTGAAAACCTTGGTGCACACTCTCTCGCATGTTCAGCTATTGCTCAAAATATCAGACCACAGAATAAGTTTTCAAAAAACTCCCACGATTTATTGCAGCCACAATGCACCTCCCTTTTAAGAGGTGCAGGCTGCCTTTAAGGAGCGCTCGGCACTCATGATATCGGGCCCCATGCTGACATGTGTAGCCAATGAACAGCATGTATAGTACTGCGGATTGCACACAGCAATCTTGTAACACAGCAAACAACATGAACTTACCGTACTGCCTGCAACGTAATGAACGGATGCGAGTTAATCTGAGGTTAGCCAATTTCTTCCCCATTGGACATGTACTTGAAGAGGACTAATTTTCAGGGTTATGGTGAATAATCTGGGTGTGGGACTAAATTGGACAGCTCTTTCATAGAGCCAGTACGGGGGTGATGGGCCGAATGGCCTCGCTCTGTGCTGTAAGATTCTACGATTCTATAATTGCAGTAAGTCCTGTCTCTTAACTCCCTGCAAGATTTTTACAGGCCATTTTTACTGTATATCTGACTTTTAATATGTTAATCAATTCAGGATCATTTAGTCTGAACGTGCTGGTTTTGGGAATATATTTATAGTGAATCTCTGCATTATACATTTAAAGGTGTTTCACTTGTCTCCATTACAAGTGTTGTACAACTGCCCCTAAGTTATTTGCTTCAGCTGCTCCTTCATTTCATCAAAATTTAAAGTCATGCACCTAACGTTTGGTCTTAGGTATTTTTGATATTCAGATCATGTTATACTTTATCTTTCTGTGGTTGCTTTCCCTCAAGAGTGCTACAACTTCCATGTCGTATACATTTCCTGGGCCATTCATGAATATAAGATCAGGATGAACATTAAGTCTCATGGTTCCTTGATGCAGGGGGTCAAGAAGCAATCGTGCACAACATCAACCAACTCTGACTCCAAACATTTGGGCTTTCCCAGTTGATATTAGGCTGAATTAAGTTTCCCTTTCAAATTACTTGCATATTTTTACATACCCTTCCTATTTTCACATACCCTTCCTATTTTCACATACCCTCCCTAGCTCTTCGTAGAGCTAATTGTCCCCTTTGTATGCTGGACTGGAGGTACATTAAATTTCCCAGTGTTAATTTAGGATTTTCTACACTAAAGATGACTAACCAGATTAGTTAATTTTGTGACTTTCTTCCTCCCACAGAATGTACCTCCTAGGTATCCCTGACATCTGGCTCCTTCTTTTTGTCCAGTCTGCCTTATCTAAACATTGTAAACCCCTGAATGTTATTTTCATTTTCACACTCTGTACTTACCCATGTTTCTGATATTCCCACCACATCATAGCTCCGGAATACCACAACAGCATCCAGTTGTGACATTACAGCACTTCCTCAGTACTGCACTGAAGTGTCAACCTAGATTATGTACTGAATTCCTGGGTTTGGGTTCATAAGCCACAACCTTCTGATCAGAGATGAGAGTGTTACCAAATGAGTCAAAAACCGAGACAGAAACTTACCAAACTGGTCATCCCTACACTGAAAGAGTAGATTTCCAACAATATCCTGCTGATTTAAAATGAACTGCAAATCTGATTCACAGGGTGGTAACAACGCTGAGTTTCATCTCTTTAATCAGGCTCTGTATTTAGTATGAGCAGATGGGGAAGGGTCAGTCAGTCCCACACCCTCACTGCATAATATTAAATAAGTGGAAAAACAACAGGACCAACACACAAGGTCTTTCTTTATTACTTAATCCTGTGAAATTCCTTACCTCATAGGGTTATAACCAACAATACATGTGGAAACGTAACAAACTATTAAAGGACCACATACCTGTGTTACACATACAAGACCAAGGACATAAAATAACAAGCAAAGACCAGTTGTCAGATGAAGGCGCTTTGATCGCAGAAACTTAGGGAACTGGTCCAGCAGGATTGTTATAATTGTTTTTGATGAAACGAAAAGTGAAATGAGATCAGTAATTAATGAATAATTTACACAGTCCCAGAGAACCCCATCACTGGAGAGACCAAAGCCCTGCAGACCAGAGGAGTAGATGAGGACAGCTTCCTCTAGCCATGAGTCCGCTCTCTGAATCATGGATTTTACCCCCTCCCATTCCTGTTACTCTGTTTTGTGGGAAACTTTTGGGGATGTATCTCAAACTGAATAATTATTATCCTTAGACACCCAGTGCAGCAATACCTGGACACAAGCTGAGAAATGTGAGTTTGGGAAAAAGAACAAGGAAAGGAATTATAACCTGAACAGTGAGGTTCAAAACCATTGCAATAAAAATCTAACAAAAATTTTATTATGAACTCTTCCAGATGTTGGAGTGACATTCCCCTTAATGTTACTTTACTGCCAGTGTTAACCCATTTAAAACAAACAGGTTGATGCTCCATTAAGACAGTGAGCAGAGAATTGTCACAAAGGAACATTGCGCATTCATCCACTAATATCACCAACAGTAATTTCTCACATATTATAAATATAATAATTTACATCACTTCTTTTTATAAAACTGGAAATGGATTGGTTAAATGAAGTGATGTCATTCTTACCTACAGCTGCAAACTGACTGTCGAGTCCCAGGGTGATCAGCATGAAGAAAAATAAAATGGACATAAAGGTGCCCACGGCAACTGTGCAAGAGCCTCTGGGTTGGCAATGAAAGCCAATCCGAAACCTAAACAGCGGATGTAATTGAAATGGTGCAATTAATGGTACTTAAAAGAAAAACACACTAACCTGGTTATTTAATTAAGACCAATAATTCATTTAGAATCCAGATTGTCAACATTGATCAAAATTTGGTAAATGGATCATTGTATTTTTGTTATAATGATGCAATAATATGAATTTATACTATGGTCCGATCTTATTTTCGGGGCGCGTTCAGTGTGTGTGTGTGTGTGTGGGAGGGTTGAAGTTGGGAACGGGAAACCTGAACGTTCTGCAGTTGTCATTAAGTCTGTGATTTTACGAACATCCGCGGGTCCGTGGCGGGCGACGTCGGTGGCGGGTCTCCATCCCGGCCTCGGAAATGAATTTCCTTAGATTGGGCTTGTTAAGCTCGCCCATTAGAGAAAGCGGGTCTGGTGACATCATTTGATGACATGTCATCAGCTGGTTTGCTTAAAGGGACCATGGTCAAATTTATTTTGACATTTGTGCTGTCAGTGTTCTACAGCATTGACGTGTTGCAAACACTGACAAGCACTGCACAGAGGTGCACGGCTGCACCGAGGCTCTCCCATGACTCCCTCCATGTGTTTATAGAGGGAGTCACAGTGCACAGGGAGGTCCTCTTCCCTTCCAATGGGCAGAAGAGGCCTCCCCAGGAGATCAACAAAGCCTGGTTGCACATTGCAGAGGAAGGCACAAGCAAGGATGTGATCAGGAGGACCTTGGTGCAGTGCCACAAATGTTTCAATGATCTCAGTAGATCACAAAATGTTAGCACAAAGCCACACTCAACCTCATCCTGCTGTGCCTCTCATCACATCCCCATCACTCTGCCTTCCCTACCCTACTCCTACACATCCTTACTCACATCAATTTACCTTGCACCTCCACCCATTCCTCTCTATCTATATTATCACATCCCACCTCACTTAACACCCTCACACTCACCCTCAACACCCTCACACTCATCCTCATCTAAGTTCAATCATATCAACTAACAACACATAAGGGTAGGCACTTGGGTGTTTTATGCAATGTTCATGTAAAGTTTCTGTTAATGTGGTGTTAAACATTGAACCCTTTTAATTTCAACACTTTGCATTCTTGGACAGATTTGTGTACACCTTTGGAAGTGGCTCAGTGAATTGCAGTGAATGGTGAGACATAACGGTACCCTCTGCAATGGTGAAAGGAATAGCTTTGGCACTGTAGGGACGCTTTATGATGTTGGTGCCAACCTGGCTCATCATGTGGCAACCAGGGTGTACAGGGTTACGTGAAGTAAATGTGGTCCTGGTAAGGCCATCCCCTGGCCTCCTGGGCAGCAATGTGATCAGGTGCTGATGCCCTCTGTCCTGTGCAGCATAAGTTGATTGAGGAGAAGGTTGGTGTTGTTATTGGTGCTGCTGATGTGCCTGGTGCTCGTGGTAAGATTCTGAGGACCAAGTTGAGAGAGTATAAAGAGCACCCATGCTGATGGAATAGATGGAAGGTGAAGTAGAGATGACTGAAATGATCTGTCAATGGTGAGAGAGGTAATGAAGTCAGACTAGATGGGGACTTATGTAACGACTTCAGTATAGTGAATTTGTTGTGGAAATGTAGTGAGGAAGAGCTTGTGGCTGAGGGAAAATATCTCTGAAGGTGGAAGCTTTAACGACATTTGAATCTGTCAACTCAACAGCTGATTGTATGGCTACTGACCTCCTGCCTCAGTTAAACAGACATGGCCCAGCAACAGAGCGAAACCCGTGGGCAAGCTGTCAAATTCAAAATCATTGTTAAGTGGCTGTAAACAAGCCACTAATCATTTAAATTGGCTCCCCTGCCTGTCGAGTCTGCTCTGCACTGGCAGACCCAACATTGGGAAGGCAAGTGTGCGCTACCCGCTGTCAAAAATATCAAATTGCACATCCGACCCACCACCGATCATACCTGCTGACACCCTGTAAAATTCTGGCCTTATTTTTGTCTATAGGTTTCCCACCCACAAGACAGGCAGGCTGCTCTTTGGTTGAAAAAGCCTGCAGCACAATGCAGCCTAGCTGGGCTGGGAGCAGGTAAATCTAGTGGATGGGAGAGGTCATGGGAGCGTGGGTGGGTCCGATTGTGGGGGGACCAATCGCAGTGGTTGAGCGGGGGGGTGGTCAGATGGTGGTCGGGGGGGCCGGATCACAGAGGTGCCGATCGCAATGGCGGGGGCGGGGTCAGGTGGTGGTCAGGGGAGCAAATGGTTATCGGGGTGATTGCGGGAGTTCTAATCACAGTGGATGGGGGGGTGGCCAGATGGTCGGGGAGGCCGATTGCGGGGCTCTGATCGCAGTGGGGGGGGGGGGGGAGGGCGGTCATGTGGTGGTCGGGGGGCCGGATCATGGGGGAACCAATCGCAGTGGGTGGGGGCCGTAGGTAGTGGTGGTCGGTGAAGCCAATCACGGGAGGACCGATCGCAATGGGGGGGGGGTGGGTGGGCGGGCGGTGGTCAGACGGTGGTCGGCGATGCTGATCACAGAGGGAACAATCGCAGTGGGTGGGGGAGCAGGCGGTCAGATGGTGGTTGGGGGGGAGGAGATCCGATCACAGGGGACCAATCGCAGTGGGTGGGGGAGGAGGCGGTCAGATGGTGTTTGGGGGGGAGGGGATCCGATCACAGGAGTACTGATCGCAGTGCGTGGCGGGGTGGTCAGATGGTGGTAGCGGCGGTCCGATTACAGCAGGTGAGGAGGGGGGAGGGCAGACAGATCATTGCGGCGTTTATAGGTAAACTTACTGGGACTGGAGGAAATGTTCCTGCTCTTCCTGACCCACAAGCAGTGCTTTAAAGGCACTTATCTGATGGATTCAGCCTTCATGCCTGCTTTCACCTGCCGGGTTTTGCAAGATCATGGAAATCCACCTGACTGTGGTTAGAAATAGATTCACTGTTAAAATGACGGCATATAGCCTCATTAAAATATTTAAATGACCAACCTGCCTCCTGAGAGTGGATTGGTCGCCTGGCCCTCGCTCCGCCTCCATTAAAACCGGAAGTGACCGGGTTTGATGCGGGTTGAGTTCCTGTTTCAGATTTGTAGCTTTTTAACCTCCCACCCGAAACAAACTCCTCTGATTTTTGGGGTTATAATTCCCCCCGTCACTGACTCAATGGCTGGAATTTTCTGAAGGGAGGCGGGTTGGGAAGTGGGGGCCACCGAGGTGAGTGTTTCCCGCAGGCCTTAATCGCAGGGCCTGATTTGCATGTATGACCTCGGATTCCTGCCCGCAGCCAGCCAGATTGAGAGGTTGGCTGTCTGGCTGCAGATGGGTAAACCTCAGATGCGAGGGAGTCAGTCCTGGGGAGGGATCGCGGGGGCGGCACGGTCGGAGATTGTGGAGGGGGGAGGGATCGAGGATGGCACGGTCAGGGATTGTCTAAGGGGGAGGGGGTCGAGGGCGGAATGGTCGGGGATCGTGGGGTCGAGGGCGGTATGGTCGGGATCATGGGGAGGTCAGGGGCAGCAAGGTCGGGGAATGTCGAGATGTCAGGAATTGGGGGGGGTGGGGGTGGCGCGGTTGGTGTTCGGATCAGCACAGTGCTAGATCAGAGATTGGGTGGTGAGTTGGGGATCGTGGGGGTGGGGTAGGTAGGGATAGAGGATCAATCGAGATAGATATAAAGCCACGTGTCTCCTGGTTGCAGCAGTCCCTGCCTCGGTTTAACTGCCGGGTTTCACGAATTATGTGAAATCTGTCCACAGGCAGTTAAATTCAAAATGCAGGTGGAAAAAGAGGTTGCCTGCCTCATTACAATATTTAAATTAAGGTACTGCCCACTGGGAGCAGGTTGAGTGCCTGGCCCCCCCGTCCAACCTTCATTTCACTTTCGTTAAAATCGGAAGTGGGCAGTTTGGAGGCGGGATCAGGTCGGAAATCCCATTTTTTACAATGCTCTAGACTCCAAACCCACCCATTTTTTTAGGGGACAATTCCGGCCTTTATTATGTATTGATAATATAAAACATAGAATCTTAGAATAGTGCAGCATAGAAGGAGGTCATTCAGCCTATCGAGTTTGCACCAGCTCCTTTGACGAGCAATCCAGTTAGCTCCACTCATCTGCTCTTTCTCATGTTCCTGCAATTTTTTTTCCTTCAAGTAATTACCCAATTTCCTTTTGAAGGCTACTATTGAATCTTTGTGCACCACTCTATCACTCATTGCATGGAAAAGTTTTTTCCTCGTGTTGCCTGTTTCTTTTGCCAATCACCTCAAATCCGTGACTTCTGGTTATCGAATCTTCAGCCAGCCATTGGAAATAGTATCTGTTTACTTAGTCTATCTAAACCCTTCATCAAATTTCCTCTGAGCCTTCTCTGCTCTAAGAAGAACAACCCCAGATTCTCCATTCTATCCACATAACCGTAATCCCTCATCCCTGGAACCATTCTGGTAAATCTCATCTGTACCATCTCCAAAGCCTTCACATCCTTCCTAAAGTGTGGTGCCCAGAATTGGACACAATACTCCAGCTGGGGCCGAACTAATGTGCTATATAGGTTTAGTATAATATTCCTCTACTTATAAAGCCCATGATCCCATATGTTTTATTAACTGCTTTGTTAACCTGTCCTGCCAGCTTCAAAGATTTCTGCACAAACATCCCCAGGTCTCTCTGTTCTTACACCCCCTTTAAAATTGTACCTTTTATCATGTATTGTCTCCTCATTCTTCCTGCCAAAATGTATCACCTTACACTTCTCTGCATTGAATTTCATCTGCCATGTGTCTGCCCATTTCACCAGCCTGACTATGTCCTATTGAAGTCTATTTCTATACTCCTCACTATTTACTACACGCCCAAGCGTCATGCCATCTGCAAATTTCAAAATTGTGCCCTGTACCCCCAAGTCCAAGTCATTAATGTATATCAAAATCCTTCAGGAGTAGAAGCATGTCTTCCTCGATTCCGAGGGACTGCCTATGATGATGATGATGAACCCTGGGAAACACCACTGCATACCCACCTCCAGTCCAAAATATACCCATTCACCACAACTTTGTTTTCTATCTCTTAGTCAGTTTTGTATCCATGCTGCTACTACTCTTTTGATCCCATGAGCTTCAATTTTGTTAACAAGCCTATTACGTGGTACTTGAACAAACGCCTTTTGAAATTTCATATACACAGCATCAACTGCACTGCCCTTATCCACCTTCTCTGTTACCTCATTAAAAAACTCTATTCAGTTAGTCAAACATGATTTGTCCTAAACAAATCCATGCAGGCTCTCTTGTCCATGCTTTTCCAAGTGGCTGTTAATTTTCTGTGATTACAGTGTCTAAAAGCTTCCCCACCACCAACATTTAACTGTCTGGCCTGTAATTGCCAGGTTTACCCTTCTCCCCTTCTTTGAACAAGAGTGTAACATTTGCAATCCTCCAGTCTTCTGACATCATCCCTGTATCTAAGCAGGATTGGAAGATTGTGGCCAGCACATCAGCAATTTCTACCCTTACTTCCCTCTGCAACCGATGATGTGTCCCATCCAGACTGGGTGACTTCTCTGCTTTAAGTACTTCCAGTCCTTCTCGTACTTCCTCTTAATCTATTCATATCTTATCCAGTATCTTGACAACCTCCTCAGATAAAGTAGCATTGGCAAAATCCTCTTCCTTGGTAAACACTGATACAAAGTATTTGTCTAGTAACTCAACCGTATCTTCTGCCTCCAACAATAGATCTCCATGTTGGTCCCTAGTCAGCCCCACAGCTCCTCTGCCAACCCTTTTACTGTTAATATGCCTATAGAAGCCCTTTGGATTCCCTTTTATGTTAGTCGTCAATCTAGCCTTGTACTATCTCTTTATCCCCTTATTTCCTTTATCACTTCTTATATCTTTTTGTATCCAACCTGACTCTCCCTTGTATTATCAAGCTGACACCTATCATACTCCCCTTTTTTCTGTTCCATCCTACTCTCTAACTCCTTTGTTAATGCAATGCCAATCAATGTTTATGACCTTTAAGGGAACAATTTAAATCGGTCAATCTCATTCCTGCACATCGTCAATTGTTGTTAAAGATTTTAAAAATGTCAAATTTAAAATGTTTCATTTTGGACTCTTTTTTTCACTCACTCTATATACAATCTTTTTTTCCTTCTCTGTATTTCTCTTTCTGTACCTTATTTGATCTAATTTACCCGCCTTCTCAGTCATTCCTCTGTTTCTTTCTCAATCCCAAGTCTCATTGGTTAAGGAGATGGCACTGTTGGTTCCGCCATTCACTGAGGTCCCAGATGTTCTGTTGCCCTCGTCCCTCCATTATTAGCTCACACTTCTAGCAAGTTACGGGGCAAAAAGTTATGAGCTGAAGGATGCATAAAGAAGTCTAACGAACAAGGCACATGATACCCCTCTCCAGCAACATACAGCCCAATAAGTTTGAGTCTGCAGGTACCTGACTGTACAACCTCTGAAACAGGCTTGTCTTGTACATGAGCCATGTGTCCAAGGATGGAGAAGATGGAAAATTCAGCAAACACACTCGTAGCACAATTAACAACACAGACAATGGTGGTATCTGTGTAATAGTTGTTGTGGAATTTGTTGAAGGATGACAGTGTTATTAAATTGCCCCAACCCACTGCGATAGAATAGAAAATTTGTGTTGCAGCATCTTTCCAGACCTGGTAAATAGAAGGTAGAATTAGTCAGCACCGGGAGATTTTACTTGAACTCTCAACAGATAAACATTAACCATGAAGAACAAGGGGTAGGTTACTCCCACAGCTCAATGGTGAGCTGACTAAATGAAGCTCCCTCTGGTCAATATTGTCTCCCTTAAATAGTCAGGCCATCGTTCTGCCTCCCTGTCTGCTACTGGCTGCCAAATTCTCTCCAGGAGCTTCGATGTTTTCCACCATCAGCCATGTTTTCTAGTGAATGATGATCCTTTACTTGCAGCATGTTCATTGTTACCCATTGGGCTCCATTCTTTTATTGAAAGCAGCAACAAAGGAAAGCTTTTCACCACAAAATGAAGGCTCATATCTAAAGGGCAGCAAAACCCCATTACATTAAAAATCATTCTCACTATCAATAACTTGATTATCATAGCTTTTATTGACATTGTAAAGCCACAGTGTAACCTACACAGATAGGGGTAGATTTTATCATGCAAAATGAATGTAAACAAGTTAAATGGAAATCAAAATCCGGGAGGGGTGTAAAACGGGCTGCTGATTTGCTATCAAACATTTTACACTATCACCCAAAATTCACTGTTGAAGTAATGAGGCGGCTAGTAGAGCTCACCATTATCTATGCGCAAATGCATAAATACAGAAATCCCAAATTTTCTGTTCGAGATGCACCATTCCCCCATTAGCTTTGTGAAAATGGCATCGCTCTGTCTGTCTTACCAATAACATGCATTGAGCGGCGTGAAGTTCCTGTACTTGCACTGTAGATACGAACTAATCTTGCCACAGAAAGTTAAGTCAAGCCATTTCAAGTCTTCGTCGCCTTTTAACGACATAGTAAATGTTAATTACTGCCAGTCAACCTCTCCGCCACTGAAAATTAACTATTACAAGTATGGAGTCTCAGTCCCTCAGGTTATAATAGTTGCTGCAGATTTTCTTTTAAAATTTAAATTAAAACTTTTTTTAACCTTTTCTTTCTGTCTCTTTTTCGCTTTCTCTTAATCCATTCTTTATTTCCCTCTCTTTATTTACCTTTCTGTACTTGATTTGACATTGAATTCACCCACTCTAATTTACACTTCCTTCTCAAGCCTTGCGCTGTTAATTTCACGATACTTCAATCTGATTGGTTAAGGAGACACTCAGTTGCTTGCTCTGTTCACTCAGATCCCAGATGCCCTATAGAGGGCGTCGCTCAGTTTCCATCTCCCACTTTAAGCTATGCGCATCACAAAATATCGTTGACATTAAATGGGTAAGGACAAGTCTAACTAAAAGCAGGCACCATTCATTGCCCTGCTACAGCAAATTATGGGCCAATATTTACCCTATAGATTGAGAAGACATTTTACCTGAAAATGTAATTACTGAATCGGTTCCAAGGTTTCACTAAGAAGTAGGCATCAAGAAGAAATGTCATTACATCCTGTTCCAGGTCACCCCATCTCATCCAGTTCCATCCTATCTCTTCTCCTCCCATCACAACCCTTCCCACCCACTAACATCAAGATCATAAAATCCATAAACTAACTTATTAGAATTCACCACAAGGTCACGGTTAAAAATGTGTCAGATTTTACAGAAGTAAAATGCAATGACTGAAATAGATTTCCCACATTTGAACAATTAGCCAAAAGCAGCACTCAGATTTTAAATGGAATATCCCTACGAAATGAATTTAAGGAGCTAGGAGCTAAATTAAAAAGTAGGACCTCAAAAGTAGTAATCTCGGGATTGCTACCAGTGCCACGTGATAGTCAGAGTAGGAATCGCAGGATAGCGCAGATGAATACGTGGCTTGAGCAGTGGTGCAGCAGGGAGGGATTCAAATTCCTGGGGCATTGGGACCGGTTCTGGGGGAGGTGGGACCAGTACAAACCGGACGGTCTGCACCTGGGCAGGACTGGAACCAATGTCCTAGGGGGAGTGTTTGCTAGTGCTGTTGGGGAGGATTTAAACTAATATGGCAGGGGGATGGGAACCAATGCAGGGAGACAGAGGGAAACAAAAAGGAGCCAAAAGCAAAAGACAGAAAGGAGATGAGGAAAAGTGGAGGGCAGAGAAACCCAAGGCAAAGAACAAAAAGCGCCACTGTACAGCAAAATTCTAAAAGGACAAAGGGTGTTAATAAAACAAGCCTGAAGGCTTTGTGTCTTAATGCAAGGAGTATCCGCAATAAGGTGGATGAATTAATTGTGCAAATAGATGTTAACAAATATGATGTGATTGGGATTACGGAGACGTGGCTCCAGGATGATCAGGGCTGGGAACTCAACATTCAGGGGTATTCAACATTCAGGAAGGATAGAATAAAAGGAAAAGGAGGTGGGGTAGCATTGCTGGTTAAAGAGGAGATTAATGCAATAGTTAGGAAAGACATTAGCTTGGATGATGTGGAATCTATATGGGTAGAGCTGCAGAACACCAAAGGGCAAAAAACGTTAGTAGGAGTTGTGTACAGACCTCCAAACAGTAATAGGGATGTTGGGGAGGGCATCAAACAGGAAATTAGGGGTGCATGCAATAAAGGTGCAGCAGTTATAATGGGTGACTTTAATATGCACATAGATTGGGCTAGCCAAACTGGAAGCAATACGGTGGAGGAGGATTTCCTGGAGTGCATAAGGGATGGTTTTCTAGACCAATATGTTGAGGAACCAACTAGGGGGGAGGCCATCTTAGACTGGGTGTTGTGTAATGAGAGAGGATAGATTGGCAATCTCGTTGTGCGAGGCCCCTTGGGGAAGAGTGACCATAATATGGTGGAATTCTGCATTAGGATGGAGAATGAAACAGTAATTTCAGAGACCATGGTCCAGAACTTAAAGAAGGGTAACTTTGAAGGTATGAGGCGTGAATTGGCTAGGATAGATTGGCGAATGATACTTAGGGGGTTGACTGTGGATGGGCAATGGCAGACATTTAGAGACCGCATGGATGAAGTACAACAATTGTACATTCCTGTCTGGCGTAAAAATAAAAAGGGGAAGGTGGCTCAACCGTGGCTATCTAGGGAAATCAGGGATAGTATTAAAGCCAAGGAAGTGGCATACAAATTGGCCAGAAATAGCAGCGAACCTGGGGACTGGGAGAAATTTAGAACTCAGCAGAGGAGGACAAAGGGTTTGATTAGGACAGGGAAAATGGAGTACGAGAAGAAGCTTGCAGGGAACATTAAGGCGGATTGCAAAAGTTTCTATAGGTATGTAAAGAGAAAAAGGTTGGTGAAGACAAACGTAGGTCCCCTGCAGTCAGAATCAGGGGAAGTCATAACGGGGAACAAAGAAATGGCGGATCAATTGAACAAGTACTTTGGTTCGGTATTCACTAAGGAGGATACAAACAACCTTCCGGATATAAAAGGGGTCAGAGGGTCTAGTAAGGAAGAGGAACTGAGGGAAATCTTTATTAGTCGGGAAATTGTGTTGGGGAAATTGATGGGATTGAAGGCCGATAAATCCCCAGGGCCTGATGGACTGCATCCTAGAGTACTTAAGGAGGTGGCCTTGGAAATAGCGGATGCATTGACAGTCATTTTCCAACATTCCATTGACTCTGGATCAGTTCCTATGGAGTGGAGGGTAGCCAATGTAACCCCACTTTTTAAAAAAGGAGGGAGAGAGAAAACAGGGAATTATAGACCGGTCAGCCTGACCTCAGTAGTGGGTAAAGTGATGGAATCAATTATTAAGGATGTCATAGCAGTGCATCTGGAAAATGGTGACATGATAGGTCCAAGTCAGCATGGATTTGTGAAAGGGAAATCATGCTTGACAAATCTTCTGGAATTTTTTGAGGATGTTTCCAGTAAAGTGGACAAGGGAGAACCAGTTGATGTGGTATATTTGGACTTTCAGAAGGCTTTCGACAAGGTCCCACACAAGAGATTAATGTGCAAAGTTAAAGCACATGGGATTGGGGGTAGTGTGCTGACGTGGATTGAGAACTGGTTGTCAGACAGGAAGCAAAGAGTAGGAGTAAATGGGTACTTTTCAGAATGGCAGGCAGTGACTAGTGGGGTACCGCAAGGTTCTGTGCTGGGGCCCCAGCTGTTTACACTGTACATTAATGATTTAGATGAGGGGATTAAATGTAGTATCTCCAAATTTGCGGATGACACTAAGTTGGGTGGCAGTGTGAGCTGCGAGGAGGATGCTATTAGGCTGCAGAGTGACTTGGATAGGTTAGGTGAGTGGGCAAATGCATGGCAGATGAAGTATAATGTGGATAAATGTGAGGTTATCCACTTTGGTGGTAAAAACAGAGAGACAGACTATTATCTGAATGGTGACAGATTAGGAAAAGGGAAGGTGCAACGAGACCTGGGTGTCATGGTACATCAGTCATTGAAGGTTGGCATGCAGGTACAGCAGGCGGTTAAGAAAGCAAATGGCATGTTGGCCTTCATAGCGAGGGGATTTGAATACAGGGGCAGGGAGGTGTTGCTACAGTTGTACAGGGCCTTGGTGAGGCCACACCTGGAGTATTGTGTACAGTTTTGGTCTCCTAACTTGAGGAAGGACATTCTTGCTATTGAGGGAGTGCAGCGAAGGTTCACCAGACTGATTCCCGGGATGGCGGGACTGACCTATCAAGAAAGATTGGATCAATTGGGATTGTATTCACTGGAGTTCAGAAGAATGAGAGGGGACCTCATAGAAACGTTTAAAATTCTGACGGGTTTAGACAGGTTAGATGCAGAAAGAATGTTCCCAATGTTGGGGAAGTCCAGAACCAGGGGTCACAGTCTGAGGATAAGGGGTAAGCCATTTAGGACCGAGATGAGGAGAAACTTCTTCACCCAGAGAGTGGTGAACCTGTGGAATTCTCTACCACAGAAAGTAGTTGAGGCCAATTCACTAAATATATTCAAAAGGGAGTTAGATGAAGTCCTTACTACTCGGGGGATCAAGGGTTATGGCGAGAAAGCAGGAAGGGGGTACTGAAGTTTCATGTTCAGCCATGAACTCATTGAATGGCGGTGCAGGCTAGAAGGGCTGAATTGCCTGCTCCTGCACCTATTTTCTATGTTTCTATGTTTCTATGTTTCTAAGTACTGAAAAAGTGAAACATTAAACAATTTGACTGAAAATTACAGCTGAAATTCTGTGGATTATCCGGGTGTGTTTACCTCAGTATCAGCCAGTTTTGAGAAGTCTGACCTGCTTCCAATGTAGAATTCAATTCCTTTATAGGCTCCCTCCAGGGTAACTCCTCGGATCAGAAGTATGATCAGAACCACATAAGGGAATGTTGTAGTAAAATACACCATCTGACCATAGAGAGTAGATTGTTAGATTTTCCTGTATTGCTGCTACAACATTTACAGTATTGAATCCAATTGAATAGAAAACTAATAGGATTGTAATCAATGCAGAGAATAAAACAGAAGGCAATTGGAGGAGTAATAACTACATGAAGGGTATATTTAGCACTGAGCTACATATTGAACTGAATTTAAATAGCACAATATTATTCTAACATTGATATTTCATAAACAAGGAAGTAACACATTTAAACAGGAGAATAGATCAGAGTGCAATGAATATATTTAACTCCTCACTTTTACTCCTCGGGTTTCTTTGCCATTCTCATTGTACAGACAAATCACATCTCACTCAAATAAAACCATGACTCTAATCTGCTCAATCACTTAGCCAGCCCTGCCCAGCCTTCCAGCGCAATTGGAAATTCACCCCAAACTCTATCAGCGACTGAAACCCTTAGAATGAGGGGCACATTTCAGGAGTTTGGGGAAATGCTGTTCTTTCAATCAGGAGAAAGATCTTCAGATCTCACTCAAGCCTGCAGTGCTCATAAATTGTGCATCTCACATTCCCCAAAGAGTCACTGTTAACATCACCTGTGAGATAAACCAGTCCACTTCACAAATGATTTATAAATTCCAGTTTAATTGTTACAGAAATCTGTGCTTTGTCACCAGAGTTTTAACTATATTTATCAATCATTTTACCTTTCCTGAAGATTTGATTCTTTTAGATAGCGCTGCCCCAACTATCAGCCAGACCAGAAACCGAGAGGGCTAAATACCAGACTATCTCCCCAGTCTCATCCATTGAATTTGTACGGTGTAAAGCAACGTTACTAAATAAAACAGAAAGCATCTTATATAAGGGTACTGTTCATTACACACAATAACTATTGGATACAATTGGGCTCAATTTTAATGGGAAAAGCTGGTTGGGAGCGAAGGGTCTCCAAGGCATTCTGTTACCCGGGGAACAGGTTTCCCGCAGGCGCTGTTCAATTTAACAACAGAGCCTGATTTGCATGGGAAACCTGTTTCACACCCGTAGCCAGGTAGCTTGAGAGGCTAGCTGGCTCCAGGCGGTTAGGCCTACAGCACTCAGCTAGAGAGGATTGAGGGAGGGATCGTATGGGGCCCAGCCAGAGGAGCGGGGGGTTGCGAAAAGATCACAGGCTGGCCAGAGGAGTAGAATGGGGGGCATCGAAAATGGTTGCGATTGCGGGCTGGGACCAGCATGGGGGGAGGGGGTGGGGAGAAGGGTCCACAACATCGCTGGCTGCCGGAGGAGCGGGGGAGGGGGCATCCAGATCATCGCGGGCTTTAATCACAGGGTCTTGGGTGCGAGCCCGACATTGGGCAATATGTGCTTTACTTCTCACAAGCAGAAGCTTCCAGGTCACAAAACTGAGCTGTATGAAAAGAAACCTTGAGCACTGCCAAATATCCAGTCTGACCCCATTCGTTACTTTCATTCTCTCCATGGGGGCAATATCCATTCAGTTTGGCTTTATTTTCTGCTGTCTACCCTTATACCCTCTTAGAAGCCATAACCCTCTCTGTTCCAAAGTGCTATATAGTTACACATGAGTAACTGTCTATGAATGTTGATATTTAGAACACATAGGGGCAGAAATTGGACTACTCTTAGTGCCCCCAGCAGGGCGCAAATAGATTTCCGCTCGAGCGCAGCAAAAACAGCGGCACCTGCTAAATTCAGTGGGGATTTTGTGGCGGTAGTAACATGTAGTGCCCCGCTCGGATGCGCCTGGCGATGCTGACATCATCACCATGAGCAGCACCACGGTGCCACCAAGGTATAGAAATTGGCCCTTGCCCCCTGGTTTAGCATCTGCCGCTGACACCGACAGCTTCAGCTGGCATTATTTCAGCCGGATGTCAGCCGCAGGAGCGCTTTTTAAAGGCGCTATCATCGGGTAAAGTTTTAGTCAGCCAATAATGGTTGCTGCTTTGTTCCATATAGGCAGACAGCCGTTTGCAAAGATTTGACCGATTTGCAGTTGAAGGAGTGTTCTAGCTGGTAAAGATTGGTGAATTTCATTGCGGACACTTTGAAAGTGCAATATTTATATTGGTTAATGAGGCTGTGTTGGCAGTGGACCTCGCGCTCCGACGTCACCATCAGCGGCAACTTAGGCAGAGAGAAAAACAGCAAAATGTGGCCAGCAGTAGAAGGGCCAATGGGGCTATCATCAGGAGACCTTACCCTCCTGGGGTATTCCAGCAGTTTCACCAAGGAATAGGGTGTGCGAAGGCTGCGCTTCAGCAAGGACATAGTTACAGAGCTCTGTCACTTCCTAATCCAGACCTGGGGCCTCAGACCAGGGTGAGGAGGGCTCTCTCAATGGCAGTCAAGGTGACCATCGAATTGAATTTCTATGCCAGCAGATCCTCCCAGTGTGCAACAAGCGACATTTCCAACATCGCGCAGTTTGCCGTCCATCGCTGCATCCGCAAGATCCCAGATGCACTGTATAGAAGAAGAAGGGACTACATTTCCTTCTCCATGACCAGTGAGAAGCAGCTGGAGCATGCATGTGACTTTGTCAGGATAGCGGGCTTCCCCATGGCGCAGGGCACCATTGACTGCACCCATGTCACTTTGCGGGCACCACATAACAATCTTGAGTTATTCCGTAACCGCAAAGGCTACCATTCACTTAATGTGCAGCTGGTGTGCGTCCACACACGCAGAATCCACACTGTCAATGCCCACTATTTTGGCAGCCGCCTCGATGCATTCATCCTGCCAGCTTTGTTCCAGCCACCACATGAAGCTTGCGGCTGGCTGGTTCGCTCTCCACCTGGCTCATGACTCCCCTCCGCGACCCCAACACTCCTACGCAGCACTCATATAATGAGAGCCATGCTGTGACCAGCAACATCATTGAGCAGACCATCAGAGTGCTCAAGCAATGGTTCCACTGCCTTGACTGCTCGGGAGAAATCCTCCAGTGCACGCCTGACAGGGTCTCACTTTTCGTAGTCGTCTGCTGCATGCTGCACAACCTAGCTATCATGAGGGCACAGCCACTGCTCCCAGGCATAGCTGCACCACCTCAGGAGCAGGATGAGGAGGAGGACGAGGAGCAGCAACAGACATGACGGAGGAGGTAGCCACTTAAGCGTGATTCTGCAAGGATGATCCGCGACCGTCTCATCAGACTTCGGTTCCACTGAATCCCATCCCACTTCCCGGTTACTGTGGACATCCCCGTCAGCACATCAATTTCCCTTTCCATAGCACAGCCCCAACACTGAAATGAGAGACCCTGCCAAATATCAAAACTTCCAAATCAAATGTTATCGCATAACATTCACCACAATTGATAAACAACAAATCAATTTACAAATCACCCTTGTGCAAATCTTTATATCTAAACAATGCCTTTATCTATTCTACTGCTCCTTCGTAGTGTGGTCCCTGTAGCTGCAGCAGGGCAGGTGGAAGGCTGCTGAGTGTCAGGACCAGAGACTACAGGATGGCCTTGCAGCACGCCCTTGACCAACCTCTTGGCTTGGAAGGCCTAGCTGTAGACTGTGTGATGTATGTAGCACTCAAATCACTGACTCCACACAGTCTGGTGTTGTAGTAACTGCTGTGACCTTAGTCCTTTATTGTGCAACTCCAGAATGCCTCTCAGGTGTGGTGGGCAGCCTTTTATACTCTGTCTTGCAGGTACTTTCAGGTCTCCCACCACAGCGCCATCTGTGGCGCACCATTGTACTTATACATTTAATGTACCTGGACAATACATAACATCTCACTCTCCCCCCAGTTCCAAAAACCATTGCCGGTAACCTTGGCCTTGTTCATCCTGGTTGATTTGTGAGTGTGAGTCCATGACCATCCACTTCCCTCTTCTCCCTCATGTGGAGATTATGCTTGCGATCCGGTGCAAGCATGTGGTGTTTGCAGTCCTTACATGGCTGATGAAGTATGTGGATAAATGTGAGGTTATCCACTTTGGTGGTAAAAACAGAGAGACAGACTATTATCTGAATGGTGACAGATTAGGAAAAGGTGGGGTGCAACGAGACCTGGGTGTCATGGTACATCAGTCATTGAAGGTTGGCATGCAGGTACAGCAGGCGGTTAAGAAAGCAAATGGCATGTTGGCCTTCATAGCGAGGGGATTTGAGTATAGGAGCAGGGAGGTCTTACTACAGTTGTACAGGGCCTTCGTGAGGGTCACACCTTTAATATTGTGTACAGTTTTGGTCTCCTAATCTGAGGAAGGACATTCTTGCTATTGAGGGAGTGCAGCGAAGGTTCACCAGGCTGATTCCTGGGATGACAGGACTGACATATGAAGAAAGACTGGATCGACTAGACTTATATTCAATGGAATTTAGAAGTATGAGAGGGGCTCTCATCGAAACATTAAAAATTCTGACTGGATTGGACAGGTTAGATGCAGGAAGAATGTTCCCGATGTTGGGGAAGTCCAGAACCAGGGATTACAGTCTAAGGATTGAGAAACTTCTTCACTCAGAGTTGTGAGCATGTGGAATTCTCTACCCCAGAAAGTTGTTGAGGCCAGTTCGTTAGATATATTCAAAAGGGAGTTAGATATGGCCCTTACGGCTAAAGGGATCAAGGGGTACGGAAAGAAAGCAGGAATGGGGTACTGAAATGCATGATCAGCAATGATCATATTGAATGGTGGTGCAGGCTCGAAGGGCTGAATGGCCTACTCCTGCACCTATTTTCTATGTTTCTATATGCCTGGAGTCCCCTTACCCTCTCTGATACCTGAGAGTCCTATACACTCTGTGATAGCCATGTAGAGCCCTTATGCCCCCTTGGTACTCTGACAAACCCTTTGATTTCCTTACAGCAAGTAAGAACCACTTGCTCTACCGGATCACCACTAAGAAACCCTTCGCTACCCTGGTACCCTCTCAGAAGTCATTGGCCCTAAAATTCCGACCTCCCGGGTCCGTACCAGAGTATTAGAAAGCATTACAAAAACCGGTTTTCAGCGTATGTGCTGAAAAACAGCTTTTCCGATCTATCAAGCTGGAGCTTGACAGATCCTCCGTATCTCAGCAGCCAGGACATTTGCAAGGGCAAGATTGTAGTATTTACCCATATCTTGCCCAGCTGATGTCCTGAAAACTCTTGCGCCTGATAAAAGCAGCCTACTTTTACCGGCGTAAGAGTTTTAAAACACACTTAAAACATAAAAAATAAAATTAAAAAAACACATTTTATTTTTGAAAACCCTGCTCACAACGTTAAATTTATTTTAAAGCATAATTTAAAAAACTTTTAAAAAATAATCGGAATTAAAAAAAATTTGAATACATAAATAACTTTAATTTAAATTGATGTTAAATATGTAGTGCATTTTTTCTATTTTTTTATTAATGTTTTGTGGGTTTGGAGACAGGGGTTTCTCATTCATAATAATGGGAACTCCAACTTACGGAGTTCCCATTATTATGAATGAGAACATACTTTAACTTGATTGGCTGCCCAGAGCCATGTGACAGCAGTTCCAGCCCTGCGCATGTCCTGATGTGCATGTGCTGCGACGCGCAGTCAGTGGAGGCCTCAGGACTGGGAATTCGAGTGGGCGCAGCAGGAACAGATAGGTGCACTTCTTTTTTATAGAATCCAGTCGAATGCCTGCGGGAAGGAGAAACCAGGATTTCTGGGCCATTATCATATCTGATACACAAGTGCTATGTAATTACACATGTGTAACTACATATCAGCTTTAAGGGTGAGATCAATGTTTGTTCTGACAAAAGGTCATCGACCTGAAATGTTTCTCACTCTCCAGATGCTGGCTGACCTGCTGAATATTTCCAGCATTTTCTGTTTTTAAAATAGGAAGAAAATGGAGTTCGAGAGTTGGAGGGAATTAAAGATGGAGATTAACAGAGAGGGAGAAATCAGCGAGACAAGTAGAATGGGGGGATATGTGTGAAAGGGGTCTGGACATTAAGAGAGACAGAAAGAAGGCAGACAAAAAATAGGAAACTATAGACCAGTTAGCCTAACATCTGTTGTTGGGAAAATGCTGCAGTCCATTATTAAGGAAGCAGTAGCGAGACATTTGGAAAAGCATGATTCAATCAAGCAGAGTCAGAATGGTTTTAAGAAAGGGAAATCATGTTTGACAAATTTGATGGAGTTCTTTGAGGAAGTAATGAGCAGGGTGGATAAGGGGGAACTAGTGGATGTGGTGCATTTGGATTTCCAGAAGGCATTTGATAAGGTGCCACATAAGAGGTTACTGCACAAGAAAAAAGCTCACGGGGTTGGGGGTAATATATTAGCATGGATAGAGGATTGGTTAACTAACAGAAAACTGAGAATCGGGATAAATGGGTCATTTTCCAGTTGGCAAACAGTGACTAGTGGAGTGCTGCATAGACCGATGCTGGATTCTCAATGACTTACAATCTATATTAATGACTTGGATGAAGGAACCGAGTGTAATGTAGCCAAATTTGCTGATGATACAAAGATGGATGGGAAAGCAAATTGTGAGGAGGACACAAAAAATCTGCAAAGGGATATATAAAGGCTAAGTGAGTGGACAAAAATTTGGCAGATGGAATACAATGGGAAAGTGTGAGATTATCCACTTTGGCAGAAAAAATAAAAAAGCAAATTATTATTTAAATGGAGAAAAATTACAAATGGCTGCAGTACAGAGAGACCTGGGGGGTCCTTGTGCATGAAACACATAAAGTTAGTATGCAGGTACAGCAAGTTATCTGGAAGGCAAATGGAATGTTGGCCTTTATTGCAAGGGGGATGGAGTATAAAAGCAGAGAAGTCCTGCTACAACTGTACAGGGTTTTGGTGAGGCCACACCTAAAGTATTGCGTACAGTTTTGGTCTACTTATTTAAGACAGGATATATTTGCATTGGAGGCAGTTCAGAGAACGTTCACTAGGTTGATTCCGGAGATGAGGAGGTTGATTTATGAAGATAGGTTGAGTAGGTTGAGCCTATACTCATTGGAGTACAGAAGAATGAGAGGTGATCTTATTAAAACATCTAAGATAATGAGGGGGCTCAACAAGGTCGATGCAGAGGATATTTCCACTCATAGGGAAATCTAGATTTTGGCGTCGCCCATTCCAAACTGAGATGAGGAGGAATTTCTTCTCTCAGAGGGTTATAAATCTGTGGAATTCTCTACCCAGAGAGCTGTGGAGGCTGGGTCATTGAATATATTTAAGGTGGAGATAGACAGATTTTTGAGTGATAAGGGAATATAGGGTTACGAGGCGCAGGCAGGGAATTGGAGCTGATTCCATGATCAGTTCAGCTTATTAAATGGCGGAGCAGGCTCAAGGGGCCAAATGGCCTACTCCTGCTCCTATTTCTTATATTCTTATGGGCCCAAGTTTCCCCAATAAAAAATAATGGCGCTCACTTACCTGGACGCCCATTTTAATTTGGCCCCTCAGTGCTGAAAATAAAGAAACAAAGTTTTGTCTCACCGTGCGTACCTTCTGGCGCCGGCACTACCCGAGCTGAACTCGCAGGGCGTGGCTTCCAGTGTGCGCCAGAACCGCACAGCACATGCACTCCAGAAAAAAAAGGGCAAGTAATTGCATATGGACAACGAGCATGCACAAAGAAAAAAAAAATCACTTCGCATGTACGTTGCATATGTGACCAAAAAAGACTTGTGCATGCGTGTACAATGTATAAAAAAAACAGCACGTGTGGGGACTGTGGATCACCATTGGAAATCCATAGGTGGCAGAGGTGGATTTGCAGGTAGGAAATACAGCTTCGATCATGAGATGGCTGCAATCGAAGGGCACAGAGAATGCGAAAGGGGCGGAGCCGGAGCCAGAGAAGAGGAAGCAGTAAGGGCGAAGAGATTTCTCGTGGAAGAAATTGAGCCCCTGGTCGACTTAATTGCGAGTAGATGGAAAGTTAGTGAAAACAGGGGAACTTCGGTAGAAAGAAACTTAAATCCTCTGTACTCTAAAACGTTTGGGACCAGGTCGCAGTTGAGTTTGATGGAATGTCCATCACCCCGAGAACCGGTGTGCAGCTGAAAAAGAAGTGGCGGGACATTAGAGAAGCAGTGACTGTAAGCAATAAGTTATATTTACATTTATGTGGATTTTTAAGCCTATGTATATTTATGCAATAACATTTGTAAATGTGGTCTGTGTGTTTGTGTGTGTGTGTGCGTGTGTGTTCAGAAGGACCCTGTGGTGTCTCTGCACTGTACTATAAAGTCACACGAGGCATATACTGCAGACAAGGTCACTACATGACCTGCACCTTTATTCCCAGGACCAAGGAGTGCTGAGCCTGCGTGGAACCTCCCTTTAAGAACCTGGCTGACCAAGTGAAGAGTGTCTCCCACAAGTTCACCCCCTGTGGTCAAGGTGTGTATTTCACAGTTGTATACAGTGTATAGTGTTGTTACATATTGGTTACAGTTATGTAAAGGTTACAAACATGACATCACCTTCTCCCCTAATGTCTTTGGGTCAAAGATTGAGTCTTTCAGGCGGTCAACGCTCTCTCATGGAGTGCTGCAGTTGTGGCTCTGGTGGTTGAGCCGTGTCATGCGTCTCTGTCGCCTGAGTTGGTATCGGCCTGTCCGGGCTGGCCGCAGGGACTGTGCATGCTGTTGAATGTCCTTGTTGCTCGTTCACTGGTAGAGGTGTGGTTGACATCCCATGGTCTTCTTCAGGTTCCTCAGTGTCCATGCTGAACTTTTTCTTTACCTGGTCCAGATGTTTGCGGCATATCTGCCCATTGTTTAGTCTGACCACTATGACCCTATTCCCCTCTTTGCCTATTTCAGTGTCCTCAAGCCACTTGGGTCCCAATGCGTGATTGAGAACGAATACAGGGTCATTGATTTCTGAGTTGCAATCCTGGCACTCGATTTGGGACTGGCGCTTGCCCTCAACAATGTCTGACAGAGCAGGATGAATGAGGGACAGCCGCGTTTTAAGTGTGAGTTTCATGAGTAGCTCCGCAGGCGGAACTCCCGTGAGCGAATGCGGGCGGGACCTATAGGCCAGCAGGAGGCGCGATAGGCGGTACTGAAGAGAGGGTCCTTGAATCCGGAGCATGCCCTGTTTTATGATTTGAACCGCACGTTGTGTCTGGCCATTGGAAGCCGACTTGAACGGCGCTGTCCTGACGTGTTTGATACCATTACCCGACATAAACTCCTGGAATTCATAGCTAGTAAAGCACTGGCCATTGTCGCTAACTAGGATGTCTGGCAAGCCGTGGGTCGCAAATACTGTGCGCAGACTCTGCACAGTGGTGGATGTCGTGCACGAATTCAATATGATGCACTCGATCCATTTCGAGTATGCATCGACAACAATCTGGAACATTTTTCCCATAAACGGGCCCATGTAGTCTATGTGAATGCGTGATCATGGCTTGGTGGGCCAGGGCCACGGGCTGAGGGGGGCAACCCTAGGGGCAGTGCCCAGCTGAGCACACGTCGTGCACCTGCGAACAGTGTTCCAGGTCTGAATCAATTCCCGGCCACAATACATGTGACCGGGCAATGGCCTTCATTAGCACGATGCCTGGGTGCTCGCTGTGGAATTCCCTGATGAAAGCTTCCCTTCCTTTCTGGGGCATGACTACCCGGCTGCCCCATAGTAGGCAGTCAGCTTGGATGGAGAGCTCGTCCATCCGCCTGTGAAACGGTCTGACCTTCTCGGGGCACGCTCCGTGTGCGGATGCCCAATCCCCAGTTAGGACACATTTCTTTATCAGTGATAGGAGGGGATCTCTGTTGGTCCAGATTTTGATCTGGCGAGCTGTGATGGGGGAGCCTGCGGTGTCGAAAGCCTCAACGGCCATGTCCATCTCCGCGCTTTGCTCCGCGCCCCCTCGGTGGTCGTCAGTGGGAGCCTGCTGAGCGTATCAGCGCAATTTTCGGTGCCTGGCCGGTGCCATATGGTGTAATCATACGCAGCCAGCATGGGAGCCCATCGCTGTATGCAAGCTGACGCATTGGCATTGACAGCCTTGCTGTCGGACAACAGGGATGTTAACGGCTTGTGGTCCGTTTCTAACTCGAACCTTCTGCCAAAAAGGTACTGGTGCACCTTTTTTACCCCATAGATACATGCGAGTGCTTCCTTTTCAACCATCCCATATCCCCGTTCTGCCTGGGAGAGCAACCTGGAGGCATAAGCCACAGGTTGAAGTTAGCCCTCATCATTACTCTGCTGCAACACACACCCAACCCCATAGGATGATGCATCACACATTAAAACCAGTTTCTTACAGGGGTCGTACAAGGTCAACAGCTTATTAGAACAAAGCAGGTCCCGTGCCCGATTAAAAGCCCATTCTTGACAGTTCCTCCAAAACCATTTGCAACCCTTACGTGTAGTGGCTCCAACAATGTACTTAAGTTCGGCAGGAAGTTCCCGAAGTAGTTTAAGAGTCCCAGGAAAGACCGCAACTCCGATGTGTTGCCGGGCTGGGGCGCATGACGGATCACCTCCGTTTTAGATTCGGTAGGCCGGATCCCGTCTGCGGCAACCCTCCTGCCCAAAAACTCAACCTCTGGGGCCAAAAACACACACTTGGGCTTCTTTAGTCGCAAGCCTACTCGATCCAGTCGGCGTAGCACCTCCTCCAGGTTGTGGAGGTGTTCCTCGGTGTCTCGACCCGTGATTAGGATGTCATCTTGGAATACGATTGTGCCAGGAATGGATTTAAGCAAGCTTTCCATGTTCCTTTGGAAGATAGCGGCCGCTGAACGAATGCCAAATGGACACCTGTTGTATACAAATAGCCCCTTGTGCGTAGTGATGGTGGTTAGTAACTTGGATTCTTCGGCCAGTTCCTGGGTCATGTAGGCTGAAGTGAGGTCCAACTTGGTGAACAGCTCGCCACCTGCCAGCGTGGCAAAAAGGTCTTCCACTCTCGGAAGCGGGTATTGGTCCTGTAGTGACACTCGGTTGATGGTGGCCTTGTAGTCGCCACAAATCCTGACCGAGCCATCCACTTTAAGGACAGGAACGATGGGGCTTGTCCAGTCACTGAATTCAACAGGCGATATTATGCCCTCCCTTAGCAGCCTGTCCAACTCTCTCTCAATTTTCTCACACATCACATACGGCATGGCTCTGGCTTTGTGGTGCACTGGTCTGGCATCTGGGGTGATGCGTATCACTACTTTGGTGCCCTTGAAGGTCCCGACCTCAGGTTGAAATAGTGATTCGAATTTCTGTACGACCTGTGGGCATGAACTTCGCTCCACAGATGAAATGGCGTGCACATCCCCCCATTTCCAGTTCATCTCGGCAAGCCAGCTCCTCCCCAGAAGCACGGGACCATTCCCCGGGACAATCCAGAGTGGCAGCCAGTTCTCTGATCCATTATGTGTGACTACCAAATTTGCACTGCCGAGCACTGGGATGATCTCTTTGGTGTACGTTCGTAATTGCGTCTCAATGCGTTCTAGTTTGGGTCTGCTAGCTTTAAGTGGCCATAGTCTTTCGAATTGTTGGACACTCATAAGTGACTGTCTAGCTCCTGTGTCCAGCTCCATGTGTACCGGGATGCCATTTAATAGAACTTTCATCATCATAGGCGGCGTTTTAGTGTATGAGCTGTGGATGTCTGCCACGTGAACCCGCTGGACTTCAGCGTCCATGGCTGTGCCCCAAGCATCCAACTGCCTTGCAGACTCTTCGTCTGGTTCCTCTGCCTCATAAACTAACCTCGCTCTGGGTTTTCTGCACATTCTGGCCAAATGTTCCTTGAAATTGCAGCTTCTGCAGATAAAATGTTGAACCCTGCAGGTTTTCCCATTGTGTCTGCCCCCGCACCTCCAGCATGAGCTGAGGTTGTTGTGGACAAAGGAACTGTGACCAGGCCTTCCTCTCTGATTGTCTCTTTGCTTACTCCTGATCACTCTGTTGCTGTGTGTCAATGGTCCCATCCCAGGATGCATTGTCCCTTGTGATGGTGTGAATTGTCAATCCTCCTGCCATTGTCTCTGTTGCTGTCCCACCCTGGAATCTGTTGCTGCCTGGGCGGTGTAGAATTGCCCTTGCCTGCCTGCCTGGGCGGTGTCGAATTGCTCTTGCCTGCCTGCGGGGTTCTGTATTGCTTTTATAACAATAACTCCCTGGTTCATCGCCACGTTGAAACCAGGGCTGCTCACGTAAATTATCTTGGCCTCCTCTTCCCCTGCCATGAAGGTCAGAGCTATCAAGGCTGCCCTCTCCAAAGTCAAGTCCTTGGTCTCAATAAGCTTCCTGAAAATCCCGGCATTACCAATGCCCTCAATGAACTTACAGAGGCTGGCCAAACACCGAAGGTCTGCAACAAAGTCCGGTATGCTTTGTCCCTCCCGACGTCTGTGTGAATAGAATCGGTGTCGGGCCATGTGAATGCTGTTCGCCGGTTTGAGGTGCTCACCGATCAGTTTACTGAGCTCCTCAAAGGTTTTGTCCGCCGGCTTCTCAGGTGCGTGCCGGTCTTTCATCAGCGCGTACGTCTTAGGCCCACAGCTGGTCAGCAGGTGCGCCCTTCGCTTGTCGGCTGCTGCCTCTGCCAGCCAGTCCTTCGTGACAAAGCTCTGCTGGAGCCTCTCAACGAAATCGTCCCAGTCCTCACCAACATATTACCTTTCATCTGTGCTACCGGTGGCCATTCTCGTGAGTCATTGATTCCTGTTTCCCATCGCCAAATGTGGTGTCTCTGCATTGTACTATAAAGTCACACAAGGCATATACTGCAGACAAGGTCACTACATGACCTGCACCTTTATTCCCAGGAACAAGGAGTGCTGAGCCTGCGTGGAACCTCCCTTTAAGAACCTGGCTGACCAGGTGAGGAGTGTCTCCCACAAGTTCACCCCCTGTGGTCAAGGTGTGTATTTCACAGTTGTATACAGTGTACAGTGTTGTTACATATTGGTTACAGTTATGTGAAGGTTACAAACATGACAGACCCTCTCTTTAAAAGTTCCATTTTCATCTGTGCAGAAGATGGTGTCACAGATCAACCGAGAACGGTCACAATAAGAACATAAGAACATAAGAATTAGGAACAGGAGTAGGCCATCTAGCACCTCGAGCCTGCTCCGCCATTCAACAAGATCATGGCTGATCTGGCCGTGGACTCAGCTCCGCTTAACCGCCCTATCCCCGTAACCCTTAATTCCCTTATTGGTTAAAAATCTATCTATCTGTGACTTGAATACATTCAATGAGCTAGCCTCAACTGCTTCCTTGGGCAGAGAATTCCACAAATAACAACCCTCTGGGAGAAAAAATTCCTTCTCAACTCGGTTTTAAATTGGCTCCCCCATATTTTGAGGCTGTGCCACCTAGTTCTAGTCTCCCCGACCAGTGGAAACAACCTCTCTGCCTCTATCTTGTCTATCCCTTTCATGATTTTAAATGTTTCTATAAGATCACCCCTCATCCTTCTGAACTCCAACGAGTAAAGACCCAGTCTACTCAATCTATCATCATAAGGTAACCCCCTCATCTCTGGAATCAGCCGAGTGAATCGTCTCTGTACCCCCTCCAAAGCTAGTATATCCTTCCTTAAGTAAGGTGACCAAAACTACACGCAGTACTCCAGGTGCGGCCTCACCAATACCCTATACAGAGTGCTTTTGTACTCCATCCCTCTCGCAATGAAGGCCAACATTCCATTCGCCTTCCTGATTACCTGCTGCACCTGCAAACTAACTTTTTGGGATTCATGCACAAGGATCCCCAGGTCCCTCTGCACCGCAGCATGTTGTAATTTCTCCCCATTCAAATAATATTCCCTTTTACTGTTTTTTTTCCCAAGGTGGATGACCTCACACTTTCCGACATTGTATTCCATCTACCAAACCTTAGCCCATTCGCTTAACCTATCTAAATCTCTTTGCAGCCTCTCTGTGTCCTCTACACAACCCACTTTCCCACTAATCTTTGTGTCATCTGCAAATTTTGTTACACTACACTCTGTCCCCTCTTCCAGGTCATCTATGTATATTGTAAACAGTTGTGGTCCCAGCACCAATCCCTAACCACCAACTAGTGGCACACCACTAACCACCGATTTCCAACCCGAAAAGGACCCATTTATCCCGACTCTCTGCTTTCTGTTAGCCAGCCAATTCTTTATCCATGCTAATACATTTCCTCTGACTCCGCGTATCTTTATCTTCTGCAGTAACCTTTTGTGTGGCACCTTATCGAATGCCTTTTGGAAATCTAAATACACCACATCCATCGGTACACCTCTATCCACCATGCTCGTTATATCCTCAAAGAATTCCAGTAAATTAGTTAAACATGATTTCCCCTTCATGAATCCATGTTGCCTCTGTTTGATTGCACTATTCCTATCTAGATGTCCCGCTATTTCTTCCTTAATGATAGTTTCAAGCATTTTCCCCACTACAGATGTTAAACTAACCGGTCTATAGTTACCTGCCTTTTGTCTGCCCCCTTTTTTTAAACAGAGGTGTTATATTAGCTGCTTTCCAATCCGCTGGTACCTCCCCAGAGTCCAAAGAATGTTGGTAGATTATAACGAATGCATCTGCTATAACTTCCGCCATCTCTTTTAATACCCTGGGATGCATTTCATCAGGACCAGGGGACTTGTCTACTTTGAGTCCCATTAACCTGTCCAGCACTACCCCCCCCTAGTAATAGTGATTGTCTCAAGGTCCTCCCTTCCCACATTCCCATGACCAGCAATTTCTGGTATGGTTTTTGTGTCTTCCACTGTGAAGACCGAAGCAAAATAATTATTTAAGGTCTCAGCCATTTCCACAGTTCCCATTATTAAATCCCCCTTCTCATTTTCTAAGGGACCAACATTTACTTTAGTCACTCTTTTCCGTTTTATATATCTGTAAAAGCTTTTACTATCTGTTTTTATGTTTTGCACAAGTTTAGCTTCGTAATCTATCTTTCCTTTCTTTATTGCTTTCTTAGTCATTCTTTGCTGTTGTTTAAAATTTTTCCAATCTTCTAGTTTCCCACTAACCTTGGCCACCTTATACGCATATACAAACTGGAAGAGGTCCGCCAATAGGCTGCAACTAACAGCTGTGGAGCAGAGGATAGTGTCGATGATTAAATGTCACAGGAGGAGACCAACCATCAACATGGAAGCTGGTCCCAGTTTCCCAATAGAGGGAAAGCCCTGCAAATGGCACAATCTGGGCTGGCTAAATGTTACATACTGCGTGTGCTGCCTACGCTTCTCCTTCCTCAATGCTGCTAACTTGCCATCTATCTTTTGTTTTGCAGAGGTTGAGCATTAGGAGGAGACAGAAGTTGCACCTGAAGTTGAAGGAGAGAATGTTCAGGAAAACACCACTCCAGAAATTCCAAATCAGGAGAATGATGGGATGCTCGACGACGATGACATGGTTACCTTGGATTTGGATATGATGAACACCTTGAGCATTCCAAGCTCTCTCATGAGTGAGTCAAGTGACGGGACTTTTCTAGGTGTGACGTCTGTGGCTGCGGGTCCAGGTGTGTCGCAGCAAGACACACCTGCGAGACATCAAAGGAGGGTGCACTGTAGACCTGATGCAGAAACAATGGATTCGGAGAACATAGGACATCTTGTGGGGATGAGCGGGTAGAACATCCAACAATCGCACTTGCTCCTGGAAGCCGTTGGTGGGGTGAGGGCAGAGTTAGGAGGACTGTCATTACAGGTGGAAAGACTTTCGGAACAGTTGAACGAGGTCGTAGCGGCAATAGGGAGGCGAACCCAGGCTGTCATTGATGCGAGGAACGCTTTCTGCTCTGCACCAAAACCAAGGGTTGATCCTGTGGCTGAGGATGATAATGATGAGCAACCTGGGCCTTTCACAATGGCACATTTTGGCTCGGTCTCTGTTGTAAACCAGCAGCAAGAAATACAGATTAAACCTGGGGATAAGGGGGCCACGGAAGCAGAAGTCTGCAGCTACGGGCACGTGCAGGGTTAGTGGCATCTACTGGGGCAGGATTGGCACACAGCACTAAAGAGGAGGATAGCTGGCTTGCTTGTTTGTTTTTTTGGTTGGTCTGGTTGATTGCCTTTTTATAAAGTTTGCCACTGTAAGTTTCTAAAGTTACGAAGGTTTTAATATAAGTCATGTTAAGCTAATTACAACTGTGCTGTACAAATGTTTAATAAACATATTTATTTTGGATTTTTAACCTGACTCCTGCACTTTATTTCTTAATGCTGCACTAATACATATTATAGGATAAAGGAATGGGCACAACATGTACAATGGAACATATTGTTTAAATGATACAGGGCAGGTTCCACTACTAAGATGTTCATGGATCCTAACGTTTTCTGGGTCACTGATACAGGAACCGCAGGACCATGGTGCATGTATCAGTGACCCTGACCCAGTGTTGTTAGATCCATGAACAACTTAGTACAGTAACATGCTAATTTAATATCTCCACAAATATATTGTTATACATTATTGTACACCTAAGTACTCCAACACGCCATTTAAACATTAAAGATTTGTGGTGGGATTATTTAATAATAATGTAATGTCCAGTCTTTATTATAAATCACTGCTGCTTTCCCATGAGCCTGGAGTGTCTTGCACTGTCTTCTTTGTGTAGACCTTTGGCCTGGGATAGGAGGAGGCCACATGGGGGGAGGACCTTCAGCCTGGGACAGCAGCGGGGCCGCGTGGGTGGAGGACCTTCGGCCAGGGGCTAGCAGCAGCTGCAGTCAACGAGGAGAAACGGCAGAAGGCTGCCCTTGCTGTTCACAGAAGAAAACTTCATTTTTCCAGCTTCTTTGAAAAATCTGGTGGATGTCTCGGAAGATGGAGACTGGTGGATTATCTTTGAAGATTTTTTGAAGATTTTGGATGATTTTGGGACCCAGAAACATCGATGGAAAAAGTTTACATTTTTTTTATTTTATGGCCTGAATGCAGTTTAACATCACAGGAGCAGCATTGTTTTCATTTAACATTTTTATTTTTACACTTACTTACAGGTAATGTAGTATTTTTAATTGTGCTAAAAGTTAAAGTATTAGCGAGGGAGTCCATTCGGCTGGGGATAGTAATGGGCTAGCACGGATTTCTCCAACTGAAGGTTTTTTCCTACAGTGATACTAGGGTCTGTGCGCCGGTTTAAAAATTTACATTCGGGAGGAAACTAGGCTTCAAGCCCAGAAATGGCGTGGGAACCTTCTTTACAGGTACACCAGCGCCAGAATGTATGGCGCCAAACATTCTGGTGCTGGTAGACGCCGGCGCCCCGACACTGGGGAATCTTTGAACTGGGCTTCGGCACCAAAAAACTCACTGGGCGCTGAGTAAACGGTACCCAGTGCTGGAGAAAATTTGGGCCTATGTTCTTATGTGTGTACTGAAGGGCTCCTCCAGAACTGTCAAAGCCTCTGAAGCGTATTTTCAGCATGCCTATTCTTTGCTGTATGACAGATATGGTGGACTTGTGGCGTTCATTATAGCACTCTTGGGCCTCAGTACTTGGCCTCCTCAAAGGTGTCATGAGCCACATTTTCAGTGGATAGCTTTCGTCTCCAAGCAGCCAGCCAGTAAGTGTGTTTATCGGCGTGGAATGCTCAGGGAGGGTGGACTGACTCAGGACAGAAATGTCATGACAACTGCCAGGAAATATGGCACACACATGCATAATGATCTTCCTCTGATTGCAAACAAGCTGCACATTGAGGGAGTGGAAGCCCTTGCAGTTCACAAACACTCCTGGGTGATGTGAAGATGCCTTGATGGCCACATGATTGCAGTCGATGATGCCCTGCACCCATGGGAAGCCAGCCAGAGCGGCAAAGCTGAGCGCCTGTTCAGTATCATTGGCTTCATCAGTGGAAATGTTGACATAATTGGCTAACTTGTCAGTATGGCATCAGTGACCTGTGTGATGCATCTGTGGGTGGCTGACTGAGAGATGCTGCAAACGTCTGCTGTCAATCCTGGAAGGAGTCTGAGGTGAAGAAATTATGGGTGCTGGTGCCTTTCACAGCCAGTGGTAAGTCATGTCCACCAGGTCCTCTGGGCTTGCTCCACTGGAAATATCTACAACGACCGAGCACGATAGCCTGAGCCTTCTCTGGCACTGCTGTTCAGTCACGTTGAGGAAGCTCATCCTGTGCCTGTATACCCTGTGTTGGGGGTATTGCCTCCGGCACGTTGCAGCCCTTCGTTGATGTCCTCTGTCCTGTGCAGCATTAGGTTGTTGAGGAGAAAGCTGCTTTTGTTGTTGCTACTGCTGCTGCTGGTGGGGCTCGTCCTGGTCCGATTCTGAGGACCAAGGTGCGACTGTGTAAATGGCACCAATGCTAATGTAATAGATGGCAGGTCAAGTAGAGATCAGAGGACCAATCTGTCAATGTTGTGATAGTCACGAGCAATGTGGTGATAGTGGCTTCCGAGTTTTCAGAAAAGACTTCCAAGCTCTAGACAACTAAATCTGTGCTGAGAATGAAGTCAGCAAGGGCCTTTCCCTTAGGCAAGTAATGAGGTGTCATGTAGCAGTATTTATTTGGATTTCCATGTTATGCAGTAATGACCTCGATCAATGGCCATTGAGCTTCCGCCTCGGGTTGTCAGACGTGGTTCCCGAGCTGCGTGATTCCCGTGGTCATCCAGTGAAATTCAAAAGGTCTGGTTAAAAACAGTTAAGGATCGGCAACAAGGTTATAATGAGCTTAATTAGGTTGCCCGCTTGTGCTGTTCGGGTCTGTGCCGTGCTGGCAAACGCGCCTGAGTTAAAGGCGCAAGGAGGTGGGCTGACAGCGGGTTCCTGGTGTGCTCCCTTTTGTTGCAACTTTTACTACTGACCTGTCTCCTAACCCGCATGTACGGTAGGGGAAAATTCCACCCCAGGTCCAAACTATTCAATTAAACACACAGAGCAAGGGATATCAGTCACAGATAATTTGAACCATTTAATGTTTAGGAGTTCTAATGGTGAATCTCTTCCTTGTAGAACAAGAAAATAAAAAATGCTCAACAAAGATTTTACTGTATAAATATTGTTCAAAGTAAACTTGCAGTGTTAGAAACCAGGGCGCTGTTAACTAATGAAAGGGCCCCTGTTGTCATTAAATAGGACATTCACCCAACTGACCCTCCCAAGAGGAATCTACTGGTACAGCTGTGCAGGTTATAGGTGCAGTTATCTGTAGTAATATACTTACTTCCAGTATTGCTCACTTGGGTCCTGGTGAGGAATGTAGATTTCTGATCCATTTGTGCAAGTTTCATTGTTTACCTGCAGCCATGTTATATTCACTATTTCAAAATATGCATCATCCAGAGTGACATTGCAGAGTGGATCTAGAAAAAGTGGAATGTGTTTTAGAAGTACATTTCATTGGGAATGATGCAGTCATTTCTAGTCATATAATCAGGACCACTGTTTCACTCTGACTGAATCAGTCCAATCCATTTTATTACGTAGGTGAGACTGCAGATGGGTCAGAACACAGAGGTACAGTCGGCACACTCCATTCACAGCACAGTCCAGCTCTGCTGCTCACTCTGTGTAATGGTAGATTTTATTTGACAGATTCTATAATGCTCATAATTGCAAATCAAAATTAAGGCATTAAAGCTCAAACCGTTCCTTAACTGAGTCATGATTATCACAGAAGTATGGGATATAAAGGAAGAGCATAGGGAGTATAACAAGTTTCTAATGAAACGTCAGATTAAATGCACTTTCATTCACTCCTAATAAAGCCAATTGATGAACCTATGGAGCACATGACCCATTGGTGTCACATGAGCCTCTGGTGAGACATGATCCTATGACCTCCATTGATGACATCCATGTGGATCACGGATCGCAAGTATTAACTGCTTCCCATATTGACCTTGACATTCCTTGTGTCTCGTCATTATGACCCGCACCATGACCATCGTCTACATACTGTCAACACTATTTTTCAATGTTCTGCTTTTTTAGTTCAGTGTCTTTTCTTTTCCCTCAGCGGTTAATTTTCTCTGCATTTCTTTTTTCTAATTATGGTTATTTCCTACTTTAATTATTCATCAATCGTATTGCACAAAATATTCACATTCTATCGGAAACAAATTCTACCCAACTATATTCCAGCAAGGAAATTCATCACTCGCCCTCCTATATCACCCTAAGAATGACACCACATATTACACATGTGAAAAGTCACAAAATCATCACCAACTTACTCAAAAACTTGCTTACAACAATTTACTGTCTCCACAAGCAAACACAACATCTCTGAACATCCTGGATCCACTGAGGCAATATTACTCTCCACCCTCCCAGTTCAGCAAAGTTGACCGTCATCGGCCCCTCCCCCACTCTTCTCTTCCCTTCTCGCACTCCATCTCCTTTCTCCCCTGCCTTTCCATTCTCCAAACCCCTCTCACTACCTCCTCCCATCAAATTCCTCCTCTCCCTCTCCCTTCCTACATTCTCCCCTCTCCTCCCACTCATTCATTCATCCATCTCTCCTTCCTTCTTCATCTCTCCCATCCTCATCCTCTCAACTTCTCGTCTTTCTCCTGCTTCTCCTCTACTCTTGCCTTTTACACCCTCAACCTTTCTTCTCCTCTCTGCCTTTCCTACCCCTTCTTCCTATCATCCATCCTCAACCTCTCTCCTTATCTCTCTCTCTGCTCTCCCCCTTGCCTCTGCTCTGCATTTCCTTCATTCCTTCTCATCGCCAGGCTCTCTCTGCCATCTTCTACCTCTCCCTTGCTTTCTGCTCCATCTCTTCTCTCCTGTCCACCTCGCCTTTATCCTCTCCGCTGCCTCCATCTTCACCTCACCTCTCTCTCCTCTTCTACTTTCCCCCAATTCATACCATTTCTCCCCCAACCTTTCCTCCTCTTCCCCTCACTTCCATCCCTCCATCTCATTGCTCTCACCCCCTCACCATTCTCCACCCCATTCTTTTGGAAAGTTAATGTACTACATATCAAGAAATCTGAAAATAAATAGGAACATATTCTACACACACACAAGTTACAAAAGAAAAATCAGGATAGGGATAGGACCACTAAGTGATACACACACAATAAACTCACAGCGAAATGGCAGAAATATTAAATAATTACTTTGCCTCAGTATTTACCAGGGAGACTAATACGGTGGACATGATATTAGAAAAAGAGATCAAAATGGATACAAAGACATTTACGATAGCAATGGGGAAATAACTGATAGACTAATCAAAATTAGAGAGGATAAAACCCCTGGTCCAGATGGATTGCATCCGTGCATATTAAATGAAGTTAGGGAAGAGATAGCAGAGACATTTTTACATATATATATCTAAAAGTGCCAGAGCACTGGCGGACAGTTAATGTGATTTCTATATATAAAAAGGGAGATTGAACAAGCCCAGGGAACTTTAGACCAATTAGCTTAATATTGGTGGTAGAAAAGATAATGAATCCTTAATCAAATGTGTAATAGAGAAACATCTAGAAACTGAAAATATAATAAAGAATAGTCAGCACGGATTCCAAAAGGGAAGGTCATGCTCGACCAAACTTATTAAATTCTTTGAAGAAGTAACAAAAAGAATAAACAAAGCTAATGTAGTAGATATATTTGGATTTCCAAAAAGCCTTCGATAATTTATCACATAGTAGTCTCACGACTAAGCTCAGACTATATGGAGTTTGGAGACAAGTAGCAGAATGGATAGCAAGCTGGCTGCAAAATAGAGAGTCGGGGTTGAGGTAGTTACTTGGATTGGCAAATGATGAGAAGTGATGTTCCAAAAGGATCAGTGCTGGGACCACTGTTGTTCGCCATCGACATAAAAGACTGAACTTATGAATCAGATGTACAATCTTTAAATTTGAAGATGACACCAAATTGGGGGATGTAGTTAATACAGAGGACGACGTGACAAAATACAGGAAGACATTAATAAACTTGCAGAATGGGCGGGTAATTGGCAAATGAACTTCAATATAGATAAGTGTGAGGTAATACATTTTGGTAGGAAGAATAAGGAGGCCACATATCCTTGGAAAAAATGTATCTAAATGAGGTAGAGGAAAAAAGGGATCTGGGTGTACAGATATACAGATCACTAAAAGTAACAGCACAACACTGGTTCATTTCTAGAGGGATAGAATTAAAAAGGAGAAAAGTTATGTTAAACTTGTATTGAACCTTGGTTAGACCACACATAAGAACATAAGAAATAGAAGCTGGAGTAGGCCATATGGCCCTTCGAGCCTGCTCCACCATTTAATAAGATCATGGCTGATCTGATCTTGGGCTCACTCCACTTTCCTGCCTGCTCCCCATAACCCCTAAATTCCTTATCGCTCAAAAATCTGTCTATCTCCACCTTAAATATATTCAATGACCCCAACCCCCATAGCTCTCTGAGGCAGAGAATTCCACAGATTTACGACCCTCTGAGAGAAGAAATTCCTCCTCATCTCAGTTCTAAATGGGCGACCCTTATTCTGAAACTATCCCCCACAAGGGTAAACATCTTCTCTGCATCTACCTTGTCGAACCTCCTCAGTATCATATGTTTCAATAAGATCACTTCTCATTCTTCTAAACTCCAATGAGTATAGGCCGAACCTGCTCAACCTTTTATCATAAGTCAACCCCTTCATCTCAGGAATCAACCTCGTGAACCTTCTCTGAACTGCCTCCAATGCAAGTATATTCCTCCTCAAATAAGGAGACCAAAACTGTACGCAGTACTCTAGGTGTGGTCTCACCAATACCCTGTACATTGGTAGCAGGACTTCCCTGCTTTTATACTCTATCCCCTTTGCAATAAAGGCCAACATTCCATTTGTCTTCCTGATTACTTGTTGTACCTGCATACTAACTTTTTGTGTTTCATGCACAAGAATCCACAGGTCCCTCTGTACTGCAGCATTTTGTAATTTCTCTCCATTTAAATAATAATTTGCTTTTTTATTTTTCCTGCCAAAGTGAATAACCGCACACTTTCTGTTAGATCTCTTAGTTTCCAATGAAATACGAACTCCGATTGTAGTTTTAATTTCTTTATTTCTCGCAGAGAGCAACAACAAGCTTCTTGGCTTTAAGCTAGGTCTTTGTCCTTCTGAGACCACATGGTCAAAATGGCTGTACTTATACCTGGATCAATTTACAGAAAAGAACTCGCCTTCTTTGACCTTATTGGCTCAATTAATAGTCTTTTAACCTTTTAATTGGCTCGCTACCCAAGGGTCCTAAAATGTCAAGTTGATTGATGACTTAATGCAACATGCTCCCACTCACGTAGCATCTCTGACTTGTCTGTGAATTTTCACAGCCTGTTTGAATTCTCTATCAATCCCCCCTTTGATTCTTTCACAAACTGAATCATAAAACATCAGGTATCACTGGTTAAACATTCTACAAAATAATTTCATACATGTTAATAGAGTTTCCTTCTAAAATTTGTTGATGTGTTACGCTACATGTCCGGACTAGTAGCTTCCACACAAATTTACACTAACCCGAGTTCCATCGTGGCCACAATGGAAGTCTGGATTTAGTAGGTTAATTAACCTTATTCCAATTTAATCCAAATCAATATCTTAGTTCAGCCAGTAAACAACCTTCCCTTAAGCATAACATACCCCTGTGTCAGACGGTATGCTGGGACCTGCAAGGTGTCTCACATGCGGGACAGCAGCTACAGCCGCCTGGTCGCAACAACATTTAATCAACATAAACAAACAATATAAAAGTAAAATAATTACAACAAATAGAATTAAACCTTCCAGCAATGAAGTTCCTATTGAACCTAGCCATTCAGTGGCTCCACTCCACAAAGTGAATGATGGGGGTTGCTTAAGTTTTTCTACCTCCTTTTGGATATGCTCCGCTAAGTGGGTAATTTCTTCGGAGCTATCTGGGATATATGTGCAACACTCAGTTCCGAGTAGGGTGCAAGTACCTCCCTTTTCAGCCAGGATGTAATCAAGGGCCAGTCTATTCTGTAGGGCTACTGTGCGGATTGCTACCATTTCTGCATTGATTTTAACTAGGGCCTCTGAGGTATCATTGGATACCCGTTCCACAACAGATGCCATGTTAATGGATTCCCTTGCCAGTCTGGTGGTCCCATACCTGGGGATCAGAATGGCAAAGAACCTCTCTGTTTCTGTGATAGCTCTCTTAGGACGGTGTAAATGTTCCGACAGTGACTTTATATGATACATATAAGGCACAATGTAGGCTAAATAGCAGGATCCCATCCAATTCTGGGGCAGCCAAGGGTAGGCCTTGTGGCCACACACCCAATAGGTGCCATTATATGCAATGAATGTTAGCTGTTTCTTTGTCAGCAACACTTCGGGGCCTGTCCAGGCTTTTCCATCTGTTTTATTCAGAATCCCCGTTACGTTAAAAATTCCCACATCGGCTCAGTTTGGACGGTTCCGTGGCTTGATTATGTTATAATTCCGGGAGCAGTTACTATACCCCATATTTTGGCCTCTTGATGTTTCTAATCAGACAGACCGATTCCCCTGGTCTTCCTATTCCCGTTGTATTAGTGATAACAAAAAATGGGGGCCGTTTGGAATTATTGTAGCACGGTTGGTACAAAGGTGGTCAGATTGTAACCTGCTGAATTCCATTTATGTGCCCAGTTTTCCATATCCTGAAACGCATTGCCTGTTTTGTTTTGATTAATTATCCACTCAGCCATTTCCGAGATATTCAAGGGAACTGGCCTCAAGGGAATAAAAAGGTATTTACATGTAATTCCCTTGCTACCCTATTATTTCCCTTTGGTGCAGAGGGTCAGCTAGTAAGAAGTAGGCCTATGCCTAGAATACCTACAATCAATAATACAGTAAATTTATATATTTTTGCAAAAAGTAATTGTCCTTATTAGATTTCAGCTTCAGTTATGGGTGCTCGTTTAACGTGTGAAGCGTGGATCCAGGCTTTCTTTCCTTGGACTTTAACAGCTGCCTGGGTGGTCAATAACACTTGATAAGGTCCCTCCCACTTGGCACCCAAAGGTTCTTTATGAAACTTTTTCACATACACCCAGACTCCCGGAATGATGTCGTGTCCTCCTTCGGGTGGATTACCCCAAGCTGCCGATACCGGTCGGGAAACAGAACTAATAGCATTGGTTAAGTTCTGACAGTATGATAACAAAGTGTCACTCATTCAGTGAACATCAGCTTTCCGTAAATCGATAGTTCCTGGCAGCGACATGGGTCTTCCTGTTATATTTTCAAATGGGCTTAGACCTGTAGTTCTGTTCGGGGTTGCCCTAATGCTACATAGCACTATTGGTAGTGCCTGGGGCCATGGTGTTCCTTCTTGGTGATATTTGGCAAGCCGTTGTTTCAAAGTTCGATTCATTCGTTCTACTTGTCCTGATGATTGTGGATGATAAGGACAGTGTAAATCCCATGTAATGTTCAGTAACCTACAGACTTCTTGGCAGACAGCACCTGTGAAGTGTGTTCCCTGATCTGAGTCAATGCTACTCGGGACTCCCCATCAGGGAATGTAATCCTTACACAAGACCTTTGCAGTGTGATTGGCTGTGGCTCTTTTAGTTGGGACAGATTCTACCCATCTAGAGAATCTGTCGACCATGACAAGAATGTTAGTGTATCCTTGGCATGAAGGAAGAGATATATAATCAACCTGCAGATGCTGGAATGGTCCGACAGGGGCAGGGGGCCTCAGTTGGAGCATTACCGTGATGGGTCCAGAATTATTTTTCTGGCAGACCACACAGCGGTCTGTTACCAGCTGGGCATGTTTTTAAAATCCCCGACCCCACCAGCTTTTCTGGAACCGTGCCGTCATCTGTTGTGAGGCCAAGTGTCTCCACGAGTGGATCTGTTGGGCTAAAAAAGGCATAAGCGCTTGTGGCGCGACTGGCTTGTCGGTAACTCTTTGTCTCCAGACACCACCTTCACATAGCTTAATTCCTGCCTCAATCCATGTCCATTTTTCCTCTCGGGAGCACTCTCCTTGCATTGTTTGAAGGTCTCCTGTCAGAGTCCTGAGTGCTTTCAATCTGCACATCTGTGTTGGTTCTTCTGGAGGAACGCCCTGTGAGGGCGACATCTTTAGCTGCCTGGTCGGCGAGGGCATTTCCCTGTGCTTCTGTGGTATTTTCCTTGGTATGGGCCTTACACTTCAGGATGGACACTTCCTGAGGTAATTGTATGGCCTCCAGTAGGTCTCGGACTTCTTTTCCATTTCGGATAGGTGTACCAGCAGCAGTGAGGAATCCTCTTTTCTGCCATAACAGACCAAAGTCGTGAGCGACTCCAAAAGCATAATGCGAATCTGTGTAAACATTAGCTGTCTGTCCTTCTGCTATTCGACATGTTTCTGACAGGGCCCATAACTCGGCCTGTTGTGCTGATGTTCCTGAGGGTAAATATCCTTTTGCCACTACCTCATATAAGATTGTAACTGCCCATCCTGCTTTCCTGGTACCATTGTCAACAAAGCAGGAACCATCTGTAAACAGGATGAGGTCTGGGTTGTGCAGAGGCTCCTCTGCTGCTAAGGCTGCTTCTTCTGTTTCTTTTAAAATCTCCACGCAGTCATGCTCTTCACATTCTCCCCTCTCTTGTTCCCTCGATTCTGACATCGGGAGCATAGTTGCGGGATTAACCGGGCTGGCCCGGACAATATGCAGATTAGGAGCTTCCAAAACTGCTGTCCAGCGCATCCATCTTGCTGCTGTCAACTGAGACATTCTATTCATAGACAGCAAAGCGTGTACGGTGTGGGGACACTTGACAATCAGCTTTTGGTCGAGGACTAGACCCGCAGTGGTCATTACCGCTCGACATGTAGCTTCCATGGCCCTTAGGCAACTTCCACATCCGAGGGCTACCGCATCCAGTTTTGCCGAATAATAGCCAATAGGTCTTTGTCGATCCCCATGTTCTTGTGTCAGTATAGCTGTCATATATCCTTCTTTCTCATGGACAAGCAGGGTAAATGGCTTACCACTGTCGGGGATTCCCAGAGCTGGTGCCGAACACAAAGCCTTTTTCAAACTCAGGAAGGTCTCTTGCTGTTCTTTAGTGAGGTTGATGGCTTCTTTAGAGGCACGTTTCCCCTTTAAAATATCATTCAGTGGCTGAGCAAGCTGTGTGAAGGAGTCAATCCAATTTCTGTTAAAGTTACACAATCCCCAAAGTTCCTGAATAGTGGTGGGTTTTTTTAGCAGCCCGAATGCCTGCAGTTCTATCCTGGGTAAGTTCTCTCTTTCCTTGTGAAATCTTTTGTCACAGGTCTCCAACCTCTTCTTGGGATATTTGTGCTTTGTCGATGCTGGCTTTATGTCCTTTCAGCCGAAGGTGGTCCAGCAAAGCTCGTAAATCTTGTACATGCTGTTCCTCCGTGTTTGAAGCTAGCAAGATATCGTCTACATATTGGATGACTGTGGATGACAGGGGAGGTAATTCTCGCAAATGGCTTTGTGAAGCCATGTGGAATACTGTAGGGCTGTTGTGGAAACCCTGTGGTAACCGGGTCCAAGTATACTGTTGTCCTTGGACCGTGAAAGCAAACCACTGTCGAACCTCCAGTGCCAGAGGCACCGACCAAAATCCGTTGGCCATATCTATAAACGAGAAATATTTATGTTCCAGTTTGAGGGCATTAAAAATGGTGGAGGGATCTGCGACCAAAGGAGCTTTTTGATCAATACACTGGTTAGCTTTCCTATAATCGACAGTCAAACGCCAAGTCTCATTAGATTTCTGTACTGGCCACACGGGGCTATTGGAGGAGCTATACGTTTTAATAAGCACCCCTTGTTTCTCCAATTGCTGAATAACCGGTAAGATTCCTGCGATGGCAGTTGGACTGATGGGATACTGTTTAGTGCATGGAGGCTTGGTCCTGGTAAATGACGCAGGCTCCATCTGGAGTAGGCCACAGTTGTTCTTATCTTTAGCCCATATCGGGTGTTCCTTCAATTCTTCTTTCTTCAAAGTTCTAATTGACCATGTCACTCGACCATCCTCGAAATGTAACGATGAATCTACTTGGATTAGAACGTCCATTCCCAAAAGGGGTTGATCTACTGGGCCTATCCAGACCAGCGTGGTTAGTTCATGTGGACCCAGCCCTATAAGTACCGGTGTTGTCCTTTTAATTTCCATTTTATGGCCCTCAACTCCATAGGCTGTACGTGCCCTACCATCCAACGGCAAAAAGTCTCCATATTGTAGGGGTAAGCATGTTAATTCCGCCCGTGTCTAAAAGACAGTCCACATCCTTATCGCCCACCCTCACAGTTATATATAGCCCATCTCCCCTCTGTTGTATTAGTGCGAGGAGGGGGGCCAGGGTGGGCTCTAACCGTTTTTTGCTATCCCAAGTCACTCCTTCTGTTGTTGTATTGTCAGTCGCTTGAATGCTTCTATGAGGTCGTTATCTTGTGACAAGCCTGGTTTGTTGGCTGAATTGTATCCCTGGCTGCGTCCTCTTCCCCAGTCACGACCTTTTTGTTTTGCCCTGCACGTCTTGGCCCAGTGACCTTCTTTCCCACAATAATGACATTTTCCTGGTAATTTTCCGAATGACTGTTTATCGGAATCCTGGGATTTCTATCCCATAGCCTGTACAGCTCGGACTTTAGCTCCCATATCCCGATCTAATTGGTTACATCGATCCACCAATGCTGCAAAGGTAGTTCCTCTACCTTCCCAGTCCGGTAACACTACCTAAAGCATTTTGGACAGTTCTGGCTTTAGACCTGCCACGAAAGCTGCTTTCAGGGGTCCAAACACTTGTTCATCCATTTCCTCATCCGTATTATTCATACCCGAATGTTCTAGCCACGTGCATCTAAACCGCTCGTCATACTCCAGGACCTCCTCTGTTCCTTTCTGTTGGCAGGCTGCAATTTTTCCCCAGTCTGTCTTAGCTGGACTGAAGGCTTGCAGCCAGTGTTTAATCGCCTCCCATCCTGCGTCTAATTCTTGCTCATTCTGCCCCAAAGCTTCTTCTACCTTGTCGTGCAATTTTCTTCCCTGTGTTTTTGGCACCATTATGGTCAAAATTTGCACTCCGTCCCAGGGATGAAGTTGATATATATTTCTTAAGCGGTCCAATTGGTCCCATGTTTTTACTCCCCCTTTCTTTGGATTGGGCAATTCCTTGGACCATTTATCAATTTTCTCTGGGTCTGCCGGATCATGAAATAAGTATTCTGCATACACACTTTTCCTCGTTTTTTTGGTTCCGCCCTCATCCGTAGTCTCTTCTGATTTGACTACAACTCGTCTTTTTTTAAACGGGGCAAAGCGCACCCCTAATTCTTAATCCTCCGACACTGTATCTATTCCTCGGTTGTGTCTTTGGGTTTGCGCTTTTAATTTATCCAAACATGGGTACCCTGGGAATTGGCCGATACATTTTCCTTTTCCAATTACTGTCTCTTGACCTAATGATTTTTTCCACTCTTTAATTTCGCCTTTAAGATCTTTAACTTCCGCTTCCAGCTTTTCAAGTTCAAGCTTTTTCTGTCGCAGCTGCGCACAAACAGCTTGCAATTGATCCTTTGTACTGGTCAGTTCTCGATCATGTTGGGAACGCATTATAATTTCATTCCGGTTTCGGATCTTTCCCATAACAGCTAGGGACCATCTAGTTCTCTCTTTATTTTTCATACGGGTCGTTTTTCCCCAGACCTTTTTAATCTCGTCCAAGGACCATTGTCCTTTGGAGGTTCCGTACTTTTGTTCGATCTTAATATAGGTTTTAGATAAATTGAATTGTTGCTCTATGTATTCTTTCAACTGTTCGAGAATTAAATCTAGCGAAACTTCAGATGGTGCTTGCCCACCTTTAACAGTTGTAGGCAATTCTTTGCTCTTATCTCCTGCTGCCATAATACTGATTTCTTTACTGGAGTCTTGAGTCGTAGGCTTTCTAGCCGATCAATAGGTCAGTGATTAATTAACTAACAAACCGCCGAAGTTTAGACGTCTATGGGACCTCGAGCCGACTACCAACCGGAGGGTTCGCAAACTGGAGGCTTTCGGAATCGCGTAGAAGGAGAGGCGAATTTAGACTTTTGACTGAGGACTTTTAAAAAGAGGTGTCCTTACCTCAGTATGTAGGTCCGATGTCCAAAATTCAGTTTCTTTCCTCGCCGATCGTGTTCGTGACGCCAAAATTGTTAGATCTCTTAATTTCCAATGAAATACGAACTCCAATTGTAGTTTTAATTTCTTTATTTCTGGCAGAGAGCAACAGCAAGCTTCTTGGCTTTAAGCCAGGTCTTTGTCCTTCTGAGACCACATGGTCAAAATGGCTGTACTTATACCTGGATCAATTTACAGAAAAGAACTCGCCTTCTTTGACCTTATTGGCTCAATTAATAGTCTTTTAACCTTTTAATTGGCTCACTACCCAAGGGTCCTAAAATGTCAAGTTGATTGATGATTTAATGCAACATGCTACCACTCACGTAGCATCTCTGACTTGTCTGTGAATTTTCACAGCCTGTCTAAATGCAGCCTGTTTGAATTCTCTATCACTTTCTCATATTATACTCCATCTGTCAAATTTTTGCCCACTCATTAGCCTGTCTATATCCCTTTGCAGATTTTTTGTGTCCTCCTCACAATTTGCTTTCCCATCCATCTTTGTGTCATTAGCTAACTTGGCTACATTACATTTGGTCTCTTCATCCAAGTCATTAATATACATTGTGAATTGTTGAGGATCCAGCACCGATCCCTGCGGCACCCCATTAGTGACTGTTTGCCAACCGGAAAATGACTCATTTATCCCGACTCTCTGTTTTCTGTTAGTTAACCAATCCTCTATCCATGCTAATATATTACCCCCAACCCCGTGAACTTTTATCCTGTGCAGTAACCTTTTATGTGGCACCTTCTGGAAATCCAAATACACCACATCCACTGGTTCCCCCTTATCCGCCCTGCTCATTACATCCTCAAAGAACTCCAGAAAATTTGTCAAACATGATTTCCCTTTCATAAAAGCATGCTGACTCTGCTTGATTGAATCATGCTTTTCCAAAGGTCCCGCTACTGCTTCCTTAAACATGGACTGCAGCATTTTCACAACGACAGATATTAGGCTAATTGGTCTATAGTTTCCTGCTTTTTGTCTACCTCCTTTTTTTAAATAGGGGCATTACATTTGCGGTTTTCCAATCTGCTAGGATCCAGTGAATTTGGGTAGATTACAATGCATCCACTATCTCTGCAGCCACTTCTTTTAAGACCCAAGGATGTAAGCCATCAGGTCCAGGGGACTTGTCCACCTTTAGTCCCATTATTTTACTGAGTACTACTTCTTTAATGATAGCGATTGTATCCTCCCTCCCTATATCATCATCATCATAGGCAGTCCCTCAAAATCGGGGAAGAATTGCTTCCACTCTAAAAATTAGTTCTTAGGTGACTGAACAGTCCAATATGGGAATTACAGTCTCTGTCACAGGTTGGACAGACAGTCGTTGAAGGAAAGGGTGGGTGGGACTGGTTTGCCGCATGCTCCTTCTGCTGCTTGCGCTTGGTTTTCATAAAGCATGGGCCTTACACTAAACATCCTCCCTATAGCCCCTTGATTATCCACTATTGGGATGTTTTTAGTGTCTTCTACCGTGAAGACCGACACAAAATATTTGTTCATAATGGACCACGTGAAGGCGAGGGAAGATGGAAATTGGAAACAAAGTTGATGAAATTTCCAGGTCGAGATGAGAGCAGGAAATAGCACCAATGCAGTCATCAATGCACCGGTAGATACAAATTAAACTCGTCACAGAAGTTAATTCTAAGTATCCTTTAAACTATATGGTAAGCGTTGGCCATCCACTTGGGGAGCAGTAATTAAAGGTGGTCAGGTAGGCCAAAAAATGTTTTTCACACCTCTCTGCTTGTTTTTGAATTTTTCCAATGCTGAGATTGATCAGCCCTGCACTATGTTGCTGACCAGTCAAATCGTTACCTTGCAACGCCCACAGCATTTGCCCTTCAGTTTAAGGGAAAAAAGGAGTATGTGATTCCGGCACAATGCCCCGTGCAGCGCTCTGCCACTACTGTCGCTCTTGCCTGGCATGCTCCACTTCCCCCCTGGAGCACTAATCTGGAAATTCCCGTCTGCTGGATTTGGGTAGGGCCCAGGGATACTTTTGCACTTTTGCACTCCTGCAAAAGTTACTGCCCTAAATGGCACGCTACGCAATTTCTGACCGTATATGCTTCCATGAGATCACCTCTCATTCTTCTAAACTCCAGAGAATATAGGCCCATTCTACTCAATCTCGCATCATTAAATAATCCGATAATCCCAGGAATCAATCTGGTGAACTTTCTTTGCACCCCCTCGAAGGCAAGTATATAATTCATTAGGTAAGGAGACCAAAACTGTGCACAGTACTCCAGATGTGGTCTCACCAAAGCCCTATATAATTGCAGTAAGTCATCCTCACTCTTATACTCCAACCCCCTTGCAATAAAGGCTAATGTACCGTGGGGTTGAAATTCGGCATCGCCGATTGACACTGGCTGAGTGCAGATTTTAATGCCAGAGTGGCACCACGAAATTCAGTTTTGCTGCCTGTAAAGTGGATTGCAGCTTTAAATCTAGGTTTTGCACACTACTCTGAAGGCCGTAAACAATGTTAATTGGGGCAGCAACAGCAGCATTTTTGTGACTTACGGTCAATGCATTGAGCAGCATTTGGAGCTGTGCCACCTGCATTCAATTGAGGCGGTGATTGGGCGCCTCATTGCCTCATCGTTATATTCGCTTCCTACGCACTCAGTCAGATGGTGAAGATGGCAGATGCAGCAGCAGCATGCCAGCGCGCTCATCGCTTCTTGGACGTCGCCATCGATGCACTCCTTCATGCCCTGGAGAGGAGTTGGGAATTACTGAGTACAGAGGCTGGGAGGAGGCCACCGCCACAGGTCATTCGATGCCTTTGGAGGGAAGTGGCTGAGTGTCAGTGAGTGATATTTGCACAGGACAGCCATTCAATTCCACAAGAAGTGGAATGACATGATGCGGCTGCTGAGGGTGAGTACCTTTAACAACAACCTGACCCTGCCATGCTGTCAGCTCAAAGTGTTCAATGTGGATGTGTCGGGCCCCATGCTCTATGTGGGTGAGGTGGGATGCAACCTTCACATTTTCAGCCTCACTCACTCCAAGGGCCTGCAAGCGGTGGTAGCCTTCCTCATCCGTTCTTCACATCCACCCCTCATCTTGTTACCTCCTCACTCTTCATATGCGTGTGGAAGATGGTAGCCTCACCGTTACTGTTAGGTCCTGGCTCCCCATTTAAGCATTGACAAATCAAGGACACACAGCTAATCTAAGTTTCCTTGACTTGTGAAGACTCTCATACAGTAATATGTACTCAACTATGTAAGGCACTTAGGACAGACTGATAGAAGGACACTAACTCTGACGTTCTCTTTAATCTTGCAGGCCAAGCTCATCCACAATTGAAGGGAGTAGATGAAGACCGGAGGAGAGGACCCTGACCTCCAGCCCATTATTGCATTGGAGGAACACATCTCGGCCTTGATGGGCCCCCAATTTTGTGTGATGGTGGTGGATGAGGCCGAACCCCTTTGCAGCATTTAGCAGGCCATTTAGCCTCGACACCACAATCCTTCAACTCTTTCCATGAGACTGGTATTTTCAGATGCCTTTCCCTGTCCTGCCCCCTTCCCCTGCAGGTAACCACTCTCTCTTTCAGATGATCAACCAGATGGACCGGTGCCTGCACGTCAGCCTTTGACTGCAGGAGGTGTTGCGCAGGAGGAGGAGGACACCTCTATGGACGTCACACAGGAGACAGTGGCCTCAGAGAGCGGGGTCAGCAGCTTTTGGGAGGAAGACGTGGTCGGGGTGACGGGGGTGGATGATGTTCCGGGACCCAGTGGCCTGCAGCAATGCTACGGGGGAGGAGAACTCCAGGGGCCAGCTCGCCAGAGGGAGAATGCATGACCGAATGATGCTCAGCAGCACTCTGATGATGAGGCCAAATTACGGGTTGTTGCAAGACAATCATTGCAGTTGCACCGCGATCTGCTCAGTGCACTGGCAAGGGTGCCCGAGAGTCTCGGTGCACTAGTTGTGAGGATGGAGGAGTCCGCCTCAAGGTTTGCACCTGCCTCTCAGCAACCCGCCAAGCCCTTCCTTGGTAGAGGCCAATGGATATCGGATGCAACAAGTGACTATGGGGTCTCAGACATGGTGGCACAGGCTATGGCTGACGTTGCAAGAGCCATTGAGCATCAGGCTGGCGTTGTTGGAGGCCTGCATAATGTAATGTCGTCAGTGTGTGGTGGCATCAATCAGCTCTGTGGTGTGCTGCAATTGCAGTCTGTGTTAATGCCGTGAAAATTGATGCCATCATCATCATCATAGGCAGTCCCTCGAATCGAGGATGACATGCTTCCGCGCCAAAAAAAGAATGAGTTCGCAGATGTTTCAATGAAGGACCTAATATTCCAGATCCCGAACTACATCGTGAAGGGTGGAAGATGCCTGTGCTTGGATTTTTTTAACGTGTGGTGGCCATTGCACACCAGCCACCACACAGGCTTGACAGAGCTAGGTCTTGGTCCAGTGGCAAGGATTACCCAATACTAACTGGAGACCAGGTCTGCTGCACAGACCAAGTGTGCACACACATCGCTGTGTAGGCTGGCCCGTGCTGCCCCTGGGCCCTCACCTCTTCTGGGTCCCAGATTCACACCTCTCCTGGGCCCCGGTCACGTCCCTCTACGGACTCTTGCTGCTCCTTGGCCCCTCCAGATGTGTCTGCCCGCACTGCAATCAGCGACCTGACTTTGCAGCCGTCACCCTCCTGCAGCAGCACGCGCTGCTCCCTGCATTGGTTTGCCGCCGCACACTGCTCCCTGTAATGGCCCCGGCCTGCTGATGGTCTTGCAGGCCAGGACAGCGCCGATTTCCGGGCTGGGCCGCCACACTCTTCTCCTTCCAATGGGTTCTAATTACCATAGAATGTACAGCACAGAAACAGGCTATTCGGCCCAACTGGTCCATGTCTGGGTTTAAACTCCACACGACCCTCCTCCCACTCTATCAACATATCCTCCTAATCCTCTACATTGAGGAGTTCCACAGTCACTGGTTGCCTTCTGGTGCCTGTCGAAAGGGCCAATGTGTGAGGGTATGAAGTGATTGTTGGCAGCCTATTCAACCTTGGGGCCATCACAGTCCAAAAAAACGCCCCCTTTGCAGACTTGGCCTTTGCTGCTGGGGTGAGTGGACAATGATCAGCAACAGGAGCCCAGGGCACTGAGGTTAACTGCAGTCTCCCCAACTGCAGCCCAGGCTGGGATCCGCTGAAAACCCCCACAGTGAGCAGCTGGAATGTGCAATCTCTCCTGGTCCGCACTGGGAGCAAGGGAGGTCAAGGGTCAGCACAGAATGTTATCAACCTTGGCCCCCAGCCTCCCTCACTCAGGAGAACCAAGTTGCACTGATGTCATGACGTCAGCACATTTCAGCGCCTTCACCCTCGACCGCCCGTCCACTAATCCCGCGATCTCGCTCCCCATTGGTCAGAAGCTCCTGTCAATCAGGCCGTGGGCCCCGGTAACATGCCTCTCAAGCGTGCGCCGCCCAACGGGCGGAGGCGAAGAGCAGGGAGGAGGAGGCAGTGGCGGGCGGTGCATGGGAGCCCTGGAACCGGCGGGGAGGCTTTCTAAACACCCGGGGTGGGCCTCAGACCTCGAACAAGAAGCTGTGGCTCTGGCGTTTGCCCTGAGCGGGGCCCCCGGCGGACAACTACGGGGCTTTCTCCCAGTGACAGGCCTCCGGCAATGGCCGCCAGCTTGAGGCAGAATCTGCCGAGAGGGGCGATGACCCTTTCTACCTTTTGCTTCTGCCCCCATTTTACTTCCCTCTGTCTCCCTGCATAGATTCCTATCCCCCTGCCGTATTGGTTTAAACCCTCCCCAACAGCACAAGCAAACACTCCCCCTAGGACATTGGTTCTGGTCCTGCCCAGGTGCAGATTGTCCGGTTTGTACTGGTCCCACCTCCCCCAGAACCGGTTCCAATGTCCCAAGAAGTTGAATCCCTCCCTCTTGCACCATTCCTCAAGCCACGTATTCATCTTAACTATCCTGCTATTTCTACTCTGACTACTTTGTTACCTCTAGACTTGACTACGCCAACACACTCCTGGCTGGCCTCCCACATTCTACCCTACATAAACTTGAGGTCATCCAGTGTCGACAGCCCGTGTCCTAACTCGCACCGTCCCACTCACCCATCATCCCTGTGCTCGCTGACCGACATTGGCTCCCGGTTGGGCGGTGCCTTGATTTGCGGAATTTTTCATCCCTGTTTGCAGATCACTCTTTTTCAGCCTCACGGTTCCATGGGACGTCTGCGCTCCTCGGATTCTGCCCTCTTGAGCATCCCTCGTTATAACTGCTCAACCAGCGGTGGCCGTGCCATCGGCTGCCTGGGCCCCAGGCTCTGGAGCTCCCTCCCTGGACCTCTTCCCCTCTTTCCTCCTTTGAGATGCTCCTTGGAGCCTGTCTCTTTGGCCAAGCAGTTGGTCACCTGCCTTGGTTTCTCCTTTTGTAGCTGGGTGTTAAATGTGTGTGTCATGTCTGAAACAATGCTGTGGGGCGCCTTGGGACATGTTGCTCTGTTAGGGGCGCTATATAAATATAAGTTATGATTCCAGCAATGGACAGTTTCTCAGCCCGCGGAGGGACAAAGCCTGTCCGGCTCACCAATCGATGCCATGGAAGCATTGACCACTGCCTTCATGTCTGGGGCCCCATCAATTTAAAGGGGACCTAACTTTGCTGAAGCAGGGCAGAAATCTGTGCTCACCCATATTGATCCAGATGCTGAGGCTCTGCCCCGGGGGAGTAGTAGCATGTTGGGCCTGTTGGAACCTGATGTTCTCTCTCAGGATAACATCATTCCGCCTTTACACCTGCCACTCTCTGCAACCCATCCACACCAGAGTGCTGCCGCTCATGCTGAGGTGATGCAGTCTGCAGCCGGGCCTTCCAGGGCCCAAGCTGGTCGGGGACGTCTTGCACGGTCATCATGTGTGGCAGCGGCTCAAAGTGAGCAACTGACTACTGGCCTTACTGCAGGCCCTGAGACCCCATTGAGGAGGAGCAGTAGGCGTGGGAGGGGGAGAAGAGAAGGGGTAGGAAAGCACTCAGCAAAACCCATTCAACAACTGGGAAATGGTTGCCACAGATGCTGGCCTTGATAAACCTTGTTTAAATCTGAACTCATGCAAATAGTTTCACTTAAATGAACCCGCAAACAATTGTTTGATAGTCACCAGAGATGGCTACCTTGTTCGAACATTAACTTATGTAAATCCTTTGGATGTTGCTGGGAATATTTGAAGGGGTCTTGTGAGTTTGATTATTTGCTGAGGATTATGGCATTTTGCTATGTTATTTTATTGCACACTATGGTTTTTCTGTTAAATAAATTAAATTTTGATTTTTGAAGTCTTCGCCGCAGGATGGTGCGCCATCACTCCCCATTGAATTGCCAATGTCAACGACCTGAAGCCCACCAATGTTTGGGAAATGCCAGTAGCCAAGCTGAGTAGTCAGCAGACACAGCACGCCTGTGCCCCGGCTGCAACTCCATTTAAATGCCGCCCCAGAATTCTAACCCACCTTGTGAACAGCAACCTTTTGTGGCGTGTTGGCCGCAAGCCGGTAAGTGAGATGGCAAAGGTGAATTTGGCACGATGTCATGATTTCTATGGCGGTAGTCGGCAGAGCAGCAATTCTTCATGCCCTTGAAAGAACAGAACCAAATTTTGTACCAGGTGTCAATGCGACCGTGAAACCACTGCTGGCGTACCACCGGCGTTACCAATTGGCGTTAGCAACCGAATCTCAGCCGCCATATGCCTTCATAATTGCTTGCTGCACCTGCATGTTAACTTTCTGTGTTTCGTCTACAAGAACACTTAAATTCCTCTGAATACCAACATTTACTAGATGCTCGCCTTTTAAAATAAATTCTGCTTTTCCATTCTTCCTACCAAAGTGGATAATTTTACACTTCCCCACATTATACTTCATCTGTCACCTTCTTACCCAATCACTTAATGTGCTTATATCCTTTTGCAGGTTCTTTGTGTCAACGTCACAGCTTACTTTCCCACCTAGCCTTGTTTCATCAGCAAATTTGGATACATTACACTCGGGTCCCCTCATCTAAGTCATAGATATAGATTACAAATAGCTGAGGTCAAAGCACTGATCCTTGTGGCACTCCATTAGTTACAACCTGACAACCTGAAAATGACCCATTTATTCCTACACTCTGTTTTCTGTCTGTTAACCAATCCTCAATCCATGCTAATATATTACCCCCAATCCTATGAGCTCTAATCTTGTGTAACATTTTATTGAATGACTTCTGAAAATCCAAAAACTACATCCTCTGGTTCCCCTTATCTACCCACCCTCATAAACTCTAATAGATTCGTCAAACACGATTTCCCTTTCCTAAAACCATGTTGACTCTGCCTAACCATGGGCTCAATTTTCCCTGGGTCATTTGTGCTGTTTTTTTGGCCCGCGCCATTTTTTTTTGGTGTATTTATTTTTTTCAAGGTTTCCCCCTGCGATCTGCGCCAGTGTAACTGACATAATTATGATTTTTCTAGGCCAGTTTTTTTTACCGTTATGGGGGGCATTCCCTCATGTCTGCGCCAGTTTTTATAATTGTTTGCAGTTTGACCAAAATATGTTCCTCCTAGGTTGGCGCATCTGGCCACTCCCGAAAAACCTTCTGGGCACTTAAGAAAACCAGCACTTGACAAATCGGTGTTGAAAGACGCCATTGTTTTTAATCGAAGATTTTGGAGGGAGTCAAGAACACCGTAAAAATCAATAATAAAGTTCAACATTTTTTACCTGTCAAAGTAGTAAATGGAAGTTTGTTGGATTTCAGAAGTTTTCTCTTTTTTGTTTTATTCACTCACAAGCCACCACCGAACATCTTGAAGCAAGGCTGGAGGGTCGTAGCTTTGGCCGGCAGAATCGGCCCCGTGCCCGGTCACAGGGGCTCGGCTGGAAAACAAGCTCGGAGGGAAAGGAGAGAGAGCGAGGTGCCGACCAGAAGACTTCGAGCCCGAGGAGCGAGGTGCCAATCGGAAGCCTTCTGCAGACTGAGCCTGGGGAGTGAGGTATCGATTGGAAGGCTTATGCAGACTGAGCCCAGGGAGCGAGGTGCCAATCGGAAAGCTTCTAAAGAATGCAGTGAGTGGGGGGTGGGGAAGAGAGAAAAGGAGAGAAGTCACAAGACTGCAATTAGTTAAGGGGAAGGGGGGAGAGAGAAGTCACAAGACCTTGGTGTGGTCCATCCATACAGATCTTGGGGAGAGAGAACTGTGAACCTGTCCTGCCTGCTTTCCTGCTGTTTTGAGCTTCTTTCAAAGGTAACATTTAAGTATAGGGACAATTCTGACAATGCCATACCTTGTGCGAGCCTTCTGCATCATGGTGCTACGTAGGAGACAAGTGATTCAACATCATTGCATCAGGAACATCTGAGCCAGCGGGTGCTGGGCAGGAGGCCTTACGCACCTCAGGTATATTCATACCTCCACCTGAGTGATGCAGACTGTGTCAGAAGGCTGCGTTTCCGCAAAGAAGTTGTAACTAAGATCTGTAAGTTGGTCAAAGCAGACCTGCAACCTAGAAGCATCAGGAGGACTGCTTTGTCAGTTGAAGTGAAGGTTACAGCTGCACTTTCATTCTATGCAACTGGGAATGTGTGCGCCATCTCTCAACATGCAACACATGTCTGCATTCGCCAGGTGACAGCTGCACTGTATATGTGGAAGAATGACTTCATCAAGTTCCCCATGACTGCCCAAGCAATGCATGACAGGGCTGTGGGCTTCTCCAGGATTGCAGGCTTCCCAAAGATACAGGCTGCATTGATTGTACCCACAACGCCTTGCGAGCACTTTGGAGGATTCGGAGATGTACAGGAACAGAAAAGGCTTCCACTCCATTAATGTGCAGCTCATGTGTGACGACATGCATTGCATAATGTCAGTCAATGCAAGATACCCTGTGGGAGCACCCATGATGCATTCATACTATGCAACAGCGTTATATCTGCCATGTTTCAGCAACAGCCAGAAGGGCAGAGCTGGCTACTGGGAGACAATGGGTACGGCCTTGCCACCTGGCTCATAATTCCTCTACGCATAAACCAGACGGAAGCTGACCGTGAATATAACACATTGCGACGCACAGCATCATAGGGAGGACCATTGGCATCTTGAAACAGCATTTCCGATGCCTGGACCATTCCGGAGGCTACTTGCTGTACTCCCCTGAGATTGTCAGTCAATTCACTGTTGTGTGCTGCATGCTGCATAACGCAGCACCTGGTAGTGGATGACCCACCTGCAGTGAGAGTGGCTGATGATAATGATGTGGAAGATGCAGATGATGAGCAGGAGGATGACGAGGACAAATAAGCCATGCAAATGCCTGAGGCCGGAGCACAATGGCGGAGGAAGGCAGGTCATCGTGCCCCTTTAACGATTGTTCAAGCCTTGCGCCAGCAGCTTATCCATGAACGCTTTACTGATGCCTGAGGGCTCAGTGACAACTATTCCACATGAACCATGTTTACTGTTTGGAGCTGTTCCGTAATGTTGTGTTGTGTTAATGGAACAAATGATGGAAATTATTCTTGTTTACTTCAAAAGTTGTTTTAATAATCGAACAAATAATGGAAATAATTCTTCTTGAGTTCCAAAAGTTGTATTTAGAATGGAACAAATAATGGAAATTATTCAGTTTTAATGTAAAATATATTTTATTCAAAAGTTTAACAAACAGTTCTTTTGTACTTAACTTTAATACAAGAATAATTTTATCAAACTTTACTTTAAGATCATTCTTTAAGATCACTTAAAAACTTTAAGATCACTTACAAACTTTTAAACTTGTAAATTTACATAACTTACAAAAAACTTTTAATTTGAGAACAGTTACAACAGTAACAACAACAGCAGCAGCAAAGAAAGGCGGCACCCATCTTTCCTCCACGTTATTTTAAGACCGCCCGCTGCGCTTGGTCTTGGACACTTGACCACCCCTACCCACAGGCAGTGGTGCAGTGTTCCTGGGCTTGGTACCAAGCTTAATCTTTCTAAGATCTCAGGTACTGCGCACCTGTTGAGGGGGTGGCGGGGGGGCGTCAGCGGCAGGCGGCAAGTTGAAGAGCTCGGCTTTGGGCTCTTCAGAGGCTGGTGTGGGGATTGGAGTGGGAGTGGCAGTTGATTCTGTCAATGGGTGCAGAGTCTGGGCGTGTTCCCTTATTGCAGCAGCTAACGCCAACATGCCGTCCCTCATGCGCCCTGAGAGTGTCGCAACGACCTGCAACATTCCCTCCATGTTGAGCAAAATTGTCTCAACTACCTGCAACATTCCCTCCCTCATGGTCAGTGACAGTGTTTGCACTATTTCTGACATTCCCTCCCTCATGGTCACTATTCCCTCACTGATGGTCCCGGACATCGTTCCCATTTCTCATATCATTGCTGTAACTTCTCCCGACAGTCCCGCTACATCATCACTCACCCTACTGATGGCGTCCAGGAGTGATCGGATGAGGTCAATGCTCTCCCCACTCAATGACATCATCTGAAGCACATCTGTTAGATCCTGCACCTCACGAGTGCGGTCGAGGCTCTCCTTTCCCTGCTCCCCACGGGTGTGCCTCGCTGCACCACACCACTGGGACCCGCAACCTCAGAAAGTGGGGCTCTAGGTGTGCCTCGCTGCACCCTATCACTAGGACCCGCAACCTCGAAAGGTGGGAAACCATGGGCTGTCCCACCAGCACTCAAACCATTAGTCACGGAAGGGGCTGGCACCTCAATGAGCGGCACCTCCTCCAAAGTCAGTAAAATAGTGGGGGCTTTATCCAGCTCCATCCCCTCCCCCTCCCCCTCACCCCCATGTTCTTGGTCTGGAGGATGGGATTCGAAGATGTTATCCTGTTCAGGCTGGTCCTTGTCTGAATTTTCTTCTACATCGTCAGGGTCGGCCTCAAGTTCTGCAAAATATAATAGAACACAGACAAATGGTTAGCAGCAGAGGAGGGGGCAGGGTGGGTGGCATGAGCAGGCAGCAGATTGATTTGAAAGACCACGATGAATGATAGCACTTTGCATCAACTGAAGCGTAGCTGACGGAGACATCCCCATGAACTGAAGCATGGTTAGCCCGTGCAGTACTTAACATTTAGCAAAGCCAGACTGTAGAATTTGCAGGACTTACCCTCTCCCTCGAGTGTGAGCCCACCTTGTGCAGTGGTGATTGCTTTTCTCCAGGCAGAACCCATCAAAGCAGCGACCCTCTCTTCTAAGGGTGTCAGTGTCTGCAGATTTGCCGGGCCTCCTCCTGTTCGGGTTCTTTCTCGTTTGTTGTGTGCCATCTTCCTCTGCAAAGATGAAAATATAACTTTTTAGAGAGGGTGTCTTTCTGCTGGGCGGGATATATACAGCTGATCACATTTACAATTGCATTTGCATTGAATAAATTAAAATATTACTTACACTAACGACCTGACCAAGGTCCTGCCACTTCTATTTACACTGGCCTCCAGATCTTGTGGTGGTCACCATTGCAGTAATCTTCTGCAACTTAGTTCCAGCGTTTCTTCATTTCTTTGGGTGGAACTTTTATGTGAACTCTGCTGGTGTCCAGCTCCTGCCATCTGTTCTCAATCACAGTAACTCGTTCCTCCACTTCTTCCTGTAAGAAATTCTTGGTCCTTGCACCACGTTGCATCTTGTACTGCTGCAGCTCCAATTTTTCCAATGCTCTCACACAGCACTCCTTCTCACACACAACTGGCTCTTTAAAAATGGCCAATTGCCAACTCAGAGCTATACTGCGCTTGCGTGTCCATTGCAAAGACGACAGAAACATTCATTTTTTTTTCCCGTGCATGCGCAGAAGGTACAGCATTGTTTTTCGGTGCAGCAAGCAGGCTCCACCCCCTGAGGCAACTGGGCACACTGCATGGCGCCAAATTCAAATTATATATTGGGGAAACTTTGGCAAATTATTTCCGGTGCATTTATGGCCTAGAAAAACTCTAGCACTATGCCAGAAAACAGGCTTGGGGAAAATTGAGACCCATATTTTTTAAATGCCCTGTTACCACACCCTTGATAATAAATTCTAACATTTTCTGACATGGTTATATCAGGCTAACTGGCCTATCGTTCACTGTTTTCTCTCCCCCTCCTTTCTTGAACAGCAGGGTTACAATTTGCTACCTTCCCATCCACAGGGTCTGTTCTAGATTCTTGGAAATTCTGGAAGATGAAAACCAATGCATCTACTATCTCTGCATCCATCTCTTTAAAGCACTGGCATTTAGGCCATCAGGTCCAGGTCATTTGCCAACTTTTAATCCCATTAATTTCTCCAGTACTTTTTCTTTAATAATATTAATTACTTTAAGTTCCTCACTCTCATTGGACTCCTGGTTTTCCACTATTTCTACTATGTTCTTTCTGTCTTCTACTATGAAGGCAGATATAAAATATTTGTTTAACATCTATGTCATTTCCTTATTCCCCATTATAATTTCTCCTGTCTCTGCTCTGAAGGGCCCACATTTACTTTTGCTAATCTCTTCCTTTTTACATACTTGTAGAAGTTCTTACAATCTGTTTTTCTATTTCTTGCTAGTTTACGCTCATATTTTATTTTCTCTCCCTCTTTACCAACTTCTTGGTCATTCTTTGCTGAATTTTAAACCCTCATAATCCTAAGGCTGACTATTCTTTTTGGCAACATTGTAAGCCTCTTCTTTTAATTTAATACTATCCTTAACTGGACTTTTTATTGCTCAATTGAATGTATATTCTTTGAGAGTTATGAATAATTTCTGTAAATGTTTGCCATTGCTTATCTACCAGCATATATTTTATTCTAATTTCCCAATCTGCTTTCGTCAACTTGTCCCTCATACCTCTGTGATTGGCTTTGTTTAAACTTAAGATCCTAGTTTTGTATTTAACCATATCACGCTCAAACTCTGTATCAAATTCTATCATATTAAGATCACATTGCCCCAGAGGATTTTTTTACTGTAAGGTTAATAATTAACCCTGTCTTTTTAACACAATACCAGATCTAAAATAACCTGTTTCCTGGTTGCCAATTTGGTTGGCCCAGTCTATATGAAAATTAAAGTCCTCCACGATTATTGCATTATCCTTGTTACATGCTCCTCCAACTTCCCGATTAATACTGTTAGAGGGCTTATAAATTACACCCACTAAAATGCCCTTGGTTATTTCTTAGCTCCACCCATACTGATTCTACATTCTGCTTTTCTGGGCTAAGATCCTTTCTCACTCTTGCCTTTGTCTCATCCTTTATTAACAGGACTACCATACCTCCTTTTCTATTTTTCCTATTTTTCTTAAAGTCAAGTGCCCTGGAATATTTAGTTGCCAACCTTGTCACCCTGCAAGCACAGCTGTAGTTTGTAAGTTTCTGACCTGCCCAGAGCACGGGGGCCGGTAGACCGTGGAAAACCCGAAAGTCCCCATGCGCTGTGAAGTTGCAACTCCAGAGTGTGTGTGATGTCATGAGCAGACTCCCTGCCCGGAAGCAAGCATGACTTCCAGTCGGGCGGGGAACACTGGACAGGAGGCCACCAGAAAGAGGTAGGTGCTGGATTCGATGGCGGGGTTTGTTCCAACCCCCGGGTGTGGGGTGGGTGCTGATCCTGGGGTCCGATCCCAGGGGCGGGAATTCTGATCCCTGAGAGCTGGTCCATTCCCTGACCCCAGGGGCAGTAGTTCGGATCCCTGGGGGGAGGGGTGTCCGATCCCCAACCCCGGGGACGGGAGTTCTGATCCCGGGGCGGGTCAGATCCTTGACCCGGACGGGGGGGTGGGGTTCCGATCCCTGGGGGGGTCCAATCCCCGACGCCGCAGTGGGGTGGTGCATATACGGGGTGGGCTGATAGTGGGTGAGATAAGGGGCCAGGAGGGAGCATTCCTGCTCCTCCCGGCCCACAAGGATTTCTCCACGAAGATTTCCTTCCTTCGCTGCAGCGACCGGGAGTCCTGTGGCCCAGTATCCCGGCTGGCCACAATTAAACCTGTACCCAGGTCAGCAGGTTGTGGGTTCAAGTCCCACTCCAGAGACTTGAGCACAAAAATCTTGGTTGACATTCTAGTGGAATACTGAGGGAGTGCTGCACTCTAGGTGCCCTCTTTTAAATCGTGGCTCTGTCTGCTTTCTCAGGTGGATGTAAAAGATCCTGTGGCATTATTTTGAAGAAGAGTAGGGGAGTTATCCCTGGTGTCCTGGCCAACATTTATCCCTCAATCAATATAACAAAAACAGATTATCTGGTCATTATCACATTGCTGTTTGTGGGAGCGTTTCCTACATTGCAACATTGACTATACTTCAAAAGGTACTTCATTGACTGTAAAGTGCTTTGGGATGTCCGGTGGTCATGAAAGGTGCTATATAATTGCAAGTCTTTCTTTTCTTTTACAGCAGGTTAAATCAGACTTCTGGGCCTCATTATTATATTTGAAGTGCCAACTCGCCCCCCCCCTCCCCCCTCCTGAGTAAAAGTTGAAAGTGGGCAGGTTGGAGGTGGATTGGGGCCAGGATTTGGATTTTTAATACTTTAACTTCCCGCCGCCCCCAACCCACCTGTTTTTTCACGTTAAAATCCCTCCCCTCCCTCCGCCCAACATCTCAGTAATGGTTACTACATCAAACCAATTTATCTCTATTTGTTCTATTAATTCCTCTATCCTGTTATGAATGTTTCAAGCATTCTGGTATAATGCCTTTAGGGGGGAGAAATTGCCCCTTTTTCAGAGGTACTAATGGGGCAGAAGCCACTTTTTACTATCGGCTCCCGGGAAATTGCCCAGGTACTGCTATGGCATCGCTGTGCCCCGTGGGTAGCACCCCAGGTTGCCCTTATCGTCACGTGCCGACCCCTTTTTACCCTGCGGGGAAATTGCTCCACGGTCTGCGGGGCTGCTGGAAGTTAAAGGGCAGGTCGCCAATGCTCTGCACCGCCATCTTAATTGTTTTGCTGACTCTTGAATCGGCTCCAGTAACTGCTCCGTAGCGTTGTCCAGGCCGCCATCATGCAGACCGACCCTCCGTTTTGTGTGCCGGGCTGCAGGCCTGGTTCCACAGTACCTTAGTGGCTGAGTGGAGGCCATCAGTGCGCAGCATCCCTCCCCTTTAAGTGAAGGGGAGGGGCATTGAGGCGCATCAGGGCTACGCGGATCATCCACTTAGCACTGCAGTACTCACCCCAGTAGCGATCTAGGACCTGCACCTAAAAGAAGTGGAACGTGCGAGATTGCGCTCCACTTCCTTTGAGGGACGGTAAGCCCAATTCATCAGCGGGGGCGGGACTTCTGTGCCGCGTGCGGAAAGTCCCCGCCCCAACTGGTTACTGCCCCAATCAGGGCACAGGGCAATTTCGCCCCCTTAATTTTTATCTTTTACTATTTTCTCTGATGTGGCATTAAGTCACTGATGCTCTATTACAGTTGTTAAATTCTCTGGGGTGGAAATTCGGTCTTCTGCTGCCCCTCTTAGTGCCCCAAACAGTGGAAATGGTGGTGGAAAGCACTTGCACCATCGCGGCCAGCTACCAGCACCCAGCTGGGACATTCGGTGCCAGTATTGACAGAGCGCAGAGCGGTACCGCCCGGGAAAGGTGAGCCGGTGTGCTACGCCCCTGGTTGCGACTCCGGCTTGATTTTTGTTTCCCGCTCGACCCTTAGCGTTCCGCAGCGCCCCCGTAGTGGGTACACCTGTGAAAGCAAGCGATCTAAGCTGTAGCGGCCACGGTGAAGTAAGTAATACCGACCTCCGGTAAGTGTGATTGTTTTTTTCCCATTTTTATTTTGCGATTGGTGTTTTGATGGCATGAGCTATGTATTGGGAATGTTTTTGGTGTTTTTATTTCATGGTTTTTTCTTCCCCCCCAAGCCTCTGTTATGGCGCCTGAGGCCGGCTGTTTAACTCGTGATATTCCCTTGCCTAGCTGGCCTTGATTTTTATCTTTAGTTTTATAAATGTTCCCTTACTTGAACCCTACCACCCATTTTTTAGTGTAAAGCCCAATCTATCGCCCTATTTAAGTGGAGTCAATCCCAATGGAACCGCTCACTCTTTCCCCAATACAGGGGCATCTGCCCCACAAATTGACAAAAAACACAGTCCCAATATAATGTCATACATCACCCCCCCTCCCCCCCCCAATCTGTATAAGGGTTTCTTCAAAAATGTACATTTTTTTCCCTCTCTTTCAGGTGTTACACACTGACCCATCACATCTAAGGTTTCCAAATTGCTTCTGTTCAATTCCAACAGAATTAATCTTTGCTATCTTAGAAAATACAAGTTTTTAATCGTGAGTCGTGAGTCGAACAGCAGAACTCCGTGTAACAAGCTGAGAGGCAAAATAGAAAGAAAATCCTTTTATTTTACTTTTCCTACGACCAACTCCATGGGAGATCAACTAGCATCCTTAAAGTATTTCTCTTGTTCATATACACGTATTACTGACGATCCTTAAAGCCCAGTGACTCAGTAACGTGATTTGTGCTGCTGATTTCTATATAAGTATTTCTGCTGTGTGAACAAAATGAAGATGGCCAGTGAAACTATTGTCAACGTTTCTCACTCACTTAGAGCGTCAGAATGAAAAATGAAGTCAGTGTCTAGAAGTTAACACAGTACCTTTGGGAGTCCTGCTGCATGTTTCATCTGCACCCCAACTGAAGCAGTCTGCCCACGGCAGCGGGGATTGGAAGGAAGCAAATAAGTAGAACAGGCTGTAGCCAATGATGCAGGAGTAAACAATGTTGGAAATTATAGTCACAAGGACCATAGTGATCCCCATACCTTAAAATGAAACAAGGAACAGGAGTTTACATTAGAAACAATTTAATTGAAATACATTCTTTCACATGGATTCAGCTGGTCGGACAAACCAATTGTGTTTTGCTGCAATCGGGCACCATGGTAATTTCTGCTGTGGACAGTGAGACTGTCCCAGATAACCACACTTGTAGGAAATGACATTGCTCAGAGTCATTGAGCTAGAGTGTGAGTTAGAGACATTCTGACAAATAAGGGAGTGGGTGAAATATATGTATATAATTACATCTGATGTTTTAGGTTTGAGGGGAGAAGCAAGAGTCACAACCGAAGTATTAGATTTTATTAAGAAATTTGAATGGATGAGAACTAAATTGACCACAATAAACTGGGCTGAGCTGTTACTGGGCGACCCCACAGACCAACAGTGGGAAGTTGCCAAAGATGTTTTTGGTGCAATACAAAACCAGAACATACTCCAAAAGACAAGAATTCCTCTTGTGCAGTTAAGCAGCCACAGTCAACAAATGAGGTAAGAGACAGTATCGAGCAAAAAGAAAAGGCTTACACAAGTGGAAATCCAGCAGACTCGGAGAGCTATAAAGAAAGTATGAAAGGATACAAAGAATGTGTCAAGAGGCCCAAAAACGGAATATGAAATAAAATTTGCAAGGGATATCAAGGCTTATAGTGAAAGTTTGTATTAATATATTACGAGAAAGGAAGTAATAAGGTGGAATGAGGGCCCTTTGAAGAGAGACACAGGTGAGACTATAATGGATGAAAAGTTAAATGGCAGACTTGCTAAATGAATATGTTTCCATGTACATAGTGAAGAAAGGGGCCAAAATACATGCATTACAAGTAAAACCAAAAATAAATGGAGGAACTTATTGGATTTAATATTAGTAAAATAATGTTATGGCGAACAAATGGGACTTAAGATAGATAAATCTCTTGGACCTCAAGGTTTCACCCCAGACTATTAAAAGAAACAGGCGGGGAAATTGCAAATATGTTAGTCATAATTTCTCAAAGCTCCCTACATTCAGGAATTATGCCTTTGGATTGCAAATGTCATTCTATTATTTCACACAGGAGAGGAGGGGGGGGAGGGCGGTGGGAGAACATAACATAAGAACATAAGAATTAGGAACAGGAGTAGGCCATCTAGCCCCTCGAGCCTGCTCCGCCATTCAACAAGATCATGGTTGATCTGGCCGTGGACTCAGCTCCACTTACTCGCCCGCTCCCCAGAACCCTTAATTCCATTATTGGTTAAAAATCTATCTATCTGTGATTTGAAAACATTCAAATACATGCTTCCTTGGGCAGAGAATTCCACAGATTCCCAACCGTCTGGGAGAAGAAATTCCTTTTCAACTCGGTTTTAAATTGGCTCCCCCATATTTTGAGGCTGTGCTCCCCAGTTCTAGTCTCCCCGACCAGTGGAAACAACCTCTCTGCCTCTATCTTGTCGATCCCTTTCATGATTTTAAATGTTTCTATAAGATCACCCCTCATCCTTCTGAACTCCAACGAGTAAAGACCCAGTCTACTCAATCTATCATCATAAGGTAACCCCCTCATCTCCGGAATCAGCCTAGTGAATCGTCTCTGTACCCCCTCCAAAGCTAGTATATCCTTCCTTAAGAAAGGTGACCAAAACTGCACGCAGTACTCCAGGTGCGGCCTCACTAATACCCTATACAGTTGCAGCAGGACCTCCCTGCTTTTGTACTCCATCCCTCTCGCAATGAAGGCCAACATTCCATTCGCCTTCCTGATAACCTGCTGCACCTGCAAACTAACTTTTTGGGATTCATGCACAAGGAACCAATCGTGGAGCAGTGGAGGCGTGTCCTGCTCAGTAGGAGCTGAGCTGCAGAGAGAGGAGCAGCTATCAACTTTTGCTCCTGCCTGGAGAGCCCTGAGACCAGCCCAGGAAGAGAAGGAAGGAAGGGGCTTCAACACCAACTTTCACCCAGAGGGAGAGGAGGAGAACAGAAAACTTTGTACATCTTTTTACCATTCTGAAAAGAGTTGGAGAGAGGGGGAAAAACCAACAACATCCAGTGTGGAAGGAGGGAGACTCTACATCTTCTACAGGTGGGTGTGGGTGCATTTCCCAAAAAGACTTTGTTGTATCGGTGGGGGGAGGAAAGAAGACCACTGAGGGCCGGAACATCGCGGGGGGTGTGTGTGTGTGTGGAAGTGTGCGTGGGGGCCGTGCTTACAACTAGGCCCCCCCCCACAATTGGAACCCCCCCCACCCCCCACATTTGCCTAGCCTGGGATAGCTGGAGCTACCAGGCTGAAGATTTTTCTCATTTACCCAATTAACATCGTTAGGAGTGTGTGCCTGGTAGCTCTAGCTACCCCAGGTGAAGACATCTTCTCCCCCCACCTGAAGACCAACCCAAAGACTGTGCTTGTGTGTTTTGCCATCTGGGGAGTGCACCCACCCACAGCTGCGAGGGGAGACCTGCCCTCGCAGTTCCCCCCCTTTCCCACCCCCTCTCTCTTTCCCTGTTACTCTGATTCTCCCCTCTCTCTCTGAGAGCCCTTTTCCTCCCAAATCAATTAAAAAAAACAACAAACAAACAATTGAGACAACTGAGCAGAGGGAGCAAGGCCCCTCCCCAATTGCCAACTAGGGGAGAGGTACCTCATTAAGGGCTCCTCTGCTCAGTCTAATCAAACGAGGCCAATTAAGACCATTAAGGCCTGTGACTTTGGGGTGGGTGTAGCTCTTAAAGGGACCCCGTGATGGCGACCCCATCCACGCCGGTGGCAGGGCCAGTGAAGACGTATGCGCAGGTGGCAACCGCTTCCACGGCACCTCCTGCGCCACCCGCTGCCCTGCCACCTTTCAGATTAATCACCAAAAAACACGGGGTCAAGAGCTACACTCACCCCACAATGAGCATTGAGGAGTGCGTGCGGGCGATGGCTGGGGTAGTCGGCCCCTCGGCCATTGTTGCAGCCTCCAAGATGTCTGGGAAGGCTGTGTTCTTCCTGGGGTCGGAGCGGGCGGTGTCCCTGGCCCTCGAAAAGGGGCTCACGGTGGGCGGGACGTTCCTGCCGGTGGATCCTCTCGAGGCCACTGCGCAGAGGGTCATCATATCAAACGTCCCGCCCTTTGTTCCCGCTGAGCTCCTCCTCCCTCACCTACACCAACTGGGGAGGTAAGGTCAGGGATCAACGCCATACCGCTCGGCCTCAGGGAGAACAGCCTGCGCCACGTGTTCTCCTTCCGCCGCCAGCTCTTTGTCCGGCTGGCGCGGGAGGAGACGACAGAGGGGTATTTTAATGTGATGCACGAGGGGACTGCCTACCGCGTCTTCTGGACGTCGGACGGCGTGCGGTGCCATGCCTGCAGGGAGGTGGGGCATGTTCGTAAGAACTGCCCCGCCTCCAAGGCCGCCAAACCACCGAAGGCGACCAAGGCTGGCGCCGCCGCCACCCCTCCCCCTAGTTGCGTCCGCGTGCCGGGAGCCGTAGGTGCGCGGGCATTGTCGGAGGCCTTTGTTTTCAGGGCCTCCGGCGGGGGGGAGGGAGAGCGTCCGACCAGAAAGAAGGCGCGGAAGAAGGCAAAACATCAAGAGGCGGGTCCCCTCAGTGCGCCGGAGGACGTGCGGTTCCAGGACTCGTTCCGTCGATTCTGGTCCGACTGGAGAAGGAAGCAGGGGGACTTCCCCTCCTTGAGGCTATGGTGGGACATGGGCAAGGCTCACGTCCGCGTCTTCTGTCAAGAGTACGCGAGGGGGTCGACCAAGAGGCGGGCGGCCAGGGTCGGGCGCCTAGAAAAAGAGGTGCTCGACCTGGAATCCCGTCTCGGTCAAGTCGTCCAGGACCCGGCCCTGCGGACGGTGTACGAAGCGAAGAAGGCCGCGCTGAAGGACCTGCAGCTCGTCGGGTCCCGAGGTGCGTTCGTGAGGTCGCGGATCCGGTTCCTGCGGGATCTGGACCGCGGCTCCCCCTTCTTCTACTCGCTGGAAAAAAGGCAGAGTGTCCGTAAGCAGCTCTTGACGCTGCTGGCCGACGACGGCTCTCTCGTCTCGGATCCGGAGGGCGTTAACAACAGGGCCCGTGAATATTACGGGGCCCTGTTCTCTCCGGATCCGTCCAGCGAGGAAGCGCGTAGAGTTTTGTGGGAGGACCTGCCGAAGGTCAGCCCGCAGGGCGCCGAAAATCTGGAAGCTCCGCTAAGCCTGGCGGAGCTGACCGGTGCCCTCGACCGGCTCTCGAGGGGAAAATCCCTGGGGCTGGACGGGCTGACCGTGGAGTTCCACAGGGCGTTCTGGGACGTTCTGGGGGGCGACTACGCGCGGGTCCTGGGGGAAAGTCTGGCGACCGGGGAGATGCCCCTCTCTTGGCGCAGGGCAGTTATCGTCCTGCTGCCTAAGAAGGGCGATCTCCGCCTCCTTAAGAACTGGCGCCCAGTCTCCCTCCTCAGCACGGACTACAAAATTTTCGCCAGGGCGATGTCTGCTCGCCTTGGTGCCGTGCTGGACCACATGATCCACCGCGACCAGTCCTACACGGTCCCGGGCCGGACAATCCACGATAACATCCATCTGATCCGGGACCTCATCCATTGTTCCCAGGAGGCTGGTCTGTCGGTCGCCTTCCTATCCCTCGACCAAGAGAAGGCGTTCGACAGGGTGGATCACGACTATCTGCTCGGAACTCTGCGCGCTTTCGGGTTCGGGACGCATTTCGTCGCCCGGATCCGACTTTTGTACGCCGCCGCGGAGTGTCTGATTAAGGTTAACGGGTCCTTGACGGCGCCCCTTCGCTTTAGGAGAGGGGTGCACCAGGGATGCCCCATGTCCGGCCAGTTATACGCCGTTTGCGTGGAGCCTTTCCTGCGCCTCTTGCGGACGAGGTTGACGGGACTGGCTCTGCAAGGGCCGGGCGTGGAGGTCGTCCTCTCGGCTTACGCCGATGACGTGCTCCTCGCGGTAGAGGATCCCGCTGACCTGCGGAGGATGCGTGAGTGCCAGGAGATTTACTCGGCCGCGTCCTCCACCAGGATCAACTGGGAGAAATGTTCCGGAGTCCTGGTGGGTCAGTGGCAGGTGGACTCCCTGCCGGAGGAGCTCAGGCCTTTTGCCTGGAGCACGACCCATCTCCTCTATCTGGGAGTCTACCTTAGCCCCGACGAGGGAGCCTGGCCGGCGAACTGGCAGGAGCTGGAGGCCAAGGTCGCCGCTCGCCTAGGGCGCTGGACAGGACTGCTCCGAGTGCTGTCCTACAGGGGTCGAGCGCTAGTCATAAACCAGCTGGTGGCCGCAATGTTGTGGTACCGACTGGTCACTTTGACCCCTCCCCCTGCGTTTGTCGCCAAGATACAGAAGAAGCTGGTGGACTTCTTCTGGAACAACAGGAAGCACTGGGTCTCTGCCGCGGTCTTGAGTCTCCCGCTTGAGGAGGGCGGTCAGTCGTTGGTGTGCGTCAGCGCCCAGCTCGCGACTTTCCGTCTTCAGACCCTGCAGAGATACCTTTACGTCGAGCCCCCTCCTAGGTGGTGTGCTCTGGCGAGGTATTTCTTCCGCCAGCAGCGCGACCTCAATTATGACACGCAGCTCCTGTTTGTGAACTTGGGGGGTGCCAGGACCGCCCTCCGGGAGCTGCCTGTCTTTTACAGGGAACTCATCAGGGTCTGGAACAAAGTCTCCACCAAGCGCAGCTCTCCGCCGGCTGGAGTGGCGGCCGTCCTGCAGGAGCCGCTGCTCGGGAATCCGTACCTCCACGACCGAGGTTTTATGTGGCGGTCGGAAGAGAGGGCTGTGGCTGGTGAGGTGACCAGGGTCAGGGACCTGCTCGATGGCGGAGGAGCGGGCTGGATGGCGCCAGAAATGCTGGCGCGGCGCCTAAATTCTGCCAACGTCCGCCACGCGGCCGATGCCATCGAGTCGCTAAAAACAGCTCTGGGCCCTGACTCCGTTAGGTGCATCGAGGAGGCTCAAGCACGTGGGGAGATCCCGTCCGAACTGACCCCCGTCCGGACGGAATTCCTCATCGGCGCCAAACCCCGGAACCTCCCTCAGGGGCCGGCGCCTCACAACTTGAGCCGCCTCGGGGAAATCCCCTCCGTGCCTTTCAGTTCCGCGCGGAGGGGTTTCATGTACGGGCTGCTCCTTCACACTCTCAAATTTGCCATCCTCGCCTGCCGTCCGGACACGCCATGGCGTACCATCTTGCCGTCCGGAGAGGGCGGGGGTCCCCGATGGAGGGCACTCTACACAGGGGTCCTCCCACTATTCGTCGGGGACTTGGCCTGGAGGGTGGTGCACGGAGCAGTGCCGTGCAACAAATTTTTAAGCCGGTTCACGGACTCCCAGGCCGCCTGCAATTTCTGCGGTCTGGAGGAGTCCGTGTTCCATGTTTTTATTGAGCGCACGAGGTTGCAGCCCCTGTTCCATTATTTGAAGGGGCTGCTCCTGAAATTCTGGCTGCACTTCAATCCCACTCTCCTGATCTTTGGGCACCCTGTGCGGAGGGGAGCGGGTAGGTCCGAGGGCCTCCTCGTAGGACTGCTCCTGGGCACGGCCAAGGGTGCCATCAGCCGGTCCAGGCAGCGGGCAGTCGAGGGGGTCGTTCAACCTGACTGCCTGCCTCTCTTCCGCTCTTACATCCGGTCCAGGGTGTCCTTGGAGATGGAGCACGCGGTGTCCACCGGTACGCTCGCGGCCTTCCGCGAGAGGTGGGCACCGGAGGGACTGGAGTGCATCATCACGCCCGGCAACCAAATTTTAATTTGATTTTACGTTTTAAAGTTTAATTTGTTTTAATTGCCGGTGTTTTTAGTGTCCCCTTCCCTTTTATAGGGGGCACTGGGGAAAAATTGTGATTTTAGTGCCCAAAAAAAAAAAAAAAAAAAGGACCTTGTAAATGTCTGGTGTGTCACCCAGGTCGGGTGGCACGGTTTAATGTGTTTTGTTTTGCAGATAAACTCCAAAAAGAGTTTCATGCACAAGGAACCAATCGTGGAGCAGTGGAGGCGTGTCCTGCTCAGTAGGAGCTGAGCTGCAGAGAGAGGAGCAGCTATCAACTTTTGCTCCTGCCTGGAGAGCCCTGAGACCAGCCCAGGAAGAGAAGGAAGGAAGGGGCTTCACCACCAACTTTTACCCAGAGGGAGAGGAGGAAGCAGAAAACTTTTTAACAACTTTACCATTCTCCAAGGAGTTGGAGAGAGGGGGAAAAACCAACAACATCCAGTGTGGAAGGAGGGAGACTCTACACTTTCTACAGGTGGGTGTGGGTGCATTTCCCAAACAGACTTTGTTGTATCGGTGGGGGGAGGAAAGAAGACCACTGAGGGCCGGAACATCGCGGGGGGTGTGTGTGTGTGTGGAAGTGTGTGTGGGGGGCGTGCTTACAACTAGGCCCCCCCCACAATTGCCTAGCCTGGGATAGCTGGAGCTACCAGGCTGAAGATTTTTCTCATTTACCCAATTAACATCGTTAGGAGTGCGTGCCTGGTGGCTCTAGCTACCCCAGGTGAAGACATCTTCTCCCCCCACCTGAAGACCAACCCAAAGACTGTGCTTGTGTGCTTTGCCATCTGGGGAGTGCACCCACCCACAGCTGCGAGGGGAGACTTGCCCTCGCAGTTCCCCCCCCCCTTCCCACCCCCTTCTCTCTTTCCCTGTTACTCTGATTCTCCCCTCTCTCTCTGAGAGCCCTTTTCCTCCCAAATCAATTAAAAAAACAACAAACAAACAATTGAGACAACTGAGCAGAGGGAGCAAGGCCCCTCCCCAATTGCCAACTAGGGGAGAGGTACCTCATTAAGGGCTCCTCTGCTCAGTCTAATCAAACGAGGCCAATTAAGACCATTAAGGCCTGTGACTTTGGGGTGGGTGTAGCCCTTAAAGGGACCCCGTGATGGCGACCCCATCCACGCCGGTGGCAGGGCCAGCGAGGACATATGCGCAGGTGGCAACCGCTTCCACGGCACCTCCTGCGCCACCCGCTGCCCTGCCACCTTTCAGATTAATCACCAAAAAACACGGGATCAAGAGCTACACTCACCCCACAATGACCATCGAGGAGTGCGTGCGGGCGATGGCTGGGGTAGTCGGCCCCTCGGCCATTGTCGCAGCCTCCAAGATGTCTGGGAAGGCCGTGTTCTTCCTGGGGTCGGAGCGGGCGGTGTCCCTGGCCCTTGAAAAGGGGCTCACGGTGGGCGGGACGTTCCTGCCGGTGGACCCTCTCGAGGCCACCGCGCAGAGGGTCATCGTGTCAAACGTCCCGCCCTTTGTTTCCGCTGAGCTCCTCCTCCCTCACCTACACCAACTGGGGGAGGTAAGGTCGGGGATCAACCCCATACCGCTCGGCCTCAGGGAGAACAGCCTGCGCCACGTGTTCTCCTTCCGCCGCCAGCTCTTTGTCCGGCTGGCGCGGGAGGACATGACGGAAGGGCACTTTAATGTGGTGCACGAGGGGACTGCCTACCGCGTCTTCTGGACGTCGGACGGTGTGCGGTGCCATGCCTGTAGGGAGGTGGGGCACGTTCGTAAGAACTGCCCCGCCTCCAAGGCCGCCAAACCACCGAAGGCGGCCAAGGCTGGCGCCGCCGCCACCCCTCCCCCTAGTTGCGTCTGCGTGCCGGGAGCCATGGGTGCGCGGGCATCGTCGGGGGCCTTTGTTTTCACGGCCTCCGGCGGGGGGGAGGGAGAGCGTCCGATCGAAAAGAAGGCGCGGAAGAAGACGAGACATCTAGAGGCATGTCCCCTCAGTGCGCCGGAAAGTTTGACCACCGCGCTCAGCCCAACCCAGTCACCGGCGAGCGCGGGGTGCCCTGAGCCCGTGCCCGAGCCCTTGACCAATACCGCAGAGGGGCTCGGGCGAGGGCAAGATAAGGAAAAGGTGGGGGCGGAGCGGGAGGCCTCGGCAGACATGGAGGTCCCCCTGCCTCCGCGCACCCCCAGGAACAAAAGGAGGCACCGCCCCAATGAGGCGGAGGGGGAACAACGTCCCTCCGCGGAGGAGGCGGTGCCCGCCGCGTGTCCCGCGTCCCCCACCAGCGCCCCCAAATTGCGCTGTAGGCGCGAGGAATCTGTCCCCGGGGAGGGTGAGGCAGGCGAGGCTGCCCAGCCGCTGCCTCCTGGGGAGGGCGTGGCAGATCTGCCTGTCGTGGGGGGCGTGGGGCCAGCGGAAGAATGCGTAGCCGCCGGGTCGAGCGTCCCGGGGACTGAGGCGGGCGGGGCTGAAAAGGCTGAACCTGAGCCCGCCCAGCCAATACCCAACTTCCCCCGGGATTTGCTCGACTCTGAAAATGCCAATTTTATGGAATCCGTTCACGCTGGGCTGGGGGGTGGCGGCGGGGAGGGAGAAGAACAACAACCCTCGCCCCCTACTGTGGAGCTGGGGGAATTGGAGGACCTGGAACATTACTTTGACCAGGTCTCTCCCTGTTCCCCGGTTCCTGGGGCGGAGGGGGAACCCCTTCCGCTGTCGCTTCCCGACCCAGCACCAATTTTAAAAGAGCCCAGTGGGGACTCCTCTGCCGACGATCCTGGGGGTGGGATCGGGGCAGAGCCAGGGCCAAATGGAGCGGCCGGGCCGTTTGCCGTACCTCGTGTGGTCGACGGGCCGGCTGCTAGCGGCGACCTCCCGGAGGGGGACGGGGACTCGGTGGAGGACGCGGGTGAAGATCTCGAGTCCATCGCCAGTGAGGCGGTGGATCTGCTCGCGGCCGCCACTGAGACCCTCCTCTTTCCTGCAGAGGAACTCCGGGACTTTTTGGGCCAGTGCCGGGGTCGCCGCGACCAAGCCCGTCTGGCCCTGGAAAGATGGTCCGAGCCGGGGCTGCTCGTCGCGTCCGTCCGCGCCGCCGCTAAAACCATGGCCGCGGGCGGGCCCTTATCAAAGGCTCAAGGCCTTGAGCTGCGCCGGCTCAAAAAGTTCCTCGCTGGGCTGCTGATGGAGTGGAGGTCAACAAACGACTCCACTCCCTCCCCCACAATAGGCTAAGGAAGAGGTTGCACTATGCTTTTGCCATGAAGATAACCATAGCCAGCCTCAACATCAACGGCGGCAGAGGGGCACGCCGTAGATTTGACAATTTTTCGCTCCTGCGGGAGGGGAAATATGCGGTGTGCTTCCTGTAAGAAACCCACACCGTTCCGGGAGACGAAGCCACGTGGCTCCTGGAATGGCAAGGAGAGGTCCGCATGAGCCACCTCACCGCCATTTCTAGTGGGGTGGCCATCTTGCTGGGCCCGCATTTTCAGCCGGAGATCTTGGGGGTCGAGGAGCCAGTGCCAGGCCGCTTGCTGCACGTAACGGTTCGCCTGGGGGACGTGCCGCTCCATCTCGTGAACGTGTACGCCCCTCAGCCCGGCCCGCAGCAAACGCGCTTCTTTGAAGAGGTGTCCGCTCTTCTTGGCTCCGTCGACGTCGGCGACTGCATTGTCCTCGGGGGGGATTTTAACTGCACCCTCGAGGCGAGGGACCGCTCCGGTGCCCCGCAGTGCATGACGGCGATGGAGAAGTTGAGGGACCTGGTCGGGTCCTTCGACTTGGTGGACGTCTGGCGAAATCTCCACCCCGACTCCAGCGCCTTTACTTGGGTGAGGCCTGGAGTTGGATGGTCTAGAGTCGACCGCCTTTACGTGTCTCGGGCGTACGTTTCCTGCGTCCCGGCGGCCTCCATGCGGCCGGTGCCGTGTTCGGACCACCACCTGGTGTGGGCGGAGCTCGCTTCGCTCCGCGCGAGGACGGGGTCCGCGTACTGGCACTTTAACAACCGGCTGCTGGAGGACGTGCGGTTCCAGGACTCGTTCCGTCGATTCTGGTCCGACTGGAGAAGGAAGCAGGGGGGCTTCCCCTCCTTGAGGCTATGGTGGGACGTGGGCAAGGCTCACGTCCGCGTCTTCTGTCAAGAGTACGCGAGGGGGTCGACCAAGAGGCGGGCGGCCAGAGTCGGGCGCCTAGAAAAAGAGGTGCTCGACCTGGAAGCCCGTCTCGGTCAAGTCGTCCAGGACCCGGCCCTGCGGACGGTGTACGAAGCGAAGAAGGCCGCGCTGAAGGACCTGCAGCTCGTCGGGTCCCGAGGCGCGTTCGTGAGGTCGCGGATCCGGTTCCTGCGGGATCTGGACCGCGGCTCCCCCCTTCTTCTACTCGCTGGAAAAAAGGCAGAGTGTCCGTAAGCAGCTCTTGACGCTGCTGGCCGACGACGGCTCTCTCGTCTCGGATCCGGAGGGCGTCAACAACAGGGCCCGTGAATATTACGGGGCTCTGTTCTCTCCGGATCCGTCCAGCGAGGAAGCGCGTAGAGTTTTGTGGGAGGACCTGCCGAAGGTCAGCCCGGAGGGTGTCGAAAATCTGGAAGCTCCGCTAAGCCTGGCGGAGCTGACCGGTGCCCTCGCCCGGCTCTCGAGGGGAAAATCCCCGGGGCTGGACGGGCTGACCGTGGAGTTCCACAGGGCGTTCTGGGACGTCCTGGGGGGCGACTACGCGCGGGTCCTGGGGGAAAGTCTGGCGACCGGGGAGATGCCCCTCTCTTGGCGCAGGGCAGTCATCGTCCTGCTGCCTAAGAAGGGCGACCTCCGCCTCCTTAAGAACTGGCGCCCAGTCTCCCTCCTCAGCACGGACTACAAAATCTTCGCCAGGGCGATGTCTGCTCGCCTTGGTGCCGTGCTGGACCACATGATCCACCCCGACCAGTCCTACACGGTCCCGGGCCGGACAATCCACGATAACATCCATCTGATCCGGGACCTCATCCATTGTTCCCAGGAGGCTGGTCTGTCGGTCGCCTTCCTATCCCTCGACCAAGAGAAGGCGTTCGACAGGGTGGATCACGACTATCTGCTCGGAACTCTGCGCGCTTTCGGGTTCGGGACGCATTTCGTCGCCCGGATCCGACTTTTGTACGCCGCCGCGGAGTGTCTGATTAAGGTTAACGGGTCCTTGACGGCGCCCCTTCGCTTTAGGAGAGGGGTGCGCCAGGGATGCCCCATGTCCGGCCAGTTATACGCCGTTTGCGTGGAGCCTTTCCTGCGCCTCTTGCGGACGAGGTTGACGGGACTGGCTCTGCAAGGGCCGGGCGTGGAGGTCGTCCTCTCGGCTTACGCCGATGACGTGCTCCTCGCGGTAGAGGATCCCGCTGACCTGCGGAGGATGCATGAGTGCTAGGAGATTTACTCGGCCGCGTCCTCCGCCAGGATCAACTGGGAGAAATGTTCCGGACTCCTGGTGGGTCAGTGGCGGGTGGACTCCCTGCCGGAGGAGCTCAGGCCTTTTGCCCGGAGCACGACCCATTTCCTCTATCTGGGAGTCTACCTTAGCCCCGACGAGGGAGCCTGACCGGCGAACTGGCAGGAGCTGGAGGCCAAGGTCGCCGTTCGCCTAGGGCGCTGGACAGGACTGCTCCGAGTGCTGTCCTACAGGGGTCGAGCGCTAGTCATAAACCAGCTGGTGGCCGCAATGTTGTGGTACCGACTGGTCACTTTGACCCCTCCCCCTGCGTTTGTCGCCAAGATACAGAAGAAGCTGGTGGACTTCTTCTGGAACAACAGGAAGCACTGGGTCTCTGCTGCGGTCTTGAGTCTCCCGCTTGAGGAGGGCGGTCAGTCGTTGGTGTGCGTCAGCGCCCAGATCGCGACTTTCCGTCTTCAGACCCTGCAGAGATACCTTTACGTCGAGCCCCCTCCTCGGTGGTGCGCTCTGGCGAGGTATTTCTTCCGCCAGCAGCGCGACCTCAATTATGACACGCAGCTCCTGTTTGTGAACTTGGGGGGTGCCAGGACCGCCCTCCGGGAGCTGCCTGTCTTTTACAGGGAACTCATCAGGGTCTGGAACAAAGTCTCCACCAAGCGCAGCTCTCCGCCGGCTGGAGTGGCGGCCGTCCTGCAGGAACCGCTGCTCGGGAATCTGTACCTCCACAGCCGAGGCTTTATGTGGCGGTCGGAAGAGAGGGCTGTGGCTGGTGAGGTGACCAGGGTCAGGGACCTGCTCGATAGTGGAGGAGCGGGCTGGATGGCGCCAGAAATGCTGGCGCGGCGCCTAAATTCTGCCAACGTCCGCCACGCGGCCGATGCCATCGAGTCGCTAAAAACAGCTCTGGGCCCTGACTCCGTTAGGTGCATCGAGGAGGCTCAAGCACGTGGGGAGATCCCGTCCGAACTGACCCCCGTCCGGACGGAATTCCTCATCGGCGCCAAACCCCAGAACCTCCCTCGGGGGCCGGCGCCTCACAACTTGAGCCGCCTCGGGGAAATCCCCTCCGTGCCTTTCAGTTCCGCGCGGAGGGGTTTCCTGTACGGGCTGCTCCTGCACACTCTCAACTTTGCCATCCTCGCCGGCCGTCCGGACACGCCATGGCGTATCATCTTGCCGTCCGGAGGAGGCGGGGGTCCCCGATGGAGGGCACTCTACACAGGGGTCCTCCCACTATTCGTCGGGGACTTGGCCTGGAGGGTGGTGCACGGAGCAGTGCCGTGCAACAAATTTTTAAGCCGGTTCACGGACTCCCAGGCCGCCTGCAATTTCTGCGGTCTGGAGGAGTCCGTGTTCCATGTTTTTATTGAGCGCACGAGGTTGCAGCCCCTGTTCCATTATTTGAAGGGGCTGCTCCTGAAATTCTGGCTGCACTTCAGTCCCACTCTCCTGATCTTTGGGCACCCTGTGCGGAGGGGAGCGGGTAGGTCCGAGGGCCTCCTCGTAGGACTGCTCCTGGGCACGGCCAAGGGTGCCATCAGCCGGTCCAGGCAGCGGGCGGTCGAGGGGGTCGTTCAACCTGACTGCCTGCCTCTCTTCCGCTCTTACATCCGGTCCAGGGTGTCCTTGGAGATGGAGCACGCGGTGTCCACCGGTACGCTCGCGGCCTTCCGCGAGAGGTGGGCACCGGAGGGACTGGAGTGCATCATCACGCCCGGCAACCAAATTTTAATTTGATTTTACGTTTTTAAGTTTAATTTGTTTTAATTGCCGGTGCTTTTAGTGTACCCCTCTCCTTTTATAGGGGGCACTGGAAAAAAGGAAAATTTGATTTTAGTGCCCAAAAAAAACCCCCAAAAAAACAAAAAAAGAAAAAAAAAAAGAAAAAAAAAGGGCCTTGTAAATGTCTGCTGTGTCACCCAGGCGGGTGGCATGGTTTTAATGTTTTTGTTTTTGCAGGTAAACTCAAAAGAGTTTCATGCACAAGGAACCAATCGTGGAGCAGTGGAGGCGTGTCCTACTCAGTAGGAGCTGAGCTGCAGAGAGAGGAGCAGCTATCAACTTTTGCTCCTGCCTGGAGAGCCCTGAGACCAGCCCAGGAAGAGAAGGAAGGAAGGGGCTTCAACACCAACTTTCACCCAGAGGGAGAGGAGGAGAACAGAAAACTTTGTACATCTTTTTACCATTCTGAAAAGAGTTGGAGAGAGGGGGAAAAACCAACAACATCCAGTGTGGAAGGAGGGAGACTCTACATCTTCTACAGGTGGGTGTGGGTGCATTTCCCAAAAAGACTTTGTTGTATCGGTGGGGGGAGGAAAGAAGACCACTGAGGGCCGGAACATCGCGGGGGGTGTGTGTGTGTGTGGAAGTGTGCGTGGGGGCCGTGCTTACAACTAGGCCCCCCCCACAATTGGAACCCCCCCCCACCCCCCCACATTTGCCTAGCCTGGGATAGCTGGAGCTACCAGGCTGAAGATTTTTCTCATTTACCCAATTAACATCGTTAGGAGTGTGTGCCTGGTAGCTCTAGCTACCCCAGGTGAAGACATCTTCTCCCCCCACCTGAAGACCAACCCAAAGACTGTGCTTGTGTGTTTTGCCATCTGGGGAGTGCACCCACCCACAGCTGCGAGGGGAGACATGCCCTCGCAGTTCCCCCCCTTCCCACCCCCTCTCTCTTTCCCTGTTACTCTGATTCTCCCCTCTCTCTCTGAGAGCCCTTTTCCTCCCAAATCAATTAAAAAAAACAACAAACAAACAATTGAGACAACTGAGCAGAGGGAGCAAGGCCCCTCCCCAATTGCCAACTAGGGGAGAGGTACCTCATTAAGGGCTCCTCTGCTCAGTCTAATCAAACGAGGCCAATTAAGACCATTAAGGCCTGTGACTTTGGGGTGGGTGTAGCTCTTAAAGGGACCCCGTGATGGCGACCCCATCCACGCCGGTGGCAGGGCCAGCGAAGACGTATGCGCAGGTGGCAACCGCTTCCACGGCACCTCCTGCGCCACCCGCTGCCCTGCCACCTTTCAGATTAATCACCAAAAAACACGGGGTCAAGAGCTACACTCACCCCACAATGAGCATTGAGGAGTGCGTGCGGGCGATGGCTGGGGTAGTCGGCCCCTCGGCCATTGTTGCAGCCTCCAAGATGTCTGGGAAGGCTGTGTTCTTCCTGGGGTCGGAGCGGGCGGTGTCCCTGGCCCTCGAAAAGGGGCTCACGGTGGGCGGGACGTTCCTGCCGGTGGATCCTCTCGAGGCCACTGCGCAGAGGGTCATCATATCAAACGTCCCGCCCTTTGTTCCCGCTGAGCTCCTCCTCCCTCACCTACACCAACTGGGGGAGGTAAGGTCAGGGATCAACCCCATACCGCTCGGCCTCAGGGAGAACAGCCTGCGCCACGTGTTCTCCTTCCGCCGCCAGCTCTTTGTCCGGCTGGCGCGGGAGGAGACGACAGAGGGGTATTTTAATGTGATGCACGAGGGGACTGCCTACCGCGTCTTCTGGACGTCGGACGGCGTGCGGTGCCATGCCTGCAGAGAGGTGGGGCATGTTCGTAAGAACTGCCCCGCCTCCAAGGCCGCCAAACCACCGAAGGCGACCAAGGCTGGCGCCGCCGCCACCCCTCCCCCTAGTTGCGTCCGCGTGCCGGGAGCCGTAGGTGCGCGGGCATTGTCGGAGGCCTTTGTTTTCAGGGCCTCCGGCGGGGGGGAGGGAGAGCGTCCAACCGGAAAGAAGGCGCGGAAGAAGGCAAAACATCAAGAGGCGGGTCCCCTCAGTGCGCCGGAAAATTTGACCACCGCGCTCAGCCCAACCCCGTCACCGGCGAGCGCGGGGTGCCCTGAGCCCGTGCCTGAGCCCTTGACCAATACCGCGGAGGGGCCCGGGCACGGGCAAGAAAAGGAAAAGGGGGGGGCGGAGCGGGAGGCCTCGGCAGACATAGAGGTCTCCCTGCCTTCGCGCACCCCCAGGAACAAAAAGAGGCACCGCCCCAATGAGGCGGAGGGGGAACAACATCCCTCCGCGGAGGAGGCGGTGCCCGCCGCGTGTCCCGCGTCCCCCACCAGCGCCCTCAAATTGCGCTGCAGGCGCGAGGAGTCTGTCCCCGGGGAGGGTGAGGCAGTCGAGGCTGCCCAGCCGCTGCCTCCTGGGGATGGCATGGAAGATCTGCCTGTCGTGGGGGGCGTGGGGCCAGCGGAGGAATGCGTAGCCGCCGGGTCGAGCGTCCCGGGGACTGAGGCGGGCGGGGCCGAAAAGGCCGAACCTGAGCCCGCCCAGCCAATACCCAACTTCCCCCGGGATTTGCTCGACTCTGAAAATGCCAATTTTATGGAATCTGTACATGCTGGGCTGGGGGGTGGCGGCGGGGAGGGAGAAGAACAACAACCCTCGCCCCCTACTGTGGAGCTGGGGGAATTGGAGGACCTGGAACATAACTTTGACCAGGTCTCTCCCTGTTCCCCGGTTCCTGGGGCGGAAGGGGAACCCCTCCCGCTGTCGCTTCCCGACCCAGCACCAATTTTAAAAGAGCCCAGTGGGGACTCCTCTGCCGACGATCCTGGGGGTGGGATCGGGGCAGAGCCAGGGCCAAATGGAGCGGCCGGGCCGTTTGCCGTACCTCGTGCGGTCGACGGGCCGGCTGCTAGCGGCGACCTCCCGGAGGGGGACGGGGACTCGGTGGAGGACGCGGGTGAAGATCTCGAGTCCATCGCCAGTGAGGCGGTGGATCTGCTCGCGGCCGCCACTGAGACCCTCCTCATTCCCGCAGAGGAACTCCGGGACTTTTTGGTCCAGTGCCGGGGTCGCCGCGACCAAGCCCGTCTGGCCCTGGAAAGATGGTCCGAGCCGGGGCTGCTCGTCGCGTCCGTCCGCGCCGCCGCTAAAACCATGGCCGCGGGCGGGCCCTTATCAAAGGCTCAAGGCCTTGAGCTGCGCCGGCTCAAAAAGTTCCTCGCTGATCTGCTGATGGAGTGGAGGTCAACAAACGACTCCACTCCCTCCCCCACAATAGGCTAAGGTAGAGGTTGCACTATGCTTTTGCCATGAAGATAACCATAGCCAGCCTCAACATCAACGGCGGCAGAGGGGCACGCCGTAGATTTGACAATTTTTCGCTCCTGCGGGAGAGGAAATATGCGGTGTGCTTCCTGCAAGAAACCCACACCGTTCCGGGAGACGAAGCCACGTGGCTCCTGAAATGGCAAGGAGAGGTCCGCATGAGCCACCTCACCGCCATTTCTAGTGGGGTGGCCATCTTGCTGGGCCCGCATTTTCAGCCGGAGATCTTGGGGGTCGAGGAGCCCGTGCCAGGCCGCTTGCTGCACGTAACGGTTCTCCTGGGGGACGTGCCGCTCCATCTCGTGAACGTGTACGCCCCTCAGCCCGGCCCGCAGCAAACGCGTTTCTTTGAAGAGGTGTCCGCTCTTCTTGGCTCCGTCGACGTCGGCGACTGCATTGTCCTCGGGGGGGATTTTAACTGCACCCTCGAGGCGAGGGACCGCTCCGGTGCCCTGCAGTGCATTACGGCGATGGAGAAGTTGAGGGACCTGGTCGGGTCCTTCGACTTGGTGGACGTCTGGCGAAATCTCCACCCCGACTCCAGCGCCTTTACTTGGGTGAGGCTTGGAGTAGGATGGTCCAGAGTCGACCGCCTTTACGTGTCTCGGGCATACGTTTCCTGCGTCCCGGTGGCCTCCATGCGGCCGGTGCCGTGTTCGGACCACCACCTGGTGTGGGCGGAGCTCGCTTCGCTCCGCGCGAGGACGGGGTCCGCGTACTGGCACTTTAACAACCAGCTGCTGGAGGACGTGCAGTTCCAGGACTCGTTCCGTCGATTCTGGTCCAACTGGAGAAGGAAGCAGGGGGGCTTCCCCTCCTTGAGGCTATGGTGGGACGTGGGCAAGGCTCACGTCCGCGTCTTCTGTCAAGAGTACGCGAGGGGGTCGACCAAGAGGCGGGCGGCCAGGGTCGGGCGCCTAGAAAAAGAGGTGCTCGACCTGGAATCCCGTCTCGGTCAAGTCGTCCAGGACCCGGCCCTGCGGACGGTGTATGAAGCTGAAGGACCTGCAGCTCGTCGGGTCCCGAGGTGCGTTCGTGAGGTCGCGGATCCGGTTCCTGCGGGATCTGGACCGCGGCTCCCCCTTCTTCTACTCACTGGAAAAAAGGCAGAGTGTCCGTAAGCAGCTCTTGACGCTGCTGGCCGATGACGGCTTTCTCGTCTCGGATCCGGAGGGCGTTAACAACAGGGCCCGTGAATATTACGGGGCCCTGTTCTCTCCGGATCCGTCCAGCGAGGAAGCGCGTAGAGTTTTGTGGGAGGACCTGCCGAAGGTCAGCCCGGAGGGTGCCGAAAATCTGGAAGCTCCGCTAAGCCTGGCGGAGCTGACTGGTGCCCTCGACCGGCTCTCGAGGGGAAAATCCCCGGGGCTGGACGGGCTGACCGTGGAGTTCCACAGGGCGTTCTGGGACGTTCTGGGGGGCGACTACGCGCGGGTCTTGGGGGAAAGTCTGGCGACCGGGGAGATGCCCCTCTCTTGGCGCAGGGCAGTTATCATCCTGCTGCCTAAGAAGGGCGATCTCCGCCTCCTTAAGAACTGGTGCCCGGTCTCCCTCCTCAGCACGGACTACAAAATTTTCGCCAGGGCGATGTCTGCTCGCCTTGGTGCCGTGCTGGACCACATGATCCACCCCGACCAGTCCTACACGGTCCCGGGCCGGACAATCCACGATAACATCCATCTGGTCCGGACCTCATCCATTGTTCCCAGGAGGCTGGTCTGTCGGTCGCCTTCCTATCCCTCGACCAAGAGAAGGCGTTCGACAGGGTGGATCACGACTATCTGCTCGGAACTCTGCGCGCTTTCGGGTTCGGGACGCATTTCGTCGCCCGGATCCAACTTTTGTACGCCGCCGCTGAGTGTCTGATTAAGGTTAACGGGTCCTTGACGGCGCCCCTTCGCTTTAGGAGAGGGGTGCGCCAGGGATGCCCCATGTCCGGCCAGTTATACGCCGTTTGCGTGGAGCCTTTCCTGCGCCTCTTGCGGACGAGGTTGACGGGACTGGCTCTGCAAGGGCCGGGCGTGGAGGTCGTCCTCTCGGCTTACGCCGATGACGTGCTCCTCGCGGTAGAGGATCCCGCTGACCTGCGGAGGATGCGTGAGTGCCAGGAGATTTACTCGGCTGCGTCCTCCGCCAGGATCAACTGGGAGAAATGTTCCGGACTCCTGGTGGGTCAGTGGCGGGTGGACTCCCTGCCGGAGGAGCTCAGGCCTTTTGCCTGGAGCACGACCCATCTCCTCTATCTGGGAGTCTACCTTAGCCCCGACGAGGGAGCCTGGCCGGCGAACTGGCAGGAGCTGGAGGCCAAGGTCACCGCTCGCCAAGGGCGCTGGACAGGACTGCTCCGAGTGCTGTCCTACAGGGGTCGAGCGCTAATCATAAACCAGCTGGTGGCCGCAATGCTGTGGTACCGGCTGGTCACTTTGACCCCTCCCCCTGCGTTTGTCGCCAAGATACAGAAGAAGCTGGTGGACTTCTTCTGGAACAACAGGAAGCACTGGGTCTCTGCCGCGGTCTTGAGTCTCCCGCTTGAGGAGGGCGGTCAGTCGTTGGTGTGCGTCAGCGCCCAGCTCGCGACTTTCCGTCTTCAGACCCTGCAGAGATACCTTTACGTCGAGCCCCCTCCTAGGTGGTGCGCTCTGGCGAGGTATTTCTTCCGCCAGCAGCGCGACCTCAATTATGACACGCAGCTCCTGTTTGTGAACTTGGGGGGTGCCAGGACCGCCCTCCGGAAGCTGCCTGTCTTTTACAGGGAACTCATCAGGGTCTGGAACAAAGTCTCCACCAAGCGCAGCTCTCCGCCGGCTGGAGTGGCGGCCGTCCTGCAGGAGCCGCTGCTCGGGAATCCGTACCTCCACGACCGAGGTTTTATGTGGCGGTCGGAAGAGAGGGCTGTGGCTGGTGAGGTGACCAGGGTCAGGGACCTGCTCGATGGCGGAGGAGCGGGCTGGATGGCGCCAGAAACGCTGGCGCGGCGCCTAAATTCTGCGAACGTCCGCCACGCGGCCGATGCCATCGAGTCGCTAAAAACAGCTCTGGGCCCTGACTCCGTTAGGTGCATCGAGGAGGCTCAAGCACGTGGGGAGATCCCGTCCGAACTGACCCCCGTCCGGACGGAATTCCTCATCGGCGCCAAACCCCGGAACCTCCCTCAGGGGCCGGCGCCTCACAACTTGAGCTGCCTCGGGGAAATCCCCTCCGTGCCTTTCAGTTCCGCGCGGAGGGGTTTCATGTACGGGCTGCTCCTGCACACTCTCAACTTTGCCATCCTCGCCTGCCGTCCGGACACGCCATGGCGTACCATCTTGCCGTCCGGAGGAGGCGGGGGTCCCCGATGGAGGGCACTCTACGCAGGGGTCCTCCCACTATTCGTCGGGGACTTGGCCTGGAGGGTGGTGCACGGAGCAGTGCCGTGCAACAAATTTTTAAGCCGGTTCATGGACTCCCAGGCCGCCTGCAATTTCTGCGGTCTGGAGGAGTCCGTGTTCCATGTTTTTATTGAGCGCACGAGGTTGCAGCCCCTGTTCCATTATTTGAAGGGGCTGCTCCTGAAATTCTGGCTGCACTTCAGTCCCACTCTCCTGATCTTTGGGCACCCTGTGCGGAGGGGAGCGGGTAGGTCCGAGGGCCTCCTCGTAGGACTGCTCCTGGGCACGGCCAAGGGTGCCATCAGCCGGTCCAGGCAGCGGGCGGTCGAGGGGGTCGTTCAACCTGACTGCCTGCCTCTCTTCCGCTCTTACATCCGGTCCAGGGTGTCCTTGGAGATGGAGCACGCGGTGTCCACCGGTACGCTCGCGGCCTTCCGCGAGAGGTGGGCACCGGAGGGACTGGAGTGCATCATCACGCCCGGCAACCAAATTTTAATTTGATTTTACGTTTTAAAGTTTAATTTGTTTTAATTGCCGGTGTTTTTAGTGTCCCCTTCCCTTTTATAGGGGGCACTGGGGAAAAATTGTGATTTTAGTGCCCAAAAAAACAAACAAAAAAAAAAAAAAGGGCCTTGTAAATGTCTGGTGTGTCACCCAGGTCGGGTGGCACGGTTTAATGTGTTTTGTTTTGCAGATAAACTCCAAAAAGAGTTTCATGCACAAGGAACCAATCGTGGAGCAGTGGAGGCGTGTCCTGCTCAGTAGGAGCTGAGCTGCAGAGAGAGGAGCAGCTATCAACTTTTGCTCCTGCCTGGAGAGCCCTGAGACCAGCCCAGGAAGAGAAGGAAGGAAGGGGCTTCACCACCAACTTTTACCCAGAGGGAGAGGAGGAAGCAGAAAACTTTTTAACAACTTTACCATTCTGCAAGGAGTTGGAGAGAGGGGGAAAAACCAACAACATCCAGTGTGGAAGGAGGGAGACTCTACACTTTCTACAGGTGGGTGTGGGTGCATTTCCCAAACAGACTTTGTTGTTTCGGTGGGGGGAGGAAAGAAGACCACTGAGGGACGGAACATCGCGGGGGGTGTGTGTGTGTGTGGAAGTGTGTGTGGGGGGCGTGCTTACAACTAGGCCCCCCCCACAATTGGAACCCCCCCCACCCCCCACATTTGCCTAGCCTGGGATAGCTGGAGCTACCAGGCTGAAGATTTTTCTCATTTACCCAATTAACATCGTTAGGAGTGCGTGCCTGGTGGCTCTAGCTACCCCAGGTGAAGACATCTTCTCCCCCCACCTGAAGACCAACCCAAAGACTGTGCTTGTGTGCTTTGCCATCTGGGGAGTGCACCCACCCACAGCTGCGAGGGGAGACTTGCCCTCGCAGTTTCCCCCCCCTTCCCACCCCCCTCTCTCTTTCCCTGTTACTCTGATTCTCCCCTCTCTCTCTGAGAGCCCTTTTCCTCCCAAATCAATTAAAAAAACAACAAACAAACAATTGAGACAACTGAGCAGAGGGAGCAAGGCCCCTCCCCAATTGCCAACTAGGGGAGAGGTACCTCATTAAGGGCTCCTCTGCTCAGTCTAATCAAACGAGGCCAATTAAGACCATTAAGGCCTGTGACTTTGGGGTGGGTGTAGCCCTTAAAGGGACCCCGTGATGGCGACCCCATCCACGCCGGTGGCAGGGCCAGCGAGGACATATGCGCAGGTGGCAACCGCTTCCACGGCACCTCCTGCGCCACCCGCTGCCCTGCCACCTTTCAGATTAATCACCAAAAAACACGGGGTCAAGAGCTACACTCACCCCACAATGAGCATTGAGGAGTGCGTGCGGGCGATGGCTGGGGTAGTCGGCCCCTCGGCCATTGTCGCAGCCTCCAAGATGTCTGGGAAGGCCGTGTTCTTCCTGGGGTCGGAGCGGGCGGTGTCCCTGGCCCTTGAAAAGGGGCTCACGGTGGGCGGGACGTTCCTGCCGGTGGACCCTCTCGAGGCCACCGCGCAGAGGGTCATCGTGTCAAACGTCCCGCCCTTTGTTTCCGCTGAGCTCCTCCTCCCTCACCTACACCAACTGGGGGAGGTAAGGTCGGGGATCAACCCCATACCGCTCGGCCTCAGGGAGAATAGCCTGCGCCACGTGTTCTCCTTCCGCCGACAGCTCTTTGTCCGGCTGGCGCGGGAGGACATGACGGAAGGGCACTTTAATGTGGTGCACGAGGGGACTGCCTACCGCGTCTTCTGGACATCGGACGGCGTGCGGTGCCATGCCTGTAGGGAGGTGGGGCACGTTCGTAAGAACTGCCCCGCCTCCAAGGCCGCCAAACCACCGAAGGCGGCCAAGGCTGGCGCCGCCGCCACCCCTCCCCCTAGTTGCGTCTGCGTGCCGGGAGCCATGGGTGCGCGGGCATCGTCGGGGGCCTTTGTTTTCACGGCCTCCGGCGGGGGGGAGAGAGAGCGTCCGATCGAAAAGAAGGCGCGGAAGAAGACGAGACATCTAGAGGCATGTCCCCTCAGTGCGCCGGAAAGTTTGACCACCGCGCTCAGCCCAACCCAGTCACCGGCGAGCGCGGGGTGCCCTGAGCCCGTGCCCGAGCCCTTGACCAATACCGCAGAGGGGCTCGGGCGAGGGCAAGATAAGGAAAAGGGGGGGGGCGGAGCGGGAGGCCTCGGCAGACATGGAGGTCCCCCTGCCTCCGCGCACCCCCAGGAACAAAAGGAGGCACCGCCCCAATGAGGCGGAGGGGGAACAACGTCCCTCCGCGGAGGAGGCGGTGCCCGCCACGTGTCCCGCGTCCCCCACCAGCGCCCCCAAATTGCGCTGTAGGCGCGAGGAATCTGTCCCCGGGGAGGGTGAGGCAGGCGAGGCTGCCCAGCCGCTGCCTCCTGGGGAGGGCGTGGCAGATCTGCCTGTCGTGGGGGGCGTGGGGCCAGCGGAAGAATGCGTAGCCGCCGGGTCGAGCGTCCCGGGGACTGAGGCGGGCGGGGCTGAAAAGGCTGAACCTGAGCCCGCCCAGCCAATACCCAACTTCCCCCGGGATTTGCTCGACTCTGAAAATGCCAATTTTATGGAATCCGTTCACGCTGGGCTGGGGGGTGGCGGCGGGGAGGGAGAAGAACAACAACCCTCGCCCCCTACTGTGGAGCTGGAGGAATTGGAGGACCTGGAACATTACTTTGACCAGGTCTCTCCCTGTTCCCCGGTTCCTGGGGCGGAGGGGGAACCCCTCCCGCTGTCGCTTCCCGACCCAGCACCAATTTTAAAAGAGCCCAGTGGGGACTCCTCTGCCGACGATCCTGGGGGTGGGATCGGGGCAGAGCCAGGGCCAAATGGAGCGGCCGGGCCGTTTGCCGTACCTCGTGCGGTCGACGGGCCGACTGCTAGCGGCGACCTCCCGGAGGGGGACGGGGACTCGGTGGAGGACGCGGGTGAAGATCTCGAGTCCATCGCCAGTGAGGCGGTGGATCTGCTCGCGGCCGCCACTGAGACCCTCCTCATTCCTGCAGAGGAACTCCAGGACTTTTTGGTCCAGTGCCGGGGTCGCCGCGACCAAGCCCGTCTGGCCCTGGAAAGATGGTCCGAGCCGGGGCTGCTCGTCGCGTCCGTCCGCGCCGCCGCTAAAACCATGGCCGCGGGCGGGCCCTTATCAAAGGCTCAAGGCCTTGAGCTGCGCCGGCTCAAAAAGTTCCTCGCTGGGCTGCTGATGGAGTGGAGGTCAACAAACGACTCCACTCCCTCCCCCACAATAGGCTAAGGAAGAGGTTGCACTATGCTTTTGCCATGAAGATAACCATAGCCAGCCTCAACATCAACGGCGGCAGAGGGGCACGCCGTAGATTTGACAATTTTTCGCTCCTGCGGGAGGGGAAATATGCGGTGTGCTTCCTGCAAGAAACCCACACCGTTCCGGGAGACGAAGCCACGTGGCTCCTGGAATGGCAAGGAGAGGTCCGCATGAGCCACCTCACCGCCATTTCTAGTGGGGTGGCCATCTTGCTGGGCCCACATTTTCAGCCGGAGATCTTGGGGGTCGAGGAGCCAGTGCCAGGCCGCTTGCTGCACGTAACGGTTCGCCTGGGGGACGTGCCGCTCCATCTCGTGAACGTGTACGCCCCTCAGCCCAGCCCACAGCAAACGCGCTTCTTTGAAGAGGTGTCCGCTCTTCTTGGCTCCGTCGACGTCGGCGACTGCATTGTCCTCGGGGGGGATTTTAACTGCACCCTCGAGGCGAGGGACCGCTCCGGTGCCCCGCAGTGCATGACGGCGATGGAGAAGTTGAGGGACCTGGTCGGGTCCTTCGACTTGGTGGACGTCTGGCGAAATCTCCACCCCGACTCCAGCGCCTTTACTTGGGTGAGGCCTGGAGTTGGATGGTCTAGAGTCGACCGCCTTTACGTGTCTCGGGCGTACGTTTCCTGCGTCCCGGCGGCCTCCATGCGGCCGGTGCCGTGTTCGGACCACCACCTGGTGTGGGCGGAGCTCGCTTCGCTCCGCGCGAGGACGGGGTCCGCGTACTGGCACTTTAACAACCGGCTGCTGGAGGACGTGCGGTTCCAGGACTCGTTCCGTCGATTCTGGTCCGACTGGAGAAGGAAGCAGGGGGGCTTCCCCTCCTTGAGGCTATGGTGGGACGTGGGCAAGGCTCACGTCCGCGTCTTCTGTCAAGAGTACGCGAGGGGGTCGACCAAGAGGCGGGCGGCCAGAGTCGGGCGCCTAGAAAAAGAGGTGCTCGACCTGGAAGCCCGTCTCGGTCAAGTCGTCCAGGACCCGGCCCTGCGGACGGTGTACGAAGTGAAGAAGGCCGCGCTGAAGGACCTGCAGCTCGTCGGGTCCCGAGGCGCGTTCGTGAGGTCGCGGATCTGGTTCCTGCGGGATCTGGACCGCGGCTCCCCCTTCTTCTACTCGCTGGAAAAAAGGCAGAGTGTCCGTAAGCAGCTCTTGATGCTGCTGGCCGACGACGGCTCTCTCGTCTCGGATCCGGAGGGCGTCAACAACAGGGCCTGTGAATATTACGGGGCTCTGTTCTCTCCGGATCCGTCCAGCGAGGAAGCGCGTAGAGTTTTGTGGGAGGACCTGCCGAAGGTCAGCCCGGAGGGCGCCGAAAATCTGGAAGCTCCGCTAAGCCTGGCGGAGCTGACCGGTGCCCTCGCCCGGCTCTCGAGGGGAAAATCCCCGGGGCTGGACGGGCTGACCGTGGAGTTCCACAGGGCGTTCTGGGACGTCCTGGGGAGCGACTACGCGCGAGTCCTGGGGGAAAGTCTGGCGACCGGGGAGATGCCCCTCTCTTGGCGCAGGGCAGTCATCGTCCTGCTGCCTAAGAAGGGCAATCTCCGCCTGCTTAAGAACTAGCGCCCGGTCTCCCTCCTCAGCACGGACTACAAAATCTTCGCCAGGGCGATGTCTGCTCGCCTTGGTGCCCTGCTGGACCACATGATCCACCCCGACCAGTCCTACACGGTCCCGGGCCGGACAATCCACGATAACATCCATCTGGTCCGGGACCTCATCCATTGTTCCCAGGAGGCTGGTCTGTCGGTCACCTTCCTATCCCGCGACCAAGAGAAGGCGTTCGACAGGGTGGATCACGACTATCTGCTCGGAACTCTGCGCGCTTTCGGGTTCGGGACGCATTTCGTCGCCCGGATCCGACTTTTGTACGCCGCCGCTGAGTGTCTGATTAAGGTTAACGGGTCCTTGACGGCGCCCCTTCGCTTTAGGAGAGGGGTGCGCCAGGGATGCCCCATGTCCGGCCAGTTATACGCCGTTTGCGTGGAGCCTTTCCTGCGCCTCTTGCGGACGAGGTTGACGGGACTGGCTCTGCAAGGGCCGGGCGTGGAGGTCGTCCTCTCGGCTTACGCCGATGACGTGCTCCTCGCGGTAGAGGATCCCGCTGACCTGCGGAGGATGCGTGAGTGCCAGGAGATTTACTCGGCTGCGTCCTCCGCCAGGATCAACTGGGAGAAATGTTCCGGACTCCTGGTGGGTCAGTGGCGGGTGGACTCCCTGCCGGAGGAGCTCAGGCCTTTTGCCTGGAGCACGACCCATCTCCTCTATCTGGGAGTCTACCTTAGCCCCGACGAGGGAGCCTGGCCGGCGAACTGGCAGGAGCTGGAGGCCAAGGTCACCGCTCGCCAAGGGCGCTGGACAGGACTGCTCCGAGTGCTGTCCTACAGGGGTCGAGCGCTAATCATAAACCAGCTGGTGGCCGCAATGCTGTGGTACCGGCTGGTCACTTTGACCCCTCCCCCTGCGTTTGTCGCCAAGATACAGAAGAAGCTGGTGGACTTCTTCTGGAACAACAGGAAGCACTGGGTCTCTGCCGCGGTCTTGAGTCTCCCGCTTGAGGAGGGCGGTCAGTCGTTGGTGTGCGTCAGCGCCCAGCTCGCGACTTTCCGTCTTCAGACCCTGCAGAGATACCTTTACGTCGAGCCCCCTCCTAGGTGGTGCGCTCTGGCGAGGTATTTCTTCCGCCAGCAGCGCGACCTCAATTATGACACGCAGCTCCTGTTTGTGAACTTGGGGGGTGCCAGGACCGCCCTCCGGGAGCTGCCTGTCTTTTACAGGGAACTCATCAGGGTCTGGAACAAAGTCTCCACCAAGCGCAGCTCTCCGCCGGCTGGAGTGGCGGCCGTCCTGCAGGAACCGCTGCTCGGGAATCCGTACCTCCACGGCCGAGGTTTTATGTGGCGGTCGGAAGAGAGGGCTGTGGCTGGTGAGGTGACCAGGGTCAGGGACCTGCTCGATGGCGGAGGAGCGGGCTGGATGGCGCCAGACACGCTGGCGCGGCGCCTAAACTCTGCCAACGTCCGCCACGCAGCCGATGCCATCGAGTCGCTAAAAACAGCTCTGGGCCCTGACTCCGTTAGGTGCATCGAGGAGGCTCAAGCACGTGGGGAGATCCCGTCCGAACTGACCCCCGTCCGGACGGAATTCCTCATCGGCGCCAAATCCCGGAACCTCCCTCGGGGGCCGTCGCCTCACAACTTGAGCCGCCTCGGGGAAATCCCCTCCGTGCCTTTCAGTTCCGCGCGGAGGGGTTTCCTGTACGGGCTGCTCCTGCACACCCTCAACTTTGCCATCCTCGCCGGCCGTCCGGACTCGCCATGGCGTACCATCTTGCCGTCCGGAGGAGGCGGGGGTCCCCGATGGAGGGCACTCTACGCAGGGGTCCTCCCAATATTCATCGGGGACTTGGCCTGGAGGGTGGTGCACGGAGCAGTGCCGTGCAATAAATTTTTAAGCCGGTTCATGGACTCCCAGGCCGCCTGCAATTTCTGCGGTCTGGAAGAGTCCGTGTTCCATGTTTTTATGGAATGCACAAGGTTGCAGCCCCTGTTTTATTATTTGAAGGGGCTGCTCCTGAAATTCTGGCTGCACTTCAGTCCCACTCTCCTGATCTTTGGGCACCCTGTGCGGAGGGGAGCGGGTAGGTCCGAAGGCCTCCTCGTAGGACTGCTACTGGGCACGGCCAAAGGTGCCATCAGCCGGTCCAGGCAGCGGGCGGTCGAGGGGGTCGTTCAACCTGACTGCCTGCCTCTCTTCCGCTCTTACATCCGGTCCAGGGTGTCCTTGGAGATGGAGCACGCGGTGGAGGAGGATTTTCTGGAGTGCATAAGGGATGGTTTTTTAGACCAATATGTCGAGTAACCAACTAGGGGGGAGGCCATCTTAGACTGGGTGTTATGTAATGAGAAAGGATTAATTAGCAATCTCGTTGTGCGAGGCCCCTTGGGGAAGAGTGACCATAATATGGTGGAATTCTGCATTAGGATGGAGAATGAAACAGTTAATTCAGAGACCATGGTCCAGAACTTAAAGAAGGCTAACTTTGAAGGTATGAGGCGTGAATTGGCTGAGATGGATTGGCGAATGATACTTAAGGGGTTGACTGTGGATGGGCAATGGCAGACATTTAGAGACCGCATGGATGAACTACAACAATTGTACATTCCTGTCTTGCATAGAAATAAAAAAGGGAAGGTGGCTCAACCGTGGCTATCAAGGGAAATCAGGGATAGTATTAAAGCCAAGGAAGTGGCATACAAATTGGCCAGAAATAGCAGCGAACCTGGGGACTGGGAGAAATTTAGAACTCAGCAGAGGAGGACAAAGGGTTTGATTAGGGCAGGGAAAATGGAGTATGAAAAGAAGCTTGCAGGGAACATTAAGACGGATTGCAAAAGTTTCTATAGATATGTAAAGAGAAAAAGGTTAGTAAAGACAAATGTAGGTCCCCTGCAGTCAGAATCAGGGGAAGTCATAACGGGGAACAAAGAAATGGCGGACCAATTGAACAAGTACTTTGGTTCGGTATTCACGAAGGAGGACACGAACAACCTTCCGGTTATAAAAGGGGTCGGGGGGTCTAGTAAGGAGGAGGAACTGAGGGAAATCCTTATTAGCCGGGAAATTGTGTTGGGGAAATTGATGGGATTGAAGGCCGATAAATCCCCAGGGCCTGATGGACTGCATCCCAGAGTACTTAAGGAGGTGGCCTTGGAAATAGTGGATGCGTTGACAGTCATTTTCCAACATTCCATTGACTCTGGATCAGTTCCTATGGAGTGGAGGGTAGCCAATGTAACCCCACTTTTTAAAAAAGGAGGGAGAGAGAAAACAGGGAATTATAGACCGGTCAGCCTGACATCGGTAGTGGGTAAAATGATGGAATCAATTATTAAGGATGTCATAGCAGTGCATTTGGAAAGAGGTGACATGATAGGTCCAAGTCAGCATGGATTTGTGAAAGGGAAATCATGCTTGACAAATCTTCTGGAATTTTTTGAGGATGTTTCCAGTAGAGTGGATAAGGGAGAACCAGTTGATGTGGTATATTTGGACTTTCAGAAGGCGTTCGACAAGGTCCCACACAAGAGATTGATGTGCAAAGTTAGAGCACATGGGATTGGGGGTAGTGTACTGACATGGATTGAGAACTGGTTGTCAGGCAGGAAGCAAAGAGTAGGAGTAAATGGGTACTTTTCAGAATGGCAGGCAGTGACTAGTGGGGTACCGCAAGGTTCTGTGCTGGGGCCCCAGCTGTTTACACTGTACATTAATGATTTAGATGAGGGGATTAAATGTAGTATCTCCAAATTTGCGGATGACACTAAGTTGGGTGGCAGTGTGAGCTGCGAGGAGGATGCTGTGAGGCTGCAGAGCGACTTGGATAGGTTAGGTGAGTGGGCAAATGCATGGCAGATGAAGTATAATGTGGATAAATGTGAGGTTATCCACTTTGGTGGTAAAAACAGAGAGACAGACTATTATCTGAATGGTGACAGATTAGGAAAAGGGGAGGTGCAAAGAGACCTGGGTGTCATGGTACATCAGTCATTGAAGGTTGGCATGCAGGTGCAGCAGGCGGTTAAGAAAGCAAATGGCATGTTGGCCTTCATAGCAAGGGGATTTGAGTACAGGGGCAGGGAGGTGTTGCTACAGTTGTACAGGGCATTGGTGAGGCCACATCTGGAGTATTGTGTACAGTTTTGGTCTCCTAACCTGAGGAAGGACATTCTTGCTATTGAGGGAGTGCAGCGAAGGTTCACCAGACTGATTCCCGGGATGGCGGGACTGACCTATCAAGAAAGACTGGATCAACTGGGCTTGTATTCACTGGAGTTCAGAAGAATGAGAGGGGACCTCATAGAAACATATAAAATTCTGACGGGGTTAGACAGGTTAGATGCAGGAAGAATGTTCCCAATGTTGGGGAAGTCCAGAACCAGGGGTCACAGTCTAAGGATAAGGGGTAAGCCATTTAGGACCGAGATGCGGAGGAACTTCTTCACCCAGAGAGTGGTGAACCTGTGGAATTCTCTACCACAGAAAGTTGTTGAGGCTAATTCACTAAATATATTCAAAAAGGAGTTAGATGAGGTCCTTACTGCTAGGGGGATCAAGGGGTATGGCGAGAAAGCAGGAATGGGGTACTGAAGTTGAATGTTCAGCCATGAACTCATTGAATGGCGGTGCAGGCTAGAAGGGCCGAATGGCCTACTCCTGCACCTATTTTCTATGTTTCTATGTTTCTATGTCCACCGGTACGCTCGCGGCCTTCCGCGAGAGGTGGGCACCGGAGGGACTGGAGTGCATCATCACGCCCGGCAACCAAATTTTAATTTGATTTTACGTTTTAAAGTTTAATTTGTTTTAATTGCCGGTGCTTTTAGTGTCCCCCTCCCCTTTTATAGGGGGCACTGGAAAAATTTGATTTTAGTGCCCAAAAAAAAAAAAAAAAGAAAAACACAAAAAAAAAACAAAAAAAGGAAAAAAAGGGCCTTGTAAATGTCTGGTGTGTCACCCAGGTCGGGTGGCACAGTTTAATGTTTTACGTTTTGCAGGTGAACTCCAAAAAGAGTTTCATGCACAAGGGCCCCCAGGTCCCTCTGCACTGCAGCATGTTGTAATTTCTCCCCATCAAATAATATTCCCTTTTACTGTTTTTTTTCCAAGGTGGATGACCTCACACTTTTCGACATTGTATTCCATCTGCCAAACCTTAGCCCATTCGCTTAACCTATCTAAATCTCTTTGCAGCCTCTCTGTGTCCTCTACACAACCCACTTTCCCACTAATCTTTGTGACATCTGCAAATTTTGTTACACTACACTCTGTCCCCTCTTCCAGGTCATCTATGTATATTGTAAACAGTTGTGGTCCCAGCACCTTTCCCTGTGGCACACCACTAACCACCGATTTCCAACCCGAAAAGGACCCATTTATCCCGACTCTCTGCTTTCTCTTAGCCAGCCAATTCTCGATCCATGCTAATACATTTCCTCTGACTCCGCGTACCTTTATCTTCTGCAGTAACCTTTTATGTGGCACCTTATCGAATGCCTTTTGGAAATCTAAATACACCACATCCATCGGTACACCTCTATCCACCATGCTCGTTATATCCTCAAAGAATTCCAGTAAATTAGTTAAACATGATTTCCCCTTCATGAATCCATGCTGCTGCGTCTGCTTGATTGCACTATTCCTATCGAGATGTCCCGCTATTTCTTCCTTAATGATAGCTTCAAGCATTTTCCCCACTACAGATGTTAAACTAACCACCTATAGTTACCTGCCTTTTGTCTGCTCCCTTTTTTAAACAGAGGCGTTACATTAGCTGCTTTCCAATCCGCTGGTAGCTCCCCAGAGTCCAGAGAATTTTGGTAGATTATAACGAATGCATCTGCTATAACTTCCGCCATCTCTTTTAATACCCTGGGATGCATTTCATCAGGACCAGGGGACTTGTCTACCTTGAGTCCCATTAGCCTGTCCAGCACTACCCCCCTAGTGATCGTGGTTGTCTCAAGGTCCTCCCTTCCCACATTCCTGTGACCAGCAATTTTTGGCATGGCTTTTGTGTCTTCCACTGTGAAGACCGAAGCAAAATAATTGTTTAAGGTCTCAGCCATTTCCACATTTCCCATTATTAAATCCCCCTTTTCATCTTCTAAGGGACCAACATTTACTTTAGTCACTCTTTTCCGTTTTATATATCTGTAAAAGCTTTTACTATCTGTTTTTATGTTTTGTGCAAGTTTACGTTCGTAATCTATCTTTCCTTTCATTATTGCTTTCTTAGTCATTCTTTGCTGTCGTTTAAAATGTTCCCAATCTTCTAGTTTCCCACTAACCTTGGCCACCTTATACGCATTGGTTTTTAATTTGATACTCTCCTTTATTTCCTTGGTTATCCACAGCTGGTTATCCCTTCTCTTACCATCCTTCTTTTTCACTGGAATATATTTTTGTTGAGTACTATGAAAGAGCTCCTTAAAAGTCCCCCACGTTTCCTCAATTGTGCCACCTTTTAATCTGTGTTTCTAGTCTACTTGAGCCAACTCGGCCCTCATCCCACTGTAGTCCCCTTTGTTTAAGCATAGTACGCTCGTTTGAGACACTACTTCCTCACCCTCAATCTGTATTACAAATTCAACCATACTGTGATCACTCATTCCGAGAGGATCTTTTACAAGGAGATCGTTTATTATTCCTGTCCCATTACACAGGACCAGATCTAAGATCGCTTGCTCCCTTGTAGGTTCTGTAACATACTGTTCTAAGAAACAATCCCGTATGCATTCTATTAATTCCTCCTCAAGGCTACCCCGTGCAATTTGATTTGACCAATCGATATCCCCCATGATTACTGCCGTTCCTTTTTCACATGCCTCCATTATTCCCTTGATTATTGCCCGCCCCACCGTGAAATTATTATTTTGGGGCCTATAAACTACGCCCACCAGTGACTTTTTCCCCTTACTATCTCTAATCTCCACCCACAATGATTCAACATTTTGTTCATTAGAGCCAATATCGTCTCTCACAACTGCCCTGATATCTTCCTTTATTAACAGAGCTACCCCACCTCCTTTCCCTTCTTGTCTATCTTTTCGAAGGGGTGGAGAAACTTGGAAACTGAAGAACTGTCAGTTTAACATCAGTTGTGGGGAAGTAACTGGAACAGGGACAGAGTGGTTGAACATTTGAACAAGTGTGAGCTGATCAAAGAGTGTCAGTGTGGATTTGTGAAGAATGGATCATGTCTGACTAATCTAGTTGGATTATTGAGGAGGGCACTAACATGGTGGATAGGTGAGTGTCCATGGGCTCAATTTTCCACATTGCTGATTTTTGCCACAGTTGTCAAGGCATGTCCGATTTTTTTAGTGCCAGACTGCGCAAAAAAAAGTTCCAAGTTTTGCCGGAATAAGCTTTTAATTTGGAGCGACACAGATTGTCTTTAAGCTGTGGGTGGAGCTTTAGGTCTGCGCCGAAAATTGAGGTTGCCAGGGTAATGAGGGATGCTCTGAAGGGCTGAGGCTGGAAAGTGAAACATACAAGATGCAACAAGACCTAAGCAATTGTAGAGCCCTGGTACCAGCGCTATCCTGGGCCGAAAGAAACTCCCTGTATTGCTCCTATCCCGGGCCGAATCGCTCCCCACCAGTGCCACTCCTATCCCGGGTCGAAAGGAACCCCCAGTACTGCTCCTATCCCAGGCCGAAAGGAACCCCCGGTGCCGCTGGTATCCTGGGCCGAAAGGAACCCCTGGTGCCGCTGCTAACCCAGGCTGAAAGGCCCCTCCCCCGCTGCTCTTAACCCGGGCTGAATGGCATATAAAAAAATTCCCGGATTCTACATGATAGGTGTGCCTGTGCACTTTCAGAACTGCTTGTGAGTAGAAAAATCGAAGCTGCAATATGGATCATGGGACAAAGATCAGGAATTTTCTTCCAGATGAAACTGAGGCCCTGGTTTCTATCATTGAGAGCAGAAGGCATGAGCTTCAGAACAAAAGTCCAGTTAAACTAAAGCCAAAAGAAATAAACAAATGTTGGGACAAAGTTGGAGATGATTTCTCTGCAATGGTGACCACCCAGAGGACCGGCAGGCAGTGCAAAAAGTGGCAAGACCTTGGCTAAATAGTTTGTGTAAGTAATATTTTCATTTCTGCACTGGAATTACAATTGTAAATGTGACCATCTGTGTGTGTGCCACCACAGCAGACACCTCTTAAAAAGTTCTATTTTATCTTTGCAGAGGATGGTGCACAACAACAGACAGCGAACACGAACTGGAGGAGGTTCAGCAAATGAGCACCCACTGACACCTCTGGAAGCGAGGATCGCTGGTATGATTGGTGCTGACTCTAGAAAGTCAACAACCAGTGCACAAGCTGGGCCCAGCTTACAGAGGGTAAGTCCTCATTCATCGTAGTCTTTCAAATGAGCCTGCGCTGTGTGAGCCTACTCATGCCACCCTGCTCCCTCCCCTGCTGCTAACCGATCGTCTGCTTGGTTATATTTTGCAGAAGTTGCGCCCATTCCTGAGGAATCATTAGCCCTTGCCACAGAAGAACAATCATTTGTGGAGGAGCCTGACCAGGTTGAAGTCTTTAATGCAGAACTTCCACAGGAAGATCAGGATGAGGATGAGCAGGGGGATTGGGAAGGTCCCAATATTGAGACCGTGACACTGAATCTGGAGGAGGTGGTGCTGCACAGGGATGTGCAATCCCTTTCCAGATGGTTACAAGTGACGGGACATTTCATCGTGTCCCACAGTCCAAGGTTGAGGGTCCCAGTGGGTTGCAGTGAGCCACACCCAGAGTGAGGAGGGGAAGGAGAGCTCGAGAGCGCTCTCTTGAAATGCAGGATCCAACAGACGTGGTTCAGCTCATGGCAATGAGTGGAGGGAGCATTGAGTTTACCCAATCACTCCTGGACACCATGGGTGAGGTGGGTCATGAGATAGCGGGATTGTCGTCATATGTAACAACACTCTCGGGAGAAATGGGAACACTGTCAGGGCAGATTAGGGAGGGAATTTCGGAGGTAGCTGATGGACTGTCGGGGCAGATTATGGAGGGAATGTCGGAGGTAGCTGCTGCAATAAGGGAACACGCCCAGGTTGTCATTGCGGCGAATGACGGAATCACCTGCTGCCACTCACACTCCAATCTCCAGTCCAACCTCAGGTCATGTGCCAGTTCATTCACAGGCCGGGAAGAGGCTGGAGGCCCAAGCTGGGCCTTCCACAATGCTGTCTCTTAGGTCTGCCCACACCCGCCAACAAAAAATGCATTGTCCCGAGATGCTCAGAAAAAGCAGCTTGGTTCCAGTGGGAGAAGGCCTGCGCCACCGGCCAAGGGTAGAGGCAACAAGGGCAAGTGCAGCAGGCAGTCTTAGAATTAGGGAGAGGAGAGATCGCTGCAGCTCAAGTTTGCTGCTGTTGTTCTTGTTACTGTTGTTCTTATGTTATTGTTATTTAATTGATCCTAATTGAAAAGTTTCAAGTTTGTAAATAATGTAACTTGAAAAGCTTAAAGTTTGTAAGTGATCTTAATGGAAAAGTTTAAAGTTTGTGACAAAAATATTTTTATTTAAGTTAAGTACAAGTGTAAAAATGTTTAATAAACTTAATTATTTTTTCAATTAAACCAGAATCATGAACATCATTCTTTAAATTAACACAACTGTCAACATGGTGAATGATCCAATGTTCCGCTCAGCCTTCATTCAGCAAAGCGTTCAAGGATTAGCCGCTGATGCAAGGCTCTTGCAATAGCTATAGGTGCACGAGGGCCCGCCCTCCTCCGCCGGAGTGTGGTAATGTGGAACATGTTGTACTGACGCTCAGCTTCTGTCCGGGTATTGTGTGGCTGCTGCTGAAAAATGGCAGATATAGCGCTCTCGCGTAAGATGAATGCATCATGGGTGCTCCCTGGCTATCTGGCATCAACTGCCATGATCCGATGCATGTCGTCGCAGACCGGCTGGACATTTAGTAAGTGGAACCCTTTTCTGTTCCTGTAAATCGCTGAATCGTTCAAAGGTGCTCACAAGGCGATGTGGGTACAGTCAATCGCACCCTGTACCTTGGGGAAGCCAGCAATCCTCAAAAAGCCCACAGCCCTTTACGCATTGCGGTCATGGGGATCTTGATGTAGTTGTCCCTGTGGGCATACAGTGCAGTAGTCACCTGTCGAATGCAGCTATGTGTCGCATGCTGCAAGATGCCTGAAAGGAGCCGGAGGCATAGAAGGCAAGTGCTGCAGTCACCTTGACCTCTATGGGTAGTACAGTCCTCCTCCCGCTTCTAGGCTGCAGGTCTGCTCTGATAAGTTGGCAGATCTCTGTGATCACCTCCTTCCGAAAGCGCAGCCTGAAAATGCAGTCTGCCTCACTCAGGTGCAGGTTATGAGCGCCTCTCCCTGTACACCCGATGCAGGTAAGGTCTCCTCGCCATCAATCTTCGAGCACTCTGGTTCCTGGGATCTTGTTGTCTTATTAATCTTCTCCTTTGCATAGCCATGATGCAAAACGCTCTTACTAAAGTAGGCATTGTTAGGATCACCCCCATTGTTTTTTCTTAGTTGCAAATGAAATGAAACTACTCACAGACAGCACTCACATCTTCCCTCTCTCTGCAAAAGGTTGACGCCCTAGTCCATGGACCACATCCTGTCTGCGCATGCCCCCGGTGCCACTGCTATCCCGGGCCAAATGCCCCTGCCCCCCTCCCCCCCCACCCGTGCCACTGTTATTCCGGGCCGAAAGGCCACCCCACCCCCAGTGCCTCTGAATTTATCCTGTAGTGTCATTGCTGATTTTTCTCTCCCCAAGAAATTTTATTTTCATAACAGGTGTAAGCATTCCAAGAGCCTAATTTTTAAAAATTGATTTGTCTCTTTGTAAACTCAACCATGACCCCATGATGTGAATATATGGAGGATGTAACAGGCCAGAAAGAAATGGCAGAAAGACTGCTTGTGACGTCTCAAAAGCATCCCAGAGGTTCTCTTGATTGCACCTGTAGTGCACCAATGTACCTAAGAGTTTTCCTCAGTGGATTATATGAATTTACAATCAGAGCCATTGGTGTTGCTGCTATCCTGGGCAAAATGTCCTCCCGCCCCTGGTGCCGCTGCTATCCTGGGCCAAAAAGCCCCCCCCCCCCCCCCCACCCAGTGCCACAGCTAGCCGTGTCTTCAGAATGGCTAAAACAATGGTGCCTTCTCTGCGCTGATTCACTCTTCTCTGCGCCGATTTTCTTAAATGTAGGTAAGGTTTTTCAGAAGGGTGCAGTGTGTCATTTTTGAAAAAAAATCATACCTGGCCAAACTCGCTTCAATGGCCAGAAATGGCGCACCTGGCAGGTTCCGCTCCCAGTGACGTAAAAAAATCGGACGCAAGTACTTTCGGATGGCGCAGAAACTTTGACGAAACTTGCAAATTTTAGTCTGCTCCAAAAAAACAGCGCAGAATGGTGGCAAAAATTCATATGGATGTTAACTATATAGACTTTCAAAAGACATTCGATAAGGTTTTGCATAAGAGATCATCAGGAAAACTAAAAGCGCACAGAATTGGAGGTGATCTTGTGACATCAGTTAGTAATTAGCTGGGAGACAGAGCAGGGAACAAAGGGACTATATGTTGATTGTCAGGAATTAACAAGTGATGTTTGCCAGGGATTTGTTCTGGTGCCTGAGCTTTTCATCATATATATATAAAAGGCTTGAATGAAGGAATAGAGAATGGTGTATCCAAGTTTGCAAATGACACTAAGTTAAGGGCAACAGTAAGTTGTGTAGATAGGAGTAGGAAGTTACAAATAGAAGTACAGATTAAGTGAGTGGGGAAATTGTGGCAGATAGAATTCAATGTGTGGAAGTATGAAGTCATCCACTTTGGATCCAAAAAAACACAAATTGGGAGATTTTTTTAATAGCAAGAGACTAGGGACTGTGGCAGAGCAAAGGGATTTGGGTGTCCATATACAGAAATTAGTAAATGTAATCAGAAAGGTGAATGAATGTTGGCCTTTAGCTCAGGGGTCTGCAATAAAAAAGGAGGAAGTTCTGCTTCAGTTGTACAGAGCCTTAGTCAGACCCCATCTGAAGTGCTGCCTTCAGTTTGGGCACAGTACCTCAGAGGTGGTATAGCACATATTCACTGGAATAATGCCAGAGTTTCTGATCACAGATTACATAAAACTGGCTTGAATGCTCTTGAGTTTAGCAGCTTGAAGAGTGATCTAATAGAGGTGTTTTAAATGATAAATAATTCAATAGTGTAGATGCAGGGAAACTATTTCATGTTTTGTGACAATCTATAAAAAGATGACATGATCTTAAAATTAGAGCGAGGCGTATCCCGAGTGAAATTAGGAAGCAATTATTCTCACAAAGGGCAGTGGAAATCTTGAATTCTCTTATCAAATGGCTGTGGATGCTGGGTGAATTAAAACTTTCAAGTCTAAGATTGATAGATTTTCATTAGGTACGATAACAAGGGATATGGAGCAAGCTCGAGAGGCTGAATAGTCTACTCCTGTTCCTATGTTTATAGCAGCTACCAGGAAACCTGGTGGAGACCTCCATGATGTGCTGCACGTCATCATACACCGGCTGGATATTCAGACAACTAAACGCTTTTGGTCCAATGTTTATATCTTATTTCTGTGTTCATAATTCTCTGGAATTATTTAATAGATGAAGACAAGCTGAACATTAATGACAAGCAATTTATTGCAAATAGTTATGCTTTTAACTACATAAATGCAAAAAAGTCTTGAGTCCATCTGACTTCAGATGTCAAACTTTTGTTACATGTGCAGTGTTGTGTATGGAGGAAGAGTCAGACTGAACACTGTGAGCTCAAAGTAAAGTGTGACCTTAGTCTTTTATTGCAGATCTCCAGAGTGCCTCTCCAACCTGTGAAGCATCCTTAAATACCTGTGCTCCCAAGGGATTACGGGATCCCTTGGGACTCCAGGGGTTGAGCCCGCTGGTGGTTGTACAGAGTAAATACAAGTTTACGTTTATAACCACACTCCCTCCCCCAAAGTCAATAGTGTAACTATTTACAATGTGAGTCGATCTGGGGCCCTTCTTGCCCTGGCTGATCGTCTCGATGTGAAAGCTGGTGTTGTTGAATCATTTATTGGGCCCTTGCTGGGCTGCTGTGCAGCTGGCCTTGCTGGGGTGCCTGGTGTGTTGTGCCCTGCTGGGTTGCTGTGGATGATGGGTTCTGCTTCCTAGTCAACCGTGGTGCCGGTTCCCACTGGTGTGTATGTTGAAGGATCAAAAAAGGTAGGGTCCAAGGTGGGTTGCTCAGGATAGACGTGAATCCGAGTTTGATTTGGTCCAAGTGTTTCCGGTGAATGAGTCCATTTGAAAGTTTGACACGAAACACCCTGCTCCCCTCTTTGGCCACGACAGTGCCGGGAAGCCACTTGGGATCTTGTCCATAATTTAATACAAATACTGGATCATCAATTTCAATCTCGCGTGACACATCATGGTATGCACTTTGTTGAAGCCGCCTGCTCTCTACCTGTTCATGTACATCAGGGTGAACTAACGAGACTTGTCTTAAGTGCCCTTTTCATGAGCAGTTCAGCAGGTGGGAACCCAGTGAGTGAGTGGGGTCTTGTGCGGTAGCTAAGCAGGACTCGGGATAGGCGAGTCTGCAGTGAGCCTTCAGTTACCCTCTTCAAGCCTTGCTTGATGGTTTGCACTGCTCTCTCTGCCTGACCATTGGACGCTGGTTTAAACGGGGCAGATGTGACATGTTTGATCCCGTTACGGGTCATGAATTCTGTGAACTCAGCACTGGTAAAACATGGCCCATTGTCGCTCACCAGGACATCGGACAAGTCGTGAGTGGCAAACATGGCCCGCAGGCTTTCAGTAGTGGCAGCGGATGTGCTAGCCGACATTATCTCACATTCAATCCACTTGGAATACGCGTCTACAACCACAAGGAACATTTTACCCAAGAACGGGCCTGCATACTCAATGTGTACTCTTGACCACGGTTTGGAGGGCCAAGACCATAAACTTAGCGGCGCTTCCCTGGGTACATTGCTTAACTGTGAGCATGTATTACACCTATGAACGCAGGACTCTAAGTCTGCATTGATACCGGCCCACCACACGTGGGATCGGGTTATTGCTTTCATCCTTACGATGCCTGGGTGGGTACTGTGGAGGCCATTGATGAAGCTGTCTCTGCCCTTCTTGGGGACCACTACTTGATTTCCCCACAGAAGGCAGTCTGTCTGTATAGACATTTCATCTTTGCGCCGCTGGAACAGCTTTATCTCTTCCTGCATTTCCACTCGGACACTGGACTAGCTCCTGTGAAGCACACAGCTTTTGACTAGAGATAATAAAGGGTCCTGGCTTGTCCAGGTTTTGATCTGCCAGGCAGTGATGGGTGATTGCTCACTCTCAAATGCTTCCATAACCATGGCTAGATCTGTGGGCTGCGCCATTTCCCACCTCCGTGGTGGTCAACGGCAGCCTACTGAGAGCATCGACGCAGTTTTCGATGCCTGGCCTGTGGCAGATGGTGTAGTGGTATGCGGACAACGTGAGCGCCCATCTCTGGATGCGGGCCGATGCATTAGTATTTATCCCTTTACTCTTGGAAAACAGGGATATAAGTGGCTTATGGTCAGTTTCCAATTCGAATTTTAGCCCAAACAGATATTGATGCATTTTCTTTATCCTCATAGATACACGCTAACACTTCTTTCTCAATCATGCTGTAGGCTCTCTCAGCCTTAGACAGACTCCTGGATGCAGAAGCAACTGGTTGCAGTTTCACAAAATCATTAGCTTGTTGCAATACACACCTAATGCCATATGATGACGCATCACATGCTAGTACCAAACGTTTACATGGATCATACAACACAAGTAATTTGCTGAGCATAACAATTTTCTCGCTTTTACAAAGGCATTTTCTTGGCTTTTGCCCCAAACCCATTGATCCCCTTTTCGTAGTAAGACATGCAGTGGTTCTAACAGTGTGCTGAGACCCAGTAAGAAGTTACCAAAGTAGTTCAGGCGTCCCAGAAATGAACGCAGCTCCATCACGTTCTGTGGTCTCGGTGCATTCTCGATTGCCTCCGTCTTCGCGTTGGTGGGCCTGATGCCATCCGCCGCAATCCTCCTTCCCAGGAACTCCACTTCAGGCACCAGGAAAACGCACTTCGAGCGTTTTAACCTGAGCCCCACGTGGTTGAGTCAACTAAGAACCTCCTCCAGGTTCTGCAGATGCTTAACTCTGTTCCAACCTGTGACCAAGATGTCATTCTGGAAGACCACGGTATGCAGGACCGACTTCATTAAGCTTTCCATGTTTCTCTGGAATATTGCCGCCGCCGATTGGATTCCAAATGGGCACCTGTTATAAACAAAAAGACCTTTGTGCGTGTTGATGCAGGTGAGGGCCTTCGATGATTCCTCCAGTTCCTGCGTCATGTAGGCTGAAGTCAGATCCAGCTTCGTGAATGTCTTTCCTCCCGCCAGCGTTGCAAAGAGGTCGTCGGCCTTTGGTAGTGGGTATTGGTCCTGCAGGGAGAAACAATTGATAGTTACTTTGTAATCGCCACAGATTCTGACAGTGCCATCTCCCTTGATGACTCGGACGACAGGACTGGCCCACTCGTTGAACTCGATCGCGGAAATGATGCCCTCTCTTTGCAACTGGTCTAGCTCGATCTCTACCCTTTCTCTCATCATGTATGGTACTGCTCTTGCCTTGTGATGGATGGGTTGCGCCCCCGCAATTAGGTGGATCTGCACTTTTGGTCCTTGGAATTTCCCGATGCCTGGTTCAAACAGCGACGGAAATTTGTTTAAGACCTGGGCACACGAAGTGTCGTCAGCAGGTGATAGCACTCGGATGTCGTCCCAGTTCCAGCGTATCTTTCCCAACCAGCTCCTGCCGAGCAGCATGGGACCATCGCCCAGTACCACCCAGAGTGGTAGCTTGTGCACCGCTCCATCGTAGGAGACCTTTACGGTAGTACTGCCGATTACAGGTATCAGTTCTTTCGTGTAAGTTCTTAGTTTGGTGCGAACTGGAGTTAAGATTGGCCTTGAGGCCTTGTTGTACCACAACCTTTAGAAAGTCTTTCTGCCCATGATGACTGGCTCACGCCCATGTCCAGCTCCATTGACACCAGGAGTCCATTTAGTTCAACATTCAGCATTATCGGGGGACAATTTGTGGTGAATGTGTGCAACCCATGTACCTCTGCCTCCTCGATCTGAGCCTCTGGTTCATCGTGATCCTCCATAGATCTGTCCTTCTCTGCAACATGGTGCTTTTCAGGTTTAACAAGCTTTGCAGCTCGCCTGCATTCGTTGGAGGTGTCCCATTGTTCTACAACCCTTGCAAACATACTCTGAATCGGCATGAATGGAAACGAGGATCTCCCCCACAGCGCCAACAAGGTGTTAATGGCCTTGCATTCATCACCCTTGATGGTGGACTCTGAGACATCTGCGGACGTGTAGCTGCAGGTATGTGTGACCTGCCCTGTACGTTACAATTCGAAAACAACATCACTTTGTTCACAGTACTTGTAGCAGCACTTGTGTGCTGAAAGATTTGCTTCATATTGTCACTGGTGGCAATAAACGCCTGGGCTATCACTATGGCCTTACTCAAGGTTGGGGTCTCGACAATCAAAAATTTGTGAAGTATAGTTTCGTGGCCAATGCCAAGTACAAAAAAGTCTTTGAGCATATGCTCCAAATGTCCTTCAAATTCGCAATGTCCTGCAAGGCATCTTAGCTCGGCGACATAACTCGCCACTTCCTGGCCTTCAGACCTTTCGTAGGTGTAGAACTGGTACCTCGCCATCAGAACATTTTTCCTTCGGGTTCAAATGCTCGGACCAGTGTGCACAAATCGTCGTAAGATTTCTCAGTGGGTTTCGCTGGAGTGAGCAGATTCTTCATGAGGCCATACGTTGGTGCCCCACAGACGATGAGGAGGATCACCCTTCTGTGATTAGTTTGGCAACGCTCTCTTTCCCATCTAGCTCGTTGGCTACGAAGTATTGGTCGAGTCGCTCCACAAAAGTTTCCCAATCATCTCCCTCCGAGAATTTCTCCAGGATGCGCACTGTTCTCTGCATCTTTGGGTTCGCTATCTGTATCTCGTCGCCAGTTGTTGTGTATGGAGAAAGAGTCAGACTGAACACTGTGAGCTCAAAGTAAAGTGTGACCGTAGTCTTTTATTGCAGATCTCCAGAGTGCCTCTCCAACCTGTGAAGCCTCCTTAAATACCTGTGCTCCCAAGGGATTATGGGATCCCTTGGGACTCAAGGGGATGAGCTCTCTGGTGGCTGTACAGAGTAAATACAAGTTTACATATATAACACAGAGGGTAATGGTTGATGGGTGATTTTGTGACTTGAAGGCTGTTTCCAGTGGGGTTCCGCAGGGCTCAGTACTAGGTCCCTTGCTTTTTGTGGTATACATCAATGATCTAGACTTGAATATAGGGGGTATGATTAAGAAGTTTGCAGATACTAAAATCGGCTGTGTGGTTGATAAAGAAGAAGAAAGCTATAAACTGCAGGAAGATATCAATCAACTGGTCAGATGGGCAGAACAGTGGCAAATGGAATTTAATCCTGAGAAGTGTGAAGTACTGCATTTGGGGAGGGCTAACAAGGAAAGGGAATACGCATTAAATGGTAGGACACTGAGAAGTGTAGAGGAACAAAGGGAGTGCATGAACATAGATCCCTGAAGGTAGCAGGCCAGGTAGAAAAGGTGGTTAAGAAGTCATCCGGAATGCTTGCCTTTATTAGCCAAGTCATAGAATACAAGTGCAGGGAGGTTATGCTTGAACTGTATAAAACACTGGTTAGGCCACAGCTAGAGGTTTCAGATCGATAACCTTTTATCAGAACTGGAAAAAGTTAGAGATGTAACAGATTTTAAGCAAGTGCAGAGGCAGGGAAAGGGGGAGGAGAGATATGAACAAAAGGGATGGTCTGTGATAGGTAGAAGGTAGGAGTGATTAAATGACAAAATATATGATTGTACAAAGCAAAAGGAGATGGTAATGGGACAAACAAATAAACAAAAGATGGTTCTAGAAGAGGTGTAAATGGGATTGGCAGAATCATCAACCGCTACCAATGGAAAAATAGGGGCAGAGATTATGGTCTGAAATTGTTGAACCCAATGTTGATTCCAGAAGGCTGTAAAGTGCCTAATCAAAAGATGAGGTACTGTTCCTTGAGCTTACATTGAGCTTCGTTGGAACAGTGTAAGAGGCCGAAGTCAGAGTGAGAGTGGAGCGGAGAATTAAAGTGACAGGAAGCTTGGGGTCACGCTTGCGGACTGAATGGGGGTGTTCTTCAAAGCGGTCACCCAATCTGCGTTTGGTCTCCCCAATGTAGAGCAGACTGCATCTTGAGCAGTGAATACAGTATACTAAACTGGAAGAAGTTAAAGTAAATCACTGTTTCACCCTGAAGGAGTGTTTCATCCAGTGGGAATGGAAGAGATAAAAGGGCAGGTGTAGCATCTTCTGCACTTGCACGGGAAGGGGCCATGAGAAGGGCAGGGGGTGTTGGGGGTGATTGAGGAGTGGACCAGAGTGTTGCAGTGGGAGTAGTGAAAGGAGAGGGGACAGGAAGATGTGTTTGGTGGTGGAATTACGCTGAAGGTGGCAGAAATGGTGGCGGATGATCCATTGAATGTGAAGGCTGGTTGGATGAAAGGTAGGAACAAGGGGAACACTAGCGTGGTTCTGGGAGGGAGGGGAAGGGGTGCGTGCAGAAGTGTGGGATATGGAACGGACATGGTTGAGAGCCATGTCATCTATGGTGGAGGGGAATCCTTGGTTGAGGAAAAAGGAAAATAAATTAGAAGCACTAGTATGAAAGGTGTCATCGTCAGAACAGATGTGATGGAGACGGAGAAAATGGGAGAATGGAATAGAGTCCTTACAGAAAGCAGGATGGGAGGAAGTTCAGTTCAGGTATCTGTGGGAGCTAGCTTACAGTGGATGTTTGTCGATAGCCTATCCTCAGAAATGGAGACAGAGAAGTCAAGGAAGAGAAAGAAAGAGTTGTAGATGGACCATGTGAAGGTGAGGGAAGGATGAAAAGGAAGCAAGATGAGTGGAATTTTCCAGATCAGAGCGAGAACAGGAAAGGGCACTGATAGTCATCAATGTACTGGAAAAAGGGGTGAGGGAGGGGACCAGAGTCGAATTGGGATAAAAAATGTACCACATAACCCACAAAAAGTCAGGCATAGCTAGGACCCATGCGGGTTCCCACAGCAACATCTTTTATTTGGAGGAAGCAACTTCTTTTATTTAGCTTAAATCTCTGTCTGATAAAGAAAATATAATCAGTATATTAATATGAATTCAACACTATTACTCATTTAAACTGGTGCTAAGCTTGTGTTGCTAAATAAACATTAACCTTGTAGCATTGGCACGGCTTTCCACACTGCATCAGGTCTGAGGTTGGCAAACTGCCCAAAGGAAGATTCCAAGAAAAACACTGGCATCCCAGCCAGTGCCAGCATGAGTGTGTAGGGAATAAGGAACGCACCTGGAAAATATAATAATGGGAGTTCAATGGAGCATAAAATTGGGTGGGGCTAAAACAGGTGTTCAAGCTGAACCCGCCAGGCAAGTTGGGTTAAAAATTACCCCTTATGTCTCCCTCTCTCTCTCGCGCTCTCTCTCTCTCTATCCATATATATATATATATATATATATATATTACTTCACTCTACAGAATAATCAATTTATCTTCATTCTCTCCTATTTCATTGGCCATATCATCATTCCTATAAGATTTTACGATGTGAATGTACATGGGAATGTACATGTGAATGGGAGATGTTCTGCTCTCAGCTACATTTCTGAAAGTTCAATAAATGAATTAAGTTACCAGGGAAATTCCCACCATGTAAAATTCTCTCTAACTGAATCAGAATGCTTTCCATCTCTTTAATTAAAGACATTGAGCAACCGTGTTACAATATTTTTACACTTTTGTACTTAGTTTCTATCGATCCAGTTTTGTGGGATGTAAAGAGCACCTGATACGAGCAACTATGATCCCAATATACAAACCCGAGCCCAGAGCTTGACTGGGAGACTGATAACCGAGGAAGTCAGATATTCTAAAAGGACAAAGAGTGTTAAAAAAACAAGCCTAAAGGCTCTGTGTCTCAATGCGAGGCGCATTCGTAATAAGGTGGATGAATTAATGGCGCAGATAGCTGTTAACGGATATGATGTAATTGGGATTACGGAGACATGGCTCCAGGGAAACCAAGGCAGGGAACTCAACATCCAGGGGTATTCAATATTCAGGAAGGATAGATGAGAGGAAAAGGTGGTGGGGTAGCGTTGTTGATTAAAGAGGACATTAACACAATAGCAAGGAAGGACATAAGCTTGGATGATGTGGAATCTGTATGGGTAGAGCCGCAGAACACCAAAGGGCAGAAAATGCTAGTGGGAGTTGTGTACAGACCACCAAACAGTAGTAGTGAGGTTGAGGGTGGCATCAAACAGGAAATTAAGGATGCATGCAATAAAGGTACAGCAGTTATCATGGGTGAGTTTAATCTGCATATAGATTGGGCGAACCAAACTGGTAGCAATACGGTGGAGGAGGATTTCCTGGAGTGTATAAGGGATGGTTTTCCAGACCAATACGTCGAGGAACCAACTAGAGCTGGCCATCCTAGACTGGGTGTTGTGTAATGAGAGAGGATTAATTTGCAATCTTGTTGTGTGAGGCCCCTTGGGGAAGAGTGATCATAATATGTTAGAATTCTTCATTAAGATGGAGAGTGACACAGTTAATTCAAAGACGAGAGTCCTGAATTTAAAGAAAGGTAACTTGGATGGTATGAGACGTGAATTGGCTAGGATAGACTGGCGAATGATACTTAAAGGATAGGCAATGGCAGACATTTAAAGGTCACATGGATGAACTTCAACAATTGTACATCCCTGTCTGGCATAAAAATAAAACAGGGAAGGTGGCTCAACCGTGGCTAACAAGGGAAATTAGCGATAGTGTTAAATCCAAGGAAGAGACATATAAATTGGCCAGAAAAAGCAGCAAACCTGAGGACTGGGACAAATTTAGAATTCAGCAGGGGCGGACAAAGGGTTTAATTAGGAGGGGGAAAATAGAGTATGAGAGTCAGCTTGCAAGGAACATAAACACTGACTGCAAAAGCTTCTATAGATATGTGAAGAGAAAAAGATTAGTGAAGATTTATAATGGGGAACAAAGAAATGGCAGACCAATTGAACAAATACTTTGGTTCTGTCTTCACTAAGGAAGGCACAAATAACCTTCTGGAAATACTAGGGGCCTGAGCGTCTAGCGAGAAGGAGGAACTGAAGGAAATCCTTATGAGTCAGGAAATTGTGTTAGGGAAATTGATGGGACTGAAGGCCGATAAATCCCCAGGACCTGATAGTCTGCATCCCAGAGTACTTAAGGAAGTGGCCCGAGAAATAGTGGATGCATTAGTCGTCATTTTCCAACATTCTATAGACTCTGGATCAGTTCCTATGGATTGGAGGGTAGCTAATGTAACCCCACTTTTTAAAAAAGGAGGAAGAGAGAAAACAAGGAATTATAGGCCAATTAGCCTGACATTGGTAGTGGGGAAAATGTTGGAATCAATTATTAAAGATGTAATAGCAGCGCATTTGGAAAGCAGTGACCGGATCGGTCCAAGTCAGCATGGATTTATGAAAGGGAAATCATGCTTGACAAATCTTCTAGAATTTTTTGAGGATGTAACTAGTAGAGTGGAAAAGGGAGAACCAGTGGATGTGGTGTATTTGGATTTTCAAAAGGCTTTTGACAAGGTCCCACACAAGAGATTAGTGTGCAAAATTAAAGCACACAGTATTGGGGGTAGTGTATTGACATGGTTAGAGAACTGGTTGGCAGACAGGAAGCAAACAGTAGGAATAATTGGGTCCTTTTCAGAATGGCAGGCAGTGACTAGTGGGGTACCGCAAGGTTCAGTGCTGGGACTCCAGCTATTTACAATATACATTAATGATTTAGACGAAGGAATTGAATGTAATATATCTAAGTTTGCAGATGACACCAAGCTGGGTGGCAGTGTGAGCTGTGAGGAGGATGCTAAAAGGCTGCAGTGTGACTTGGACAGGTGAGGTGAGTGGGCAAATGCATGCATGGCAGATACAGTATAATGTAGATAAATGTGAGGTTATCCACTTTGATGGCAAAAACAGGAAGGCAGAATATTATCTGAATGGTGACAGATTAAGAAAAAGGGGGGTGCAACGAGACCTGGGTGTCATGGTAATTCAGTCTTTGAAGGCATGCAGGTACAGCGGCAGTGAAGAAGGCAAATGGTATGTTGGCCTTCATAGCGAGAGGATTTGAGTATAGGAGCAGGGATGTCTTACTGCAGTTGTACAGGGCCTTGGTGAGGCCACACCTTGAATATTGTGGACAGTTTTGGTCTCCTAATCTGAGGAAGGACACTCTTGCTATTGAAGGAGTGCAGCGAATGTTCACCAGACTGATTCCCGGGATGGCAGGACTGACATATGAAGAAAGACTGGATCGACTAGGCTTATATTCACTGTAATTTAGAAGAATGAGAGGGGATCTCATAGATACATAGAAAATGCTGACGGGATTGGACAGGTTAAATGCAGGAAGAATGTTTCCGATGTTGGGGAAGTCCAGAACCAGGGGTCATAGTCTAAGGGTAAGGGGTAAGCCATTTAGGACCGAGATGAGGAGAAACTTCTTCACTCAGAGATTTGTGAACCTGTGGAATTCTCTACCACCGAAAGTTGTTCAGGCCAGTTCGTTAGATATTTTCAAAACAGAGTTAGATGTGGTCAGAGGGATCAAGGGGTATGGAGAGAAAGCAGGAATGGGGTACTAAAGTTGCAAAAATGATCAGCCATGATCATATTGAATGGTGGTGCAGGCTCGAATGGCCTACTCCTGCACCTATTTTCTATGTTTCTATTGTGCATTAAAGGTGCCTAATGTGACCAGTTCATGCATTTTAAACAATAACACTTTAAAAGGTATTTAAAAGTAATAAATCATCAGTTCTACACACCTGCCAAGGCTCATTCATTTAGGTTTTAAAATATGTATTTGGTATATCTCACTCTTAGCTATAAATATAAACTATCATCCTGTCACATCACCCACATCCCAAAATAAAAGATTCCATAAATAGCCAGCAGTTTAAAGCTGTGAGGTCCAATTCATTGCTTCTTATATCAGGAATGTTCAACCCTGTATTATTAATCTAGTGCAATAAAGGGTTCCCTGGTTAATTGAATTTAATATTATTTATAAATAAATTAATTGTTCACTGAATGTTCTTTATAAAACAACAAAATGTTCCCTTTATTTCTCCTTTCTCTCCCCTTTATTATGGATTTGACTCAGTACCTCCTCCATTTCTATAAGCCATGAAAGGAAATCGGCAGACATTGCCCAGACCCACAGCACAGCCAATTATTGAGAGCAAGTAGTCAGTCTTCGAGGACCAGTTGCCTCGTTCCACATTCTCGTCACTTTCGCCCACATGTTCATTGCTGGCAGCCTGGAGAAAGACAGGAAATGGCCGACTCAGAAGTTAAACTTTGTCAGACTTGAACTCCAGCAAAAAGTACAGTTTTCACCCACTACTGAATCACTGTGTTGTTCTCCACCCTGAACCACACAGAGAGCCTTTGCAAATCACAACGACTAAAATCAGCAAATCATCAGCACCACTCAGGGTTTTACATGAGTTTACTATCACTGTGTCCTGGGGAGATTGCATCTGATGGTCATTCTGTGAGAACCCAGATAAAGCCAATTCTCTCTTGGCCATTTCAGGACAATGATGAACGATTCTTCCACTTGCTCAGGGATTGGATGCAAACCTTGAGGAGGAACTTTTGTCCAAAAGTCTTCGTCCTTTGCACTGCTCTCGGACTCTGGTTAAGCATGATTCAGCTCCACACCAGGCAATGAGCCCAAATTTCCCCATGAGTTGCACCGTTTTTTTTGGTGTAACTTGATTTTTCTGGTGCATCTTTTAAATTGCAAATGTGGCCATTTAATTTGCGCCAGTGTAAGTGAGTTAGTTAGGTTTTTTGTTAGGTCAGTTTTTTTTTCCAAAAGGAGGCGTTCCCAGCCACTTACACCATTTATGCCAATTTGGCCAGAAAAAAGTTGTACTAAACTAACTTAGGGCAGCGTATGTGTCCACTTCTTATTGCAGAGAAAGACCTTACTTACAGTTAAGGAATCGTGCAAGTAACTACATATAAAGCACCACCAAGCACCAAACAAAGCACAAAAAGTAATAAGCAATTAATTAACAAATAAAATAGAAGCAACCCTGCACCTAGAGCACCAAGACCAAAGTAATAAGCAATCAATAAATAAAAAACAAAAAAATAGAAGGAATCCTGCACCTAAACAATATTTCAAGCACCACCAAGCACCAAACAAAGCACAAGCAGTAATAATCATTCAATAAAAACAAAGGACTGAAGTAAATAATTAAATTAATAAAATTAACAAATAAAGAGCTGAAGTAAATCCTACCTTCGGCCTGGGATGGGGAGAGAGAATGCGGCTGCTGCCCCACTGACTTTCAACCCTTTTCGGGCAGGAAATTTTTCCCTTTTTGCCCATTTTCCCTTTTTGCCCACTGACATCTTCAAAGAGCTTCACACATAAATTATTTGTAATACAACCTAACTGCATGTTGCTGGTTATTTATTGATATACAAGATGGGATGTAGGTTAAGCACATGGCTGTCACTGTATAAGTGCTTTTTTAACATGACAAGACCACCATCCAACCAAACAAACGCAAAGCCGCCCAGCATGGCAAGCGACGTCGCTACATGACATGCGTGACCGCACCCCCCCGCCCCACCATTCCCTATGCCTGATTTGTAACCTACGCCTGATTTTCTAAAGTGTAGACAAGGTTTTTTCGAACGTACAAAAATCTTCACTTACTCCATTCTAAGTTAGTTTGGAGTAAGTTTTCACTGCCTAAACTTTGAAAACAGGCATAAGTGGCCGGACACGCCCCCTTTTGAAAAAAAAATTCTGTTCCAAAGTGAAACTGTTCTAACTGACTAGAACTGGAGCAAATTAAATGCCGAGAATTCAAATTTCTAAGATACTCCGTTCTAAACCAGTTGCTCCAAAAAAACAGGAGCAACTCAGGCCGAAACTTGGCCCCAAGAAAAATAATTTTAAACTGAGAACATGATTTATTATATTCAGGTAAATGTTCCATTAATAAACACTTCTATGGTTTGAGAAGCTTCATTTCATTATATAAGTGTTTTTGTCAGTATCACAGAAGTAAATTTACAAATCCAGTCTGCCCAGGGAAGTGGGAAATTCTCTGAATCTGCTGCAGAGTAAAATTTCTCATTGTGTGCTAGGTTTTTAATGGGATAATCAATAAGGAATTATTTTGCCTGTCTCTTCACAAGAGACCTCAGAGTTTGAGCAATATGTTTGTGAAGTGTTTGATGAAAGGAGATCATTGTAGTACTGACTGGTATGATGAACAGTCATAATTCCAGCACTTATTCCTTAAAAGGCAGAAACCACTGATAAACTAAACGCACTAATGAAAAATACAGACCAAAGAAACAGAATTTCAAAAGTGAGCAATGGAAACGTTTGGTCCCTTGCAGAAAGAAACCAGAGGGTGCTTTGTTCCAAAGTATAAAGTTTTGATTAAGAATTTACATTATATGTAGTAAAGATGTTAAAATACAAGAGTACAATTATAACATACTAAAGAAGTGTTGGGATACACCCTGACAAAGCTTAACACCAACGTGGTTTTAAGATGCACTGTCGAAGGGCCTTGTGATAACACTTGAGTGGTCCAGTCTTGCTCTGAGAACATTCCAACATCTATGCTTTATGTCCGGACATATATACATTACAATCTCCCATCATTCTGCTGAACATTGAGCCCCGCTCCCTCCCTTTTTGGGCTCGCACATCAATCATTCTGTCTCAGGCTTTGCTTACTTCTGCACATTCCACAAGAAGGCAGAAGAACAGGTCAGTTGGGGCCAAATCAGTAGTAAACATAATTGATTTACTGCATTTATTGCCCATCCCTAATTGCCCTTGAGAAGGTGGAAGTGAGCCACGCTCTTGAACTGCTGCAGTCCTTGTGATGAAGGTACTCCCGCAATGGTGTTAGGAATGGAGTTCCAGGATTTTGACTCAGCAAGGATGAAGGAACAGTGATATATTTTCAAGTCAGAATGGTGTGTAACTTGGAGGGGAACTTGCAGATGATGGTGTTCCCATGCGCCTGCTGCCCATATTCTTCTCAGTGGTAGAGGTCATGGGTTTGGGAGGTGCTGCCAAAGAAGCTTTGGCGAGTTGCTGCAGTGCATCTTGTCGAGGGCAGACACTGCAAACATGTTGCGCCAGAGGTGGAGAAAGTGAATGTTGAAGGTGGTGGATGGGGTTCCAATCAAGCGGGCTGCTTTGTCCTGGTTGGTGTCGAGCTTCTTGGGTGTTGTTGGAGTTGCAGACATCCAGTTAAGTGGAAAGTATCCCCTTGCACTCCTGAGTTGTGCCCTGTAGATGGTGTAATGCCTTTGAGGAGTCAAAAGGTGAGACACACCACAGAATACCCAGCCTTTGACCCACTCTTATTGACACAGTATTTATGTGCCTGTTCCAGTTAAGTTTCTGGTCAATGGTGACCAGGATGTTGATGATGGGGGTTCGGCAATAATGCCGTTAAACATGAAGGAGAGGTGGTTAGATTCTCGTTTGTTGGAGATTTTCATTGCCTGGCACTTGCGTGGCGTGAATGTTACTTGCCACTTATCAGCCCATGCCTGAACGTCATCCAGGTCTTGGTGCATGTGGGCACGGACTGTTTCATTTTCTGAGTTCATTTCATGAACTGAACAATGTTCAATCATCAGCGAACATCCCCAATTCTGACGTTATGATGGAGAGAAGGTGATTGATGAGGCAGCTGAAGATAGTAGGGCCTGGGACATTGCGCTGAAGAACTCCTGCAACGATGTCCTGGGGCTGAGATGATTGACCTCCAACAACCACAACAACTTGTATTTATATAACGTCGTGAAATGTCCCAAGGCATTTCACAGGAGTATTACGAGATTAAAAAAATTGACACCAAGTCGTATAAGCAAATACTTGATGCACTGGAAAGCCAGCCAAAAAACCTTACTTTCAATGTCAAGCAGCATAGAATCATAGAAATTTCTGGCACAGAAGGAGGCCATTCAGCCCACTATGTCAGTGCCGGCCGAAAAAGAGCTATCCAGCCTAATCCCACTTTTCAGCTTTTGGTCCGTAGCCTTGTAGGTTACAGCATTTCAAGTGTATAGCCAAGTACTTTTTAAATGTGATGAGCATTTATGCTGCTATCACATTGCCAGGCAGTGAGTTCCAGATCCACACCAGTCTCTGGGTGAAAAAATTCTCCTCAACTCCCCTCTAATCCTTCTACCAATTACTTTAATTCTATGTTCCCTGGTTATTGACCTCTCTGCCAGGGGAAATAGGTCCTTCCTATCCATTCTATCTAGTCCTGTCATAATTAACAACAACAACTTATATTTATGTAGCACCTTTAACATAGCACTTCACAAGAGTATTATGAAATGAAAAATTTGACACCGAGTCTCATAAGTAAAAATTAGCGCAGGTGACCAAAAGCTTGGACAAAGAGGTAGGAGCGTCTTGAAAGAGGAAAGAAAGTTAAAGAGGCAGAGAGGTTAGGCAGGGAGTTCCAGAGCTTGAGGCCTGGGCAACAGAAAGCACGGCCACCAATGGTTGAACGATTATAATTAGGGATGCACAAGAGGGCAAAATAAGGGGAGCTCAGACATCTGAGGGGTTGTGGGGCTGGAGGACATTAGAGATAGGGAGGGGTGAGGCCATGGAAGGATTTGAAAATAAGGATGAGAACTTTGAAATCGAGGCGTAGCTTAACCGAAGCCAATGTAGGTCAGCGAGCACTGAGGTGATGGGTGAGCGGGACTTGGTGCGAGTTAGGACATGGGCAGCAGAGCTTTGGATCACTTCTAGTTTACATAGAGTAGAATGTGGGAGGTCAGACAGGAGTGTGTTGGAATAGTCAAGTCTTGAGGTAACATCTACTGAGTCACGCTTGGTGATAGACATTGAAGTCCCCCACCCAGAATACATTTGATACCTTTGCTAGCCTCAGTACTTCTTCCAAGTAGTGTTCACAAGGAGAAGTATTGATTAATCAGCTAAAAGATATGATTCTGTGAGTATGACTATGTCAGGCTGGTGCTTGACTAGTCTGTGAGACAGCTCTCCCACTTTTGGCACGTCCCCAGATATTAGTGAGGAGGACTTTTCAGGGTTGACTGGGCTGGGTGTGCTGATGTCGTGTCCAAAGCCGGTGCCTAAGTCCTTGCCAGGTGGTTGGTCCAGTTTTATTTTTATTATTTTTTCTCATAGCAGCTTGCTAGGCCATTTCAGAGAGCAGTTAAGTGTCAACCACATTGCTGTGGGTCTGGAGTCACATATAAGCCAGACCAAGTTAGGACGGCAGATTTCCTTCCCTAAAGTGAACCGATGGGTTTTCACAACAATTTGATAGTTTCATGGTCAACATTACTGATACTAGTTTTTTGTTCCAAATGTATTTAATTAACTGAATTTAAATTCCTCAGCTGCAGTGCTGGGATTTGAACTAATGTCTCCGGATCATTAGTCCAGGCCTCTGGACTACAAGTCGAGTAACATAACCACTATGCTCCCATTCCCATATTTCTTTTATCAAACAGTAAGTGGCCTGGCCTTATTTGATAGTTTCCAGTCAAAAGCACTATCCTTCAGCCGGTGCATACAAGTTTACATTTCTCGTACAACAACCGTTAGTAGTTTACATTGAATGTGCTGCCCTTCAACCGGCTTGTACTTCAACATCTCCTTGCGAAGATTGCAATGGCATGTAGTGGGATGTAGTGGCAATACTATAAACATAAGAAATAGTTGCAGGAGTAGGCCATTTGGCCCCTTGAGCCTGCTCCGCCATTAAATAAGATCATGGCTGATCTCATCGTGGGTTAAGCTCCATTTCCCTGCCCGCCACCCAAAATGCTTGACTCCCTTATCATTCAAAATCTGTCTTTTGTCACCTTAAATATATTCAATGACCCAGCCTCCACTGCTCTCTGAGGTAGAGAATTCCAAAGATTCACGACCCTCAAGAGAAGAAATTCCTCGTCATTATTGTGTTAAATGGCCTTCATAGCTGGGGGATTTGAATATAGAAGCAGGGAGGTCTTACTGCAGTTGTACAGGGCCTTAATGAGGCCTCACCTGGAATATTGTGTTCAGTTTTGGTCTCCTAGTCTGAGGAAGGACGTTCTTGCTATTGAGAGAGTGCAGCGAAGGTTCACCAGATTTATTCCAGGGATGGCTGGGCTGTCATATGAGGAGAGACTGGATCAACTGGGCCTTTATTCACTGGAGTTTAGAAGGATGAGAGGGGATCTCATAGAAATATATAAGATTCTGACGGGACTGGACAGGTTAGATGCGGGAAGAATGTTCCCGATGTTGGGGAAGTCCAGAAATTTGCAGATGACACAAAGATTCGTGGGAAAGCGAGTTGTCTAGAGGACAGAGAGAGGCTGCAAAGAGATTTTGATAGGTTAAGCGAATGGGCTAAGGTTTGGCAGATGGAATACAATGTTGGAAAATGTGAGGTTATCCACCTTGGGGGAAAAAAAAAACAGTAAAAGGGAATATTATTTGAATGGGGAGAAATTACAACATGCTGCGGTGCAGAGGGACCTGGGGGTCCTTGTGCATGAATCCCAAAAAGTTAGTTTGCAGGTGCAGCAGGTAATCAGGACGGCGAATGGAATGTTGGCCTTCATTGCGAGAGGGATGGAGTACAAAAGCAGGGAGGTCCTGCTGCAAATGTACAGGGAATTGGTGAAGCCGCACCTGGAGTACTGCGTGCAGTTTTTCGTCATCTTACTGAAGGATATACTAGCTTTGGAGGGGGTACAGAGACGATTCACTAGGCTGATTCCGGAGATGAGGGGGTTACCTTATGATGAGTAGACTGAGTCTTTACTCGTTGGAGTTCAGAAGGATGAGGGGTGATCTTATAGAAACATTTAAAATAATGAAAGGGATAGACAAGATAGAGGCAGAGAGGTTGTTTCCACTGGTCGGGGAGACTAGAACTAGGGGGCACAGCCTCAAAATACGGGGGAGCCAAATTAAAACCGAGTTGAAAAGGAATTTCTTCTCCCAGAAGGTTGTGAATCTGTGGAATTCTCTGCCCAAGGAAGCAGTTGAGGCTAGCTCATTGAATGTATTCAAATCACAGATAGATTTTTAACCAATAAGTGAATTAAGGGTTATGGGGAGCGGGCGTTTAAGTGGAGCTGAGTCCACGGTCAGATCAGTCATGATCTTGTTGAATGGTGGAGCAGGCTCAAGGGGCTAGATGGCCTAATCCTGTTCCTAATTCTTATGTTCTTATGTAGAACCAGGGGACATAGTCTTAGGATAAGGGGTAGGCCATTTCGGACTGAGATGAGGAGAAACTTCTTCACTCAGAGAGTTGTTCACCTGTGGAATTCCCTGCCGCAGAGAGTTGTTGATGCCATTTCACTGGATATATTCAAGAGGGAGTTAAATATGGCTCTTACGGTTAAGGGGATCAAGGGGTATGGAGAGAAAGCAGGGAAGGGGTACTGAAGGAATTCTTATTGAATGGTGGTGCAGGCTTGAAAGGCCGAATGGCCTACTCCTCCACCTATTTTTCTATCTTTCTATGAACCTTTATTCTGAAATTATGCCCCCTAGTTCTAGACTTACCCACGAGGGGAAACATCCTCTCTGCATCCACCCTTTCTAGCCCCCTCAGAATCTTGTATGTTTCAGGAAGATTACCTCTCATTCTTCTAAACTCCAAGGAGTATAGACCCAAACTGCTCAACCTTTCTTCATCTCCGGAATCAACCTAGTGAACCTTCTCTGAACTGCCTCCAATGCAAATATATTCCTCCTTCAATAAGTAGACCAAAACTGTTCACAGTACTCCAGGTGTGCTCTCACCAATGCCCTGTAAAGCTGTAGCAGGACGTCCTTACTTTTGTATTCCATCCCCCTTGCAATAAAGGCCAACATTCCATTTACCTTCCTAATTACTTGCTGTACATGCATGCTGACTTTTTGTGTTTCGTGTACAAGAACCCCCAGATTCCTCTGTAATGCAGCATTTTGTAATCTCTCCCCATTTTAATACCAAAGTGGATAACCTCACATTTTCCCACATTATACTCCATCTGCCAGATTTTTGGCCACTCACTTAGCCTGTCTATATCCATTTGCAGATTCTTTGTGTCCTCCTCACAACTTGCTTTCCCACCCATCTTGTATCATCCGCAAATTTGTTCTGTCCCTTCATCCAAGTCATTAATATAGATTGTAAATAGTTGAGGTCCCAGCACTGATCCCTGTGGCATCCTACCAGTTACCGTATGCAAACGTGAAAATGCCCCATTTATCCCAACCCCGTGAGTTCTTATTTTGTGCAGTAACCTTTTATGTGGCACCTTATCAAATGCCTTCTGGAAATCCAAATAAATGACTGGTTACTGGTTCCCTTTTACCCACCCTGCACATTACATCCTCAAAGAACTCCAGCAAATTTGTCAAACATGATTTCCCTTTCATAAAACCATGCTGACTCTGTTTGATTGTATTATGATTTTCTAAATGTCCTGCTACTACTTACTTAATAATGGACTCCAGCATTTTCCCAACGACAGATGTTAGGCTAACTGGTCTATAGCTTCCTGTTTTCTGTCTCCCTCATTTTTGAAATAGGGGCATTATATTTGCAGTTTTCCAATCTGCTGGGACCTCTCTAGAATCCAGGGAATTTTGGTAGATTGCAACCAATACATCCACTATCTCTGCAGCCACTTCTCTTAAGACCCTAGTGAGCAGGCCATCAGGTCCAGGGAACTTGTCCACCTTTAGTCCCATTATTTTACCGCGTATTTTTTCTTTAATGATAGATGATTGTTAACTTCTGCTAAATTAGGCTTTAGTGCCCCACGAAGGAAGAGGATGGTAAATGAGGCACTAATTAATTCAGTGGGGTACTACAAGGTGCTAATAGCAGAGCATTACCCAATCTCAGGTGACATGTATTTAGTAATCATTCTTCAAACCATCACACTGGCTGCTTCCAGCTCTTAAAGGTGAGCTTATATCAAGCTTCACCTACTCATTTTCAGCAGTGATGTATTTGAGGGAGAGGTGTCATCCAGTGAAGTAGCTTTCTGGGATGGCTGGAAATCCTGCTGGAAGGGAGAGCGCAAGGCGATTCAATGATGTGGCATTGGTGGGGCAGTAGAGAGAAGGTGGGATGCTCAGTTCCCCGCATCTGTAAGGAGGCCATTGCCACAGGTTTTCAGGACCATGTGGGGAGAAGTGGCCAAGGAGGTGTCGGTTAGCACTGTGGTCGATCGAACCCTGACACAGTGCCGGAAGAAGTTCAACGACTTTCCATAGATATGTAAAGAGAAAAAGGTTCGTAAAGACAAACGTAGGTCCCCTGCAGTCAGAATCAGGGGAAGTCATAACGGGGAACAAAGAAATGGCAGACCAATTGAACAAGTACTTTGGTTCGGTATTCACTAAGGAGGACGCAAACAACATTCCGGATATAAAAGGGGTCAGAAGGTCTAGTAAGAAGGAGGAACTGAGGGAAATCCTTATTAGTCGGGAAATTGTGTTGGGGAAATTGATGGGATTGAAGGCCGATAAATCCCCAGGGCCTGATGGACTGCATCCCAGAGTACTTAAGGAGGTGGCCTTGGAAATAGCGGATGCATTGACAGTCATTTTCCAACATTCCATAGATTCTGGATCAGTTCCTATGGAGTGGAGGTAGCCAATGTAACCCCACTTTTTAAAAAAGGAGGGGGAGAGAAAACAGGGAATTAAAGACTGGTCAGCCTGACATCAGTAGTGGGTAAAATGATGGAATCAATTATTAAGGATGTCATAGCAGCGCATTTAGAAAGAGGTGACATGGTAGGTCCAAGTCAGCATGGATTTTTGAAAGGGAAATCATGCTTGACAAATCTTCTAGAATTTTTTGAGGATGTTTCCAGTAGAGTGGACAAGGGAGAACCAGTTGATGTGGTATATTTGGACTTTCAGAAGGCTTTCGACAAGGTCCCACACAAGAGATTAATGTGCAAAGTTAAAGCACATGGGATTGGGGGTAGTGTGCTGACGTGGATTGAGAACTGGTTGGCAGACAGGAAGCAAAGAGTAGGAGTAAATGGGTACTTTTCAGAATGGCAGGCAGTGACTAGTGGGGTGCCGCAAGGTTCTGTGCTGGTGCCCCAGCTGTTTACATTGTACATTCATGATTTAGACGAGGGGATTAAATGTAGTATCTCCAAATTTGCGGATGACACTAAGTTGGGTGGCAGTGTGAGCTGCGAGGAGGATGCTATGAGGCTGCAGAGTGACTTGGATAGGTTAGGTGAGTGGGCAAATGCATGGCAGATGAAGTATAATGTGGATAAATGTGAGGTTATCCACTTTGGTGGTAAAAACAGAGAGACAGACTATTATCTGAATGGTGACAGATTAGGAAAAGGGGAGGTGCAACGAGACCTGGGTTTCATGGTACATCAGTCATTGAAGGTTGGCATGCAGGTACAGCAGGCGGTTAAGAAAGCAAATGGCATGTTGGCCTTCATAGCGAGGGGATTTGAGTACAGGGGCAGGGAGGTGTTGCTACAGTTGTACAGGGCCTGGGTGAGGCCACACCTGGAGTATTGTGTACAGTTTTGGTATCCTAACTTGAGGAAGGACATTCTTGCTATTGAGGGAGTGCAGCGAAGGTTCACCAGACTGATTCCCAGGATGGCGGGACTGACATATCAAGAAAGACTGGATCAATTGGGCTTGCATTCTCTGGAGTTCAGAAGAATGAGAGGGGATCTCATAGAAACGTTTAAAATTCTGACGGGTTTAGACAGGTTAGATGCAGGAAGAATGTTCCCAATGTTGGGGAAGTCCAGAACCAGGGGTCACAGTCTAAGGATAAGGAGTAAGCCATTTAGGACCGAGATGAGGAGAAACTTCTTCACCCAGAGAGTGGTGAACCTGTGGAATTCTCTACCACAGAAAGTTGTTGAGGCCAATTCACTAAATATATTCAAAAAGGAGTTAGATGTAGTCCTTACTACTAGGGGGAATCAAGGGGTATGGCGAGAAAGCAGGAATGGGGTACTGAAGTTGCATGTTCAGCCATGAACTCATTGAATGGCGGTGCAGGTTCGAAGGGCCGAATGGCCTACTCCTGCATCTATTTTCTATGTTTCTATGTTAAATACCCGCCTTTTAAGATTAGTCTGTGCACACTGAGCAAACCACCACTCCTTTACCAAACATGTGCAGCTACTCAAACTCAAAACCTTATCTCATGCCTTTGCCTACGTTCACAGCTATTCAACGATGGCAGTCATATCTCCCACATACATAGCTAGACTCTTACTCACACAAATTCCTTTCTTTTGCAGGCCAAGATGGCACATAATCGGAGGGAGCAACAGAGGACTGGGGCTGGGGGGGGGGGGGGGGGGCGGCGGCGGGGGTACCTCAACTACGGGAGCTGTCTAACCTTGAGGAGCAAGTGCTGTGGCTTATTGGCCCGCAGGTGGCTGGTGGAGACATCGACCCCACTGGGGGCAACAACAGTATCTTTAACCCCTTTCCTTTTGTCATCCCACTTCCCATCACACCAGAAAGCTTGATCACTTTCCAGCTCCTTAGACTGTCTGCCTTCCTTGCTCCATTCCTGCCCTTTGACCTCACCTTAACGTGAGTCTTGTGCCATTTATGCTTTCAGATAATCAGCAATCAGATGCGCAGCCCGTACCTGAGCTTCCCCCACTGAAAGGGAGAAGAGGAGGAAGACCCAAGCACTGCCTCATTGCATCTTGCATCCGCAGGTACCATCTCAGAGACTGGCACTATGCGTTCCATAGAGGTTAGCTTAGCATAGTGGTCTGCACTGGGTGATGCACCGGGGCCTAGCAGCTGCAGCAAGATCAAGGGGAAAGGGCACCTCAGGATCAGCTCCCTGGAGGGAGAGTTCACACATGAGCTGTGCCACACAGGACTCAGATGAGGACCTTGATGGAGAGGCATTCACAAAAAGTGTGTTGGCTGTTATGCTCATAATAAAGTAAAGCAACTGAGTACTGTAGACAATGAGTAAGTGTGACCTTAGCTCCTTTATTCAGACTCCAGAGTGCTGGTACAGTGTGGGAGGCCTGCTTATATACAGTGCTCCCAACGGATGCTGGGATCCCTTGGGACTCCAACAGGTAAGCCCTCTGGTGGCGGTATTATACAGGTTGCCTGGGGTTGCATACATAACATCACTCCCTCCCAAAGTCAATAATATTCTTATTTTCTTATTTACAGGGTGAGACGATCTGGGGCTTTTCGCTCCCCTGTCGATCGTCTCGGTACAAATGCAGGTGTGGGTGAGTTGGTTGGTTCTTCGCTGGGCAGCTGGCTTTGCCGGGCTGCTGGGGATGGTGAGTTCAGTTTCGTGGTCAACCGTGATGTCGGTTGCCACTTGTGTGTATGTTGGAGGGTCGAAGTTGGTGGTGTCCTCATCGGCTGTTTGTGAATCGCAGTTTGGTTTGGTACAAATGCTTTCTGTAAGTTTGACCTGAAACACCCTACTCCCTTCTTTGGCTATGACAATGCCAGCAAGCCATTTGGGACCAAATCCATAATCAAGTACAAATACAGGGTCATTGACTTCAATATTGCGTGACAAGTTTGTGTGATCATGGTGCATGCTTTGTTGATGCCGCCTGCCCTCGACGTGATCATGGAGATCAGGGTGGACAAGAGAGAGCCTTGTTTTGAGCACCTTTTTCATGAGCAGCTCGACTGGGGGAACCCTGGTGAGCGAGTGGGGTCTGGTGCGGTAGCTGAGCAGGACTCGGGACAGGCGGGTCTGCAGGGAGCCTTCCGACACTAGTTTCAAGCTTTGCTTGATGGTCTGGACTGCCCATTTTGCCTGACCGTTGGATGCGGGCTTGAACGGGGCAGATGTGACGTGCTTGATCCCATTGTGGGTCATGAATTCCTTGAATTCAGCACTGGTGAAGCACGGCCCATTGTCGCTGACAAGAACATCGGGCAGGCCATGCGTGGCAAACATGGCTTGGAGGCTTTCGATGGTGACAGTGGACATGCTTACAGACATTATTACACATTCAATCTATTTTGAATAAGCATCCACAACAACCAAAAACATTTTGCCTAGGAACGAGCCCGCAAAGTCAACGTGGATCCTCGACCATGGTTTGGAGGGCCATTACCACAAACTTATCGATGCCTCTCTGGGTGCATTGCTCAGTTGAGAGCAAGTGTTGCATTGGCGCACGCACGACTCTAAGTCTGAGTCGATGCCGGGCCACCACGCATGGGATCTGGCTATAACTTACATCATTACTATGCCTGTCTATGTAGGTCACGTATGAACGTTTCCCTGCCTTTCTTAGGTAAGACCACGCGATTATCCCACAAAACACAGTCTGCCTGTATGGACATTTTGTCTTTGCGCCACTGGAACGGCTTGATCTCTTCATGCATCTCTGCTGGGATGCGGGACCAGCTCCCATGGAGGACACAGCTTTTTTTACAAGGGACAGTAAAGGATTCTGGCTGGTCCAGGTCCTGATTTGGCAGGCCGTAATGGGTGACTTTTCGTTTTCGAATGCATCCATCACCAAGAGCAAGTCTGCAGGCTGTGCCATTTCCATCCCGGTGGTGGGCAATGGTAGCCGACTGAGAGCATCAGTGCAGTTCTCTGTGTCTGGTCTGTGGCGGATTACATAGTTGTATGCAGCCAGCGTGAGCGCCCATCTTCGGATGCGGGCAGAGGCATTGGTATTAATCCCTTTGCTCGCTGAGAATAGCGATATGAATGGCTTATGGTCAGTTTCTAGCTCAAACTTGAGACCAAACAGATACTGGTGCATTTTTTTCACCCCGTAAATGCATGCCAGAGCTTCTTTTTCAATCATGCTGTAGGCCCTTTCGGCCTTGGACAAACTCCTGGACACATCGGCGACCGATTGCAATGTTCCCAATTCGTTAGCTTGTTGTAACACACATCCGACCCTGTATGAAGATGCATCGCAAGCTAGTACTAAACGTTTGCATGGGCTATACAAGAGAAGCAGTTTGTTGGAACATAACAGATTCTTGTGATTTCCCTCATACCCAGTCATCTCCCTTGCGTAGCAGCACATGTAGCAGTTCTAGCAAGGTGCTTAACCCGGGTAGGAAATTACCGAAATAGTTGAGGAGTCCCAGGAATGACCGCAGCTCCGTCATGTTCTGTGGTCTCGGCGTGTTCTTGATGGCCTCCGTCTTGGCGTCGGTGGGTCTGATGCTGTCTGCCACGATTCTTCTCCCTAAGAACTTGACCTCTGGCGCCAGGAAAACACACTTCAAGCATTTCAACCCGAGTCCCACACTATCTAGCCGACTTAGAACTTCTTCCAGGTTCTTCAAGTGTTCGATGGTGTCCTGACCTGTGATCAGTATGTCGTCCTGGAAAACCACGGCGTGCGGAATGACTTTAGCAGACTCTCCATGTTCCTTTGGAAAACTGCCGCAGCCGATCGAATCCTAAACGGACATCTATTGTAGATGAACAGACCTTTGTGCGTGTTAATGCAGGTGAGGCCTTTCGAAGATTCCGCCAGATCCTGCGTCATGTAGGCCAAGGTCAGGTCCAACTTGGTGAATGACTTTCCTCCAGTCAGGGTCGCAAATAGGTCGTCTGCCTTGGGTAGCGGGTACTGGTCCTGTAGCAAAAAACGGTTAATCGTTACTTTATAGTCCCCACAAATTCTGACCGTGCCGTCGCCTTTGAGAATGGGAACAATAGGACTGGCACACTCGTTGAACTCCACAGGCGCAATGATGCCTTCCTGCTGCAGCCTGTCCAGCTCAATATCCACTTTCTCTCGCATCATATATTGTACTGCCCGTGCCTTGTGGTGGATGGGTCATGTACCAGAAGGCCAATGGATCTGTACCTTTGTCCCGAGAAACTTCCAATGCTTGGCTCAAACAATGACGGGAACTTGCTCAGAACCTGGGCACATGAGGCTTTGTCAACAGACGAGAGCGCTCGGATGTCGTCGCAGTTCCAGCAGATTTTTCCCAGCCAGCTTCTGCCGAACAGTGTGGGGCCATCTCCTGGTACAATCCATAGTCGGAGATCGTGCACTGCTCCATCAAACGAGACTTTTACTGCTGCGCTGCCAATTACACGGATCAGCTCTTTAGTGTAAGTTCTTAGCTTGGTATGAATGGGGCTAAGCTTGGGCTTGTGTGCCTTGTTGCACCACAGCCTGTCGAAGGCCATTTTGCTCATGATAAGACTGAATCGCACCCGTATCCAGTTCCATGGATACTGAAATTCCATCCAGTTCGAGTTTTAACATGATCGGTGGACATTGCGTGGTGAAGGTGTGTACCCCGTACACTTCTGCCTCCTTGGTTCGAGTCTCTAGTTCAGCCTGATCCACCATGGATCTGTTCTTCTCTGCAACGTAGTGGTTTGCAGCGTTTGCAGCTCATCTGCACATTCGCTGGAGGTGTCCCATTTTTCCACAGCCTTTGCACACATAATGTTTGAAGCGGCATTGATGGCTCGATGATCACCTCCACAGCGCCAACAAGGTGTTAACTGCCTTGCATTAACGATTGATGACGGACTCTGGGTCATTCTGCCATGTACATTCCTGCGTGAAAATGATGTTACTTTGTGTACAGTACTTGCCGAAACCTCTTTATGCTGCGAAATTTCTTTGGTGTTATCGCTGGTGAACATAAATGCCTGGGCTATCGTTATGGCTTTACTCAGATTCAACAGTCAATAGTTTGCGAAAGATAACCTCATGGCCAATGCCAAGCACAAAAAAGTCTCTTAGCATTTGCTCAAGGAATCCATCAAATTCGCAATGTCCTGCAAGGCGCCTGAGTTTGGTGACGTAGCTCACCACTTTCTGGCCTTCAGACCGCTGACATGTGTAGAATCGATGCCTTGCCATCAGAACGCTTTCCTTCGGATTTAGGTGCTCCTGGACCAGCGTACACAATTCTTCATAGGCTTTGGTTGTTGGTTTCACCAGGGTGAGAAGATTCTTCATGAGGCCACAGATTGTTGCCCAGCAGACGGTGAGGAGGATCGCCCTTCATTTGGCAGCGTTCTCATTCCCTTCCAGCTCGTTGGCTATGAAGTATTGGTCGAGTCGCTCCACAAAGGCCTCCCAATCGTCCCCTTCTGAGAATTTCTCCAGGATACCAACAGTTCTCTGCATTTTCGCGTGATTGTTCATTATCTCGTCGCCAATTGTTATGCTCATAAAATAAAGCAACTGAGTACTGTAGACAATGAGTAAGTGTGACCTTAGCTCCTTTATTCAGACTCCAGAGTGCTGGTACAGCGTGGGAGGCCTGCTTAAATACAGTGCTTCCAAGGGATGCTATTGACTGTTGAAACACCGAATCTGAGCAAAGCCATAACGATAGCCCACGCATTTATATCCACCAGCGATAACACCAAACAAATTTTGCAGCATAGAGGTTTCGGCAAGTACTGTACACAAAGTAACGTCGTTTTCACGCAGGAATGTACATGCACTCCGACATGATAGGTGCAATGGCAAGGATGCCCAAGAGCCTCTTGGCAATGGTAAGGAGCGTGGAGGAGTCCACCTCCAACATTGCACAGAGCTCTGTGCACACCATGGAGCCCATCATTTCTAGTCTGAAGACAATGGTGGACTCCCAGAGAGACCGTGCAGATCCGGACCTCATGACCCGTGTCATGGGTGATGTGGCAGCTTCCATTGCAGCACAGGTGGAATCAATGCAATGTCTTAATGCTGTCATGGAGTCAAGAACAACTGGCATCGAGTATCAGTCTGCTCTCATGCAGTCTCAGCTGGATGTCACCCTTCTTTAGATAGCGCTGCCCCAACTATCAACCAGGCCAGATGCAGACAGAGGGCTAAATATCAGACTATCTCCCCAGTCTCATCCATTGAACTTGTATGGCGTAAAAGCACATTACTAAATAAAATGACAATGGAGAACATCTTATATATGGAAACTGTTCATTGCACACAATCACTATTAGATGCAATACCCAAGAGTATTTAGTCAAATATAAATGGATTTGAACAATATTCAAATTAAAGACCAACAGTCCTGCTTTCATAATTTACATACAATTCCATAGAATTTGCAACACAGAAACAGACCAATACCCACCCTGCTCCCTCATCAATGTTTTTCTTCTCCCTTGTCTGTGATTCAAGCCTCCCTTTAAATGCACCTGTGCTCTCTGCTCCAATCACTCCATGTGGCAGCGAATTTCACATTCTCCCCACTATCTGTGTGAAGAAATCTCTCCTGAATTTTTAATTTGAATTCATTGTAACAAATAAACCCATTGTAACACATGACCCCCATACCAAATGAACCCATTGTAACACATGACCCTATGGCCCTGAAATTGCAGTCCCCCTGGCTGCGTACTCTCAGAGTACGCAGTTGCATACTCTGAGTGCGCAGTTGTAATCCATTTCAAAGGTCACGCAATTTCTGGGTTTTCCTCATGCGCTTGAAATTATTTCAAGGTTTTTTAAAACTCTTTAAAATGCTTTAAAACTCTTTTAAAATGTCTAAAAGTTTTCAAGGATTTTTATAAACATTAAAAAGCACTTGCATTGAAGGAATATAGGTGAATTGAATGTGAAATCCTCTGCAGAGTGAAAGAAGCTTTGGGGCGTGGCTAAATCAAATATGAGTTTTGACAGGTCTTGTGGGCGTGTCTTCTCTTCTACATGTCCTACGTTGTGCTACTGGCCTTCATGATGTCCTATGCTGTGCAGAACTATGCAGCACTGAAGGAGAACTCTCTGCTCCGGAGCCCGACAGAAGGTGGTAGAGATTCCTTTTGTGGTTCAGAGGCGTACTCCAGAGGTATGACTCTGAACCGCAATTTCTACCCCAAGGTAACTCGTAAACCCATTGTAACTCGTGACACATTGTAGCACGTAACCCCATTGTAACACATGACCCCATTGTAACACGTGCCCCATTTTAACTCGTGCCCCATTGTAACACTTGCAGGGAACATTAAGACGGATTGCAAAAGTTTCTATAGATATGTAAAGAGAAAAGGGTTAGTAAAGACAAATGTAGGTCCCCTGCAGTCAGAATCAGGAGAAGTCATAACGGGGAACAAAGAAATGGCGGACCAACTGAACAAGTACTTTGGTTCAGTATTCACTAAGGAGGACACTAGCAACCTTCCGGATACAAGAGGGGTCAGAGGGTCTAGTAAGGAAGAGGAACTGAGGGAAATTGTGTTGGGGAAATTAATGGGATTGAAGGCCAATAAATCCCCAGGGCCTGATGGACTGCATCCCAGAGTACTTAAGGAGGTGGCCTTGGAAATAGCGAATGCATTGACAGTCATTTTCCAACATTCCATTGACTCTGGATCAGTTCCTATCGAGTGGAGGGTAGCCAATGTAACCCCACTTTTTAAAAAAGGAGGGAGAGAGAAAACACGGAATTATAGACCGGTAAGCCTGACATCGGTAGTGGATAAGATGATGGAATCAATTATTAAGGATGTCATAGCAGCGCATTTGGAAAGAGGTGACATGATAGGTCCAAGTCAACATGGATTTGTGAAAGGGAAATCATGCTTGACAAATCTTCTAGAATTTTTTGAGGATGTTTCCAGTAGAGTGGACAAGGGAGAACCAATTGATGTGGTATATTTGGACTTTCAGAAGGCTTTCGACAAGGTCCCACACAAAAGATTAATGTGCAAAGTTAAAGCACATGGGATTGGGGGTAGTGTGCTGACATGGATTGAGAACTGGTTGTCAGACAGGAAGCAAAGAGTAGAAGTAAATGGGTACTTTTCAGAATGGCAGGCGGTGACTAGTGGGGTACCGCAAGGTTCTGTGCTGGGGCCCCAGCTGTTTACACTGTACATTAATGATTTAGACGAGGGGGTTAAATGTAGTATCTCCAAATTTGCAGATGACACTAAGTTAGGTGGCAGTGTGAGCTGCGAGGAGGATGCTATGAGGCTGCAGAGCGACTTGGATAGGTTAGGTGAGTGGGCAAATGCATGGCAGATGAAGTATAATGTGGATAAATGTGAGGTTATCCACTTTGGTGGTAAAAACAGAGAGACAGACTATTATCTGAATGGTGACAGATTAGGAAAAGGGGAGGTGCAACGAGACCTGGGTGTCATGGTACATCAGTCATTGAAGGTTGGCATGCAGGTACAGCAGGCGGTTAAGAAAGCAAATGGCATGTTGGCCTTCATAGCGAGGGGATTTGAGTACAGGGGCAGGGGAGGTGTTGCTACAGTTGTACAGGGCATTGGTGAGGCCATACCTGGAGTATTGTGCACAGTTTTGGTCTCCTAACTTGAGGAAGGACATTCTTGCTATTGAGGGAGTGCAGCGAAGGTTCACCAGACTGATTCCCGGGATGACGGGACTGGCCTATCAAGAAAGACTGGATCAACTGGGCTTGTATTCACTGGAGTTCAGAAGAATGAGAGGGGACCTCATAGAAACGTTTAAAATTCTGATGGGTTTAGACAGGTTAGATGCAGGAAGAATGTTTCCAATGTTGGGGAAGTCCAGAACCAGGGGTCACAGTCTAAGGATAAGGGGTAAGCCATTTAAGACCGAGATGAGGAGGAACTTCTTCACCCAGAGAGTGGTGAACCTGTGGAATTCTCTACCACGGAAAGTTGTTGAGGCCAATTCACTAAATATATTCAAAAAAGAGTTAGATGTAGTCCTTACTACTAAGGGGATCAAGGGGTATGGCGAGAAAGCAGGAATGGGGTACTGAAGTTGCATGTTCAGCCATGAACTCATTGAATGGCGGTGCAGGCTAGAAGGGCCGAATGGCCTACTCCTGCACCTATTTTCTATGTTTCTAACACGTGATCCCATTGTAACACGTGACCTATTGTAACTCGTGACCTATTGTAACTCGTGACCCAGATAATTCAGCTACTTGGTATCCATAGAAATAGAAATATTTTTACCCATAGTTGTCTAATTTGTCCCACAGATCTGATTGGTCTGTGCTAACCATGTGATTTTTAATTTGTTATTGTTCACACAGTTAGCAGGGATGAATCATTGAACTCCCAGCACAACTACTGCCCCAAGTCCAAACCGCTGCCTCCCTGCTCTCTGCAATTATGAGCGCACGCCACAAGCTCCCTGTTGCAATCCAAACAAGGCCACTGCACAAAATTCCTCACACAAAGATATTGGGCTATAATTTGCTGTGACGGGGCATCAAACAGCATCTGCTGTTAATTGAACTTGGCCTTGCACATTTAGGTTTTTAAAGTTTTTGCATAGCAAGTTGCTGAAAGTGTGAGTTTATAGCAGCGCAGCGAGGGAAACATGCCAATCTTGACCTGAGTGAACAGGGCAACCAACTGGGTATCTCCTTAACCAATCAGATTGCAGTGTGAGAAATAAACAGCGCAAGGACCGAGAAGGAAGTTTCAGTTAGAATGGGTGAACTCAATTTCAAATCAGGTACAGAAAGAGAAATAATGAGTGGGAAAGAAAGATTGGATTAAGAGAGAGAGAGAAAAAAAAAGACAAAAAGGAAAAGTAAAAAAAAAAAATGTTCCACTTTTAAAATTTCTAACAATTAAAACCTGAGGGAATGAGACTCCACACTTGTAATAATGAATTTCCAGTGCCAGAAATGCAAACTGGTATTAATTAACACTTAAAGTGTTCTTATTCTTAGGCGGTCCCTCGTATTGAGGATGACTTGCTTCCACACCAAAAGGGGATGAGTTCACAGGTGTTTCGATGAAGGTCCAGGTCGCGAACTATATACTGAAGGATGGAAGATGCCTGTGTGTGGATTTTTTTAATGTGTGGTAGCCGTTGCACACCAGCCACCACACGGGCTTGATGGAGTTGGTCTTGGTCCAGTGGTAAGAATTAACCAAGACGACTGGAGACCAGCTCTGCAGCACGGACCTAGTGTGCATACATATTGCAGTGTGGGCTGGCCCATGCTGTCCCTGGGCCATCGCCTCTTCTGAGCCCTGAACTCTCGCCTCTCCTGGGCCCGATCTCTCTGCTCCTCTGCCCTGGTCAATCGCTGCACCTCCGCCATGATCTCTCGCCGCACCTCCACCCCGATCATTCGCCACACCTCTGCTGTATCTGGGCCCTGCTGAAGTTCCTGCCCATGCTCCATTCGGCGACCTGGATTTTGGTGACGTCACCCAGTCACCCTCCTTGAAGCCGTCATCCTCCTGGAATGGCTCGTACTGTATCTTGAAGTGGCATGCTCCTCCTCTTATACCTCCGACCTGTGGCTGGTGTTTCCTCACAGGTCGGGGCACCACGCTGGTTCCAGTGTACTGAGACTTGAAATAACAACATTTAACTTTCTGTGGCGAGTTTAGTTCATATCTACCATGCAATTACAAGGATGATTATTTTGGCTACAGGGTGGAAACAGGCGCCATAAAGGTGATGTGCTAATAAGACATGCCTGTTTGAAAGTCTGGATTTAGCACACAATGTTGGTCCTAATTGCTGATTACCATAATTTGAATTTGGTTGGAGGTGCTGAACTTGACATCTGCAGGTTTAGCACATAAGTGCTGATTAAATACAACTTTTGTGGAGCAGTATATGTGGGCTCCATGCACCCACTTCCACCGAAGGTGTGGAATGCCGGGCTGACACACAGCGGCATGTTGAAGGAATGTTCAGAGATCAAGGGACAATGTGCACAGGTGCTAGAACTCTGGAATCCTTGTGGAGGAGGTCCAGATGAGGAGGGATGTCCTGTACCTGCAGGGGGCAAGGATGCTACCTTGCCCTCCTCACCCTCCTGTCCCTGTCTCCTGCAGCAGCTGGTGCTGCTTTGGCTGGCGTCATGTCTTCCTTCCACTCCTTGTCCAGACCAAGGGGGGGTACCCTTGCAAGATGCAAATAAGCAAGCACTCTCTTTCTCCTGGTGACTGCGATAAACTGGAGCAGCACAGCTCTTTTTCGGTGAAGATCTCTGAAAATTTCCAGAATAAATGTTGATAGTGTTGGTCAAGTCTTGATAAAGTGTCCCAGAAACTCTTCTGTGTTTCAGAGGTCCTCCTCACAGCTCCAGCAGCAAGTGGACATGAAAAGGTGAGTATCCCTTTAAGTTGCACTTGAAATCGACATTAACACCTTGCTTACTTCCAAACAACTGGTCACTGTTAGGAGAGGGTGTTAGGACAAGTGCTGGCCACCTAAATACCGTTCAGCCTCTTTAATGAACTCTAACAGGCATTTTCAGTGATACTAAGCCACTTAACGAGCCTCCGGGTGGCCGTTCCTAGTGAACCCATTTACCAAGATGACACCTTGCGCTAAACGCGGGCTGAGCCGGCTTTTCAGCTCAAGACCCCACCTTGGCCACCTCAGAGGATCGTTAGGGCCTGAACGCACTGCCAGAATCGCCCCCAACAACTTCACGCCATTCAATATATTTCAATGGTGAGGCAGACTGGGATATGCCGTTTTCATGATGCTAACAGTGGAGGGGTGGAACTCAGACAGCAACATTTGGATCAACTTTTGGATATCCGCGTATAACCGCACATCTGCCCCTCACCTAAAGCTTGTGAATCAATAACAGTAAATTCAATTAGCTTCATTGTTATTTTGAAAAAAAATTCTGGGCCATTAAAACAAATCTTCTACATTTTTCATCTGTTGTACATTTCTGACTCTATATTATGTTCACTCTCATATCTCAGATCATACCACTGGACAAATCCTGACCTACCATATTGTTGAGCGTGTCTATCCTGATCTTGAGATCTAGGGAAACTTTTGATAATGAAACTCAAAAATGTCTGCTAATTGCTTTTGACCACCAAATGATCTGCTTCTTTCATAAAATCTCACTTCAATCTTCAGAAGTGGTCGAGCATCACATCACATCTTGTTAGAATGTATTTTTAAGATGACTGAACAAATATGTTACATCAATAATCTAATTATATATTTACAGTAAACAACAGCCCTGTCAACTAACTCCTCGAGGGGATTAAATAATAAAATCACAACATTCAAAATGAAGCAAGCCCTTTGGAAATATCTTTTAAACAATTGTGTTCCTTTTAATTGAATTTCTAACCATCGTGAAAGCCTAAACTGTTTTTTGGAAATTGGGAGAATTTCTTTCTCTTTCAGGAGTTTCAAACTGACCTGTCTGTTCGCTGGGATTTACAAACGGACTCTCACAAATCGGACAGAATTAATCTTCGATATCCCAGAGAATATCAGAGTATTGAGTCCTCAGGTCGATCAGCAGGACTCGATGGGAAGTGAGAAGAAAGGGAAAGAGAACAAGACATTGAAATAACAGCAGAAATATACAGAAGATGGGAACCACATTGGGAAAAACTCATATCAGAAGAGAAGTGAGAAAAAGAATCCTACACAAACACAGAAACACACAGACAATAGAGACTATGTGAGACACAAACACAGAGACACAGACAATAGAGACTATGTGAGACACAAACACAGACAAGAGAAACTATGTGAGACACAAACACAGAGACACACAGACATGGAGATCCCCTGTCCATAAAATAGAATGAAGAACAGGAGTTTAGATTAGAAACAATGGTCCCAATATTAACTGGGAGAGACACGAAGAGCAGGGGGAGGGGGTCTGATATTGTGTGGGATACCCGGAAGTATATTCAGCGTGTCCGTCAGTGGCTTTTTAACTCAGCCACCTCATTATAATTTTATTTTGGGTTTGCCGCCAATCCGTGGCAGCGGGCATGATGAGGACCCACATGACACGGTCACAACTCCAGTATTTAAAGGGCCAATCCAAAGATGCAATTTGGAGGAGCTGGAGTTGCAAATGAGGAGCAACTTCAACAATGGATCCGAGATGTTCAAAGGCTGCACTCCGGTTCACTGATGCCTCCCTTCATGTGCTGCTGGGGGCTGTGAGGAGCCCGAGAGACATACCAAATCCAGCAATGGGAGGAGAAAACCTGTGGTAGAAATGAAGAAGGTGTGGTTGGAGGTTGCCCAGGAGGTGAGCAGCCCAGAGCCACGCTCCTAGATGCAGTGCAGGAAATGGTTTAATGACCTAACCAGGTCAGGAAAGGCGAGCATAGTTGCACATTTACCTACAAAACTACAAAAACAGCATGAGAGCGGGAGGAGGCCAAACTACAAAAACAGCTAGTTGGGAGCAGCACAAACGAACCTATGAGGGGAAAACAGTAAAATCAAAGTGTGACATCACCGGAAACCAGGTAGATGATTGGTTGGTGAGTATTTCTCTCTCATTTTTTAAAAAACTTGGACAGTGGTTTAAATTAAGAGCTGGGATTACAGATTAAAACTATACACAGATAATTGAAATTTCAAATCTTGAAAATCTAATCAATTAAATAAAATACATTTGAGATGGCAGGGCAGGCGATGTGTTGCAGCTGCCGCATGTGGGAGCTGGTGGACACCAGTGTGATTCACGGCAACCATATCTGCAATAAGTGTTGGCGGTTCGAGTAACTTCGGCTCAGAGTTAATGAGCTGAGGTCCGAGCTTCAGACAGTGCGATACATCAGGGAGAGGGAGAGTTACCTGGACGCTGTGTTCCAGGAGGAGTTCACACACTTAGGTTAAATAATTCAAATTTGGTCTGTGGTCAGGGATAGGATGGTGTGACTATGAGAGAGGCAGGTATGGAGATTCAGAATGTAGCATTGGAAGAGACTCAGCCCTTGCACTTGTCGAACAGGTCTGATCACAGTATTGTGGTAAAGGGGGCCATTCAAGTTGAGGGGAGTAAAAAGAAATGTGGTAGTGGTAGGGGACAGTACAGTTAGGGGGATAGATACTGATCTCTGCAGCCGAGAGGGTGAGTCCCGAAGGCTGTGTTTCCTGCCTGGTACCAGGGTTAAGGAAATCTCCTCTGGGCTGAAGAGGAACTTGGAGTGGGAGGGGAAAGACCCAGTTGTCATAGTTTACATAGGTACCAACGACATAGATAGGACAAGGAAAGAGGTTCTGCTGAGGGAGTATGAGCAGCTAAGGGCTAAATTAAAAAGCAGAACCACAAAGGTAATAATCTCTGTATTACTACAAGAGCCATGAGCAAATTTGTATAGGGTAAATAATATCAGAGAGATGAATGTGTGGCTCAAAGATTGGTGTGGGAGAAATGGGTTTCGAGTTATGGGGCAGTGGCACCAGTACTGGGATAACAGTGAGCTGTTAGTAATGACTCAGGTAGTCACTTGAACCATTCTGGGAACAGTGTCCTGGCGAATCAAATAAATAGGGCTCTAGATAGTACTTAAACTAAATAATGCGGGGGGGTGGGTGGGGGAGGTGAGGGATTAGGTGAGCAGAAATTTTAAAAATCAAAGAGAAAGGAGAAGGCAATAATAACCAGAGTGTGACAGGAAGGAACAGAACGTATAAACATAAGAATGCATCAGAAAGTGGGGTCAGAGTAGGGAAAAATTATAAAAAGACCAAATTAAAAGATCTTTATCTGAATGTACGCAGCATTCGGATGAGTTGGCGCCACAAATAGAAATAAATGGGTATGACCTGATAGCCATTACAGAGATGTGGTTGCAAGGTGACCAAGGCTGGGAACTGAATATTCAGGGGTATTTGACTTTTTGGAAGGATAGGTAGAAAAGAAAATGAGGTGGGGTAGCTCTGCTAAGAAAGGATGAGATCAGTGCAGTAGCAAGAAATGATATTGGCTCATAAGATTAAGATGTAGAATCAGTTTGATGGAGACAAGAAATAATATGGGAAATAATCACTGGTGGGAGTAGGTTATAGGCCCCCTAACAATAGCTATACTGTAGGACAGAGTATAAATCAAGAAATAATGAAGGCTTGTAAGAAAGTTACAGCAATAATCATGGGCGATTTTAATCTTCATATTGATTGGACAAATCAAATTGGCAAATGTAGCCTTGAGGAAGAGTTCATAGAGTGTATTCAGGATGGTTTCTTAGAACAATACATTGTGGAACCAATCAGGGAGCAAACTATTTTAGATCTGGTAATGTGTAATGATATTGGATTAATTAATGATCTCATAGTAAAGGGTCCTCTTGGGAAGAATGATCATAGCATGGTAGAATTTCAAATTCAATTTGAGGGTGAGAAACTTGGGTCTCAAACTAGTGTCCTGAACTTAAATAATGGTAATTACAAAGGTATGAAGACACAGTTAGCTAAAGTGGACTGGGAAAATAGATTAAAGGGTAAGACGGTAGATTGGCAGTGGCAGACATTTAAGGAGATATTTCATAACTCTCAGCAAAGATATATTCCAGTGAGAAAGAAAGACTCTAAGAGATGGATGAACCATCCGTGGCTAACTAAGGAAGTAAAGGATGGTAGCAAATTGAAAAAAGGCACACAATGTTGCGAAGATTAGTGGAAGGCCAGAGGATTGGCAAATTTTTAGAAACCAGCAAAGGACAGCTAAAAAAATAAGAGAGAGAAGATAGATTATGAGAGTAAACAATCAAGAAATATAAAAACAGACATTAAAAGCTTCTACAGGTATATAAAAAGGAAGAGAGTAGCTAAAGTAAACGTTGGTCCCTTAAAGGATGAGACTAGGGAATTAATAATGGGAAACAGGGAAATGGCAGAGACTTTGAACAAATATTTTGTATCAGCCTTCACAGTAGAAGACACTAAAAGCATCCCAATAATTGATCATCAAGGGGCTATTGGGAGGGGGAACTTAAAATAATCACTATCACTAGATAAAAAGTACTAGGCAAACTAATGGGACTAAAGGTGGACAAATCCCCTGGACATGATGGCTTGCATCCTAGGATCTTAAAAGAAGTGGCTACAGAGATTGTGGATGCATTGGTTGTAATCTACCAAAATTCCATGGATTCTGGAGAGGTCCCAGAGGACTGGAAAACCACAAATGTAATGCCCCTATTTAAGAAAGGAAGAATACAGAAAGCAGGAAACTATAGACCAGTTAGCCTAACATCCGTCATTGGGAAAATACTGGAGTCCATTGTTAAGGAAATAGTAGCAGGACATTTAGAAAATCATAATACAGTCAAGTAAAGTCAGCATGGTTTTATGAAAGGGAAATCATGTTTGACAAATTTGCTAGAGTTCTTTGAGGATGTAACGAGCAGGGTGGATAAAGAGGAACCAGTAAATGTCACGTATTTGAATTTCCAGATGTCATTCGATAAGATTCTACATAAAAGTTACTGCACAAGAACTCACAGGGTTGGGGGTAATATATTAACATGGATAGAGGATTGGCTAACTAACAGAAAACAGAGAGTGGGGATAAATGGGTCATTTTCAGGTTGACAAATGTAACTAGTGGGATACCACAGGGATCAGTACTGGGCCTTTTAGCTATTTACAATCTATATTAATGACTTGGATGAAGGGACCGAGTGTAATGTAGGTAAATTTGCTGATGTTACAAAGATAGGTGGGAAAGCAAGTTGTGAGGAGGATGCAAAGAATCTGAAAAGGGATATAAACAGGCTAATTGAGTGGGCAAAATTTTGGCAGATGGAGTATAGTGTGGGAAAATGTGAGATTATCCACTTTGGTAGGAAAAATAAAAAAGTGAATTAATATTTAAATGGGGAGAGATTACAAAATGCAGTGCTACAAAGGGATCTGAGGGTCTTTGTACGTGAAACATAAAAAGTTGGCATTCAGGTACAGCAATTAATTAGGAAGGCAAATGGAATGTTGGCCTTAATTGCAAGGGGGTTGGAGTATAAACGTAGGGGAGTCCTGCTACAGCTGTACAGGGCGTTGGTGAGACCACACCTGGAGTACTGCATGCAATTTTGGTCTCCTTATTTAAGGAAGCATATACTTGCATTGGAGGCAGCTCAGAGAAGGTTCACGAGGTTGATTTCTGAGATGAAGGTGTTGTCTTATGAAGAAAGGTTGAGCAGTTTGGGCCTATACTGATTGGAGTTTAGAAGAATGAGAGGTGATCTTATAGAGATGTATAAGATTGAGGGGGCTTGACATGGTAGATGCAGAGAAGATGTTTCCCCTCGTGGGGGAATCTAGAACTAGGGGCATAGTTTCAGAATAAATGGTCGTCCATTTAAAACAGAGATGAGGAGGAATTTCTTCTCTCAGGGTGGTGAATCTTTGGAATTTTCTACCCCGGGGAGCAGTGGAGGCTGGGTCATTGAATGTATTTAAGGAGGAGATAGACAGATTTTTGAATGATAAGGGAGTCAAGGGTTATGGGAAGCATGCAGGGAAGTGGAGTTGAGGCCAAGATCAGATCAGCCATGATCTTACTGAATGGTGGAGCAGGCTTGAGGGGCCAAATGGCCTACTCCTGCTCCTATTTCTCATGTTCTGATGTATATCCTGCTATGCACATTACCCTACCCCTCACTCTGCCTTCTCAACCCTACTCCATCACATCATTCCTCACACCTATCTTGCAGGTGCACCCATCCTTCTCTGTCTACGCATCTCCTCACAATGACATCTATCCATCTACCATTGCCACTCACTCTCATCCTTATGCAATTCCCTGATACGCTGTTCAAATGGACTCCATCAGGTAAACAAATGCCATTACAGTCACTCATAGGTCTGATCTTTCCCCCATTGCCGAAGAGAACACAAAACATAAAACATAAGGGAGAACTGGAGGTGGTCCTCGAAACATCCCGCAATGGACAAGCGCAGAGGAGGAGGCACTGGAAATTAGTGGCGTTTTGGAGAGATGGGGATCTCCCAGCTACCTGGCAACAGAATTAAATAAAAGCCACTCACATGTTATATGGCACTCAGTCATATTGACTTGATTACAACAGCGAGTGAAATATGATCATCCTCAGAGAGAAAACAGGGAATTACAGACCGGTCAGCCTGACATCGGTAGTGGGTAAAATGATGGAATCAATTATTAAGGATGTCATAGCAGTGCATTTGGAAAGAGGTAATATGATAGGTCCAAGTCAGCATGGATTTGTGAAAGGGAAATCATGCTTGACAAATCTTCTGGAATTTTTTGAGGATGTTTCCAGTAGAGTGGACAAGGGAGAACCAGTTGATGTGGTATATTTGGACTTTCAGAAGGCTTTCGACAAGGTCCCATACAAGAGATTAATGTGCAAAGTTAAAGCACATGGGATTGGGGGTAGTGTGCTGACATGGATTGAGAACTGGTTGTCCGACAGGAAGCAAAGAGTAGGAGTAAATGGGGACTTTTCAGAATGGCAGGCAGTGACTAGTGGGGTACCGCAAGGTTCTGTGCTGGGGCCCCAGCTGTTTACACTGTACATTAATGATTTAGACGAGGGGATTAAATGTAGTATCTCCAAATTTGCGGATGACACTAAGTTGGGTGGCAGTGTGAGCTGCAAAGAGGATTCTATGAGGCTGCAGAGCGACTTGGATAGGTTAGGTGAGTGGGCAAATGCATGGCAGATGAAGTATAATGTGGATAAATGTGAGGTTATCCACTTTGGTGGTAAAAACAGAGAGACAGACTATTATCTGAATGGTGACAGATTAGGAAAAGGGGAGGTGCAAAGAGACCTGGGTGTCATGGTACATCAGTCATTGAAGGTTGGCATGCAGGTACAGCAGGCGGTTAAGAAAGCAAATGGCATGTTGGCCTTCATAACGAGGGGATTTGAGTACAAGGGCAGGGAGGTGTTGCTACAATTGTACAGGGCCTTGGTGAGGCCACACCTGGAGTATTGTGGACAGTTTTGGTCTCCTAACCTGAGGAAGGACATTCTTGCTATTGAGGGAGTGCAGCGAAGGTTCACCAGACTGATTCCCGGGATGGCGGGACTGACCTATCAAGAAAGACTGGATCAACTGGGCTTGTATTCACTAGAGTTCAGAAGAATGAGAGGGGACCTCATAGAAACGTTTAAAATTCTGACGGGTTTGGACAGGTTGGATGCAGGAAGAATGTTCCCAATGTTGGGGAAGTCCAGAACCAGGGGACACAGTCTAAGGATAAGGGGGAAGCCATTTAGGACCGAGATGAGGAGGAATTTCTTCACCCAGAGAGTGGTGAACCTGTGGAATTCTCTACCACAGAAAGTTGTTGAGGCCAATTCACTAAATATATTCAAAAAGGAGTTAGATGTAGTCCTTACTACTAGGGGAATCAAGGGGTATGGTGAGAAAGCAGGAATGGGGTACTGAAGTTGCATGTTCAGCCATGAACTCATTGAATGGCGGTGCAGGCTAGAAGGGCCGAATGGCCTACTCCTGCACCTATTTTCTATGTTTCTATAATGATAACTTGCAACATATTCTTACCTTGCCAAGACTAATTCATGTGTTTTACCTCCGAAAGGACTTGGAACGCATGCAGCAGAAGTCAGTGGAGGTCATAGACGATGATTTCTCATAGCAGCTGAGTACTTCTGAGGATGCACCATCATAGGACTCATGCAGACCATGCACAAGCTCAGATAACCACATTTTGGTGGGACTACTTCAGCATATAGTTGGGTTTTCACCTGGTGACTCACACTTCACAAGTGAGCAAGAGCAAACAGTGGTGGCAGGGACAGCTGAGGAGAATCCATTGAATTACACTGAAGATACAGCACAGAATAGGTCATTCAGCCCAACTAGTCTGTACTGGTATTTATACTCCACACGGGTCTTCTCCCATTCCACCTACCTCTTCTGAGCATTTCAGCATATTCTTCTATTCTCTTTTCTCACATGTACTCGTCTAGTTTCCTTTTGAAAGCATCCAAGCTATTTGCCTCAACCACTTGCTGTGGTAGCGAATTCCACATTCTAACCACTCTTGGAGTAAAGAAATTACTCTTTGTTTTCGTATTGGATTTATTAGTAACTATCTTGTATTTATGGCCAGATTTGGATTATCTCCACATCTACCCTGTCCAACTCATTAGACCTCTATCAGGTCTCCTCTAAGTCTTATCTTTTCCAAAGTATAATGCCTCAACCTGTTCAATCTTTCTGGAAAACTGTAATCTCTCAGTTCTGGCACTATCCTTGTGAATCTTTTTCATACTTTCTCCAGATGGCGATGGCAGGGTTGGCAGTGGCGAATCCGCATCTGAGGGCACAGCCCTCACCAAACTTTGCTCAGCAGGACCCAGATATTGTTCCCCTTGGGGCGTAACTGCAAAGGAAAATCATTGAGCTGCAGCAGACAATGTGTGATGCTCTGACAGGCCTTCCAAGCACACTCACCACGATTGCAAAGAGAATGGAGGAGTCTGCCTCAAGCATGAGTGGGTTGATGTTGCAGGTCATTGCAACAGTGTTTTGCTGCATGGATAGAGTAGCCAACTTTGTGGAGAATCAAGCATGGCAGTCAAATGAGTCCATGCAGGCCTTGACCATTGCCGTGCAGACTTTGGAAGTCAACATGTTTGCCACTTTAAATGGGATGATAAAACCACCCCAGACACAGAATATGCTGCATTGTTCTGTAAAGAAATGTTGAACTTGCATGATAAATGAATAAGAAAAAATGTGTTGAATCAAGGAACAGACTTAAACAACGTTAAATCTGCTCACCACCACAGTGGTCGCAGTGAAATGAGGCTGGGCTTCAAGAGGGATGATGGTGAAAAGGGACATGGAAGTGCGGACTTTACTCACAGCATTTCCACTTCTCACCCCTTACCCCACTCCCTCACCAACAAATCAGTACCCAGCATGCTGCATTATCTCCCAATGACCGACTCTGCCCCTGCACAAGTGGACCAGTCTTTTGAGGGACCCCAATGGGGTCCAGGAGTGTATTGGAATAGTCAAGTCTAGAAGTAACAAAGGTATGGATGAGTTTTGCAGCAGCAGATGAGCTGAGGCAGGGGTATAGTTGGGCAATGTTACGGACGTGGAAATAGGCGGTCTTAATGATGGTGCGGATGTGTGATCAAAAGCTCATCTTGGGGTCAAATACAACACCAAGGCTGCGAACAGTCTGGTTCAGCCTCAGACAGTTGCCAGAGAGTGGAATGGGGTCGATAGCGAGGGAATGGAGTTCATGGCTTCGGTTTCTCAATATTTAGTTGGAGAAAATTTCTGCTCATCCAGTACTGGATGTCGAAAAAGCAATGTGTCAATTTAGAAACAGTGAAGGGGTCAAGAGAGGTGGTGGTGAGATAAAGCTGTGTATCAGCTTTTATGTGGAAACTGACGCTGTTTTTTCGGATGTGTGTCACCAAGGGGCAGCATGCAGATGACCTTGGCGGAAACCAGAGGTAACTGTATGGGAGCGGGACGACAAGCCAATGCAGGTGATTCTCTGGCTATGACTGGTTAGATAGGAATGGAACCAGACGAGTTCAATCCAACCCAGCTGGATGACGGTGGAGAGGCATTGAAGGAGACCTTTAACTAAGGGCCAAAACTTGTGCTGGTACTTATTATTGCAGCCAATGGAACTCTTTTTGGAGTTTATCTAAAAAACATAAAACATTAATCCGTGCCACCCGACCTGGATGACACACCAGACATTTACAAGGCCCTTTTTTTTTTCCTTTTTTGTGGGTTTTTTTTGTATTTTTTGGGGGGTTTTTTTGGGCACTAAAATCAAATTTTTTTTTTTTCCTCCAGTGCCCCCTATAAAAGGGGAGGGGGACACTAAAAGCACCGGCAATTAAAACAAATTAAACTTTAAAACATAAAATCAAATTAAAATTTGGTTGCCGGGCGTGATGATGCACTCCAGTCCCTCCGGTGCCCACCTCTCGCGGAAGGCCGCGAGCGTACCGGTGGACACCGCGTGCTCCATCTCCAAGGACACCCTGGACCGGATGTAAGAGCGGAAGAGAGGCAGGCAGTCAGGTTGAACGACCCCCTCGACCGCCCGCTGCCTGGACCGGCTGATGGCACCCTTGGCCGTGCCCAGGAGCAGTCTTACGAGGGGGCCCTCGGACCTACCCACTCCCCTCCGCACAGGGTGCCCAAAGATCAGGAGAGTGGGACTGAAGTGCAGCCAGAATTTCAGGAGCAGCATGCAGCCAATGGATAGGGCAGAATGTAGGTACACCTGCTGTAAATGAGGGTGCCCAGCGAGTGAATGTATACTCAATAAGTACCTTGGCAGTTTGTGTAGAGGTTGCTCATTTAGAAAAACAGTCCATTATAACCAAGACGTACTGGTTATTCTTCTGAAGCCTCTGAAATGGGCCAATGTAATCAATCTGCTAATTTCTCCAGAGGCCATTGGATGCTTGGACATAGCCCGGGGACATTTTAACTCTGGGCCTGTGTAAGGGGATAAAAAACGGTCACTAGAGTGGAGGGTCACGAATGGAGATACTGAAGGTAGTGAATTGATCTGACACGTAAAATGGTCCAGATTAAGAGGGCTTATCAGTATTAGGAGATTCTGAGGAATCAGAAGTTCTTCTGTCTTACGGTATGGATTGTAATATTGACCGATTATGTAAAACTCGCTTATGTATGTAAAGCACGCTTATACACTCGCTTACATTGGGTTAAGAAGAGGGAAGCAGCAATACCTGATGGTTAATGAACCATCCATTGGATTAACCTTAGAACAGACTAATGGAAGCGTACATATTCAGTACAGAACAAGGACACAAATGTTTGGAAACATATTATAGCAGCATGGGAACAGAATGGTATTGACTGGTAGTTTTGACTAGAGTTCTTGGGAAAGGGATAAGGAGGCACCACCCTGGAAAACAAAGTTAATCAACATGTCATGAGAAACTGAAGCAAAGTTGACACCATGGGAGATGGACAGGTGGGGGAGAACCACTCAGAGCCAGTCTGAGCAGTAGGCCAATCGGTGTTTTTTTTGGAGGGTTGCACACCTCAAAAAACTGTATATTTGTAATTGTAAAATCTCTGATCAGGGAAATGTTCATCGGAACCTTCCCGAGCAAGTTCGAATAAAAACTAGTTCACCAAGGTTTCCTCTGAGTGATTCCGTGGTCGCTATACAATATGGGCAGGTGTCGATTCCTTATATCAGGGAGTCCACCTTGAGGAAGAGAAGTCTTTTTACCCCAACAGCGGGGATCATACTGAGCACACTGTTGCAAGGCAGTCATTAATAATGGCATTTATGGTCTGATCCTTACAAGGCCACCACATCTGCTGCATTAGCCCGTGGGCTAGGCTGTCACCTTTCTGGTGTCCATTAGAGGTGTGGGCCCAATGGACCACCTCATTATGAAGTGACTGTGGGACTACCCATTTGCCCTGATAAAATAATAAGTTATCCTGTACTGCAAAATTATCCTTTCTGTTAAAGGCATCATTGGGCCATGAGCACTCATCTTTGATGGCTGCCTGGACTGATTTAATTCAAGGGTCCTCACCCTGCAAAATCTAAATGGAGGGTTTCACTTTGGACTTTAGTTATCTGGCCATGCAAGGCTACGGTGGTTCCCACACTTCTAGGGCAATCTCAAACTTCTTGGTTAGCTGATCCACCTTGCCATTTTCACTGGCCCAGAGAGCAATTTTAGAATGGGCGCGGATTTTGACTAACCCGAAGGTTGCCTCCTCTCAGCCTCTGCCAGAATCCACAGGATCAGTCCTGCTGAAGGCAACGTCTTACCATCTTCAGAGATAAATCCTCTTTTATTCCAAATTGGCAGGTAGTCAGTTCATACAAGCATGTAATGAGACTGTTGGAGAATATGGCGAGAAGACCCTGAACCTCCGACATCTGTAATACATAAGCTGTCTGCCAGTTGTCGGAAGGACCTTACTTTAACTGTACTGATTTCCCATCCGCAACTTCAGAACATAAACCCAAAACCTTGCTATCGATCCTCCTGGAGTGAGGTGCCTAGATCCATCCAATTAAAAATGTGTTCACCCTTCTGTAGGACCCGGGACAAAGGGTCCTTCACTAGGTTCACGGATGGTTAGAGTGCACTCGTGGCTTCCCAGGTAACGACAGCCCTGCGGTCAAATACAATGGAGTACAGACCAACATTCCCTCTAAATTTTTTTTGTGAGCGGTCCCTTTAAATTTGCTGCGTGGCCGTATGCACGGTATTTTCTGGGCTCTTCTGGGCCCGATGACCTGCCGGCCACAAGGAAGATGCTGGGGTGGAGTGTTCCAGCAGTACTGTGAAACATTCTGCCCAGGGCCGGCACTCAACCAGCTGAAGGGACTCCGGGGCCAGCGCTGAACCGGCCGAAGGGACTCCGGGACCGGTGCTGAACCGGCCAAAGGGACTCCAGGGCTGGTGCCGAACCAGCCGCAGGGCCGGCGCTGAACCGGCCGAAGGGACTCAATATTTAAACTTTTAATCAACTTTTAAACTTCTTAAACAATTCGGGAAAACTTTTAAATTTTTAATCAACTTGGAGAACATTTTTTCTATAACTTTTAATCAACTCTTAATCTATTTATTAAATCTTCAATCAACCTGTGTAACTTTAAAAAAAAATCATCTGGAAATACTTTTAAACTCTTAAACTTTTAAAACAACTTGGAAACTTCTGGGAAAATTTTTAACCTTGGAAGAAACTTCCCAAAACATCCCTCAGATACCGAGCGGGCAGTTGACTTTCCCAATGCCCGCCCCCCAACCAAGCCTCGGGCCATCTACCATCAATGGCGCTATTCGGCGCCGAACTTGCAGTCAACATCTCACCGTAGGCAATTAGGCTTATACAGCAGTGCCTGGCCTCCAGTCGTCTTGGACCCCTTGCTACTAGACCAAGACCTTGCTTAGCTAAGCCCGTGTGGTTGCCGGTGTGCAGCGGCCACCCCACGTTAAAAGAACTCACACACAGGCATCTTCCACTTCGCTATTATGAAGTTCGGGACCTGGAATGTCAGGACCCTCATGGACAATTCCAACAGCAACAGGCCGGAACGCCGCACCATCATAGTTGCCCGGGAACTTAAGACGTTTTGACATTGACATCGCCACCGTAAGAGACCCGGTGGGCAGGGGAAGGCCAGCTCAAGCAACATGGTGGTGGTTACACCTTTTTATGGAAAGAAAAACCAGAGGAAGAACGCCGCCTTTATGGAGTCGGCTTCGCCTTCAAAAATGAACTGGTTGACCGCCTCAAAGACTCCCCCTGCGGGGTTAACAAACGCCTCATGACTCTTCGCCTTACCCTATTCCGGAACCAATGCGCTACAGTCATCAGTGCGCACACCCCAATACTCGATGCAGCGGATGAGGCTAAAGAGGGTTTTTATTCCAACCTTGAGACATCCCTGTCCGCGTCCCCATGGGAGACAAATTGATCCTCCTGGGTGACTTTAATGCCAGGTTCGGCAAAGACACAGCCCTCTGGGGAGGCGTGATTGGCAGAGAGGGGGTAGGGAAAGCCAACTCCAGCGGTACCCTACTCCTGACAAAATGTCTAGAACACGAACTCCTCATCACCAACACCCAGTTCCGCCAGAGGGACAAATACAAGGCATCGTGGCAACACCCTCGCTCCGAACACTGGCACCTGCTCGACTACGTCATCGTCTGAGCCAGGATGTGCACATTACCCGCGCCATGACAGGAACTGATGATTGTTGCATGGACCGTTGACTAATCCACTCCATCGTCAATATAAACATAGCCCCAAAGCAGAGGGGACAGCAGAAGCAATGCCGCAAAAAAGTTAATGCCAGTTAAGAGAGCCCTATACAGCCAGCGACTCACAGCTAATCTGGCGTGCTTTGATGACCCTGAGATGCTGAATGCCCACAGCGCTTGGTCTGCTCTCCAGGTCTCCATAACCAGTGCCTGTGAAGAGACACTTGGTTACTCAACCAGAAAACATCAGGGCTGGTTTGATGAAAATGATCAGGAGATCCAAGAACTAATAGATCGTAAGCGCAGAGCATTTCTGAGCCTCAAGCAACAACCAATTCGGGAGCTGCAAAGCTCAAGGCTGAGGTCCAACATAAAACCCGGGACGTAAAGAATAGGTGGTGGATGGAGAAAGCACAGGAGATACAACAACTGGCCGACAGCCACGATAAGCGAGGATTCTTCATTGCAGTCAAGGTCCAAACTCCCAAGGCCCCACCCCACTCCTGGCCATGAACGGGGAAACACTCATCAAGGACATCGAGGCTGTCAGGGCCCGATGGAAGGAGTACTTTGAAGACTCAATCGAGACTCTGCCTTTGACTCGAGTGTTCTCAACTCCATCCCGCAGCATGCGACCCGCCACCACCTCAGTGAAACCCCAATGCTGCACGAGATAGGCAAAGCCATAAAACAGCTGAAGAATAACAAGGCTACAGGTGCGGATGGAATTCCTGCTGAGGCGCTAAAGTATAGCGGAGAGGTGCTGTTGGCATGGATACATGACCTCATCTCTCTCATTTGGAGGGAGGGGAGCATGCCGGGAGATCTGAGAGATGCAGTGATCGTGACCATCTTTAAAAAGTTCGACTGCTGCAATTACAGGGGAATCTCCCTGCTATCAGCCCACTGGGAAGGTTGTCGTTAGAGTTCTCCTCAACGGTCTTCTCCCTATAGCCGAGGAGCTCCTCCCGGAATCACAGTGCGGATTTCGTCCCCTACAGGGCACAACGGACATGATCTTTGCAACACGACAGCTGCAGGAAAAGTGCAGGGAGCAACGCCAGCCCTTATACATGGCCTTTTTCGATCTTACAAAGGTCTTTGACACTGTCAACTGTGAGGGTTTATGGAGTGTCCTCCTCCGTTTTGGATGCTCCCAAAGGTTTGTCAACATCCTTTGCCTGCTCCACGACGACATGCAGGCCGTGATCCTTTCCAGCGATTCTATTACAGACCCAATCCACGTCCGGACGGGGATCAAACAGGGCTGCGTCATCGTTCCAACCCTCTTCTCAATCTTCCTCGCTGCCATGCTCCACCTTACAGTCAACAAGCTCCCCGCTAGAGTGGAACTAAACTACGGAACCAGTGGAAAGCTATTTAACCTACGCCGCCTCCAGGCCAGGTCCAAGATCACCCCAACCTCTGTCATTGAGCTGCGATACACTGACGACGCCTGCGCACATTCTGAGGCTGAACTCCAGGATATAGTTAATGTATTCACCAAGGCATATGAAAGCATGGGCTTTACGCTTAACATCCGTAAGACAAAGGTCCTCCACCAGCCTGTCGTCGCCGCACAGGACTGCCCCCCGAGTCATCAAGATTCACGGCGCGGCCCTCGACAACGTGGACCACTTCCCATACCTCGGAAGCCTTTTATCAACAAAGGCAGACATTGATGTGAAGATTCAACATCGCCTCCAGTGCAGCCTTTGGCCACCTGAGGGAAAGCGTGTTTGAAAACCAGGCCCTCAAATCTACCACCAAGCTCATGGTCTACAGGGCTGTAGTAATACCCGCACTCCTGTATGGATCAGAGGCATGGACGATGTACAGAAGATATCTCAAGTCTCTGGAGATATATTACCAACGATGTCTCCGCAAGATCCTGCAAATCCCCTGGGACGACAGGCGCACCAACATCAATGTCCTCGCCCAGGCTAACATCCACAGCATTGAAGCACTGACCACACTCGACCAGCTTCGCTGGGCAGGCCACATAGTTCGCATGCCAGACACGAGACTCCCTAAGCAATTGCTCTATGCGGAGCTCCTTCATGGCAAACAAGCCAAAGATGGGCAGTGGAAACGTTACAAGGACACCCTCAAAGCCTCCCTGGTAAAGTGCAACATCACCACTGACACCTGGGTGTCCCTGGCCAAAGACCGCCCTAGGTGGAAAAAGGTGCATCTGGGAAGGTGTTGTGCTCTTCGAATCTCAACGCCACGAGCGTGAAGAGATCAGGCGCAGGCAGCGGAAGGAGCGTGTGGCAAACCCCCTTCCCGTGATTAATGTCTGTCCCACCTGTGACAGAGTCTGTGGCTCTCATATTGGACTGCTCAGCCACCAAAGGACTCACTTTAGGAGTCTGCCTATGATGATGATTTTCCAGTGGCAACAGCTTATACGCGGTGTGTGTCGGACCTCTTGATTGTTTCTTTCCTGTAGTCGTAATGTCCACTTTCAGAACATAGGAACAAAAGAAATAGGAGTAGGAGGCCATGCAGCCCCTCGAACCTGCTCTCACATTCAATACGATCATGGTTGATCTTCTACATCAAATTCATTTTCCCGCCCTATGCCCAAATCCCTTGATTCCCTTAGTGGCCAAAAAACTATCGATCTCAGTATTGAATATACTCACTTACCAAGAATCCGCAGTCCTCGAAGGTAGAGAATGCCAAAGATTCACAACATTTTTAGTTAAGAAATTTCTCCTCATCTCAATCCTAAATGGCTGACCCTTTATCCTGAGATTATGGCCGAGAGATTTGTGGATTTAATGCTGGCCGTTAATGCCCAATTTGAAAAAATATGGCAGGTGTCTTATTCCACCCCGCTTCCAGCCGTGGATAACCAAGGAAATAAAGGAAAGTATCAAATCAAAGACCAATGCGTATAAGGTGGCCAAGGTTAGTGGGAAACTAGAGGATTGGGAAGATTTTAAGCAACAGCAAAGAATGACTAAAAAAGCAATAAAGAAAGGGAAGATAGATTACGAAGGTAAACTTGCGCAAAACATAAAAACAGATAGTAAAAGCTTTTACAGATATATAAAACGGAAAAGAGTGACTAAAGTAAATGTTGGTCCCTTAGAAGATGAAAAGGGGGATTTAATAATGGGAAATGTGGAAATGGCTGAGACCTTAAACAATTATTTTGCTTCCGTCTTCACAGTGGAAGACACAAAAACCATGCCAAAAATTGCTGGTCATAGGAATGTGGGAAGGGAGGACCTTGAGATGATCACTATCACTAGGGAGGTAGTGCTGGACAGACTAATGGGATTGAAGGTAGACAAGTCCCCTGGTCCTGATGAAATGCATCCCAGGGTATTAAAAGAGATGGCGGAAGTTATAGCAGATGCATTTGTTATAATCTACCAAAATTCTCTGGACTCTGGGGAGGTACCAGCGGATTGGAGAGCAGCTAATGTAACGCCTCTGTTTAAAAAAGGGGGCAGGCAAAAGGCAGGTAACTATAGGCCGGTTAGTTTAACATCTGTAGTGGGGAAAATGCTTGAAACTATCATTAAGGAAGAAATAGCGGGACATCTGGATAGGAATAGTGCAATCAAGCAGACGCAGCATGGATTCATGAAAGGGAAATCATGTTTAACTAACTTACTGGAATTCTTTGAGGATACAACGAGCATGGTGGATAGAGGTGTACCGATGGATGTGGTGTATTTAGATTTCCAAAAGGCATTCGATAAGGTGCCACACAAAAGGTTACTGCAGAAGATAAAGGTACGCGGAGTCAGAGGAAATGTATTAGCATGGATAGAGAATTGGCTGGCGAACAGAAAGCAGAGTCGGGATAAATGGGTCCTTTTCCGGTTGGAAATCAGTGGTTAGTGGTGTGCCACAGGGATCAGTGCTGGGACCACAACTGTTTACAATATACATAGATGACCTAGAGGAGGGGACAGAGTGTAGTGCAACAAAATTTGCAGATGACACTAAGATTAGTGGGAAAGCGGGTTATGTAGAGGACTCAGAGAGGCTACAAGGAGATTTGGATAGGTTAAGCGAATGGGCTAAGGTTTGGCAGATGGAATACAATGTCGGAAAGTGTGAGGTCATCCACCTTGGGAAAAAAAAACAGTAAAAGGGAATATTATTTGAATGGGGAGAAATTACAACATGCTGTGGTGCAGAGGGACCTGGAGGTCCTTGTGCATGAAACTCTTTTGAGTTTACCTGCAAAACATAAAAACATTAAACGGTGCCACCCGACCTGGGTGACACTCCAGACATTTTCAAGGCCCCTTTTTTTTTTTGTTTTTTTGTTTTTTTTTTGGGGCGCTAAAATCAAATTTTTCCAGTGCCCCCTATAAAAGGGAAGGGGGACACTAAAAGCACCGGCAATTAAAACAAATTAAACTTAAAAACGTAAAATCAAATTAAAATTTGGTTGCCGGGCGTGATGATGCACTCCAGTCCCTCCGGTGCCCACCTCTCGCGGAAGGCCGCGAGCGTACCGGTGGACACCGCGTGCTCCATCTCCAAGGACATCCTGGACCGGATGTAAGAACGGAAGAGAGGCAGGCAGTCAGGTTGAACGACCCCCTCGACCGCCCGCTGCCTGGACCGGCTGATGGCACCCTTGGCCGTGCCCAGGAGCAGTCCTACGAGGAGGCCTTCGGACCTACCCGCTCCCCTCCGCACAGGGTGCCCAAAGATCAGGAGAGTGGGACTGAAGTGCAGCCAGAATTTCAGGAGCAGCCCCTTCAAATAGTGGTCCTTGTGCATGAATCCCAAAAGGTTAGTTTGCAGGTGCAGCAGGTAATCAGGAAGGCAAATGGACTGTTGGCCTTCATTGCAAAAGGGATGGAGTACAAAAGCAGGGAGGTGTTGCTGCAACTGTATAAGATATTGGTAAGGCCGCACCTGGAGTACTGCGTGCAGTTTTGATCACCTTACTTAAGGAAGGATATACTAGCTTTGGAAGGGGTACAGAGACGATTCACTAGGCTGATTCGAGAAATGAGGGGGTTAACTTATGATGATAGATTGAGTAGACTGGGTCTTTACTCCTTGGAGTTCAGAAGGATGAGGGGTGATCTTATAGAAACATTTAAAATCATGAAAGGGATAGACAAGATAGAGGCAGAGCGGTTGTTTCCATTGGTGGGGGAGACTAGATCTAGGGGGCACAGCCTCAAAATACGGAGGAGCCAATTTAAAACCGAGTTGAGAAAGAATTTCTTCTCCCAGAGGGTTGTGAATCTGTAGAATTTTCTGCCCAAGGAAGCAGTTGAGGCTGGCTCATTGAATGTTTTCAAGTCAAAGATAGATAGATTTTTAAGCAATAAGGGAATTAAGGGTTACGGGGAGAGGGCGGGTAAGTGGAGCTGAGTCCACGACCAGATCAGCCATGATCTTATTGAATGGCAGAGAGGCTCGAGGGGCTAGATGGCCTACTCCTGTTCCTAATTCTTATGTTCTTATGTTCCGACGGGTCCCTCGGTGGCGGCCATTTTCGGATATTGTTCAAATCAATTTTTATTTAACTAACTACTCTGATGCATTGACCTAGAAATTCAGGTCATTTGCGCATCCTGTCACTCAGACGCAGCCCCACCAATGACTCCTGCTAAATTCCACGGGAGTTTAGCGGAAGCAGTAACTTGTAACGCCTCGCTCTACCAGCGATGACGACGTTATCACTATGCACAGTGCCCCAGACCCTAAATTTGGTATCGCCACCTGATGCTGCGCCGGGTGATAGCTTCGGGGGGCGCGTACAGGGTGGCCGGCCGCTCGCAGGGTGCAAGTTAAAGGGGAGGTGTGGGCCATTGCAAAATACAAATCTGCTGATTTTGCTGAACGCCTCATTGCTGCTTTGAACGTGGGTCTGTGCTGTGATCGGTCAGCCAGGCACTCTACTTGAATGCCGGGGTGCTGATTTCAATAAGTTAGAATCAGTGTTAAATATACCCTTCTTGAAGTTATTACTCCTCCAATTGTCTTCTGCTTCATTCTCTGCTTTGATTACAATCCTATTAGTTTGCCATTCAATTGGATTCAATACTGTAAATGTTGTACCAGCAATACAGGAAAATCTAACAATCTACTCTCCATGGTCAGGTGGTGTATTTCACTGCAATATTCCCTTATGTGATTCTGACTATACTTCTGATCCGAGGTGTTGTCCTGGAGGTAGTCTATAAAGGAATTGTATTCTACATTAGAAGCCAGTCAGACTTCTCAAAACTGGATTTGTCATTTTCTGCATCCTTGGACACGTGGCTCATGTATAAGACAAGCCTGTTTCAAAGGTTGCACAGTCAGGTAAAGCAGAATTGGTAAAAATATCAACCAGGGCTCATAACTTTAACCATTTCTCTAAAATCAATCATCTGTTAGATATAAAATTACACACAATTGTCCTAGATTACAGACACTTATAATCATCAATTGTAATGGTTGGAGTTTTTTTGACAGCTTGTGGCCACCGTATCCTGTCTTGCTGCTTCCCCCCTCTGGGTGGAGTTTTTTGCCATTACAATCGAGAACCAGAAAGACAGGGAAAGAGAAAGAGAGAAGCCACACGGTCTGCCTCCATTTTAGCTAGAACGATCTTTAACTTTTGTTAATCAGAAACGAGACTTATGTGTTTGTGAACTTTCCTAGAAGTAGTTATGTAAGTAACTTCTCCTTATCCAATCGTTATGGAATTATTGTATTTTATCTTTGATGTACAGTAAGAGACAATTAACTTCTCCAAGCTGTTTTGTAAATCGTTCCTGTTGTATTACAACAATTCTAGATCTGTTTTTATTTTTGCCAACAGTTCACACTACATTTATTAAAGGATTTGGATTCTGAAGCTCTGACCTTTAGCCATATTTCTTAGTGTAGTGTTGAAGCTAGCTGGAGAATCAGAGTTATCGCTTGTTGTACACTACACTCTTGACAGAATCAGTACATCAATACTTGGATCCACAGCAGTAATTCTGGTGGGAAGTGATATTGAGTCTCTAATGTACTACACAATTAAATGGTGGTTGGATTATACTGGACAGGGATTGGAGCTGAATAAGAGCTGGAATGTCTGGAGATTGACAGACTTGGTTTGTTGAACACTTCTCTTAAATGCGAGATACTCAAATAAAAACAGAATAGGATGTCACAGAGCAATCAATTAACATTATAAATACACAATGTAGAGACAGTTTACATTATATATATATATATATATAGGGCCAAACCTTGTTGTAAAAATAATAGCATGTTAATGATGAACACCTTTATTAATGCGCAAATAGGGGAGCAAGTTTGGGGAATTAAGAGATATGGTGTAAACCTATTAAATCCACTGCAGAACACAAAAACATAAGAAATAGAAGCAGGAGTAAATAATTCAGCCCTTTGAGCCTGCACCGCCATTCAATGAAATCATGACTGATCTTTAACCTCAACGCCACCTTCCCGCACTATTCCCAAATCCCTTGATTCCTTTACTATTCAAAAATCTATCAATCTCTGGTTTGAATATACTCAACAACTGAGCATCCACAGTCCTCTTGGGTGGGGAATTCAAAAGATTCACAACCTTTTGAGTGAAGAAATTTCTCCTCATCTCAATCCTAAATAGCCAGCCCCCTATTCTGAGACTATGATCGCACCCCCCACCCCCACCCCGATAGTTCTCGACTCCCTCATCTAAACCCATCAACATATCCTTCTATTTTCTTTTCTCTCTCATGTGCTTATCTAACTTCTCCTTGAATGCATCTTTGCTCTTGGCCTCAACTACTCCCTGCGGTAGTGAGATGCCCCACACCAACAAAATTTAGCTGAATATAATGGTCAATATATGATTTGCATTATCATATCGTTATGGTAAATTACTGTACCTCCTCATTTATGTTTTGTTATTTAGGTTGTGTAATTCAACATCGGATTAGTTTTTTGATTTCTGCTCTGCATTGCTTGGACATATTTAACATCAAGTCTAGTAATATTGTCACTGGCTCTGCTGGAGAAAAAAGTAACGGTGACACTCCAAAATTTCTGGGGATAAATTTACCGTTTCTGCTCCCGGTCTGGCCGGCACCATCTTGAGAGCAGCTGGATGCTGAACCAAGAGAACGCCCACCTGTTTAGAGCATTCAGCCCTTTTACTATCCAAATCGGGGTCCTATGATGTCGAAACAACCCCATCTGCCATTTTGGGAAACAACTGAAGTGTTCATCCTAGTTTTACCTGGTGGTTTATCCGAAGACCACCAAAAATTGTAAGTTTAATCCCCAAGAACGGGTGGGTTTGAGTCGGGTGAAAAATTTTAAACCAGGCTCCGACCCCAATCCGCCCACTTCCAGTAGTAAAGGAGATGGGATGGCAGGGGGTGAGCAACCAATCTGCTCTCAGGAGGTGGGTCGGTCCATAACAGCTTTTAAGGAGGCTGTGTGATTCCATTTTAACAAGCTTTTTATTTTTACCCATTTCGGCCAGGTTGCCTGGCCTTGGGAAACCCGCAAGGTAAAAGGTGAGAAGGGCCAGATCCATAAGTTAAGGGAATTTACAGGACTGCTTGTGAGCCAGGAGGAGCAGGCGTGTCTCCTCCAGGCCCAATAAGCTTACGTCTGTATTCCACAGTGATTGGCCGACCCCCCAACCCGATCTCTCGCCTGCAATCTCCAACTCCCAAGATCTCATCCCCACCTCCATACACTCAATGGAATTTGGAAGCAGGAAAGGAAGAATTTTGACAATGGATTCAGGACTGTCAAAGGCTGCGCCCCACTTTAATGAAGCCTCCCTTGATGAACAGCTAAGAGGAATGAGGAGCCACAGAGAAATACTCTTCTCCAGTAAAGGGAGGAAGAAACCTGCTTCTCCCTCAAAGAAGTTGTGGCTGCAGGTGTCGCAGGAGGTCAGCAGCAGGAGCATTGTGCCACACTCCTAGATGCTGTGCAGAAAGGGCTCTAATGACCTAACTAAGTTAGGAAAGGTGAGTACAGTGCACATTCAACTACATCCTGCTGTGTACATCAGCCCCCCCCATCCCCCTCACTTTGCCTTGTCAAGTGTACTCCATCACATCACTCCTCAAACACACTTACCTTGTAAGTGCATCCATCCTTCCCTTTCTGTGTACTTCATTATAGCTCCATTTATCCATCCACCACTGCCATTAACCCTGATCCTTATGCAGTTTCATGCCTCTGCCTTATAGCCACTCTCATCAAATGGACTCCATCCAGCGTATAAACACAAGCTATTACAGTCACTCATAGGTTTGTTCTTTGCCCCGTTGCAGGCGAAACACAAGAGAGAGAACTGAAGGTAGTCCTCCACAGATCTCACAACTGTCAACTGCAGAGGAGGAAGTGCTGAAGTTAAGTGGTTACTCGGCATCCTTGACCAACGGAGATCAGGAAATGGAGACCCAGCAGCTACATGGTGACAGAATCAAATATGATGCACACACATGTCATACAAGAGAGAGACCTGGGGATGTTTGTGCACAAATCTTTGAAGGTGGCAGGATTGGTTAACAAGGCAGTTAATCAAGCATATGGGATCCTGGGCTTTATAAATAAAAGCCAGTAAGTTATGCTAAACATATAAAAAATACTTCTTCGGGCCCTTCTGGAGTATTGTGTCCAATTCTGGGCACCACACTTTAGGAAAGAAGCAAAGGGTTTGGATAGGGTACAGAAGAGATTTACTAGAATGGTTCCAGGGATGAGGGATTAGTTATTTGAATAGGTTGGAGAAGCTGGGGTTGTTCTGCTTCGAGCAGAAAATGCTAAGAGGATATTTGATAGAGGAGTTTAAAATCGTGAAGGGCTCAGATAGAGCAAATAAAGAGAAAGGAGCCGAAATTTGAGTATTGCTCCGTTTGGGGGCAGTAACCTTTGCAAGGTGGGACATTCTGTGCCCGGTGCAGAACTCCCGCCCTGGAAGCGAAACTCGGCTTACATCCAACAGGAAGTGGAGCGAAATGTTGGGCACTCCACTTCCTCTCAGGGCAGGCTCGAGGGTGAACATTGGAGTGATATGTGGCCTCTCCGCGTAGCGCTGACGCTTTCCAAGGACCCTCCCCTTCCGTTAAAGGGGAATGGCGCTGTGAGCTCTGCAGGGCTTTTGATGGGCTTCCACTAGGCAGCTGGGGATGAGGGGTTGCTGTAGCCCGGCACTGAAAGCTGCACGATCGCGTTATGGACCCCACAAAAATGGACTCTGAGGACAGACCGGTAAGTCAGAGGGTGGAGTGCGTCCCGGTTTGCGACCCGCGAGGCTGGCATTGACATCACTTGCAGCAGCACCACAGGTTACTGGCCAATTTCTGTCACTGGGCAAAACAGGCCGCTGCAGAGCGAAAGGGGAGGCCGTGCACGGCAATGATGTCGTCGCCCAGAGACACAACCGTCTGAGGCACTATCAGCAGGGGCGCGGCGCCACTTGTTTTGTGCCTCTGCTAACTCTCGCGCAATTTTGAGGAAGCTGGTCGCGCCCTTCTCCCCTCCCCATCATCATCATAGGCAGTCTCTCAAAATGAGGATGACTTGCTTCCATGCCAAAAAAGGATGAGTTCACAGGTGTTTCAATGAAGGACCTAATATTCCAGGTCTCGAACTACATGTTGAAGGGTGGAAGATGCCTGTGTGTGGATTTTTTTTAGCGTGGGGTGGCCATTGCACACCAGCCACCACACGGGCTTGATAGAGCTAGGTCTTGGTCCAGTGGCAAGGGTTATCCAAGACGACTGGAGACCTGCTCTGCTGCATGGACCCAGTGCATGTACATATCGTAATGTGGGCTGGCCCTGCTGCCCTTGGGCCCTCGTCTCTTCTGGGCCCCCCCACCCCCCGGGCGAAAACAGTTTCGTGGCTCATTAGCATCCCCTAGAGGCACTAACGGGAGGCGCACAACAAAGGAATATCGCCCCTAAAACTGTTTCCAATCGCTAAAGACTTGTATCCAAAATGCAAAGATTTAAAGTGATTGACAAAAGTACTAGAGGTGACATGAGGAAAAATGTTATTACGTAATCATTGGTTAGATTTTGGAAGGTACTGCCTGATTAAGGGGTGGGGGGGGGCGGATACAGATTTAATAGTAGTGTTCAAAAGAGAATTGGATATAGGGAAATAGTGGGGGATTGGGTCTAAGTGGATTTCTCTTCGAAAGAGCTGGCGCAGAATCGATGGGCTGAATGGCCTCCTTCTGTGCTGTTCTATTCTATGATTCTACGTTGATTTGATTTCAGCACTGAGTGAAATATGATCAACTTCACAATGATAAGTTGCAACATTCTTACCTTGCCAGTACTAATTCACATATTTTCTCTCCGCCAGGGCCTTCACCAGTGCAGCAGGAGCCCATGAACCTTGTGGGTGATGAATCCTCAGAGGAGCTGATTCATTCTGAGGTGCACCATCACAGGACATGCGCTTACTATGCACCAGCGCAGATACTAGCACTTCATTGGGACCACCTAAGACAGATAATTGGGTTTTCAACTGGTGACCCATACGTCACAAGGGATAGCTCTGGGAAGTCCATAGAATTAAACAGATTGTACAGCACAGAATAGGCCATACAGCTCCACGAGTATGTGATAGTGTTTGTACTCTATTTTTTTTTTAAAGATTGAAAGGATGGCACTGATGTTCTGCGGTGCTCTGATGTATTTTGTAGTGACCAGTGAGGGAAGAGGTACCAGAGCACCGGAATACGTCTCTTACCAATGACCATTGGCAGTGCAAGGCGGGCCAATGTTTATTTGGCAGAATGATGCTCTAAAAATTCAAATTTTTCATATTTCTGGCAACATGAAGGCAAATAAATTAACGTTCATCAATTGTGGGAATTGTTTGAACTGCAGATTCACGTTACAGGCAAAAAGTCAAGACTTAATTGTAACTTAATTGGACGAGGAAGTGTCTGAGTGTCTAAGGTAAGTTAATATGAGCAACCCACAACATGGATCAATCAGGATAGAATTAAAAACATGGATACTTATCAGATTGAAATTAAATTAGAGAGGAACAGAGAATTTGTGGGAAATAATGCTTAGTCAGACTTATCCACGACATGAATTATGGTAAAAGGAATGCTGGAGGATCTTTTAAGTCGGGGGGATGATTTCTTGATAATATAGTAGCATTTGCAAGGAATCTTACATCGGCAGGACTCTTGTCACCCATGTTTTGTTTCACCTCAAGGTATCACTGAAATCACTTCAAACTAAGAGTTGGATTTTGCGGGGGGGTCAGCGGTTGCAATCAGTGGCGTTGGGTGGGGACCTTTTTTTCCCCAGTGGGTCAGGAACCCACTGTGAACTCACTGCCATGCGCCTTTACCAAATGTCGGGTCTGTCGGCGCCGAGCAGACCCGACACGCAGTCTTGAATTTAAAATGTTTAAAGCCAAACACTTACTATGAAAACATAAAACATTTTCCTTAAATCTCCTACATTCTGGGGGCACCATCTTAAATATATGTGATGTTAATTTCAGTTTAATATCCATATTCACGTTCTCAGCATAACACCCAGATGCTTGAATCACACTCAGTATGTATTTGATTTCTTCCACCTTAAAATATATTCATACCCTGTAATGATTATGAACTCACAAAGTGCTACATTTTTCTTGGGCGTACAATCTGGGATTATCAACAAAGTGTAAATAACTAGCTGTCTGCTGTGGCCAACCACAGAAAACCAGTATAATCATTTAATAATTTAATCAGACACTCGGGGGCAAAATTAGACATTTTTGGGTGCTATGAGACTCCTTAGGGTTTCCAAAATGGTGTGCACACTTCTGACACCAGAAGCACATCAGATGCCATATTGGTAAAGGGGTTAGTGGACATGCACTTAACGTCCGCCAGAATTAGGCAGAGCAGGCAGAAGATTTCAATCTGATTTGACACCAGCATAGCCATTTTGAAGCCCCACGCTCCAGCCAATGCCTTCTCTTACTCTCGCACAGCTGAACATGCATTCAACAGCATGAAGGACCCTCCATCAGTGCTATTTAAAGGGATCATCAACTACTTAATGGTTAGTTGCTGGTTTATTTCTTCTGGCTGTTGTTCCAATTCTGAGTTTTGGGTGCTTCCTATAGTTGGTTAAAGTTTGATTAATCCACAAGGAGTGGTCTGGCTGGTGCTGAAGTACTTTTTTGCTCACTTAAAGGTTTCTGCACAAATCAGTTGCTCGCAGACATGGTGGAGTTCCTCTTGGCATTGAGCAAGACAGAGAGAATGAGCAGAAAACACAGAGCAGGAAAAGCTGCTGAAAGAGGGAGGAGGAGGAGGAAGGGGACAAAAGCCCTCAGCAGGAGGCCATATCTGCAGAGGGTCTTTACAGAGAAGATCCTGTACAGGAGTGCTGTAACATTCTGGAAGTCGCTTTGCACATTGGTATCCACAGCCATAATGACAGCAGTTTGAGCTTCCATGGCAGCAAGCTGAGATTGAATGACATTTGTCTGGGTTTCCACTGCAGCACTCAAGACGTTGATGCTGTTTGTGCTTGTGCTGCAATGGAAGCGGAGACGTTGGCCATCAGACACTGCATCATGGTTGGTTCCACAGGTGTGCTGATGGAGTTGGCCACCCGTTCCATGTTGGAAAGGATGGGTTCCATGCTCCGCGAGAAGTCCTGTGCCAAGTTGGTACTGGTCTCCTCCATGTTGCTTACATTGAGAGTCGGCTTTCCGGCAGGGTTCCCAGTGCATCAAGCATTTGGGTGTGTACATCCATCAGCCCTTTTCAGTAGCCTGATGCAACAAAGTCACCATCTGAGTCCTATGCAGCAGAACTAGTGTGCGACCTTGCCTCTGTCGAGCTGGAATCAGGCCATTCTCTTCCCCTGCCCTGGCTCCTGCGCATCTGTGCCCGGTGTCTCGCCACGTACAGATCCATCCTCTATGTTGCACAGTGTCAGTATATGAGCTGGTGGCTGTGACTGTGAAATTGAGTGATGCCATGTCTTCATCTTCACTGCACTGGGAAGGTTACAACTCCTGGGTATGTGAAAGGAAAAAGGGGCAAGGGTATGGGTTTGGTGATGGGAGAGGAAAAGTAAGAAGTGCATACTTATACCATCAGCAGCTTCTCGGTCAGAAGAGACTGTGGGATGAGGGAGAAGTGGGATAAGAGCAGGAGAATTAGTTATATGGACACCATCAACTTCAGTGGCTTCAGTCCCACCGGTGGCCACTGCCTTAGCAATAGCCTTTCCCATAATGGCCAGCACCGTCTCCTCCATGGGGGTTAGAACATGCAAGCATACCTCTACCTCTCCGGTTAGTTCGTGCTGCCTCTTGTTGTGTGCCATTTTCTTCTGCAAGACAGAGGGAAGTGTGTCAGTGAGTATCATGCAATCTGTGTGGGTGGTGTGGCTGTCATGGTTGAATAGCTGGCAGTGTGTGCGAGATGTGGGTGTGAGGCTTGCAACAGTGCTAAGTGTGTAAGCTTGAGGTGAAGTCTATGAATGTTAGGTACAAGTCCTGATTTGTAGAGCTTGTTGGTAGGTGAGTGATGGGGTGCAGTGAATTGAACAGTGACTAAGACTAGTGGTGCAGGTGGTAGGATATGGCATTTGAAGATGAAGTGGAGACATTGCATGCACTGTTCCTAGCTGAGGATGAGGTAGGAGAATTGTTTCCTGAAGACTCTGGGTGGATATGGCCTCCTGAGAGCCCTTCCCCCCTCCTCCTCCTGTCTCTTCAAGCAGCTTGTCCTGCTCTGTGTTGCCTCTGCATATTCTCCTGATCATGCTGCAGGCCAAGGAGGATACAAACTACAGCACCCATATATGGGAGCAACTGGTCTGAGCAGAAGCCCTGAAGTAATCTGCCACACCTCTCCCTTCAAATTTCAGCAACAAATAAGACACCAAACCAAGAAACACATCTAGAACCAAGAGCCCAAAAGCCAATAGAAACCAATCAGCAACTAACCTGAAAGCCAGTGCTGATCCCTTTATATAGTGTTGGTGGGAGGTCCTTCATGGATGCTGAACACATGTTCAGCTCTGCAACTTTAAGAGAGGGCATTGGCTGAGGCATTGAGGTCTAAAATGGCAGTGCTGGCATCAGATCAGCGTTACACACTGACTGACGTCACGATCTGCATACTTCTGGCATACGCTCTCAGCGTTCAAGCTAGCGACTTCCCTAAAATGGCATCCAGCGTGGCTCGCACTAGAGTGTGTGTGCATGGCACAGACGCAATTTTGGGCACAAAACGGCACCTGCAGCGCCAAAAAAACGGGCACCGCAGAGATGAATTTTGTGGCCCGGTTTTTTTCCCGGTTCACTCTCTAAATCCTCTACGACCACCTGACTCCTTTCTGGTCTTTTATCCTGTAACACGCTTTGGTTTTGCTTAAATGCATCTTTGATTTCTGCAAATTCAATTTCGCATTCCTCATCTAAACCTTCGCAATCTACTTTATTCTCATCATTGGCTCCTTGTCTCATTGTGCTGTCTCGGGGCGATAATTGGCACTCCTAGACTATCGCTTTATTGATAGAGCGATAGTCTAGGAGTGCCAAATCTTCCCATCTATCTCATCTCCACCGCCACTTGCTTGAGTCTTTGTACAAATTAAATCTCTCTTAACTGTCAACTATTCTTGGAATCACTGTATCTCTTTCTGACATTCAACATGCGACACTGATTCTCTCTTTTAATCCTCCCGGGCCATTGCTGCCAGAACCCTTATAGCTGCCCGCAAATCATCATTCTGTTACTTTAACCGAGAACTGATCTGGGTTTCCTGATGTATGTTCTCATTTCTGCTCTATATCTTCTTTACTGAACTACTTTTGACTGGAAATATCCAACATGGCATTTTGCAAAGTATTACAATTATAAAGTATTTACAGTGCAGAAACAGGCCATTCTCCCCACAGGTCGATGCGAGCCTCCTCCCAACCTATTCCTTTTATTTGCTTATATAGCTTCCCTTGAATGTATCTATGTTGTTCATAAGAACATAAGGAATAAAAGCCTGTGCCGCCATTCAATAAGATCAGGACTGATCTTCGACCACTTTCCTACCCATTCCCCATATTCCTTGATTCCCCTACAATCAAAACATCTATCGATCTCAACCTTGAATATACTCAACAACTCCGCATCTATAGCCATTTCAGGTTGAGAATTCGTAAGAAATTCCTCCTCACCTCAGTCTTAAATGGCCGATCCCATATCCTGAGACTATGTCATCTAGTTCTAGGCTCTCCAATCAGGGGAAACAATCTCTCAGCATCTACCCTGTCAATCCCTCAGAATATTATATGTTTCAATGAGATCACCTCGCAATCTTCTAAACTCCAGAGAATAAAGGCCCAATCTACTCAATCTCTCCTCAGAGGACAACCCTTTCATCCCAGGGATTAATTTAGTGAACCTTCGTTGCACTGCATGTATGTCCTTTCTCAGATAAGGAGACTAAAACTGTGCACAGTAGGCTAGGTGCAGTAAGAATTCCTTACTCTTGTACTCAATAAATGCCAACTTGCTATTTGCCTTCCGAATGGCTTACTGTACCTGCATGCTAATTTTCTGTGTTTCCTGTTTGAGGATACCTAAATACCGCACGGCCCTTGATCAGCAGCCCTAAATGTTATATATAAACCGATGAACAATGACGGAAAGGCAAAGAGCACCCAGCCCAACCAGTCCGCCTCACACAACTGCGACACCCCTTATAATGAAAACATCTACACTCCACCCCAACCGGAGCCACGTGATCTCCTGGGAGAGGCAAAAACCAGATAAAAACACAGGCCAATATAGGGAGAAAAAAAATCTGGGAAAATTCCTCTCCGACCCATCCAGGCGATCGAGACTAGTCCAGGAGATCACCCTGGCCGTATTCTATTCCCTGCAGTACTTACCATTATATCTGCGCCGTCCAACAAAAGGTCATCTAGTCTGATCCCAATTACCAGCTCGAGGTCCGTAACCCTGCAAGTTACGGCACTTCAAGTGCCCATCCAACCATTTCTTAAAAGTGCTGAGGGTTTCTGCATCCACCACTCTTCCAGGCAGCGAGTTCCAGATCCCCACAACCCTCTGCGTAAAGAAGCCCCCCCTCAAATCCCCTCTAAACCTTCCAGCAACCAAATTAAAACTATGCCCCCTCGTAATAGACCTCTCCACCAATGGCAATAGACCCTTACTACCCACTATGTCCAGACCCCTCAATATTTTGTACATCTCAATGAGGTCTCCTCTAAACCTCCTTTGTTCCAATGACAACAAACCCAGCCTATCCAATCTGTCCTCATAACTAAGATTCTCCATTCCTGGCAGCATCCTAGTAAATCTCCTCTGCACCCTCTTTCTATAATACGCAGGACTCCAGTTGTGGCCTAACCAAAGTATTATACAATTTAAGCATAACCTCCCTGCTCTTATATTCTATGCCTCAGCCAATGAAGGCAAGCATTCCGTATGCCTACTTAACCACCTTGCCTGCTATTTTCAGGGATCTGTAGATAAGCACTCCAACGTCCCTTTGTTCATCTACACTATTTAGTGGCCTACCGCTTAATGTGTATACCCTTTCCTTGTTAGCCCTCCCAAAGTGCATCACCTCACACTTCTCTGAATTAAATTCCATTTGCCATTGCTCTGCCCAACTGACCAGTAGATTGATATTCTCCTGTAGCCCATGACTTTCCTCTTCATTATCAACCACACAGCCAATTTTTGTGTCGTCTGCAAATTTCTTAATCATACTTCCTGTATTCAAATCTAAATCGTTGATATATACCACAAGAAGCAAGGGACCCAATACTGAGCCCTGCGGAACCCCACTGGAAACATCCTTCCAGTTACAAAAACATCCAACAATCATTACCCTTTGCTTCCTACCTCCGAGCCAATTTTGGATCCAACTTGCCATTTCGCCCTGGATCCCATAGGCTTTAACCTTCATGACCAGTCTTCCATGTTGGACGTTATCAAAAGCCTTGCTAAAGTCCATATATACTACATCGTATGCATTACCCTCATCAACCCTCTTGGTTACCTCCTCAAAAAATTCAAATCAGATTAGTCAAACACGATTTTCCCTTAACAAATCCGTGCTGACTGTCCCTAATTAATCCTTGCCTTTCCAAATGCAGATTTATCCTGTCTTTCAGGATTTTTTCCAATAGTTTTCCCACCACTGAGGTTAGGCTGACAGGTCTGTAATTACTCGGCCTATCCCTTTTTCCCTTCTTAAACAAGGGTACTACATAGCAGTCCTCCAATCCTCCAGCACCATGCCCATATCCAAAGAGGACTGGAAAATGATGGTCAAGGTCTCTGCTATTTCTTCTTTTACTTCGCTCAACAGCCTGGGATGCATTTCATCCAGACCTGGGGACTTAATCTACTTTCAAAGCTGCTAAACCCCTTAATACTTCCTCTTTCACTATATTTATTTCATCCAGAATATCACACTCCTCCTCTATAGCAGTATCTGCATTGCCTCTTTCCTTTGTAAAAACAGAATGCAAAGTATTCGTTAAGAACCCAACCAACATCTTCCACCTCCACACAAAGATTACCCTCATGGTCTCAAATAGGTCCTACCCTTTCTTTAATTACCCTCTTACTCTTAATATATTTATAGAACATCTTAGGGCTTTCCTTAATTTTACTGGCCAAGAATTTCTCGTGCTCTCTTAGCATTCCTAATGTCCTTTTTAATTTTGCCTCTTAACTTTCTATATTCCTCTAAAGATTCTAAAGTATTTAGCCATTGATATACAACATAAGCATCCCTTTTTTTTCTTAATCCTCCCCTGTAAGTCCCCAGGGTGCTCTAGAATTATTTTTCTCAGCCTTACCTGATGAGAAAGCGTGATAAGATTAAGGGAAAGATGGAGAAAGGAGGATGGTATGCAGAGGGCAGTCTGGAGTGCCAGAGGGAATGGTGGAATAAGAAAAGCATAAGGAAGATAAAACAATTGTAATACTCTGTCATGCACATTCAAGAATGTGTAGAGATGGGGAAGAACATCAGGAAAGAATGACAAACAAAAACATGGAAAAAAAATAATAAAACAATTAGAAAAAGAAAACTAAAAATTTAATAAAGTAAAAAGGGTTGGCGTCAAATGCGCCGCAGTACTAAAAGATCAAAACCAAGTGCCCCAATAATGAAAGAACTATTTTAGGGATGAATATATTGGAAGAGGCAGGTGCCCTTTTAGACCCAAGGCAGAGGAAGGTTATCTGACCAAATACGACAGGGAACAAGAAACATAAATCAGGACTGCAAGTAAGCCCCAAAAAGGCACAGATAGGTCAGACTTCTGTGCAATACCTGGGACATTCCATCCAACAGGTGCATAGGGCTATGTCCGATGACCGACGGACAGCAATGAAAGAAATGCCCAGACCAATTAATGTAAGGGGAGTCAGATAACCTTCCTCTAGGACTTTTTAACTATTGCCGGAATTTTATCCCAGGGTTCACATCCTTAGTAGTCCCCATTCAGGATCTCATTAAAGGAGGGAAACCGGTATTACAATCAGTCACCAGAGGACCGGAACAGGAATTGGCGTATTTGCAAGTTAAGCAAGCCCTGACCAGTGCCCCAGCTTTGGGGTTGCTTGATATGAGTAAACTGTTCCACCTCTACTGTGATAATGAAGGGGATTTTTACAATGCTATATTGGCACAAGAATACAGAGATAGGAAACGACTAGTAGTCTATTACTCCACCCGCCAATCACCTGTAGCGGCCGGACTGCCCCAATGCGTCGCGGCCTTAGATTGTGGCGCCTGGGCAGTCCACATCGTAATGGCAGGACAGACCATATTAAACACCCAGCATACTTTAGTGGAACTATTGAACACAGGAAAGTTGAGGGCCGTTTCTGATAGCCTATGGGCAACCTGGGAAGCATTGCTTATTCCCAAAGATAAATCGATGCTTCTATTTGTACTAACTGAAATGCAAGTGTTTCTGATTGGTCCCCTTGGAGGATAAGCCACATTCTGAGGTTCCTCTGGAATGTGTAACTGGAACTGTCCAGCCCAAGTTCTGAGTGAATTCCCAATTTTTAATTAGATCCATTTTTACTTCAGAAGCCACAGAGGATAGATCTCCCCAAAAGTCACCAAGTTCCTGCCGAAGTCCATTACCCCAGCATAAGTGCATCCCTCCCCCAGCGGATGTCCATTACCCCAGCGTAAGTGCATCCCTCCGCCAGCTAAAGATCCTTACCCAAGCACAAGAACTTACTACCCCCACCCCCGCCATAGATGGGGCATTGTGTGCGGATTGTTAACATGTTTATTGAGTATGAAGTGAATAGTGACAGTGTCGTGACTTCTGGATTTCATCCACCCCAACGATGTCCCTTGTAACACATGCACCGAGCTTGCACGCACCAGGGGGTAGGAAAAACGTGATCCGTCTTCTCTGGGTTCCCCCCCCCACCTCCTCCCCCCCGCAAGGCTCTCCCTTTCTCTCTTCCCCCCCCCGCCCCAAAGCTCTCTCCTCACCCCCTCCCCCAAACTCTCTTCCTCCCACCACTCTCTTCCCCGCCCCCCCAGCTCTCTTCCCTCCACCACACCTCAGCTCTCTCTCTCCCCCACGCCCCCAAGCTCTCTTCCCCCCCTATGCCCTCAAGCTCTCTCTTCCCCGGCTCCCCCTCAAAGCTCTGTCTTCCCTCCCTCTCTCCCCCCCCGCCCCAAGCTCTCTCTCCTCCCCCCCTCCCACTCCCCAAGCTATCTCTCGGCCCCTCTCCCACCCCCCAAGCTCTCTCTGCCCCGTCCCACCCCCCAAGCTCTCTCTCCGCCCCCTCCCACCCCCAAGCTCCGCCCCCCCACCCCCCAAGCTCTCTCTTCTCCCCCCCCCCCAAGCTCTCTCTCCGCCCCCTCCCACCCTCAAGCTCTCTCTCCTCTCCTTTCTGCCCCCAAGCTATCTCCCCCCCCAAGCTCTCTCCACCCCCTCTCTCCAAGCTCTCTCTCCTCCACCCCTCCCCAAGCTCTCTCTCCTCCTCTCCCCCCAAGCTCTCTCTCCTCCTCCCAGCTCCCTCTCCTCACCCCCCCCCAAGCTCCCTCTCCTTCGCAAGCTATCCCTCCTACCCCCTCAAGCTCCCCCTCCTACACCCCCCCAGCTCTCCCTCCTACCCAACCAAGCTCTCCCTCCTTACCCCCTCCAAGCTCTCTCCTACCCCCCACCCAGTCAAGCTCTCCCACCCCCCAAGCTCTCTCTTTCCTCTCCCACCCCCAAGCTTCCTCTCCTCACCACCTGCCCCCTGCCAAACTCACTCTCCTCACCACCCCCCCCCCCCGCCAAGCTCTCTCCCCTCACCCCCCCCCCCCGCCAAGCTCTCTCCCCTCACCCCCCAGCTCTCTCTCCTCACCCCCCCCAAGCTCTCTCCTCATCCCTCCCAAGCTTTCTCCTCACCCCCTCCACCAAGCTCTCTCTCCTCACCTTCCCCCCTCCACCAAGCTCTCTCTCCTCACCCCCTCCACCAAGCTCTCTATCCTAACCCCCCCCCCCCACACCAAGCTCTTTCTCCTCAACCCCCCCCCCCCCACCAAGCTCTCTCTCCTCACCTCTACCCCTCCCCCCCGCCAAGCTCGCTCTCCTCACCCCCCCGCCCTCCTAAGCTCGCTCTCCTCACCTACCGACTAATCTCCCGGCGCTGTGGGAGGCTCGGGGCCCGCTCGGCACTGTGTGAGGCTTGGGGCCAGCGATCCGCTCGGCACAGTGTGAGGCTTGGGACCCGCTCCACGGATGCGTTCGGCTGGTCAGTGGAGGCGTGGTGAGTGCGCCGAAAAGGGTTGGTAGGAATTGCGTTGGGGGTGGGGGAGCGGCGGAGTCGGTGATATTTGTCCTAACTCTCGTTTCTGCTCTGAAGATAAATCCATTCAAAACCATGTGGTGAACCCTGCAACTGGTGTTTTGACGCAAGGGACAGAGCATAAGTGTGAATCAGTAGTAGAAGAAGAGAGTTGTGGGGTCAAGGAACTATAGGAAGGGTCCATTTCAGGTTCCCATAACTAGCGATAAGTGTGTATGCTTAGGCATGAGAGGAGAGGGACGTTGGAAACACTGGTCACAGGTAAAACCGTTTCAAATTGAATCAAAATCTGTTTCAGCCAACAGGAGGACAACCAGCCGACGTCCTAATTATTTTGTTGCAAATGAAATTGAATCAAAATCTGTTTCAGCCAATGCCGTAATTACTACTTTCCTCGAGGCGCATGCCAAAACCATGAATAAAATTATTACGGAGGACCATAAAGCTTCCGAGAAATGTCGTCTGTAGCATATTTGGAAATTGGGTGGGGGAAACAGACCAGGGAGAATTTAGCCCAGATAAAAGGAAGGTGAGGTTAGCAACGAGCAATTGCCTAATCTATCCCGTCAAGGAGAGACTATCCCAGGGTGCCAACTCAGAGGAATGGTGCGGGTATACCACTTCCAAATTAAATGTAAAGTGAACGGTGACAGTCTGCTGGGACTATACTTGCAACACCAGTGATTGTACCTGGAACAGAGCCTCGAGAGATGTATCAAGTCCACAACATTGGAATCATTAAAGGGAAATACATACATAACGTATCATGAGACATTACCCTATGCAGTAAAATATGAAGATAGTTTAGTGTGAACCAAGTTGGAAGGTTCTGCCACCCATCAGGGAATAACAATGTGCCCTCAAAAAATGAGTTTTGACCTAATTGCAGCCTGTGGATTTAACATAAGAACTAGGAGCAGGAGTAGGCCATTTGGCCCCTCGAGCCTGCTCTGCCATTTAATGAGATCATGGCTGATCTGATCATGGACTCAGTCAGTTCCAGTTCCCTGATTGCTCCCTATAACCCTTTATTCCCTTATCGCTCAAAAATCTGCCTATCTCTGCCTTAAATATATTGAATGACCCAGCCTACACAGCTCTCTGGGGCAGAGAATTACAGATTTACTCTGAGAAAAGAAATTCCTCCTCATCTCACTTTTAAATGGGCGGCCCCATATTTTGAGAATATGCGCCCTAGTTTTAGTTTCCCCTATGAGTGGAAATATCCTTTCTGCATCCACCTTGTCGAGCTACCTCATTATCTTGTATGTTTTGATAAGATCATCCTAGCCACCCTTCACACTCGCCCTCAACCTGCTATCTTCATAAGTCAACCCCCTCATCTCTGGAATCAACCTAGTGAACCTTCTTGAACAGCCTCCAATGCAAGTATATCCTTCCTTAAATACAGAGACCAAAACTGTACACAGTACTCCAGGTGTGGCTTCACCAATACCCTGTACAGTTGTAGCAGACTTCTCCATTTTTATACTCTTATCCCCCTTGCAATAAAGGCCAACATTCCATTTGCCTTCCTGGTTACTTGCTGTACCTGCATACTAACTTTTTTAGGTTTCATGCACAAGGCTCCCCGCCCCCCAGGTCTCTCTGTACTGCAGCATTTTGCAAATGATTACACAAGGATGAGGGAGAGTGTGAAGGGTGGCTAGTGAGATGGGGATGTGATAATATAGATAGAGAGGGATGGGTTGAGGTGCAAGGTAAGTTGGTGTAATGATGTGCAGGAGTAGAGTAGGGAAAGCAGAGTGATGGAGATGTGATGAGAGGCACAGCAGGATGCGGTTGAGTGTGGCTTTGTACTAATGTTTCATGATGTACTGAGATCATTGAAACATTTGTGGCACTGCACCCAGGTCCTCCTGACCACATCCCTGCTTGTGCCCTCCTCTGTAACATGCAACCAGGCTGTGTTGATCTCCTGAGGTCTCTTCGACCCATGGGAAGGAAAGAGGATCTCCCTGCATGCTGTGACTCCCTCCATAAACACAATTTAAAGGAGAGCCTGGGTGCAACCCTGCACCTTTGTGCAGTGCTCGTCAGTGTTTGCAGCACCTCAATGTTGTAGAAGACTGACAGCACAAATGTTAAGACAAATATGGTCATGGTCCCTTTAAGAAAACCAGCTGATGTCATTTCATGTTGCGTCGTCACCCGCTTCCGCTAATTGGGCCCGGTAACACACTGGGTGGCTTAAAAAGCCCCATCAACGTAAAATTATTTTACAGTGGGATGGAACCAGCAGCAATGTTAGGACCCACCACGGACATCGCCCGCCACAGGCCCACCGAGGTAATATTGCGGCATTATTTTTCCAAGGTCTATTCTTCATACCAAAACGTACTACTTCGCACTTAGCTATATTGAAGTTCATTTGCTACCATTACCCAGTTTCCTCGATAGGAATCATCTGATATGCACAGTGGATTCCCGGTGGGATTTCCTCTGCCAAAAGGGAGCCTGCCACTGCCCAGCTATGAAATGCCAGCAATGTTGCAGTGGGATTACAGTGGGTTCCCAGTGGGACTCTGCAGCAGAATCAGAAGGACAACTGGGGAAAGGAGCAGAAGTGCTCCAAAGATCAGAAGGTTGGCAGCCCAGCGAGTTCAACAAAGATCAAGGCCTACACAGTGGAGGCTGGGATGAAGGGTGTGGATGTTGCTATAAGGCTCTCTCCTTCCAGGGGAAGAACCTGGGATCATTAACAAGCTCTCCAGGACCTACCTTGTTAGTCCCACCCGGTAACAAGGACGGAAATTGGGGAAAATCATAGTGTATCCAGGCTCACCCCTCCCCACAGCCACTACATGTGCTAGATGGGGAGAAGGCCAGTGGAGGTCCTGGCAGGAGCAAGGAGGGAAATGTAGGTCAAGCACTGAGGCAGCAATCGGCCTCATCACCTGCATTTTCCTTCTTCACCACAATCTTCCCTGAAATCAGAGGAGAATCTCAGCCAGTGTTCAGTCCAAACTGGGTAAATAAAAATCCTGTAGGTGGGTGTACATTGCTCCCGAGACTCAAACATGGCGATGTATCCAATTTGGTCCCAATAATCCCACAGGTTGTGTGTCAGATACTTGGTTGGCCAAAAAAATCTTTCACCTTTCTCTCTTGCCTTTCCCCGTCTCTTTCACTCTCGCTTTTCTTCTTTCCTTCTCTCTTTCTCTTCTCCATATTTTCTTCGCCAGCTTTCATTCCTTCTCTCCCTTTTCCCAATTGCTTTTCTTCTTCCCATCTTTTACTTTCCCTCTCTCTTCCTCTCTATATTTCTATTTCCACTCCCCTTTCACCTCCCCAGTCTGTGGGTCGTGTGAGGGTTTGTATTGAGGCTGTGGCGGTGGCGATTGCGCCATTCACTCGGCTCCGGCATCACTGCAGCGATTCCTCCACGGGGACAGCGGGCAGGACGTCAATAGGCCGGAGAGCGGACCGCCGTGTGCTGGTACTTTGCGGTATGCCCGCACTCCCTCACTGGGTGTTGGAAGGCCCGATGTGGCGAGGGACGGGACGGGACGGGACTGGCCCCGATGTGCAGCGGAGTCGCTGGGAGAATCCTGCAGCGATGAAGCACTGAAGGAAATGCTAGCCCTGGGCGGAGCGGCTTAATCCGGCCGCAGCAAACAGTGGACAACTTTCCCCAAGTCCCTGAGCCACAACAGACGAATCCCGAGCTCTGGAACTTTCGAAAGTGGCTCCCCCCGCCCCCGCTGATCCTCCAATCACAGCTTACCCCGCCATCCCGCTTGTTAATCCTCCAATCACAGCTTCCCCTTTCCCAAGTGTTCGCTGATCCTCCAATCACAGCTCCCCCCGCTCGCGCTCTTTCTGTTGACTCTGGGCTCAGCGCGCTGCCGCCCTTCAACTGCTTTAGAAACATAGAAAATAGGTGCAGGAGTAGGCCATTCAGCCCTTCTAGCCTGCACCGCCATTCAATGAGTTCATGGCTGAACATGAAACTTCAGTACCCCCTTCCTGCTTTCTCGCCATAACTCTTGATCCCCCGAGTAGTAAGGACTTCATCTAACTCCCTTTTGAATATATTTAGTGAATTGGCCTCAACTACTTTCTGTGGTAGAGAATTCCACAGGTTCACCACTCTCTGGCTGAAGAAGTTTCTCCTCATCTCGGTCCTAAATGGCTTACCCCTTATCTTCAGACTGTGACCCCTGGTTCTGGACTTCCCCAACATTGGGAACATTCTTCCTGCATCTAACCTGTCTAAACCCGTCAGAATTTTAAACGTTTCTATGAGGTCCCCTCTCATTCTTCTGAACTCCAGTGAATACAAGCCCAGTTGATCCAGTCTTTCTTGATAGGTCAGTCCCGCCATCCCGGGAATCAGTCTGGTGAATCTTCGCTGCACTCCCTCAATAGCAAGAATGTCCTTCCTCAAGTTAGGAGACCAAAACTGTACACAATACTCCAGGTGTGGCCTCACCAAGGCCCTGTACAACTGTAGCAACACCTCCCTGCCCCTGTATTCAAATCCCCTCGCTATGAAGGCCAACATGCCATTTGCTTTCTTAACCGCCTGCTGTACCTGCATGCTAACCTTCAATGACTGATGTACCATGACACCCAGGTCTCGTTGCACCTTCCCTTTTCCTAATCTGTCACCATTCAGATAATAGTCTGTCTTTCTGTTTTTACCATCAAAGTGGATAACCTCACATTTATCCACATTATACTTCATCTGCCATGCATTTGCCCACTCACCTAACCTATCCAAGTCACTCTGCAGCCTAATAGCATCCTCCTCGCAGCTCACACTGCCACCCAACTTAGTGTCATCCGCAAATTTGGAGATACTGCATTTAATCCCCTCGTCTAAATCATTAATGTACAATGTAAACAGCTGGGGCCCCAGCACAGAACCTTGCGGCACCCCACTAGTCACTGCCTGCCATTCTGAAAAGTACCCGTTTACTCCTACTCTTTGCTTCCTGTCTGCCAACCAGTTCTCAATCCACATCAGCACACTACCCCCAATCCCATGTGCTTTAACTTTGCACATTAATCTCTTGTGTGGGACCTTGTCGAAAGCCTTCTGAAAGTCCAAATATACCACATCAACTGGTTCTTCTTTGTCCACTTTACTGGAAACATCCTCAAAAAATTCCAGAAGATTTGTCAAGCATGATTTCCCTTTCACAAATCCATGCTGACTTGGACCTATCATGTCACCATTTTCCAGATGCACTGCTATGACATCCTTAATAATTGATTCCATCATTTTACCCACTAACTTTTCACATACTTTGCAATGGGGCCAGGCGTTGCACTGCTCAACAGCAGAGAGATCGGAGCATCAAAGGTGAAGACACTGAGCTTTCTCTTTGAGACCAAATGCAGGGAGCCCTGAGCCCTGAGCCCTGAGATTGAGACTGTGAAATGGGAATCAGAGTCTCCGCCCCGGGAATGGTCCTGGTGCAGATACCAGCTCGAGTGTAGGCGAGAGGTGGCGAATGGGCGGATCTCAGGGTGGCCCAGATACCGGCTAGTGGGACTGAGTTTAAAAAGATCTGAGGGAGAAAGAAAGACTTGCATTTATATAGCGCCTTTCACGACCACCGGACATCTCAAAGGGCTTTACAGCCAATTAAATACTTTTGGAGTTTAGTCACTGTTGTAATGAAGGAAACACGGCAGCCAATTTGCACACAGCAAGTTCCCACAAACAGCAAAGTGATAATGACCACTTTTTTAAAATGTTGATTGAGGGATAAATATTGGCCAGGACACCAGGGATAACTCCCCTGCTCTTCGAAATAGTGCCCTGGGATCTTTTACATCCACCTGAGAGAGCAGATGGTGTCTCAGTTCTAATCCGAAAGACAGGTGATGAGAGTTTAGAAAGAGTGAGAGCCAGAGAGAAGCGGAGTTAAAGAAAGAGCAGGCCAAAAAAAAAAATCAAAGATTGACATCACAGGAGAGCAGATGGGTGATAGATTGGTGAATATTACAGCTTTTATTTGCTTTCTAAGTTAGGGAATGGGTTTAATTTAAGAGTTGAGAAACTGTAACTTGCTAGTACATATTAAATTAATAACTTAGAACAGATAAAGTAATTAAACAATGAAACTAAAATATCGACTGAATAAAAGCTTTAATTAATTAAAATAACAAGGTTAGAAATGCCAAGGCAGGCGGTGTGTTGTAACTGCAGCATGTGGGGGTTGAAAAGCACTCCAGGAACTTCGGCTCAGAGTTGTTGAGCTGGAGTAACAAGCTGCAGATATTGCGATGCATCAGGGAAGGGGAGAGTTACCTGGATACTTTGATCCAGGAAGCAGTCACACCTGTTGGGTTAGGTATTGGTATAGGTCTGGTTGGTGGTCAGGGACAGGTGGGTGTGACTGCAACTCAGGCAGGTAAGGGGACATCCAGGTGCAGTGCTGGAGGAGCCTCGGCCTTTGCCCTTATCCAACAGGTATGATGTTTTTGCTGCCTGTGTGGATGAGGGAAAAGCTAGCAGGATGGATGAGCAGGCACCATGGTGCAGGAGGCCATTCAAGTGGGGGGAGTGAAAGGGAATGTAGTTGTAGGGGACAGTATAGTCAGTGGGATAGATACCGTTCTCTACATCCGCGACCGGGAGTTCCAAAGGTTGTGTTGCGTGCCAGGGTTAAAGACACCTCCTTGCGGCTGGAAAAGAACTTGGAGTGGGAAGGGGAGGATCCAGTTGTCATGGTCCACGTAGGAATCAATGACGTAGGTAGAACTAGGAATTAGGTTCTTCAAAAAGAGTTTGAGGAGTTGGGGTCCAAATTAAGATAATAATCTCTGGATTGTTACCTGAGCCATGCGCCAATTGGTATAGGGATAAGCAGATTAGAAAGTTAAATGCGTGGCTCAGAGTGTGGCGTGGGAGGCAGAGGTTTTCCTTATGGGGCACTGGCACTAGCACTGGGGAAAGAGGGAGCTGTTCCGTTGGGATGGACTCCACTTGAACTGGGCCGGAACCAGTGTCCTGATGAATCGAATAACTAGGGCAGTAAACAGGGCTTTAAACTAACGAAGGAGGGTGGAGGGGGGGGGCGGGGCAGATGAGAGGATTCAGGAAAGACGCAATTTAAAAACAGCAAGAGAAATGTCAAGGCTCTAGAGCAGCGTTTTGGGTAAAAATAAGCAGAGTGGGTTATGAAGGAACAGAGAGAGAGTAACAAAGGTAATAGGGCATTACTGACTAAGGTGACATCAGGGAGAAATTGAAAAAAAGTCAAAGCTAAAGGCACTTTTTCTGAATGTGCGAAGCGTTCTCAACAAAATAGATGAATTAATAGCGCAGATAGAAATGAATAGGATTGATCTAACGAAGGAGGGTGGAGGGGGGGGGGCGGGGCGGATGAAGGTTGGCATGCAGGTGCAGCAGGCGGTTAAGAAAGCAAATGGCATGTTGGCCTTCATAGCAAGGGGATTTGAGTACAGGGGCAGGGAGGTGTTGCTACAGTTGTACAGGGCATTGGTGAGGCCACACCTGGAGTATTGTGAACAGTTTTGGTCTCCTAACCTGAGGAAGGACATTCTTGCTATTGAGGGAGTGCAGCGAAGGTTCACCAGACTGATTCCCGGGATGGCGGGACTGACCTATCAAGAAAGACTGGATCAATTGGGCTTGTATTCACTGGAGTTCAGAAGAATGAGAGGGGACCTCATAGAAACATTTAAAATTCTGACGGGGTTAGACAGGTTAGATGCAGGAAGAATGTTCCCAATGTTAGGGAAGTCCAGAACCAGAGGTCACAGTCTAAGGATAAGGGGTAAGCCATTTAGGACCGAGATGCGGAGGAACTTCTTCACCCAGAGAGTGGTGAACCTGTGGAATTCTCTACCACAGAAAGTTGTTGAGGCCAATTCACTAAATATATTCAAAAAGGAGTTAGATGAGGTCCTTACTACTAGGGGGATCAAGGGGTATGGCGAGAAAGCAGGAATGGGGTACTGAAGTTGAATGTTCAGCCATGAACTCATTGAATGGCGGTGCAGGCTAGAAGGGCCGAATGGCCTACTCCTGCACCTATTTTCTATGTTTCTATGTTTCTATGTAATAGCGATTACGGAGACGTGATTGCACAGTGACCAAGCTTGGGAACTAAATATTCCAGTTTACTTAACTTTTAGAAGAAATAGGCAAAATGGAAAAGGAGGAGGGGTAACCGTGATTATAAAGGATGGAATAATGGCAGTTGAGAGAAAGGACCGGATTTTCGTCAGGTTTGCGACTGGATTTTCACCGTGATTTGACCCTCCGCGGCGAAAACCCGAGCAGCATCCTCGAGTATGTATTTGTTGCGGCGCTTTCAAGTACCGCCAAGGAGAGATGCGCCGATTTGCAACATAGAAATATAGAAAATAGGTGCAGGAATAGGCCATTCAGCCCTTCGAGCCTGCACCACCATTCAATATGATCATGGCTCATCATTTTTGCTACTTCAGTACCCCATTCCTGCTTTCTCTCCATACCCCTTCATCCCTTTAGCCATAAGGGCCACATCTAACTCCCTTTTGAATATATCTAATGAACTGGTCTCAACAACTTTCTGTGGTAGAGAATTCCACAGGTTCACAGGGGAGTGAAGAAGTTTCTCCTCATCTCGGTCCTAAATGGCTTACCCCTTATCCTTAGACTATGACCCCTGGTTCTGGACTTCCCCAACATCGGGAACATTCTTCCTGCATCTAACCTGTCCAATCCCATCAACATTTTATATGTTTCAATGAGATCCCCTCTCATTCTTCTAAATTCCAGTGAATATTAGCCTAGTCAATCCAGTCTTTCTTCATATGTCAGTCCTGCCATCCTGGGAATCAGTCTAGTGAACCTTCACTGCACTCCCTCAATAGCAAGAATGTCCTCCCTCAGATTAGGAGACCAAAACTATACACAATATTCCAGGTGTGGCTTCACCAAGGCTCTGTACAACTGCAGTAAGACCTCCCTGCTCCTATACTCAAATCCTCTCGTTATGAAGGCCAACATGCCATTTGCCTTCTTCACCGCCTGCTGTACCTGCATGCCAACTTTCAATGAATGATGTACCATGACATCCAGGTCTCATTGCACCTCCCCTTTTCCTAATCTGTCTCCATTCAGATAATATTCTGCCTTCTTGTTTTTACCACCAAAGTGGATAACCTCACATTTATCTACATTATACTGCATCTGCCATGCATTTGCCCAATCACCTAACCTGTCCAAGTCACTCTGCAGCCTTTTAGAATCCTCCTCACAGTTCACATTGCCACCCAGCTTAGTGTCATCTGCAAACTTGGAGATATTACATTCAATTCCTTCGTCTAAATCATTAATTAATATTGTAAATAGCTGGGGTCCCAGCACTGACCCTCGGATTACGTTTGCGTCCGAGTTTCAGCACTCTTCCTGATCCGTATGCCGCACCCAGAATAGCAACAGGTCAAACCTGTCGGTGCAGCCCTGCCAGCAGTGTTAAGTATGAATACCTGCAAAAAAGGTAAATTAAAGTTTTCATTTTTTAATTTTTTTTCAGCGATTTCGATGGATAATGGTCTTGTGAATGTTATTTTTTGGAATATTTTTTGTTTTTTCCCCCTCCCAAGGCCCCTCTTGCAGCGCTCCCGGCCCCAGACTAAAGTTGCCATGCCTCTCTTACCGATGCGCACGAAGGCCCAAAGTTCGGCCAAAAAATGGCAGCACAGTGAAAACGTTAAGTTTCACGTATCGCTACTGTTTTCGCTAAAAAACCCCGAAAGCCGAAAATCTGGCCCCTCAAAGGATCTTAGCTCGGAAAATCAAGAAGTAGAATCAGTTTGGGTGGTGCTAAGAAACAGCAAGGGGCAGAAGACATTGGTGGGAGTTGTTTATAGGCCCCCAAACAGAAGTGGTAATGTAGGGCACAGCATAAATCAGGAAATTAGAGGTGCATGTAACAAGGGTAATACAGTAATCATGGAGGACTTTAATGTACATATAGACAGGACAAACCAAATATGCAGTGATAGTGTGAAGGAGGACTTTATGGAATGTATACAAGATGGTTTTCTTGATCAGTATGTTGAGAAACCAACTAGGGAACAGTTTTAAATATAGTCATGTGAAATGAGACAGGGTTAATTAATAACTTTGTAGTACAAGGACACCCTCAAAACCTCCCTGATAAAGTGCGACATCACCTCTGACACCTGGGAGTCCCTGGCCGAAGACCACCCTAGGTGGAGAAAGTGTATCCGGGAGGGCATTGAGCTCTTCGACTCTCAACACCGCGAGCATGAAGAGGTCAGGTATAGGCAGCGAAAGGAGCGTGCGGCAATTCAGTCTCACCCCGCCTTCCCCCAACTAATGTCTGTCCCACCTGTGACGGAGTCTGTGGCTCTCGCATTGGACTGTTCAGCCACCAAATGACTCACTTTAGGATTGGAAGCAAGTCTTCCTCGATTCTGAGGGACTGCCTATGATGATGATGATGATGATGAGTAAAGGGGCCTTTAAGGGAAGAGTAAGCATAAAATGATAGAATTTTATATTGAGTTTGAAAGTGATTTAGTTAAATCCGAAACTAGGCTCTTAAATCTAAGCAGGTATGAGGGGCGAGTTTTTTGAGGTTGTAACTAGTAGAATAGATAAGGGGGAAGCCAGTGGATGTGTTGCATTTGGATTTTCAGAAGGCATTCAATAAGGTGCCACACAAGAGGTTATTAAAACAAAATTAGGGCTCATGGGATTGGGGTAATATATTGGCATGGATTGAGGATTGGTTAATGGACAGATAAGAGTGTAGAAATAAATGGGTCACTTTCGGCTTTTAAGGCTGTAACTAATGGAGTGTCGCAAAGATCAGTGTTTGGGCCCCAGGTATTCACAATCTATGTCAACTATTTGGATGAGGGCACCAAATGTTATATATCCAAGTTTGTTGATGATACAAAGTTAGGTGGGAATGTAGGTTGTGAGGAGGATCTAAAGAGGCTTCAAGGGGATATAGACAGGCTAAGTGAATAGGCAAAAACATGGCAAATGGAATAAAATGTGGAGAAATGTGAAGTTATCCACTTTGGGGTAGGAAAAAAGAAAAGCAGAGTATTTTTTAAATGGTGAGAGATTGGGAAATGTTGATGTTCTGAAGGACCTGGGTGTCCTTGTACATGAATTAATGAAAGTTAACATGCAGATACAGCAAGCAATTAAGAAAGCAAATGGTATGTTGGCCTTTATAACAAGAGGATTTGAGTATAAGAGTAAAGACATCTTATTGCAATTATATAGGGCCTGGTGAGACCACACCTGGAGTATTGTGTACAGTTTTGGTCTCCTTACCTAAGGAAGGATATACTTGTTGTTATAGAGGGAGTGCAACAAAGGTTCACAAGACTGATTCCTGGGGAGATTGTCCTATGACGAGAGATTGAGTAGACTAGGCCTATATTCTCTAGAGTTTAGAAGAATGAGAGGTGATCTCATTGAAACATACAAAATTCTCACCGGTCTAGATAAGGTAGATGCAAGGAGGATGTTTTCTCTGGCTGAGGAGTCCAGAACCAGGGGTCAGTCTCAGAATAAGGAGTCGGCCATTTAGGACTGACATGAGGAGAAACTTCTTCACTCAGAGGGTGGTGAATCTTTGGAATTCTTTACCACAGAGGACTGGAGGCTCAGTCTTTGAGTGTATTCAAGACAGAGATTGATGAATTTTGAAATATTAATGGAATCAAGGGATATGGGGAGAGTGCAGGAAAGTGGAGTTGAGGTAGAAGATCAGCCATGATCTTACTGAATGGCATAGCAGGCTCGAGGTAGCCTACTCCTGCTCCTAATTCTTACGTTCTTATGACCGGGTGATGGGCTATTGTCAGAAACCCTTTGCTGGCAGCCCGATGACTGAATGTAACCAGAGTAACACAGGGCCTGTTTTGTGACTCGTCTGCATGAGCTGGAAACCTGAAATCAAAAGGAAGCATCTAGTGACAATGGTTGCTAATAGTTCTTTCTAACCCAAACTACTAATGCCCAACCTAAACACCCTAACCCCAATCGTAACCAATAATCACCAACCCTGAATCGTCCCGTGTCAATAGTTGTAGTATCAATTGTCATTGCGCTGTCACCGATGATGCATGATGGCTGCGTTATCAATAGTCACACCGAGCGGGAAAGAAAAGGTGATCCTAAGAAAACTTGGAAAAAAAACCCCGAAGGGAGATACTTTAGTTGAACAGTAAAGGTTACAGAGTGATGCATGCAGATTGCCATGGGAATGGAGGGCTCCTCTTTTCCTCTTCTTGCAGTTTTAGTCCTCAATGTGGAGGACTCCAAGATAATGCTTTCAAGGTTCGTGCAGCAGAGTGTGTTATGTGCGTGTGGTTTACATTAAGACAGCCAGTTGTGGTTGTATAACAGATCAGGAGTACAGGAAATCAACCAAGACGACTGCATTCCTGACCAGAAAGGTAGGTGGCTCAGTCTCGGGCCCATTCTGACTTTGTGCCCTTTCTGTTCGGTCTCATCCTTCTCAAATTCAACACATATTCCAGGGCGATATAGAAATGTTTAACATTATGAAAGGTGGGATGGGGTAGATTGAAGCAGGTTGCTTCCAATGGTTGAGGGGTCAAGATGAGGAGCCATAGATACTAATACATGCAAGATATTTAGAACAGTGATCAAGAGAACCTTCTTTACACAGGGAGTTGTGAGGCTGTGAAATTCACTTCCAGGGTTAATGGTTTGGACACAGAGTTCTATAGTGACAAATGGTCCTCATGTTTTTTATCTAAGGCAGGCCTCAGCCCATTCATTTGCTCCAAATGTTGATGCAATGGTTCAAGCTAAGAGGTGCCAGTATTGGGGAGCAGCAGTAGCGGTGAATAAAATCTAAATGTAAGTAAGTACTGATTATAGTTTATCTTCATCTATTTCTATTGTAATAACCTTTGTTGAATGTGGCCCTCGTCAAGGGGCAGGATATCGGACCAGGCTCACCATAGAAAATGAGTTTCACTGTCCTGGCTCACACCAATATTTACCTTCCCAATCTGCAATAAGGATACATAATCGCTTGAGTGAGAGTTAATCCATTCTTGCCAATTCATCAAAGAAGTCAGACAAGTCCTGCACTAACAATTGTTATTAACTGCAGAAACATAATCATAAGACTTAAACATTGAGTATGCAATTAATTAGTAGCTAGATTAAATAATAAAATGGATAATGGGTTCAAATTGCAGTGCAGCGGTACCGCAGTAAATTTACATTGACTGGATTGCTGGTTATGAATTTGTAGTTGAGATCAGTGTCTGAGATTGATATACATTGGTGAGATTAATTTAGCAATAGACTTCTTGGATGGCTGACAAGTTAACAGCATTACATAGCCAGGCTGTTAGATAGATAACAGCCAATGTGCTGATAATTAGTAATGGTTCCAGAACTTGTACAACCTCATCATTGAGTTGCAGGGTGGGCCGGTTGTTCACCTTCCCCTTGGCTGATGATATTGGGTCACCACCACCAACCTGACCCCACCTCACAGCACTGCCCCCTGGTCATCAAAATCCATGGCGCGGCCTTGGACAACGTGGACCATTTTCCATACCTTGGGAGCCTACTATCAGCAACTCCGGGGCTGGCATCGAACCGGCCGAAGGAACTCCAGGGCCTGCGCTGAATCGGCCAAAGGGACTCAATTTTTAAACTTTTAATAAACTTTTAAACTTTTTAAACAATTTGGGAAAACTTTTACATTTTTAATCAACTTGGAGAACTTTTTTTTTTCTATAACTTTTAATCAACTCTACATCTATTTATTAAATCTTCAATCAACTTGTGTGACTTTTAAAAAATAATTTGGAAATACTTTTAAACTCTTAAACTTTTAAAACAACTATCCCAGCAGATAGCTGACCTTCCCAATGCTTGCCCCCCAACCAAGCCTCAGGCCATTTACCATCAATGACGCTACTCGGTGCCGAGCTTGCAGCCAACATCTCACCGTAGGCAATTAGGCTTCTACAGCAGTGCCTGCTCTCCAGTCATCTTGGACCCCCTTGCCACTGGACCAAGACATTCCTCAGCTAAGCCTGTGTGGTTGCCGGTGTACAGCGGCCATCCCACGTTAAAAGAACTCATGCACAGGCATCTTCCACTTCGCTAATATGAAGTTCAGCACCTGGAACGTCAGGGCCCTCATGAACAATACCAACAGCAACAGGCCGGAACGCCGCACAGCCATAGTTGTCCGGAAACTTGGACGTTTTGACATTGACATCGCCGCCCTAAGCAAGACCCGGCGGGCAGGGGAAGGCCACCTCAAGGAACATGATGGAGGTTGCACCTTTTTCTGGAAAGGAAAACCAAGGGAAGAACGCCGCCTTCATGGAGTCGCCTTCGCTGTCACAAATGAACTGGTAGACCGCCTCAAAGACTCCCCCTGCAGGGTTAACGAACGCCTCATGACTCTTTGCCTTACCCTATCCCAGAACCAATGCGCTACAGTCATCAGTGCGTATGCCCCAACACTCGATGCACGGATAAGGCAAAAGAGGGTTTTTATTCCAACCTCGAGGCATCCCTGTCCCATGTCCTCGTGGGTGACAAATTGATCCTCCTAGGTAACTTTAATGTCAGGGTCGGCAAAGACACAGCCCTCTAGGGAGGCGTGGTTGGCAGAGAGGGGATAGGGAAAGCCAACTCCAGCGGTACCCGACTCCTGACAAAATGTCTAGAACACGAACTCATCAGCAACACCCTGTTCCGCCAGAGGGACAAATACAAGACATTGTGGCAACACCCGCACTCCAAACACTGGCACCTGCTTGACTATGTCATCGTCCGAACCAGGGATCGCAAGGATGTGCGCATCACCTGCACTTTGGCAGGAGCTGACGACTGCTGGACGGACCATTGCCTAATCCGATCCATCATCAATATAAACATAGCCTCAAAGGAGAGGGGACAGCAGAAGCAGTGCCGCAAAAAAGTTAATGCCGGGGCACTTAAAGACCCAGCTAAGAGAGCCCTATACAGCCAGCGCCTCACAGTTAATCTGGCGTGCCTTGATGACCCTGAGATGCTGAATGCCCACAGCGCTTGGTCTGCCCTCCAGGTCTCCATAACCAATGCTTGTCAAGACACACTTGGTCACTCAACCAGAAAACCAGGACTGGTTTGATGAAAATCATCAGGAGATCCAAGAACTAATAGATCGTAAGTGCAGAGCATTTCTGAGCCTCAAGCAACAACCCAACTCGGGAGCTGCAAAGCAACAGCTCAAGGTTGAGGTCCAACAAAAAACTCGGGACCTAAAGAACAGGTGATGGATGGAGAAAGCACAGGAGATACAACAATTGGCCGACAGCCACGATAAGCGAGGATTCTTCATTGCATTCAAGGCCATCTACGGTCCAAACTCCCAAGGCCCCACCCCACTCCTGGCCAAGAACGGGGAAACACTCATCAAGGACATCAAGGCTGTCAGGGCCCGCTGGAAGGAGCACTTTGAAGATCTCCTCAATCGAGACTCTGCCTTTGACTCGAGTGTTCTTGAATCCATCCCGCTGCATGCTACCCGCCACCACCTCAGTGAAACCCCAACACTGCACGAGGTAGGCAAAGCCATAAAACAGCTGAAGAATAACAAGGCTACAGGTGCAGATGGAATTCCTGCTGAGGCGCTAAAGTATGACGGGGAGAGGTGCTGTTGGCACGGATACATGACATCTCTCATTTGGAGGGAGGAGAGCATGCCAGGAGATCTGAGAGATGCAGTGATTGTGACCATCTTTAAAAAGGGGGACAATTCCGACTGCTGCAATTACAGGGGAATCTCCCTGCTATCAGCCACTGGGAAGGTTGTCGCTAGGGTTCTCCTCAACCGTCTTCTCCCTGTGGCCGAGGAGCTCCTCCTGGAATCACAGTGCAGATTTCGTCCCCTACGGGGCACAATGGACACGATCTTTGCAGAGCGACAGCTGCAGGAAAAATGCAGGGAGCAGCGCCAGCCCTTATACATGACCTTTTTCGATCTTACAAAGGTCTTTGACACTGTCAACCATGAGGGCTTATGGAGCATCCTCCCCCATTTAGGATGCCCCCAAAAGTTTGTGAACATCCTTCACCTGCTCCACGATGACATGCAGGCTGTGATCCTTACCAGCGGTTCCATTACAGACCCAATCCACGTCTGGACGGGGATCAAACAGGGCCGCGTCATCACTCCAACCCTCTTCTCAATCTTCCTCGCTGCCATGCTCCACCTTACAATCAACAAGCTCCCCGCTGGAGTGGATCTAAACTACAGAACCAGTGAGAAGCTGTTTAACCTATGTCGCATGCAGGCCAGGTCCAAGATCAACCCAACCTCTGTCGTTGAGCTGCAGTACGCGGAGGACACCTGCGTCTGCGCACATTCTGAGGCTGAACTCCCGGATATAGTCGATGTATTCACACAGGCATATGAAAGCATGGGCCTTAGGCTTAACATCCGTAAGACAAAGGTCCTCCACCAGCCTGTCCTCGCCTCACAGCACTGCCCCCAGTCATCAAGATTCATGGCGCGGCCCTAGACAACGTGGACCACTTCCCATAACTCGGGAGCATTTTATCAACAAAGGCAGACATTGATGCAGAGATTCAACATCGTCTCCAGTGCGCCAGTGCAGCCTTTGGCCGCCTGAAGAAAAGAGTGTTTGAAGACCAGGCCCTCAAATCTACCACTAAGCTCATGGTCTACAGGGCTGTAGTAATACCCGCCCTCCTGTATGGATCAGAGGCATGGATGATGTACAGAAGACAACAAATCACTGAGATATATCACCAACGATGTCTCCGCAAGATCATGCAAATCCCCTGGGAGGTGCCAGGCTTAAATCCCCAGCATTGAAGCACTGACCACACTCGATCAGCTTCGCTGGGCAGGTTACACAGTTCGCATGCCAGACACGAGGCTCCCTAAGCAATTGCTCTATGCGGAGCTCCTTCATTGCAAATGAGCCAAAGGTGGGCAGCGGAAATGTTACAAGGACACCCTCAAAGCCTCCCTAGTAAAGTGTGACATCACCACTGACACCTGGGAGCCCCTGGCCAAAGACCGTCCTAGGTGGAGAAAGTGCATCCGGGAGCACGAAGAGGTCAGGCGCAGGCAGCGGAAGGAGCGTGCGACAAATCAGTCCCACCCCCTTCCCCCGACGAATGTCTGTCCCACCTGTGACAGGGTCTGTGGCTCTCACATTGGACTGTTCAGCCACCAAAGGACTCACTTTAGAAGTGGAAAGAAGTCTTCCTCGATTCCGAGGGACTGCCTATGATGACTATCAGCAAGGGCAGACATCGACGATGAGGTCCAACACCGCCTCCAGTGTGCCAGTGCAGCCTTCGGTCACCTGAGGAAGAGAGTGTTTGAAGACCAGGGACTCAAATCTATTACCAAGCTTATGGTGTACAGGACAGTAGTGATACTCACCCTCCTGTATGGCTCAGATGTGGACCACATACAGTAGACACCTCAAAGCGCTGGAAAAGTACCACCAACGCTGCCTCTACAAGATCCTGCAAATCCACTGGGAGGATAGACGCACCAACGTCAGTGTTCTAGATCAGGCCAACATCCCCAGCATCGAAGCACTGACCATATTCAACCTGCTCTGTTGGGCGGGCCGCATGAGTGTCTCAAAGTAAGCGCTCTACTCAGATCTCCTACACGGCAAGCGAGCCCCACTGGGCAGAGGAAATGTTTCAAGGACACCCTCAAAGCCTCCTTGATAAAGTGCAACATCCCTGCCGGTACTGGGAATCCCTAGCCCAAGACCGCCCTAAGTGGAGGAAGAGCATCCGCGCGGGCGCTGTGCACCTCGAGTCGCATGACCGAGAGCGTGCAGAAACCGAACGCAGACAGTGGAAGGAGCACGAGGCAAACCAGACTCCCAACCCACCCTTTCCTTCAACCACAGAGACTGTAATTCCCGTATTGGACTGTACAGTCATCCGAGAACTCACTTTTGGAGTGTAAGCAAGTCTTCCTCGATTTCGAGGGACTGCCTATGATGATGATATTGGGTTCTGGCATGTCAGAGTAATGAATTTCTTTCTGAAGATGTGTTATCCATTCTCCTGGGATCATCTTCTCCTGGGTGGATCCACCTTTTCTGCTGGTAGCCCGGGCTGTCTATGATCGTCTTATCCACCTGGGGTACCAGTGAACGCAACTCCAATTCCTCATTCAGCAATAATCCCACACCTTAAATCCCTTTATTGCTGACCACCACAACGTCCTCGGCCACTATGCTACAATAAAAACCACCATGAAAGAAATGTTTCAATCCAACTTTATGCATCCATCAATCCAATATAACATAACTAAGCCAACTAATCACCTTGTGCATTCTCTTCGTGCCTTCTTGCATATGCCTTTGCCTGTCCTAGTGCTCCTCCTGAGGTGCTACCTCCAGTGGCTGCAGCATGGTAAGAGAAAGGTTGCTGACTTTCAGTGCGGCGGACTGCAGGTGGCCTTGCAGGATGATGGTAGCATAGTGGTATATTACTGAACTAGTAATCCAGAGGCCTGGACTAATGATCCAGAGATATGAGTTCAAATCCCATCATGGCAGCTGGGGAGTTTAAATTGAGTTAATTAAATAAATCTGGAATAAAAAGTGATATCAGTAATGGTGACCATGAAACTACTGAATTGTTGCAAAAGCCCATCTACTTCACAAATGTCCTTTTAGGGAAGGAAATCCACTGTCCTTGCCTGATCTCGCTTACATGTGACTCCAAACCCACAGCAATGTGGTTGACTCTTAATTGCCCTCTGAGTTGTACCAAAACTCTACCAAGAAGAATAAAACCAGCCAGACCACCCGGCATCAACCTAGGCACCAGACACGACGAAGGCACACCCAGCCCAGTTGACCCTGCAAAGTCCTCATTAACATCTGGGAACTTCTGCCAAAATTAGAAGAGCTGTCACGCATTAATCAAGCAATAGCCTGACATAGTCAAACTCACAGAATCATATATTTCAGCCAACATCCAAGACTCCTCCATCACCATGGTGGGTATGTCCTGTCCCACCGGTAGTACAGACCCAACAGAGGAGAAGGCACACTGGTATCAAGTCGGGAGGCATTACCCCTGAGAGTCCTCAACATTGATTTTGGACCTCGTGAAGTCTCATGGTATCAGTTCAAACATGGGAAATGAAACCCCCAGTTAATTACCAGCTACCACCCTCCCTCAGCTGATGAATCAGTACTCCTCCATGTTGAACACCACTTGGAAGAATCACCGAGTGCAGCAAGCGCACAGAATATACTCTGGGTGGGAGATATCAATGTCCATCACCAAGAGTGACTCGGTAGCTCTATTACTGACCGAGTTGGCCCTGTCCTGAAGGACACAACTACCAGACTGGGCCTGCGGCAGATGGTACAAGAAACCACAAGGTGAATACCTACTTGACTACGTCCTCACCAATCTACCTGTCACAGATATATCTGTCCATGATCGCATTGGTAGCAGTGACCACTACACAGTCGTTGTGGAAATGAAGTCCTGCCTTTACACTGAGAACACCCTCCATCGTGTTGAGTGGCACTACCACTGTACTAAATCGGCTAGATTCAGAACACATCCCTCAGCTGAAAACTAGACATCCATGAAGCACTGTGAGCCATCAGCAGCAGAATTGTAATCCACCACAATCTGTAACCTAATGGCCTGGCACATCCCTCACTCTACCATTACCTTCAAGCCAGGGCACCAACCCTGGTTCAATGAGGAGTGTAGAAGAGCATGCCAGGAGCAGCACCAGGTGTACCTAAAAATGAGGTGCCAACCTGGGGAAGCTACAACCCAGAACTACATGCATGCTAAACAATGGAAACAGCATGCTATAGATAGAGAGAAGTGATTCCACAACCAATGGATTAGATCAACCCCCTCATCTTCAGAATCAACCCAGTGTACCTTCTCTGAACAGCCTCCAATGCAAGTATATCCTGCCTTAAATACGGAGACCAAAACTGTGTGCAGTACATCAGGTGTGGCCTCACCAATACCCTGTACAGTTGTAGCAGGACACTCTGCTTGTATACTCTATTCCCCTTGCAATAAAGGCCAACATTCCATTTGCCTTCCTGATTATTTGCTGTTCCTACATACCGGTACTAACTTTTTGTGTTTCATGCACAAGGACTCCCAGATTCCTCTGTACTGCAACACCTTGCAATTCTTCTCCATTTAACGGGAGGAGGAGGCTCCATGAACATCCCCATCCTCAATGATGCTGGAGCCCAGCATGAGTGCCAAAGACAAGGCTGAAGCATTGCAACCATCTTCAACCAGAAATGCTGTGTGCATGATCCATCACCAGTGGTCCCTACAATCACAAAAGCCAGTCTTCAGCCAATTCGATTCACTCCACGTGACATCAGAAACAGCTGAGCGCACTGGATACAGCAAAGGATATGGGCCCCAACAAAATCATGGCTGTCATACTTAAGACTTGTGCTCCAGAACTAGCTGCACCTCAAAAAGCAGGACAAATCCAATCTGGCCTTTTCCCACCCCATCAATCTACTCTCTATCAGCAAAATGATGGAAGGTGTCGTCGACAATGCTAGCAAGCGACATTAACTCACCTGCTCACTGATGCTCTGTTTGGGTTCCGTGAGGACCACTTGGCTCCAGACCTCCTTATAATCTTGGTCCAAACATGGAAAAAAGCTGAATTCTAGAGGTGAGATGAGAGTAATTGCCCTTGAGATCAAGTCGGCATTTGACCGAGTGTGGCATCAACGAGCGCTAATAAAATGTGAATCAAGGGAAAAACTCTGCACTGGCTGGAGTCATACCTAGCACAAAGGAGGATGGTTGTGCTTGTTAAAGGCCAATCATCTCAGCCCCAGTACATCGCTGCAGGAGTTCCTCAGAGCAGTGTCTTTGACCCAACCATCTTCAGCAAATTCATCAATGATCTTTAATGAAAGACATTGAGGACATCACTGCAGGATTTTCTCACGGCAGCATCCAAGTCCTAACTATCTTCAGGCTGCTTGTCAGCTGTGGCTCAGTGTATAGCACACTCGTCTCTTGAGTCAAAAGGTTGTGGATTCAAGTCCCACTCTAGGGACTTGAGCACGTAAATCTAGGCTGACACTCCAGCGCAGTGCTGAGAGAGCGCTGCACTGTCAGAGGTGCCATCTTTTGGATGAGGAGTTAAACCAAGGTCCCGTCTGCCCTCTCAGGTGGATCAAAAAGTTCCCATGGCTCTTATTTCAAAGAAGAGCAGAGGAGTTATCCACGGTGTCCTGGCCAATATTTATCCCTCAATCAACATAACAAAATACGTATTATCTGGTCATTATCACATTGCTGTTTGTGGGAGCTTGCTGTGCACAAATTGGCTGATGCATTTCCCACATTACAACAGTGACTACACTCCAAAAGTACTTCATTGGCTATAAAGCGCTATGAGACATTTGGTGGTTGTGAAAGGCGCTATATAAATGCAAGTCTTTTCTTATATGATGATAAGTTATCGACCCGAAATGTTAACTCTGCTTTCTCTCCACAGATGCTGCCTGACCCGCTGAGATTTCCAGCATTTTCTGTTTTTATTCCAGATTCCAGCATCTGCAGTATTTTGTTTTTGTCTTTTTTTTTCTTACTTCATCAATGACCTTCCCTCTATCATAAGATCAGAAGTGGGGATGTTCGCTAATGATTGCACAGAGTTCAAGCCATTCGCAACTCCTCGGTTGATGAAGCAGTCTGTGCCCGCATGCAACAAGACCTGGACAACATTCAGGCTTAGGCTGAAAAGTGACAAGTAACATTTGTGTCACACAAGTGCCAGGCAATGACTATTTCCAACAAGAGAGATTCTATTCACTGCCCCTTGACATTCAACGGCATTACCATCGCCAACTCCCCTACCATCAATATCCTGCGGGTCACTATTGACCAGAAATTCAATTGGACCAGCCACATAAATTCTGTGGCTAGAAGAGCAGGTCAGAGGCTAATTATTCTGTGGAGAGTGACTCACCTGATTCCCAAAGCCTTTCCACCACCTACAAGGCACAAGTCAGGAGTGTAATGGAATACTCTCCACTTGCCTGGATGAGTACAGCACCAAGAATTCTCAAAGAGCTCGTCGCCACCCAGGACAAAACAACCTGCTTGATTGGCACCCCATCCACCATCGTAAATATTCACTCCCTCCACCACTGAACGAAATGAATATGGTACTGCTGGTTGAATGGGGAGGTGTGGTTGAGGTCAGTGCTCCTCAATGAACACATCTAGAGCTCCAGAAAAATGGGGTTGCTGAGGCTGCCTTCTGTTTCATTCTCCTCTTCTTCCTCTTCCTCATCTTCCTGCTCCTCTTCATTTTGTTGTCTGGCCGGTGACAAATAAGGCTGCTCCCTCTTAATGGTGAAGTTGTGGAATATGCAGCATATGACCACAAATCAAGATACCACTCAATGACAACCTTGTGCTGCCTGCTAATGACCATGATTGTAGTGCACAGCATCGTGCTGAACGCCAATAAACTGTAAAGACACCAGTCCAAAAGCAAAAATCTAAGCTTACCTGAAAGTTGTGTGTGTCCCTTTTGAGAAGCGCTAACAGCAGCTCCATTGTACGACAGCACACACGTTCTTCTGTGCACACTTTGGAGAGGGTGATACTATGAGCGGCGATGTCCAAAATCCTAGATCATGCGTCAATTCGGCATTGCACACTGATTGACGTCACAACTTGGATGATTTAAATATATGAAGCGAGCGTAGGCAACAGCAGCGCTGCCGGAAATGGGCGGAAGCGAACTGGCTACCATTTATCACCCAAACTGGTGTTAACGGCTCCAATTTCCTGGTCCCTGAATTGGAATCGAATGGCTGGAATTTTCACATTGGAGATTGCGGGGTCAGGTGTGGATAGGTGGTTAAAAGTGCAGAAATTGACAGCGCGGCGGTAATTCTGCCGACTTCTGCCTTTAACTCGGGCGTGTTTCGAGATGCGCCATGGACCCGCTCTGGAGAGGCAGGCGACCTCATTGAGGTATTTAACTGCTCATTTACAGACTCTTAACTGTTCTTTTAACGTCAGGTTTGGGCTTTAACTGGTTATGCATGGGATTCATACACCTCGGGAACCTCACTTGTAAAGGAGAGGTGGAAGCTCAGTGGCCATTGTACAGTTCATTAAGTGACAGCCGGAAAAAGCACATAAATACTCACACCTTACATCTGCTTCCTTGCCTAAGGGAAAGGCTGTGGCTGACACCATTTTGTGCAGGGATTTAGCTTTCAGGAGTATCCAGGTCATTTCTGCAACCTAGAAAGCCACTCTCACCACATTGTTTGTCACTTTCAGTACATTTTAAGATTGTGCCTCTGATCTCCATTTTAGCTGGTATCTGTTAGATCAGCATAGGTGCCGCTTATGCTGTTTCAGCTTGGACCTCAGAATCAGACCAAGATGAGCCCCAGCCCCAACAATACCAGCTGCAGCAGCAACAATGCCTTCAACCTCACCAGCAGCCTTCTCACTGACCAGATGCTCCACAGGAGAGAGGGGGTCAGAACAGGTATGCACCGTGCCAGAGGCAATACCCCTCCTCTCACCCTAAACTAGAACATATCATTCACTTTGCATCCAATTTCCATCCTTCCCTCACCTTCACATGGTCCATCACTGACCCTTCCCTTCCTCGACTTCTCTGTCTCTATTCCTGAGGATAGGCTTTCGACCAATATTCACTATAAGCCCACAGACTCCCACAGTTACCTGGACTACACTTCCTGCCACCCCACATCCTGTAAGGACTCCGTTCCATTCTCCTAGTTTCTCCATCTCCGTCGCATCTGCTCTGACAATGTCGTCTTTCACACTAATGCTTCTGACATGTCTTCCTTTTTCCTCAACCGAGGATTCCCCTCCGCTGTTTGAATGATCCTCGACCGTGTCCATTTTATTTCCTGCACCTCTGCTCTCACCCCTTCCCCTCTCTCAGAACCACAACAGGGTTCCCCTTGTCAGCACCTTTCACCCCACCAGCCTCCATGTTCAATGGATCATCTTCCGCCATTTTCGCCGCCTCCAGCGTGATCCTACCACCAATCACATCTTTCCCTTACCCCTCAGCATTTCTAAAGGACTGCTCCCTCTGTGACACCCTGGTCCATTCCACAGTCACCCGCTCCCCTTCCCACGGCACCTTCCTGTGCAAGCGCTGGGGATGCAACACCTACCCTTTTACCTTCTCTCTTCCCACTATCTGTAGGGCAGGACGAAAACCCCCTCATTTTGCCCAGAAGGAAAAGAGCTGTGGGATCTGTCTGCTGCAATGTGAATTGAAACCGAGACGGTTTGATCTTGGCAGAGCAGTGATTGGATGGGGGAGGACACCGGAAGGCCAATGGTGGGACAGAGTCAGCCCGAAGCATGGGGCTTTCAAGCCAATGGGAGAGCATGGGGCTTTCAAGCCAATGGGAGAGCACTTGCTCGAAAACTGTGGGACTGACTCATCGCCATTATCGGGCTATTGTCTTCCCCATGTTTACACTATGGAGGGAAATTATGCAGACCTTCAGAAAACTAGGGAACCCAAAACAACCCAAGGGCCTACACGACGGCTACAGAAGGCCAACGCAATCAACACCTACTCAAACCTTGAGTAGGTTAACATCAGTGGAAAAAAACCCGCAATAATCTAAAACTGCTGCATTTTTCAAAATCACAAAGCCCACCAATGGGAAGGATTGATTTCAACACGAGAGGTGGACTGGATATCTGGCTATAAAAAGGAGTTTCTGACCCAGTGTGTGTGTGTTCTGCTCTCGTGATCCAACAACCAGCAAGCCTCTCGACACTGAAGGAAAACCAGTGTCCGAAGACACCTAAATAGAAGAAACAAACCACCAGGCTGCAAAAGGCACAGTAGTGAGTATAACCTCTGGTCCCCAGAACTCCCAACTCAGTTAGGCCAGGAAAGGTGGGAGGTTGGGCATTGTACTGCTAAACTTGTGTAAAAATTTTCGTTGTGTCCATTTAGTGGGATTTAGGGGGATTGTTTTGTTGGAGTCTCAAAACCCCCTTCATAAGCTGTGGACACAGTCTCTCCAGGGGTGCTCTTGCAACACTCAGGGTACCTCACAGGCCAGACATAAGCTGTGAGGGTAGAAGTCCAGAGAGAGACACCCAAGGCACAACAACACTCCCCAAGAACCCCTTACATATCCAGGGCCACAAATACTCTTTCCAGGTGAAACAGTGATTTACTTGTACTTATTTCAATGTAGTATACTGTATTCACTGCTCACGATGTGGTCTCTACATTGGGGAGACCAAGTGCAGATTGGGTGACCACTTTGCAGAACACCTCCATTCAGTCTGTAAGTGTGACCCTGAGCTTCCGGTCGCCTGTCATTTTAATTCTCCACTCTACTCCCACTCCATCTTCGGACTCCTGCACTGTTGCAATGAAGCTCAACGCAAGCTCGGGGAACAGCACCTCATCTTTCGGTTAGGCACTTTACAGCCTTCCAGACTCAACATTGAGTTCAACAATTTCAGAGCATAACCTCTGCTTATCCTTGGCTCCCTTCCCCCGGCCTGCCTCCCCCCCACCCCTGCCGAGCTTACGTTTTTTAAAATCTTTGTCTCCAATGGCAGCTGGTCATTATTCCGCCATTCACACCCTATCTTGACTAACCTTTTTCTAACTCTGGCCATTACAATTTTAATTCGGCCCATCATCCCTTTTGTGTCTCTAATCTCTCCTGCCTTCCCCTTTGTTCTTCCTTCCCCTCCCCCTTTCAGTGCTTCTTAAGAATGTGTTCTTTTCGAACATTTGCCAATTCTGATGCAGGGTCATTGGCCTGAAACGTTAACTCTGTTTATCTCTCCACAGATGCTGCCTGACCTGCTGAGTATTTCCAGCATTTTCTGTTTTTATTTCAGATTCCAGCATCCACATTATTTTGCTTTTGTATTATACAGTTCCAAGTGGCTAGTAAAACTAAAATTACCAAGAACTTGCAATTTGTAGTGATTTCAGAAAAGCAAAGCATCCACTCTGTTTATCTTTTAATAGTTTTATTAATTATCAGTGATTCTATTTAAGATTACAGTATCCACTGTATTTTTTAATAGTTTTATTAATTGTTTTGGCTCTATTCAACCTGCTGAGTGCTGCTTAGAGGTTTGCACATAGTTTTGTACAACTTTCAGGTCTGACTCTTTAGTGGAGGCCTGTGGGCTGCAGAGACCTGCTTGGCAGTGTTAACCCTGAGGATGGGAGGAGTGTTGGGAAAGCGACACCTGGTACACCTGCTCAGAAGCAGGGCAGCATGCAGGAGAAGGCGTCGTCATCAGCACCGTGCAGACAGGCAGTGGGCAAGGGAGGCAGCAGCCATGATTCGTTCATTCTGTGCCAGCCCAGTGTGCCCGCAGTTTTCACCAGCCTGAATCAGGATTGTGGTTGGCAACTTGGGGACAAGGGATATCCTCTGTCCACTTGGCTGCTCACTCCTCTGCGGAACCCCAGGACAGCACCAGAGCATGCATACAATCATGCTCATTGTGCCTCCAGATGCATCATTGAGCAGTGCATAGGCATCCTTAAGCAGCGATTCCGGTGCCTGGACCACTCTGATGGCACCCTGCAGTACTCTCCTCAATTGGCCTCCATAATCGTCATGTTCTGCTGCATGCTGCACAACCTGGCCATCATGAGGAGACAGCTGCTGGAGGTTGAGCCAGCAGTACCACCTGATGAGGAGGAGGTGCAGGAGGAGGAGGAGGAGGATCCCCGTCGCCCCAGAACTAGGAGGCGTTGACCCAGCCCCCCTGGAAGGGCCGGGTACAGACTGGCCAGCACCCTCCTGGGTGGGTGCATCCTCACATATATGGAGGTGCCTGAGACCTCCCCTGCAATCTCCCTCCATGCATTATGTACTGGCGGTCTGCCAGGTCTCCCCACGTCAGGAAACCGTATTCTTCTGTCCTCCACATTGTCCATCAGTGTCTCCAGCTCCATATCAGTGAACCTGTTGGCTCTCCTTGCACCTCTTACTCCAGCCATCCTTCCAAACTCCTTCCGCCCACCCCCCACCCCCATCCCTCAGGGCCTTTCTGCAAACCCTGGCATTTAAAAAGACCAGAGGGTAGCTGGCTCATTAGAAACCCTTACCTGCATGAAATCCACTTTGGAAGGGTTCATTAGCACTGGAACCCATTTATTCACTTTTGGAGCTGAATATGGGATGGCCCAGCCACAAAATTTTTTTGGCTCTAATGGCCACAAAAAGGTGGGGGGGGAGCACCAGCTTTCCAGCGGTACTGAATTTCAGGCCCCCAAAATCAAAAGAAGGAAATGTGGTAAGAAAAAACCAAGTGGCTGACTGGCTATGTACAAAAACAAATTTGATGTAAACAGGAATGTTTCTATAAATTAAATACATTTAACACTCAAATAAATAGGGTTGAGTACAAGGAACAACAAAAGAAAACTGTAAAGTCCTAACCCTGGAATACAGACTTACACGAGGCACATGCTGAAGTCAAGGTCACTCTGGACCTGCACCTTTATTTCACAGCTCTCGAGTGCCACACTTGCCTGAGACCTGCCCTTATATACCTGTGTGGAACAGGTATGCAGTGTCTCCTGCAAGTGCACCCCTGGTGGTAAAGTATGCTTATGGTTACAGGTCATATCTAGTTACGTCATGTATAGCATGGTAAGATACAGTTATATACAGTAGTGTGAGATACATGACATCACCCTCCCCCAAGGTCTTATTGTCTTTATAGATTCAATGTCTCAGGTGGTCTACGCTCTTGCGTGGAGCGTCTTAATTGTGGTTCAGTTGTTTGCCTTGTTGCCTGTTTTTCTTTTGGTGTGATTGCTGGTATCTCGCCTGGGCTGTCTGTTTCGTTCAGTATGATTGCTGGTATCTCGCCTGGGCTGTCTGTTGAGACTGCCCTTTCCTCAGGTTGTTCCCTCTGTCTGTCCACCAGGTGTGGTGTGAGTTCCACATTGTAGTCTGCCTCTGGTTCTGCAATGTTGTTGGTGAATCTACTTTTTACTTGGTCTACATGCCTCTGGCAGGTTTGGCCATTGTCCATTTGTACAACCAGTCGCCTGTTTCCTTCCTTGCCTGTTACTGTCCCTGCAAGCCATTTGGGACCCCTGCCATAGTTTAGCACGAACACTTTGTCCCCTATCTCATTCCACCTCCCCCTGGAATTTCGGTCATGGTACTCAGTTAGCTTCCGGCACTTTGCCTCAACAATTTCATGCATGTCTGGGAGGATTAACACGAGCCTGGTCTTTAAGGTCCGTTTCATCAATAGTTGCGCGGGGGGAACCCTAGTCAACGAATGCGGACGAGATCTGTATGTCAGCAGCAGTCGCGACAGGCGGCTCTGCAGCGTGGGACCTTGGATTTTAAGCATGCCTTGTTTAACGATTTGCACTGCCCGCTCCGCCCGGCCATTGGAGGCCGGCTTGAACGGTGTCGTCTTAATGTGATTTATGCCATGGTCAACTATAAAATCGTGAAATTCTGCACTGGTGAAGCACGAACCATTATCACTGACCAATATGTCAGGAATTCCATGCGTTGCAAACATGGTTCTAAGGCTCTCCACAGTGCTGGATGTGGTGCTGGGGTTTAAAATGGTGCACTCAATCCAGTTTGTTTTCGAGCCACAGCTGGTCAAGAGATGGGCTCTTCTCTTGTCTGCTTTATCGTCGCCCAACCAGTCTTTGGTTACAAAGGTTTGCTGGAGCCTTTCTATAAAGTCCTCCCAATTGTCTCCAGCATTGTATTTCTCATCTGAGCCGTTGGTAGCCATTCTGTGGATTCTGTGATCCCGTAACTCGTCGCCACTGTAAAGTCCTGACCCTGCAGTACAGACTTACACGAGGCACATGCTGAAGTCAAGGTCACTCTGGACCTGCACCTTTATTTCACAGCTCTCGAGTGCCACACTTGCCTGAGACCTGCCCTTGTATACCTGTGTGGAACAGGTATGCAATGTCTCCTGCAAGTGTACCCCTGGTGGTAAAGTATGCTTGTGGTTACAGGTCATATCTAGTTACAGTCATGTATAGCATGGTAAGATACAGTTATATATAGTAGTGTGAGATACATGACAAAAACGAAGGCTGCTGTTTGATTAGCAAAAAGTAACGGAAAATAGGATTGTAGACAACTGTGGCAGTAATGGGAAGAGGTTTTTTCGTTATGTGAACTATCAAAGACTATTGGGCCACTGAAGGATGTTCAAGGATATGTTACAAAGTATGGTGGAAATATTAAATTCGTACTTTGCATCAGTCTTCACACTTGAAGATAATGCTCAAATATTAGAATTTAATAATACTAGTTTTGTTAGTAACATTAACATAGATAAGCATATTGTTTTAGAAAGAATTAAGAACTTGAAAATAGATAGAGCAGCCAGGTCAGATGATATCTACCCAAGAGTCCTCGGGAGATGGGACATGTGCTGTGCGAGCCCCTGGCCTGTATTTTTAATAGCTCACTATACTCTGGTATAGTTCCAACTGATTGGAATGAAGCTAATGTAGTCCCTATTTCTAAAAAAAGGTGACAAGGCAGACCCGGGTAACTATAGGCCCATGAGTTTAACATCAGTAATAAGTAAGATGCTTGAAAGAATCATAAGGGATGTAATATATGAATACTTGGATAGGGAAGAACATATTAGGGGCACCCAACATGGCTTCATAAAAAAGAGGTCATGTCTCACAAATCTAATTGTATTTTTTGAAAAAGTTACAAAGTTGGTGGACAAGGGAAGCCCAGTAGACATTGTCTACTTAGATTTCCAAAAATCTTTTGAGAAGGTACCGCATAAGAGGCCTCACTATAAGATCAGAGCCTCTGGTATTAATGGAAATATATTGAGTTGGATTCAGAACTGGCTAGCAGGATGCAGGCAAAGAGTAGTTATAGATGGATTTGGATCTGTTTGGAGACCCACAGGGATCAGTGTTGCGACCGTTGCTTTTTATTAATGATCTGTATTTTGGGATTGGGGGCACAATTTACAAATTTATAGATGATACCAAGATCTGTGCGAGTGTTAGAACTGTAGAAGATCATCTGCTTCAGGCAGATCTTAATGTGTTGGGAGATTGGGCTCAAGACTGGAAAATGATATATAACTTGGATAAGTGCAGTGTTATGCATGACGGCAAGGCAAATGCTCAACAGGGAAAGGCATTAAAGATGGTGGAGATAGAAAGAGATTTGGGAATTATAGTGCATACATCCTTAAAGGTAAATGAGTAATAAAGGTAAAAAATAGGATGTTGGGGTGTATCCAAAGGACAATTGAGTACAAGACAAGGGGGCTGAAATTCAGCCTCCCAAAAAGGCCTCTTGCCGTCTAAAAGCAACGGCCAAATGGCAGAGTTTAGTGGCTGCCGATTTGTGGTCAAATGGCCATCGCCAGTGAAATTCACCTAGTTGATTTTTCCGGCGGACTCCACTTCTGCCCCACTGCAAGAGTGCATCGCTGATCTTCCACACCTCCATAGAATTTCAGCAACAAAAATCTTCAGGCCGCCAAGCGGTGCCCACAACAGCTTTTTCTGTCGGTGCACTGTGTTTGAAGTGTGTGCAACATGGCTGTGCGACGGTTATTCAAGAGAAAGGCACACTGCTGTGGCCGGCATTTTATTTTCTGTCGACCGACTGCCAGGTCAGCCCGACAAATATGCCTCTGAGTTCGGCCAGGCCACCAACATGCAGCCTGGCACCCCCTCTTGGGTATCAGACCACTGGCCTGGCTGAAATCCTCCCTGGTGGCCCAGTGGACCTAACTAAAATAATCGCAGAGTTTGCAGCAGCTCTCCCCTTTCAGTGAAGGGGAGAGACGTGACGCACAGGCGTCTTGACGTCATCAGCGGCAAGCTGATGACTGACAGTGGCAGAGACTCCATCCTGTCTCCACTTCCACCCCTCTCGAGTACTCACCGCCGCACTTCCACCCCTATTGTGATCGACTTCTGGTCCGCTCCCCAAAAAATGCCAAAGAGCTGAATTTCACACAGGAGGCCACCTCATCCACAGCAATGGTGAAAACACATCAGAAGAAGTAGGTGCGACCCGTTTCGGGCACACTGAATTTCTACCCCAAGACCTTACTCAGACTGCACTTGGAATACTGTGTTCAGTTTTGGTCTCCACACATGGTGGATGATATTGAGGCTCTGGAAAGGGTGCAGAAGAGGGCCACTCGACTAATTCCAAGTCGAAAGCATCTTAGTTGTCAAGATAGGCTAAAAGACTTGGGACTCTATACCAGAGCAGTGTAGACTTAGGGGGGATATGATTGAGGTTTATAAGATAATGAATGGAAAAGGCAGCATTCCAGCTGACAGTTTATTTCAATTAAATAGATGTAAATGGATCCCAGCTGAATTGCTGGTTGTTCTTGAAGATATGGTGGGAGTACACCTGAACAATGGTAGATTTTTCAGGGCCATAATTTACAAGTTAAACAATAATTTTCCTTTAAACTTTCACATCTCAGGCACAGCCAGAAGTTGCACACTGTTAGGGGCTTCTGTAGAATCGAGCCTGTTTCTGTATCTTTCCCCTCTGTGTTGTTCCAAGTATGGACCCCAATCAGGAGCTGATGTGCAAGCAGCAGAAATTTTCTGTGAAAAGAAAAGTTAAATGCTTAATAATTTCTACCTGATTTTTACCCACCATTAACATCCAACTAGAAAAAACTCTGATCATTATCAGCTAGTTGACAATAGTATGATTCATGAGTCACTGCAGTATCCTGTATTATTGTCTAATGGTGTCAGAGGAGAATTCCAAAGAATGTTCCAGATGTGTGTGTGTGTGTGTGCCAATGTTAGGAGTGAGTAGAGGAGAGTATCTGTCTGTGGCTGGAATATACCAGAATTGGGGTGCTTGGTGCAGACACTGGAGCTTAGATTTTCTGATTGACTATTTAAATTATGGCATGTATCAATTTTTTAAAAAATTGAAAGGTATTTTAAAAATTGGCAGAATCACTGGAGAAACAGTACAATGCTTAAAAATGTTGTTTACGTCATTTCTCTAGCTTTCCTTTGCTCTTCCACTGAAGCATGGTGAGAATTGGGAAACCTGTACATTCCTCTTGGAAAGATATCAAGGTGTTTCCTTACCTGACATAAGGTCGTGCCCTCAGATTGGGCAATTTTCATAATGGCGACAATAGGGATCCACATCATACAGAAGATTATCATACACCAGCCAAGTGCTGTTGCCCAGATAGGGTACTCAACAGATCCATATGTTGGTGGGGAAAATGTTGCTAAGGACCAGATTAAGATTACCTGCATGAAATAAGAACATAAGAACATAAGAAATAGGAGCAGGAGTAGGCCACCTGGCCCCTCGAGCCTGCTCCGCCAAACAATAAAATCATGGCTGATCTGATCATGGATTCAGCTCCACTTCCCTGCCCTCTCCCCATAACCCTTTATTCCCCTATTACTCAAAAATCTGTCTATCTCTGCCTTAAATAGGAAATGATTTCACAAAACAAGTTCAGAAACCGAATGAGATAGATTATCTGCAGCTTGATTATTTTCAGTTTAAGTCACTAAAAGATGTAATGACTCCTTACTGCCAGCAAGCACGGAGAGATAAACAACCAACATGCTCTCCACCACAACCAAAAGAGCCAATTCTTTTCTCCAATCATCATCTCAATGTCCTTGATAAATCGGTTTACTCCTGTGAACAACAAGAAGATAGAGGTACATAATCACTTGGTTTGTCCTGTCTTTGAGGCAGCTTGTTTGCTGTAAGTTCATCTCTGGGTGCCACTAATGAACAGGTTAAATCAAGGAAAGGATCACTCAGGATTACAAACAGGACGAGTAAATTCTCCCGTCACCAGCATGATTACCTGTGTGGCAAAATGTTTGTAGAAAATCCTGAAGAACAGCTGCTCACTCTAGGAAAGGCTCATGCTGAGATGGATAGACCCAGTTATCAAAATGGGAGAGGATGGACTATCAAAGTGAGCTGAAGAATATTAAATGGATCCCAGAAGGTCAGAAGAAACATGAAGACACTCATGAAGCAGGACCTGTTCTGTTGTTCCATCTGCCTTGATAGTTGGGAGAAATTGGTAACTCGCTGAGTCAAGTAGTAAACAGCTGTACAACTCGGGGTGAAGATGTTTGAACAAGATCACCATCAGTAATTAGCAGGAAAATGGCTTCAGCAAAATTTACCCCACCAACAACCAGCTGTAACCCAGCAAGAACAAGGGGGCTTTCCGGGTGAAGGACGCAGAAGGCACTGCCTGTCTCATACTTTGGAAACAAATGGGGAAAGATTGTACTTACCATAGATCCAGCTTAGTCCAATGAGTTCCAGCAGAGCTGCAAAAATGAGGCCCCACCCAGCACAAAAATGATCAATCAAATTTATCCAGTAAATCCCAGCCTGAAAATAAATTAAAATATTTGAAAATATGCTACATGAGAAAGCTATAAAACTCTCCATTCAAAATAAGCAATGTCTGGGACACGACATCAGCACTTTTACTGCATGTTAAAGTACAAATCCTCACTTGAGTATACTGGTCACATTACTCTCTTTCTAGTCCATCATAACCACAGTTTGAATAAAAACACACACTAATCAGATACTCCCATGTGGCTGTTTATGTTTGTAATACCCAGTAACTCTGGCCGGAATTTTCTGGGGTCCATGTGGCTGCAATTGGAGACAGGTCGGGTGGGAAATTTGAAATATCTTGGAGCGAGTCGGGAACCCGCCATCATCCCGCCCCCATGCGCCTTTCCCTTGCTTGTGTTTGCCGGCATGGCAGTGACCCAAACGGGAGAGTCTTTTTAAACCTACCTTTCGGGATCCACTGGCACCTCATTGGTAGAAGCTATCTCACCATTGACTGATTGCTTCAGTCATCTCTACTTGACCTGCCATCTATTCCATCAGCATGGATGCTGTTTATACATTCTCACTTAGAATCGGACCACAATGAGTCCCAACAACACCAGCACCAAGTACACCAGCAGTACCAACAACACCACCAACCTTCCCTTGATGCACAGGACAGAGGGCATCAGATAGCCCCAAAATAGGGTATATAGGCAGATGATGAGCTTCCTCGACATGACTGAGCAGCAGTGCCAAAGGAAGCTCAGGCTATCATGCCAGGTTGTCGCAGACATTTGCAGATTGCTGGAGCAAGACCTGCAGCCCAGAGGAGCAGGTGGGCTCGCCTTACCAGTGGCTTTTAAAGTCACTAGCATCCTCAAATTCTTCACCTTAGGCTCCTTCCAGAGATCTGCAGCAGACATTTGTGGCATCTTGCATTCGGCCATCCACTGATACATCACACAAATCACCAATGCCCTGTTTCACAAGTCAGCCAATTACATCAACTTTTCCACTGATGAAGCCAGTGTTACTGGGCGTGCTGGGCTTTGCAGCTCTGGTTGGCTTCCCATGGGTGCGGGGCATCATCGACTGCACACATGTGGACATCAGGGCACACCATCATCACCCAGGAGACTTTGTCAGCAGCAAGGGAATATACAGCTTGTCTGCACCATAGGAAGATCATCATGTGTGTGTTTGCCAAATTCCGTGGCAGCTGTCATGACTTTCATCCTGCACCCTCCCTCAGCTCTTTGCTCCTCCAAACAGACTTCCCGACTGGCTGTTTGGAGACAAGGGTTATCCACTGAAGACGTGGCTCATGACACCCTTGAAAACACCAATACTGAGGCTGAGGAGAGATAATAATAATAACTTTTATTTATAAAGCGCCTTTAACATAGTAAGGCACTTCACAACAGTGTTACAGACAAACAGATAAATTTGACACTGAGCCACAAGAAATTAAGGCAGATGATCAAAAGCTTGTTTAAAGAGGTAGGTTTTAACAAGCGCCTTAAAGGGGGAAAGAGAGGTAGAGAGGCGTAGAGGTTTAGGGAAGGAGTTCCAGAGCGTAGGGCCCAAACAGCTGAAGGCATGCCACCGATGGTTGAGCAGTTATAATGAGGGATGTTCAAGAGGCCAGAATTTGACAAGCGCAGCTATCTTGTGGGAATGTGAGGCTGAAAAAGATTACAGAGATGGGGAGGGGCAAGTCCATGGAGTGATTTGTAAACAAGGATGAGAATTTTTGAAAATACTGGGAACCAATGTAGGTCAGAAAACACAAGGGTAATGGGTGATCTTGACTTGGTGCGGGTTAGTACACGGGCTGCTGAGTTTTGGATGACTTCAAGTTTACGTAGTGTGGAATGTGAAAGGCCAGCCATGAGTGTGTTGGAGTAGTCAAGTCTAGAGGTAACAAAGGCATGAATGAGGGTTTCAGCAGCAGAAGAGGTGAGGCAGGGGCGGAGGCGGAAAAAGACGGTTTTAGTTATGCCATGGATATGTGGCTGGAAACTCATTTCAGGATCAAATATGACACCTAGGTTGCGAACAGTCTTGTTCACCCTCAGATTGATGCTAGGGAGAGGGATGGAGTCAGTGCTTAGGGAATGCAGTTTGTGGCGGGGACCAAAGATAATGACCTTGGTCTTCCCAATATTTAATTGAAAATTTCTGCTCATCCAGTACTAGATGTCGGACCAATCAATCTGACAATTTAGATACCAAGCAGGGGTCGACAGAAGTGGTGGAGAGGTAGAGCAGGGTGTCGTCTGCGTACATGTGGAAACTGACTCCATGTTTATGGATGATATTGCCAAGGGGCAGCATATAGATGAGAAATAAGAGGGGACCAAGGACAGATCCTTGGGGGACACCTGAGGTAACGATGCGGGAGTGGGAAGAGAAGCCATTGCTGGAGATTTTCTGCCTACGATTAGATAGATAAGAATGGAACCAGACAAGTGCAGTCCCACCTAGCTGGATATTGGTGGAGAGACGTTGGAGGAGAATGGAGTGGTCAACTGTGTCAAAGGCTGCAGACAGGTCCAGAAGGACGAGGAGGAATAGTTGACCTTTGCCACAGTTACAAAGAATGTCATTTGTGACTTTCATGAGAGCAGTTTCGGTACTGTGGCAGGGGCGAAAGCCAGATTGAAGGGATTCAAACATTGAATTCATGGAAAGGTGACCATGAAGTTTGGAGGCAACAACACGTTCAAGTACTTTGGACAGGAAAGGGAGGATGGAGATGAAGCGATAGCAAGTAAAGTGGGGCCAAGGGTTGTTTTTTTAAGGAGAGGGGTAATGACAGCAGATTTGAAGGAGAGGGGAACAGTACCTGAGTACAGAGAACCATTAACAATGTCGGCTAACATAGGAGCCAGAAAAGGAAGTTAGGTGGTCAGCAGTTTAGTGGGAATAGGTTCAAGAGAGCAGGAAGTGGGTCTCATGGATAAGATGGGTTTAGAGAGATTAAGAAGGGAGATCAAAGAGAAACTAGAAAAAATGTGAGATTAGGGCTAGGGCAATAGGTAGCATCAGATGAAGTTTGGCCCTGTGGGCTAGGTGAAGGAAGGGAACTCGCAGAGGTAGCTGATCGGATGGTCTTACTCTTTGATACAAAGAAGTCCATGAGCTCCTCACACTTGTTGTTGGAGGTGAGTGTGGTGGAGACAGGGGAGAGAGGTTTAAGGAGATGGTTAGCAGTAGAGAATAGTAACCTGGGGTTATTGCAATCCAGAATGATCCAGGAATAGTGAACAGTTTTTGTAGCGTAAATGTTTTGTGTGTTCGACCCAAATCTGGCAGTGAATGGCTAAACCATTTGTCTGCCATATCCATTCAAGTCTACGCTCTTTTTAACTTGAGGGATAAAATGATAGCCACATTTCCACCAGATGTGTCATAGAGCAGACAATAGTGTTCTCAAAATGCACTTCAGATGCCTTGACAGATCTAGAGGAGCCCTTCAGTACACACCAGCCAGCGTCTCCAGGATCATTGTGATCTGCTGCGCCCTGTACGGCATAGCACAGATGCAAGGATTAGCGCAGCATGAGAAGCAAGGCTCTGACCACACAGCCTCTTCAGTTGGAAGATGAGAGAAGAAGCAGGAGGAATCAAGACCATATCCAATCAGCTTCCGAGCACATTGCTGCCCAGGAGGCCAAAAATGGCATCAGCATGTCCAAATTAACTTAATTTTACACATTACACTCATGTGGCTGTCACATGCTGCGCCAGCTTCACACCACCCCACAGCAGCACCATAAATTATCCCTATAATGACCAAGCTATTCCTTTCACACTGACCACCATTGATGGAGTTAACATTATGTCTCATTACAAAGTTGCACACAAATTTGTCCATGACTGGAAAGTAGTGAAAATAAATATTTTTATCTGTGACATCACAGTAACATAATCTTTGCACAAACATTTATTAAAACACCCAAGTGGCTACTCTTGTGCATCTCCTTGTGTTCCAAGTGTTTCCAAGAGATGCTACTCTGTGGCTTCAGCAGAGGTAGAGGCAGCCTGCTCACTTCCCTGCTGCGACTGCAGGCAATTTCTGGGTTTTGGAGCATGTGATGGTCACGCTAAAGTCTGCTCCTGCTACATCTGTGCAGGGGCAGACTCGGCCATCGTGATCTGAGGAGCCACCTGGGGCTCTGACTGAGGTGGGGCAAAAGGGGAGAAGTGTGAGCACTTTGAGAGGAGCCCCCACTTCCATGTCCTCTCTCACCATCATCCCGCTCATGGGCCACCTGCACTTTCTTACTAGCAAGGTGCTGGAGAGCACATTGCTGCACAGCAGCCATCATCGACAGTCCCTCGAAATCGAGGAAGACTTGCTTCCACTCTAAAAGTGAGTTATTGGGTGACTACAGTCCAATATGGGAAATACAGACTCTGACATAGGTGGGACAGACAATGGTTGAAGGAAAGGGTGGGTGGAGAGTTTGCCACACTCTCCTTCGGCTGCCTGTGCTTGTTTTCTTCATGCTCTCGGCGATGAGACTCGAGATGCTCAGCGCCCTCCCGAATGCTCTTCCTCCACTTAGGGTGGTCTTTGTCCAGGGATTCCCAGGTGTCGGTGGGGATGTTGCACTTTATCAAGGAGGCTTTGAGGGTGTCCTTGAAACGTTTCCCCTGCCCTCCTGGGGCTCGCTTGCCGAGTAGGAGTTCCGATTAGAGCGCTTGCTTTGGGAGTCGTGTCAGGCATGTGGACAATGTGGCCCACCCAACGAAGCTGGTCTAGTGTGGTCAGTGCTTTGATGCTGTGGATGTTGGCCTGATCGAGAACACGGACGTTGGTGCATCTACCCTCCCAGGATATTTGCAGGATCTTGCGGAGACATCATTGATGGTATTTCTCCAGTGATTTGAGGTGTCTGCTGTACATGGTCGACATCTCTGAGCCATACAGGTGGGCGGGTATCACTACAACCTTATAGACCATAAGCTTGGTGCCAGATTTGAGGGCCTGATCCTCGAACACTTTCTTCCTCAGGCTTGCTGCACAGCAGTGGGGCCATGACATCCCTTCTAGGGAGAGGAGGTCTATGAACATTTGCCATCTATTCTCCATAGATAAGGAGTGTAGAAGAGCATGCCAGGAGCAGCACCAATACCTAAAAATTAGGTGCTAACCTGGGGAAGCTGCCACACAGGACTACATGCATGCTGAAAAGTGGAAGCAGCATACAGGGCTCCTCAGATAATGGAGCAGTCCATACCTGTGTGCAGCAAAACCTGAACAACATTCAGGCTTGGACTGATAAGTGCAAGTAATATTCACGGCACACAAGTGCCAGGCAATGACTATCTCCAACAAGCGAGAGTCTAAACTTGACATTCAACGGCATTACCATCACTTAATCTCCCATCATCAACACCCTGGCGGTCACCATTGACTAGAAACTTAATTGGACCAGCCACATAAATACTGCGGCAACAAGAATACGTCAGAGCCTGGGTATTCTACAGTGAGCGTTTCATCTCCTGACTCGCCAAATCCTTTCCACCATCTACAACAACAACTTGTATTTATATAGCATCTTTAATATACTGAAAGGTGCCAAGGCGCTTCATAGGAGTATTATGAGAGAACAAAATTTGACACCAAGCCGCATAAGGCGAAATTAGGGCAGATGAGAGGTTGGTTTTAAGGAGCGTCTTGAAGGAACAAAGTGAGGTGGAGAGGCAGAGAGGTTTAGGCAGGGAATTCCAGAGCTTAGGGCCTCAGCAACAGAAGGCAGACTCACCTGTGATTGAACGATTATAAGCAGAGATGCTCAAGAGGGCAGAATTAGAGGAGCGCAGACATCTCGGGTGGGGGGGGGGCGGGGTAGCAATTGTGGTGCTGGAGGAGATTAGGGAGGGGTGAGGCCATGGAAGGATTTGAAAACAAGGATGAGAATTTTGAAATTGAGGAGTTGGTTAACCAGGAGCCAATGTAGGCCAGCGAGAAGCTCGACATCCTCCAGGACAAAGCAGCCTGTTTGATTGGCAGCCCATTCACCACCTTAAACATTCGCTCCCTCCACCACCAGCTAACCGTGGCTGCAGTGTGTACCATCTACAAGATGCATTGCAGCAACTCACCAAGGCTTCTTCGGCAGCACCTCCAAAACCCGCAACCTCTATCACTTAGAACGACCAGGTCAGCAGTCGCATGGGAAAACCACCATCCCCAAGTTCCCCTACAAGTCACACACCATCCTGACTTGGAAGTATATCACTGTTCCTTCATCATCGCTGGGTCAAAATCCTGGAATTCCCTTCCCAACAGCACTGTGGGAGTACCTTCATCACAAGGACTGCAGCAGTTCATAAAGGCGGCTCATCACTACCTTCCCAAGGGCAATTAGGGATAGGCAATAAATGCTGCCCTTGCCAGCGATGCCCACGTCCCATGAACGAATAAAAAAGTGATAAATGATAGCCATCTATTCTCCATAGAGACCATGTATTCTTGTGAGTGGCGTCTTAGCTGCTCCATGCAGGTGGCCATCCTATCCATGGAAGACCCTACAGTCGCCTTCGCCTGTTATACGATGATGCTCATGCTGCAGATGGACTCCTGCATTCTCTGGACATTTGCAAACATCGCATTTGCAAAACCTGTCAAAGCCTCCAACATTCTTGCTGCATCTCCAGGAATTCCCTCTTTCTGGATAGCCACCCCGAGGCTCAGCATCTTCATGCAGCTGAGCAGAGCTGGGAGTGTCCTGTGTCCTTCCCTCCCCGGGCCAGATGTCTGCATTGCTGTCCCTGTCTCCACCATCTGCTCTTGTTCAGTTGTGACTTGTGAGACACCTGTGTGCGTATCTGGGCTGGTGCTGGGTGCACTTATATCTGATGACGGTGCGCCCTCAGAGGCTGGAAGCTGCTCTGAGCATTCCTCTTCCTCCTGGACAGTTGTAGTGGCTCTTGAGGGATCTATGGGAGAATAAAGAGATGAGTTGGATATGTCCTATTAAGAATGAGTACAGAGACCATTATGCACATGATGAACATTCACTGCCTGCTGACATCAGTTCCCATATGAGTGACTGCTCTATGTCATGTAGCTATAGGAGATGTAAATCTGTCACCAGGTTGCTGACATGTCCTCCTCTCTCTCTGTCTCCAAACTTAAGCTGCTCAGTGACTCCCGAAAATTCCAGTGCAGCCTCCTCTGCTGATGTTAAGGTGACCAATGATGGCGTGCCACCTCTGGTTCTCTCCCTCTTATTGTGGGCTCTCTTTTCCTGCAAGGAGTGAAAGAGGAGAAGGTTGAGCGAGAGTGATGGAATGAGTATAACGAATCGGTGGGTGGCAAGGACCCAGGAAAGGTTCAGCATGTTCTAGCAACGAAGCCGGAATCCAGGAAAGGTACAGCACGAGCCAGTAGCGAGATCGGGAGGCTAGGGCCAGTAGTGAGGTCGGGAGACCGAGGCCAGCAGCGAGGTCGGGACCCAGGGAAGGTACAGCACGGACCAGCAGGGAGGTCGGATCAAGAGGCCAGCAATGAGGTCAGCAGCGAAGTCGGGATCCGCAGCCAGCAGCGACGTCAAGACACGAGGCCAGAATACACATGGTCACGAGTAAAGAACCAACAACCAAAGCGTGAGTGGCTGGAGAGAGAGTGGAAAATCGCAGGAGAGCAGCGCACTGGAGCCTGGGGGTGAGGGGCCCGAGGCAGTGTCAGTATTTTATGGACAAATTCGCAAGCTGCTCCAAGATCAATGCGCTCACCTACACTGCAATCTCTGAAAACCAGGGAGAGAGGACCTGAGAGAGGGAGGGGTTCAGTAGGAGCATCTGCATGTGTGTGTGCTAGGTCATGCAGCAGAGCCTTGACTCCGATCGTCTTGGATCCCTTTGCCATTGGACCAAGACCTTGCACTGTCAAGTTTGTGTGGTAGCTGGTATGCAACGGCCACCTCATGTTAAAAGAAGTCATGAACAGGCATCTTCCACTGTTTAAAATGAAGTTCGGCACCTGGAACATCAGGCCCGCATTAGTCTCATCAGTCACCTTAGAACTCATTTTAATGTGGAGGAAGTGATCCTCAACTCCGGGGGACTGCCCAAGAAGAGAGAGTATAAGGAGTGGATGGCTTACATCTTTAGTGGGTGACTATGATGGAATGGGCAGGTATTGCCAAGTGGCCTCTTAGTGTATTGTTGGTATGATTGCATTAGGATGAGGGTATATGTGAGGGGTGGTTAGTCAGATGGAGATGTGATAATGCAGGTAGAGAGAGAGGACTGGATGGACGTGCAAGGTATGTTGGTGTGAATAAGGATGTGCAGAAGTAGGGTTGGGAAGGCAGAGTGATGGGGATGTGAATCAGAGGTGCAACAGGATGAAGTTGAGTGCGACTTTGCACTCACCTTTCCTGATCTAATAAGATCATTGAAACGTCTCTGGCACTGCACCCAGGTCGTTCTGATCACATCCCTGCTATTGACCTCCTCTGCTATTTGGAGCCAGGCTCCTTCAGTCTGCTGAGGAAGTCTGTTCCGCCCATTGGAACGGAAGAGGACCTCCTTGTGTGCTATGACTCCCTCCACAATCATTTGGAGCAAGTCATCGGAGAACCTGGATGCAGCCCTCAGTCTCATTGCAATCATGTTTGGCACTTTGTAGCAGTCCAATGGTGCAGTGTACAACCTGCAGACTCCGAGATGAACCTTCAAATACAATGTGGCCATGTCTCCTTTACATACCCCGGCTGAAAATTACATCATCAGACCCGCACCATTTAATTGGGCCGGTTAACTCGCAGGGCGGCCTTAATTGGTGCCTTTAATGGAAAGTCAATCTCAGGAAAGAGATGGAATGAGAAGCAGGGTCGTGAACCGCCATTGCAACCGCCCACAACCAGCCCGCCCAGGTACAGAAAATTCCAGCCTCTGTATCCTATCCCGTGTCTTGAAATTGACCCAGATGAATTACATTGTTGCATTACCTCTGCACCGGCCCCGGGCCAAAAGGACTCTGCACCGGCCCCGGGCCAAAAGGACTCTGCACCGGCGGAGCCCATCCCAGGCCAAAAGGACTCCACACCTGCCCACACCTGTCCCCGTGGTCGCACACCAGGTGTGCATCGTGCTGACAGATTCGGGGGACGTCGAACCGGCCGAAGGGACTCCGAGGACGTCGAACCGGCTGAAGGGACTCCTGGCCGGCGTTCAACCTGCCGAAGGAACTCCTGGCCGGCACTGAACCAGCCGAAGGGACCTTGGCGGCGGCGTTCAACCCAACGTCTTATACTCGCAACCAACTTTTAATTAATTTTTAAACTTTTAGTCAACTTTTAAACTTATTAAACAATTTGGAGAACTTTTAAAACTTACATTTTAGACTCTTAATCGAAATACTTTTAAATATCTATTATTAATCTACATCTTCGACTTTTTAACAACTCTTAGAAACTTTTCAAACAAATTGAGAATCTTTATCAACTTTTAACTTTTAAAATAACTTTGGAAGTCACCTTCCTAATGCCTAACCCCCCAACCAAGCCTCGGGCCATCTACCATCAATGGCGCTACTTGGCGCCGAGCTTGCGGCCAACACTTCACCATAGGCAATTAGGCTTATCGAGCTGTGCCTGGTCTCCAGTTGTCTTGGACCCCCTTGCCACTGGACAAAGACCTTGTTCAGCTAAGCCCATGTGGTTGCTGGTGTGCAGCGGCCTCCGCACGTTAAAAGAACTCACGCCTAAGCATCTTCCACTTCGTCAGTATGAAGTTCGGGACCTGGAACGTCAGGACCCTCATGGACAATCCCAATAGCAACAAGCCGGAATGCCGCACCGCGATAGTTGCCCGGAAACTCAGACGTTTTGACTTTGACATCGCCGCCCTAAGCGAGACCCGGCGGGCTGGGGAAGGCCAGTGGAAGGAACATTGTGGAGGTTACACCTTCTTCTGGAAAGGGAAACCAGAGGCAGAACGCCGCCTTCATGGAGTCGGCTTTGCCGTCAAGAATGAGCTGCTCGACCGCCTCAAAGACTCCCCCAGTGAGGTTAACGAACAGTGGGGTTGACTCTTCGTATTACCCTATCCCGGAACCAATGCTCCACAGACATCAGTGCAAACGCCCCTACACTCGATGCAACGGATGAGGCTAAAGAGGGTTTTTATTCCAAACTCGAGACATCCTTGTCCTGCGTCCCCACGGGTGACAAATTGATCCTCCTGGGTGATTTTAATGCCAGGGTCGGCAAAGACACAACCCTCTGGGGAGGCGTGATTGGCAGAGAGGGAGTAGGGAAAGCCAACTCCAGTGGTACCCTACTCCTGACAAAATGTCCAGAACTCCTCATCGCCAACACCCTGTTCCGCCAGAGGGACAAATACAAGGCATCCTGGCAACACCCTCGCTCCAAACACTGGCACCTGCTTGACTATGTCATCGTCCGAGCCAGGGAATACAAGGATGTGCGCATCACCCGCGCCATGACAGGCGCTGACAACTGCTGGACGGACCACCGCCTAATCCAATCCATCATCAACATTAACATTACTCCAAAGCAGAAGGGACAGCAGAAGCAGTTCCGCAAAAAAGTTAATGCCGGGGCACTTAGAGACCCAGCTAAGAGAGCCCTATACAGCCAGTGCCTCACAGCCAATCTGGTGTGCCTTGATGACCCTGAGATGCTGAATGCCCACAGCACTTGGTCTGCCCTCCAGGCCTCTATAACCAGTGCTTGTGAAGAGACACTTGGTCACTCAACCAGAAAACATCAGGACTGATTTGATGAAAATGATCAGGAGATCGAAGAACTAATAGATCGCAAGCGCAAAGCATTTCTAAGCCTCAAGCAACAATCCAATTCGGGAGCTGCAAAACAACATTACAGACGGCTCAAGGCTTAGGTCCAACAAAAAACCCGGGACCTAAAGAACAGGTGGTGGATGGAGAAAGCACAGGAGATACAACAACTGGCCGACAGCCATGACATGCGAGGATTCTTCACTGCAGTCAAGGCCAGCAACGGTCCAAACTCCCAAGGCCCCACCCCACTCCTGGCCAAGAACGGGAAAACACTCATCAAGGACACCGAGGCTGTCAGGGCCCGATGGAAGGAGCACTTTGAAGATCGCCTCAATCGAGACTCTGCCTTTGACTCGAGTGTTCTCGACTCCATCCCGCAGCATGCGACCCGCCATCAACTCAGTGAAACTCCAATGATGCACGAGGTAGGCAAAGCCATAAAACAGCTGAAGAATAACAAGGCTACAGGTGCGGATGGAATCCCTGCTGAGGTGCTAAAGTATGGTGGAGAGGCGCTGTTGGCGCGTATACATGACCTCATCTCTCTCATCTCTCTCATCTGGAGGGAGGAGAGCATGCCGGGAGATTTCAGAGATGCAGTGATTGTGACCATTTTTTAAAAAGAGGGACAAGTCCGACTGTGGCAACTATAGGGGAATCTCCCTGCTATCAGCCCACTGGGAAGGCTGTCGCTAGGGTTCTCCTCAATCGACTTCTCCCTGCGGCTGAGGAGTTCCTCCAGAAATCACAATGCGGATTTCGTCCACTACGGGGCACAACAGACATGATTTTTGCAGCACAACAGCTGCAGGAAAAATGCAGGGAGGAGCAGCGCCAGCCCATATACATGGCCTTTTTCGATCTTACAAAGGCCTTTGACACTGTCAACCGTGAAGGTCTATGGAGCGTCCTCCTCCGTTTCAGATGACCCAAAAGTTTGTCAACATCCTTCGCCTGCTTCACGATGACATACAGGCCATGATCCTTACCAACGGATTCATTACAGACCCAATTCATGTCCGGACCGGGGTCAAACAGAGTTGCGTCATCGCTCCAACCCTCTTCTCAGCCGCCATGCTCCACCTCACAATCAACAAGCTCCCCGCTGGAGTGGAACTAAACTACAGAACCAGTGGGAAGCTGTTTAACCTACGCCGCCTCCAGGCCGGGTCCAAGATCACCCCAATCTCTGTTGTTGAGCTGCAGGGTCTCCCAGGTGTTGGTGGTGATGTCGCACTTTACCAGGGAGGCTTTGAGGGTGTCCTTATAACGTTTCCGCTGTCCTCCTTTGGCTCGTTTACCACGAAGGAGCTCCGCATAAAGCATTTGCTTTGGGAGTCTCGTATCTGGCATGCAAATTTTGTGGCCTGCCCAGCGAAGCTGATCAAGTGTGGTCAGTGCTTCAATACTGGGGATGTTAGCCGGGTCGAGGACACTGAAGTTGGTCCACCTGTCCTCCCAGGGGATTTGCAGGATCTTGTGGAGACATCGTTGGTGATATATCTCCAGCAACTTGAGGTGCCTTCTATACATCGTCCATGCCTCAGATCCATACAGGAGGGTGGGTTTTACTACAGTACTGTAGACCATGAGCTTGGTGGTAGATTTGAGGGCCTGGTCTTCAAACGGTCTTTTCCTCAGAAGGCCAAAGGCTGCACTGGCACACTGGAGGCGATGTTGAATCTCCGCATCAATGTCTGCCTTTGTTGATAAGAGGCTCCCGAGATATGGGAAATGGTCCACGTTGTTGAGGGCCGCGCTGTGAATCTTCATGATTGGGAGGGCAGTGCTGTGTGGCAGTGACAGGCTGGTGGAGGACCTTTGTCTTACGGATGTTAAGCATAAGGCCCATGCTTTCATATGCCTCAGTGAATACATTGACTATATCCTGGAGTTCAGCCTCTGAATGTGCGCAGACGCAGGCGTCATCCACCCGAAGACCACCCGAGGTGGAGAAAGTGCATCCGGGAGGGCGTTGAGCTCTTCGAGTCTCAACGCAAAGTGCGCGAAGAGGCCAAGCACAGGCAGCGGAAGGAGTGCGCGGCAAACCAGCCCCCACCGATCCCTTCCCTCGACGAATGTCTGTCCCACCTGTGACAAGGTCTGTGGCTCTTGTATTGGACTGTTCAGCCATCAAATAACTCACTTAGGGAGTGGAAACAAGTCTTCCTCGATTCCGAGCGAGTGCCTATGATGACCATGGATATGTGGGTAAATGCAGCAGCCAGTTTAGAGACTACGGTATTATTACGGATGATGAAGGGCATTCGGTTCATCTTTATTCAACCATTAAGGGTTTGCAAACATCCCACCATTGCATTTTTTCTTCAGTGATTCCAAGGTTTTTTGCCTCCATTGCTCTGTGAGGAAATTAATTCCACCTGTAGATCACTTTGTGGGTTAAAGAAGTTCCTGACGTTCTGTAATCCTGGGTTGGGGTTTTCAAGCCACAACCTTTTGATCAGAGGCGAGAGTGTTACCAACTGAGTCGAACTAACACAGAGACAGAAATCTACCAAAGTGTTCATCCCTACACTGAAAGAGAAGATTTCCAACAATATCCTGCTGATTTAAAAAGAACACAATGTAAATCTGATTCAGAGTTTTCACGCTGAGTTTCATCATCTCTTTAACCAGGCTCTGTATTTAGTAACAGCAAATGGGGAAGGATCAGTCAGCCCCACACCATCACTGCACAATATTAAACAAATGGAAAATTACAGGACCAACACACAAGGCCCTTCTTTATTATTTAATCCTGTAATTTATCCCTTCATAGAAATGTATATGAATATATGAATAATGACGTATAGAAATGTAGCAAATTATTAAAAGGACAGCATACCTGGGTTACACATACAAGGCTGAGGAAATAAAATACCAAGCAAACGCCAGTTGTCAAATAAAGTCGCTTTGATCGCAAAAACTTAGGGAACTGGTCCAGCAGGGTTGTTATAATTGCTTCTGATGAAAAAAAAAGTTAAATGAGATCAGTAATTATTGAATAATTTACACAGTCCTAGAGAAACCCACCACTGGAGACCATGGTCCTGGCAGACGAGAGGAGCAGATGAGGACAGATTCCTCTATCCATGAGTCCACTCTCTGAAACATTGGAGAGACGTGGTCAGGCTGTCAGCCCTTTACAAGATTAAAAGCAGAATATCACCACAAGGCTACGCTGTGTTTGCACCAGGAATACAGGATCTGACCCTGGTGGCGCAGGTTGATAACTTCAGGGCCTCCTTTCTCATGCTGTGTTTTGAAGCCATTTTCAGTGAGCTTCTGAGAGGTTGGTGCTGCTGTACCATCGTGGAGAGAAGGGCAAAAGATCAAAAGTAACCTCAGTGAAGGGCATTGCAGCTTTCCCTCCAGGTCACCAGTGTCAATGAGACTAGTGGATGTTTTCAGTACCCTGATGATCTTTTCTGGGGGCTGTAGTAGGGGAATGGGAGGGAAAATCTTTCCTCCATGCCCAGCAAGAGGTTTCAGGGAGAGGCAATGTTCCAAGCAATGATCCCAGAGAGGGGCACTACCCCAAAGTATTGACTGAGAGACTAAGCCTGCCTTCTCTCTTGGAGAGTTAAAGCCATTGCAGGTCCATTCATAGGCGGCCTCTGTAGAGAGGAAGCTGAAGAAGTGCTATCAGTCTTGGAATGGGAGCTGGGATGGAATGGATAGCATTCATCCAGAGGAAATGGGGCAGAATGGTCGCCTTTATTGTCCCGAGCAGTGAGAGGGGCATTTGATATTTTAAGCCCTTTACATTTGCAGAACAAAGTCACCATCAAACCAGGCTTTATTACCAAAGCCAGAATGAAAACAATGCTTCCAGCCATTCACTAAATGTCTTTGTTGCAGCAGCAGCCACTGCAGATGGGGAAGGGTCAGTCAGTCCCAAACCATCACTGCACTGCACGTTCATCCAAACCAAAATTCAGCGTCACGTGTAGCTCAGAGAACAAAGCCTTAATTATTCAACCTCAGATTGAAGGCAGTATGGAACTGACCAACAGAATTTTGCTTAACTTGCTGATGGCCCTACTCAGTGACCTCTGGGATTCTTAACAGTTTGGAGGAACAGAGAGATCTAGGGGAGCAGATACAGAGATCTTTAAAGGTGGTAGTGCAGGTTGAAATGGCTCTGAGAATGATTGTGGGTTTTTACTTTGGTATATTGAATGTAAAAGCAAGCAGTGATGTTGAATTTTGTATAAGACGTGGCTAGGACATAGTTGGAAAATTGTATGTAGTTGTGGCAATCTGACTGAGGGAAGATACTGGAGGCAATGAAAAGGGTACAGTGAAGATTCACCAGAATAATGCCAAGAATTAGTAGTCAAAGTTATGAAGACAGGCTTGACAGATTGGGATTTTTTTCACTGGAACAGAGAAGATTTAGGAGAGCTAATGGAGGTTTTCAAAATTATAACAGGTAAATAAGGAGTGGTTATTCCCAATAGTTGTTGAATTGTTAACATGGAGATATTGATGGAAAATTATCACTAAAAGATCGAAGGGGGGGTTAGAAGAAATGATTCCATACATTAGAAAGTAAATTGCCTTACCACCAGGACTGATGAGAAAGAGATGTAGGATCATTTAAACGGAAATTGGATGTGTTTTGTAATATATATAGCTCCACCCAGTGGACTACTGTGGCATTGCAGCCATTGCTGTTTACAACAGTAAAGCGGAAACAAGTCATGTGACAGGCTTCCGAAAGTTATCAGCCATCTTAAAGCCTGTTTGTTTGTGAGGTCGTACCGAAACATAACATTGGCGATGGAGAATGAGATAATCGGATAACTTCGCTGAATTTTTTGTTGGTGGATGATTCAGCCAACTGACAGAGACTGAGAGTTTCTCTGTTTTGATCAACAGCTAAAAATCCAAGGTAAATTACAAGCACACTTGGCTGAACTGCCAGAGTCCAGATGGATGTGCCTATGGGAATAATAGGACGCTTGGGAGAGTTTCAAAGTGACCGTGAAAGTTTTGGAATGTATGTGGAGCGGCTAGTAAGGTTTTTCACTGCAAATAGTATCATCGAAGTCCCCGATGATGAAAACTATAACCGGGTGGTGTTGGAAAGAAAACGGGTGATTTTCTTGTCTGAAGCAAGGCCCGAGGTGTATGAAACCCTGAAAAATGTGCTTGTGCCTGTCAAGCCGAAGGACACATCACTTAAGCAGATTGCACTGCAGTCCTGAGCCCCTGGAAATTGCTGAAAGTTAACGTTTCGGAATACGAGATCAGTTAACCGACGAAGATATCAGTGAGTACATTGTAGCATTAAAAAAGCTATCTATCTATTCACTAATTTCGGGAACTTTCAGGACTGAGCATTGTTTGTGGGATGAAAAATTATGCGATCAGAAGAAAGGGTGAATAAAGGGGAACCAGTGGATGTGGTGTATTTGGACTTCCAGAAGGCATTTGACAAGGTGCCACATAAAAGGTTACTGCACAAGATAAAAGTTCACTTTATTGGGGGTAATATATTAGCATGGATAGAGGTTTGGCTAACTAACAGAAAACAGAGAGTCGGGATAAATGGTTCATTCTCTGGTTGGCAACCAGCAACTAGAGGGGTGCCACCCGGATCAGTGCTGGGACCCCAACTATTTACAATCCATATAAACGACTTGGAAGAAGGGACTGAGTAGCCAAGTTTGCTGATGAGACAAAGATGGGAGGAAAAGCAATGTGTGAGGAGGACACAAAAAAATCTGCAAAAGGACATAGACAGGCTAAGTGAGTGGGCAAAAATTTGGTAGATGGAGTATAATGTTGGAAAGTGTGAGGTCATGCACTTTGGCAGAAAAAAATCTAAAGAGCAAGTTATTATTTAAATGGAGAAAGACTGCAAAGTGCCACAGTACAGTGGGACCTGGGGGGACATGTGCATGAAATACAAAAGGATAGTATGCAGGTACAGCAAGTGATCAGGAAGGCCAATGGTATCTTGGCCTTTATTGCAAAGGGGATGGAGTATAAAAGCAGGGAAGTCTTGCTACAGCTATACAAGGTATTGGTGAGGCCACACCAATACTGCATGCAGTTTTGGTTTCCATATTTACAAAAGGATATACTTGCTTTGGAGGCAGTTCAGAGAAGGTTCACTAGGTTGATTCCGGGGATGAGGGGGTTGACTTATGAGGAAAGGTTGAGTAGGTTGGGCCTCTACTCATTGGAATACAGAAGAATGAGAGGTGATCTTATCGAAACGTATACGATTATGAGGGGGCTTGACAAGGTGGATGCAGAGAGGATGTTTCTATTGATGGGGGAGACTAGAACTAGAGGGCATGATCTTAGAATAAAGGGCTGTCCATTTAAAACAGAGATGAGGAGAACTTTCTTCTCTCAGAGGGTTGTTAATCTGTGGAATTCGCTGCCTCAGAGAGCTGTGGAAGCTGGAACATTGAATAAATTTAAGACAGAAATAGACAGTTTCTTAAATGATAAGGGTTTATGGGGAGCAGGCGGGGAAGTGGAGCGGAGTCCATGATCAGATCATCCATGATCTTACTAAATGGCGGAGCAGGCTCTAGGGGCCCTATGGCCTACTCCTGCTCCTATTTCTTATGTTCTTATGTTCTTAACTCCTAACTTGACTTTTGATTTAGCTTGTCAGACAACTATTATCAATGGACATGGCTGACCAATATTCCCAAGAATATTCGTACCATTTCCAATCGCCAGACATCAGAGGTAAATCGCTTTCAAGTTAAAAGTAAAAGGCAGTTGGACCCCAAGGTCTCATCAACTGGCAAGGGTAACAGAGCATTGAAGTCATGCTATCGGTGTCTGGGCCAACACATTGCTCAAAATTGTCCTTATGTGAAGGCAGAGTGTTTCTTCTACAGGAAAACTGGGCATCTTGCGAAGGCATGCCGACTAAAGAGTAAACCAACTTTCAAACCTATAAGTAGAAATCCCCAGAGCCTACATAGCATGGAAGAAAAATAACAGGATAAGGAGGTTTTAGAGCTACACATCATCAGGAACATGAGGGTAACTAACAGCGATTCAAAAAGTATCATCCTCCATGGAAATTGTCACTGGTGCATCTGTGAGCATAATACCAGAATCGCTATACCTCGACAAATTGTGTGATTTCCCATTGGAGAAATCCAAGATAGAGCTGCGAGGCTACTTAGGAGAGAACATTCTTGTGGTAGGTCATATCACCGTACCGGTGAAATACAAGCATCAATTTCAGAGTTTGCCTTTCTTAGTAGTGGCCGGAGACTAGCCTGCCTTACTTGGAAAAAATTGGTTGGGATCATTGAAGCTGGATTGGAGTGAGATTTTTCAAAATGAAAAAAGATTTGCATCAAAGAATTATGTCATCAAGAAGTATCCGAAGGTGTTCTGTGAAACACGCAGTCCGATCCAAGGTTTCAAGGCAAGTGTCAGAGTACAGAAGGACGCTAGACCAGTTTACTGCAAGCCACGACCCATACCATATGCACTCAAGGAGAAAGTTAAGCAAGAACTCAAGACTAGAGATGGAGAACATTATCTCTAAGATAGATCTATGTAATTGGGCTACACCCATTGTTGTTACACCTAAGTCCGATGGTAAGGTCAGGTTGTGTGGTAATTATAAAGTAACCATAAACCAGATTCTAGAGGATAATCTCCCCAATACATTGCCAAATGTAGAAGATTTGTTCACAACACTGACAGGTGGTCAGATCTTCTCAAAACTGGATCTTACGAATGCCTACTTACAACTTGAACGAGATGAGGAGTCCAAGTCATGCTTGACTAAAAATACTCATCTAGGCCTATATCAATTTAATACTCTACCATTTGGAGTGTCTTCAGCCTCCACCACATTCCAAGCGGTGATGAACCAGATTTTGCAAGGTATTGAAGGGGTAGTATGTTATTTAGATGACATACTAATTTCAGCACCAAACAGGCAAATTCATAATAACATATTGAATGAACTCCTCAAATCAGAGAAGCAGAGTACGAGTGACTGCTCGCAAGTATAAGTTTTTTCAAAACTCAGTGGAATACTTAGGGTACAAAGTAGACAAAGATGGTTTGCATCCAACCAAGAGGAAGCTGGATGCAATCAGAAATGCACCCACTCCCAAAACTTCGATCATTTTTGGGTCTTTTGAACCATTATGGGAAGTTCCTACCAAATTTGGCAACAATGTTACATCCACTGAATGAACTATTGAAAAAAACAGGTCAATTGGAAGTGGTCAGAAGAATGCGACACAGCATTCAAGGAGTGTAAAAGCCAATTGGTAGAGAGCACCATGTTAGTTCCCTATGCCGTATCTAGCGTGTGATGCCTCTCCGTATGGAGTTGGAGCAGTGATCGCTCATGTACTACATAGTGGGGAGGAAAGACCAATTGCTTTTGCTTCAAGCACTCAGTGCCAGTGAGCATAATTATGCGCAAATCGAAAGGGAAACTTTGGCATTCATTTTTGGGGTCAAGAAGTTCCACAAATACTTATATGGTGGTAGGTTTACCATTGTTATGGACCATAAGCCCCTGACAGCAATCCTCCATCCAAAGTCCCCAGTTGCAACATTAGCTGCAGCCCGAATGCAGAGGTGGGCTTTGATTTTGTCAGCATATACATAGGATATTGAATAGAGATAATTAGCTGATCACAGTAATGCTGATGCTACGTCTAGATTGCCTTCCCCATTACAAGTTACACCCGATAGGGAAGAAGTGTTCTATTTTTCATACATTGATGAACTGCCAGTCACAGCTGAAGAGATTGGTAGAGCAACCAAACGTGACCCAGTTATGTCAAAGGTGTATGATTACATCGCAAATGGCTGGCCAAACCAGGTAAAAGACAAAGATATTCATCCATTCTTCATTCGGAGGAATGAATGATCAGTCGATAAAGATTGTATCATGTAGGGTGCAAGAGTGGTTATACCAAATAAATTCAGGTCCAAATTATTCGGAGATGTTTATGACCAGCACCTGGGAATGTGCTTGACCAAGAGTTTTACATGCAGTTACTTATGGTAGCCAGGTCTAGATAAAGATATAGAGTACATCGTCAGTTAGTGAATAACATGTCAATCGGTAAGCAAGAAACCACCATCAGTAACATTACAACCATGGAAATGGCCTCCCAGGATGTGGCAAAGGTTACATATTGATATGCTGAGCTAGAAGGGATAACAATTGTTCATTGTGATTGATAGCCACTCAAAGTGGGTCGAGGTGTTTCCAATGCGAAAAACAACAAGTAAAACATTAGACATTTTGCGAAGATTATTTTCTTCATTTGGCCTCACAGAAGCAATTGTTTCTGATAACGGACCACAATTTTGTTCAGAAGAATTTGCACAGTTCTCGAGCAAAAATGGTGTGAAACATACCAAGGTTCCACCGTACCATCCTGCTTCAAATGGTGCACAGTACAAATTGTAGAATGTGCTCTCATCAAACAGATGTTGGATCCAAATCCAAACAAACAACAGTTGTCATTGGACTGCAAATTTTCTAATTTTCTATTTACGTATCATAATACTCATACACCTACTGGTAGAACACCAGCAGCGTTGTGTCTCAAATGACAGCCACGAACCAGATTCTCGTTGTTAAAACCAAACTTGGCACAGTCCGTCAAAGAGAAACAATTAAAACAGAAAGAGAATCATGATAGAGGTAGAGTAAAAGAGAGAAGTGTGAAATTAAAATCAGAAGATGAGAGTGAAGAACCAGCACCATATATGATTAAAGTGGTTACCAGGAAGAATAGTGAAGATATGTGGTCCTCGCACATATTTGGTCAAGATATTTGATCATGGACAGGTTAGGTTTGTTCACATTTATCATATTTTACCTACAGACATGGAAGGAGTTGAAGGTTGGAATGATTCGATTATTTCTGACTCATCAGATAGTTTTGATACAAGTAAAGTACCAGTAGCATATGCTACATCCAAGGTACTGGAAACAAGTCCAAGAGAAAGTAGAATTTAAGTCTGAGTCCGAATCAGACAAACTGTCTGAAGTTGTAGAGAGTTCAAATATAAATCAAGGGCATCCCTTGGAGGAAAACTTTCCTCAGGATCAGCCTCGAATGAGTCTAAGTTCAACACCATGTTTGGAAGGTTCTGTTCGAGAACGAAGCTATCCTCTTCGAAACAAGTGGTTAAGCTTGATTTGTAAATATGACAAAATAAGTCCATATCCTTTGTTATGTATAACCATGCAAGTTACGTATGATGATTGTTTGTTATAATTACTTCTTCATTAAGGAGGGAGAAGTGTAATATATATAGCTCCACACTGTGTACTCCTGTGGCATTGCAGCCATTGCTGTTTACAACAATAAAGAGGGAAGAAGTCACGTGAGAGGCTTCCTAAACTTATCAGCGATCTTAAAGGCTGTTTGTGAGGTCATACCGAAACATAACATGTTTGAAAAGGAAGAATGTGAAATAACACATAGAATGGGTGGGGAAATGGGATTAGATCAGATAACAGCAGCTAAGGAGCGAGCACAGGCACAGCTGTGATGGGCTGAATGGCTGACCTCTGTCATGTAATTAGAAAAATTCTAAGAGCCCGAAATTGATGATATCCCGCTGCCGCCTGTTTCTCGGCGGTATTCGGGCGGCCTTTCATTTTTTACAGCCCACTGCTGCTGAGATCTTCCAGCGCGAATTTCATGGTGATGTAGAGGGCGGCAGGGGGAGCAGGGTTTAGCGGGCATGGTGGGTGGTGTAGGCCATTAGACTCGGCAAAGTCCCGAGGCCGTGTTCTGCGCATGCGCAATTTTTTTTTTCCGGCATCTGAGTACTGCACATGCGCCTGTCAAGCTGCCGACCTGTCTTTCCCTCACTCTGGCCCAAGCTCGGCGAGAGGGCCGAGAAGCAGCCGACAGGGGGGGCCGAGAAGCGGCAGGCGGGGGGGCCGAGAGGAGGGATGGAAGGGAGAGGCCTGGGGGGGGGGGGTGGTGAGAGAGAGAGAGAGCCTGAGGGAAGAGAGAGTGAGCCTGTGGGGGGGAGAGAGAGAGTCTGGAGATGGGGAAAGAGAGCGAGCCTGGGGATTGGGAAAAGAGAGAGCTTCGGGGCAGAAAGAGTGCCTGGGGGGGTGGGGAAAGAGAGAGAGAAAGAGAGCCTGGGGGCGGGGGGAGGGGGAAGAGAGAGAGCGAGAGACTGGGAGGGGAGAGAGGCAGAGAGACTGGGAGGGAAGAGACACAGATGGCAGGGGGGGGATCAGACTGGAGAGAGGGATCTCAGGAAAGACGGATCACGTTCTTACGTTGAAGTGGATGAAATCCAGAAGTCACGACATTGTCACTATTCTCTTCATACCCAATAAACCTGTTAACAATCCGTACACAATGCCCCATCTATGGTGGGGTGGGGATGGGGGCTGTGGTAAGGTGTAAGGAGGAACTTTGGCTGGGGGAGGGATGCACGCACTGGGGTAAGGCACTTCGGCTGGGGGAGGGATGAATTTGGACTGGGCTGAAATTGGTGATGAAATTGTAAAAATCGCTTCCAATTACTTTAAGCTCTCAGCAGCCTTTCATCAAATACTCCTGTTTTCAAAATGGCATTCGTACCATCCGCTAAAGATCAGGTAAGACCTTACTTTTCAGGACGGGTATTTAGGATGGGCAGTAAATGGATCTTAGTGATCAAATTTGCGGTCGTGGGCAGTAATTAATGTTTTTTGATCAAATTCGCATTTCTGGGCAGTTAGTGGGCGGTAATATGATGAATTTCCTGCCCCAAGTATCACGAATTGTATTATAATTGCCGAATGTCAAGGTGTCTCAAAAGTCTTCAGCAACTCTGAAAGAGCTGGAAGTGAGATTTAATACTACCAATATTTACAAGGAGTGCAATTTGAATCCATAACCTCTGCTTATACTGAGCTACAGTTAACACTAACTGTTCCAGATGTTGGGGTGACATAACTTTGGCTGTTTGTTTAAAGCAGATGTTGACCCATTTAACACAAACAGGTTGATGTTCTATTAAGACCAAGAGCACAGAATTGCCACATCGGGGCGAAATTCGGTACTGTCCCGTTTGGGGGCAGTAACAGTCGCGGGGCAAGAGTTCCTGTACCAGGTGCAGAAGTTCCGCCCCAAGAGCTATATTGGGCTTACCGCCCCCGACAGGAAGTGGCTTGCAAAATATCGCACTCCACTTCCTGTAGGGGGCGGAAGCAGGACGCAAAGGCATGTGAAGTTTTCAGCGCTACACGGTGGGACGCGTGACGCAGGTGGGTAGACAGAGCCTGCTCCTTCTATTAAAGGGGAGGGCCAAGCTGCCCGGTCTGTGAGCAGGAAACGGGGTCATTGCTGGACCACCAGGGTGCAGGGTGCCGCGGCAGCAGCCCAGCATTCAAGTGGAGTGCTGGGCTGCAAGATAGCGGCACAGACCCCCCGTTATGCAAACAAGAAGGCCGTGACTGGTAAGTCGGTCATTTTTTTTCTTACTGCCACACCTCCCATTTCATTTTCGCCCCACGAGTGGCCTACAGCTCGGTACGCGCCCTGTGAAGCATTGCCCGTTATCATCGCCGGTGCAGGACTCTACCAGTAGGAGCGGGACACTATCGGTTAGCGCCGCCGCTAAACTCCCACGTAATTTCGCGTGAGTCGGTAGTGGTGTCTTGCCCAGGCAAAAAGTCGTTTGCGCCCCGTTAATGCCAATGCTAATGGGAAGTGCAAACAACCTGAATTTCTCCCCACCCCCCGCTTATATTTTAAACCTAAGACTCTATGGCCTTGAAATTTGTTGACATCGCACCCAATTTACAGGTGTGATACAGTACACAAGTGTCCAATATGACAGGTACTTTGCACATGTTCATTCTGCACCAGAGGTTCACCGCCCTACATGTTAGTATATTGGCCCATGTATGCAGGTAGGAGACCTAATGGCTATTTCAGGTGCCCTTTACAAAATTAGATAGTAAATTACCAGAAATGCGCTATGCATGCTGTGGTCAGTATTCTCAGGTGGACCAATTCCCCATGGTCCGGGCACCGGCCTCATTAGACACATGCAGCATGCGCAGCACCAGGATCATGCCACCGATTCAGGCACAATCACATTCTAGACTCATAACTTCCTTTTTGTGAAAGTGGAAAGAGATTGGTTAAATTAAGTCATCTTATTCTTACCTACAGCTACAAACTGACTGTCGAGTCCCAGAGTAACCAGCATGAAGAAAAATAAAATGGACCATAAAGGTGCCCATGGCAACTGTGCAAGAGCCTCTGGGTAGGCAATGAAAGCCAATCCGAAACCTAAACAATGGATACAATTGAAATGGTGCAATTAATGGTACTTAAAAGATAAAGGGGCTGAAATTGCCCCTTCCCTTAAGGCCTATTACTGCCGGAAATCGGTGGCCACGCTGTGGAGTGCAATGGCCACCAATTTTTCGTGTAATGGCCGCCATTTTGAAAATACTGCTCCTGCGGTATACTGGCAGTGACCCACACCTCCCCAACCACTCCTCTGCTGCCTATCTGTCCTAAGTGCATCATCAGAGCTTGCACTACCGATGTTCCCCCCCCAATCCCGATGGCAAAATTCTGCTGAAAACATCTTGCTCCCACCGCACGGTGCCAAGTGCAGCTTTTTCTGCCGGTGCACTGAGGTTGTAATCCTTCTAAAATGGTAGTGAGGCTCCCATTAAAGGGGAGGACCTATTGCCGCTGCCGCCATGTTTTTTTTTCGTCGAGCCAACAATTTTACCGTGGGTTCGGCCGGGCCGCCAAAAGGCAAGCTTGCACCCACTCTTGGGTGCCAGACCTCTGGCCTGGCCAAAACCCTTCCTGATGGCCCAGTGGACTGAACTTAAAGAATCACACAGGCTCGCCCCTTTAAGTGAAATGTATCACATTTTGCTCAGTACTTGTGTATTCGGTCTGGGATTTTGTGATTTCTTCCCATCAGGGTGAGTGATGTCAATGCTGAGGAATGGGGCAGTTTGCATTTAAGGCCCCAGTTTTTATCACAGTTATCTGCAGAGTAAAGATCCCTCTACTCTGCCCCAACAATGTGCCTCAGCCTTATCCTCAGAAGAGGTTGCACCAGTGTAACATTTTCCCATTGCCCAGATCAGCCATCCTGGGACCTCTCCGAGTGATGTTGCCAATTCAGTGCCAGTTATGTGCTGTGGACCCAGGCCCACTAGGACCAGGACAGAGACTGCCCAAACTCTTTCTATGTAGGACCCTTACACTCAGCAGTCAGCGGAGACATTAGTCCCATCAGTCTGGGCCGGTGCCAGGTCCGAGAAGTAAGTTGCATGCCCATCCCATTGCAGCACCCAATCCCCAAAAAGAATCTAAAATTGCAAATTAATGTAAAAGACAATAAACATGCAAGAAAATTAAGCCTTATAGTGTATTAAGCTTCATAGACAGAGCGGTTTAAGATGTAGCATTAGACAATTTTATTATTTTCATTAATTTTATCTTTCAGTTTATTATTCATTTTGTGAGAGCAGGAACAGGGTGTTAATTTTTTTCCCTACAAATTTTCAGGTGGTCGCATCATTTTTCCTTCTGGTAGAGCTAGTGAAAAATCTTACCCTTAGGACTCTTAGTAAATCAATGCTAAATATGTCCATGCAATGCAGAACTGCAATCAATGAAGCTAATAGGATGTTGAACTACATAACCAAAACAGTAGAAACGAGGTGGTACTGATCAAACTGTATAGTGCTCTACTCCAACTGAGCAGCAAAATCAACCCTGTAATAATGAAGCACATATTGTACCTCAAGCAGAAACAGTTGGCCCTTTGGTATTCCAGTCCCATTCACCAATCCCCGTACTGAGCAACAAATCCAACCAGCCCCTGCTGAGAGAGATTTCCAGCCTTTGCTCCTGCATTCCCATCTGCCTTATCTGATACCCTCTCATCCACCCCTTCCTCTTCCTCTTTTTAATCTCTTCTTTCATCCCCATCTCCTCTCCCCTGCCCTCCCTTCTGCTCCACTCTCCATGCCCGTCAATATTTCCATACCCTGCCCTCCTGGTCTTATTCCCCATCCCCATCATGCTCCTCCCTTCTCTAATCCTTTACTCCTTGCTCAATTTGGACCCACACTTTACGCTCACTCATTCCTCCATTCTCCCAACCCTCCCTCCTCCTCATCTCCCCTCCACTCCCATCTCCCTTCCATGTGCCCTCTCCCTACCTGTCCTCTTTCTCCCCTCCCACTCCTGCTATTTCCGGTTCGAAACAACTGGATCTGGATTTTGCCAACAGAGTGGAAAGGCTGATATTGTGGAACCTGGACAGTTTTATCTCACAGTTTAGAAACATTTTAACAGAAGATAATGGCCTAGGAATTCGTCTCAGGTGGTGGCACTAAAAGAGCGGTATCGGATCAGCCGCCCGTTATACACAGCTCCATTATACACAATTCCATTGCAGATAACAGAAGTGAATATCAGTCGCTGCATATAACAGGCAGTGATCCAATACCACCCTTTTGCGCCCCAACCCGAGTCGAATTTCTAGGAATTCTGACTCTGTAGTACCTGACTGTGCAACCTCTGAAACAGGTTTGTCTTGTACATGTGCCATGTGTCCAAGGATGGAGAAGATGGCAAATCCAGCAAACACACTCGTAGCACAATTAACAACAGAGACAATGATGGCATCTGCATAACAGTTGTTGTGGAATTTGTTGTAGGATGACAGTGTTATTAAACTGCCCCAACCTACTGCAAGAGAATAGAAAATTTGTGTTGCAGCATCTTTCCAGACCTGGTAAATAGAAGGTAGAATTAGTCAGCAGTGGAAGATTTTACTTAAAATCATTCAACAAGTAAAACTACAGTAGCCCTGAGGAGCAAGGGGTGGGTTAGACCCACAGCTCAATGGTGAGCTGACTGAATGAAGCTTCGTCTGGTCAGTCTTTTAAATAGTAGTATCATTCTACCTCCCTGTCTACTACTTACTGCCAAATTCCCTCCAGGAGCTTCGACGTTTTCCACCATCAGCCACGTTTTCTAGTGAGTGACGATCCTTTACTTGCAGCATGTTCACTCACCCAGTGCGCTCCATTCTTTTATTGAAAGCAGCAACAAAGGAAAGATTTTGAATATAAGACAAAGACCCACAGAATCATAATCATGGAGTTTTCAACTACTCTGAAATAAACTATCATGGAAAGAGGATTTACAATGTATATGAAAGTCATTTTTGACCCAATATGTAAGAAGCCTAACAGGAAGAAGCACTGCTAGATCTAGTAATGGTAAATAATCCAGAGAAGATTTTAAAAAGTAACTGTAGGAGAACATCCAGGGAGTAATGATCACATTATAATAAAGTTTAAGGTAATATTTGACAGAGATATAGATATTCTAGACGGATATTAAAAAAATAGCAACTAGGAGGGGATGAGGATGGTGGTAAACTGGAGACAAATATTGACAAAATGATAGAACAACGGTGGGCAATATTTAAAGGAGAGATCAATAGAGTTCAGGAAAAAATATATTCCACGAGGATAAATAAGAACCAACTAGCCAAGAATGAGATGTCATGGATCAAGAGGTGTGGATGAAATTGAATCACAAGAAAAAGGCAAATCTAAAGTACAAATGTAAAACAGAGCTAGGTCTTGTTCCAGTGGCAAGGATTAACCAAGACGACTGGAGACCAGCTTTGCTGCATGGACCTTGTGCACACACATATTGCAGTGTGACCTGGCCCGTGCTGCCCTTGGGCCCTCGGCTCTTCTGGGCCCTGAACTCACGCCTCTCCTGGGCTCCGATCACATCCCTCTACAATCTCTCGCCACTCCTTCGTCCCGACCTCACCGCTCCTGCTGTACCTATCCACGCTCCAATCACCGACCTGGATCTTGGTGATGTCCAATGCAGTCGCCCTCTTCATAGCCACTGCTCTCCTGCACCAGCACGTGCTGTCCCTGGAGTTGCACGCCGCCACGCTGCTCCTTCTGCTCCCCGGCCTGTTCCGATGGTGCTCACAGGCCGGGGGCCGCGCAGACTGCTGGGCCAGGCCGCCACACTACTTCTGCTCCGGTGTGAATGGTGGGATAATGACCAACTGTCATTAGAAACATAGAAAATAGGCGCAGGAGTAGGCCATTCGGCCCTTCGAGCCTGCACCGCCATTCAATGAGTTCATGGCTGAACATGCAACTTCAGTACCTCATTCCTGCTTTCTCGCCATACCCCTTGATCCCCCTAGTAGTAAGAACTACATCTAACTCCTTTTTGAATATATTTAGTGAATTGGCCTCAACAACTTTCTGTGGTAGAGAATTCCACAGGTTCACCACTCTGGGTGAAGAAGTTTCTCCTCATCTCGGTCCTAAATGGCTTACCCCTTATCCTTAGACTGTGACCCCTGGTTCTGGACTTCCCCAACATTGGGAACATTCTTCCTGCATCTAATCTGTCTAAACCCATCAGAATTTTAAACGTTTCTATGAGATTCCCTCTCATTCTTCTGAACTCCAGTGAATACAAGCCCAGTTGATCCAGTCTTTCTTGATATGTCAGCCCCGCCATTCCGCGAATCAGTTTGGTGAACCTTCGCTGCACTCCCTCAATAGCAAGAATGTCCTTCCTCAAGTTACGAGACCAAAACTGTACACAATACTCCAGGTGTGGCCTCACCAAGGCCCTGTACAACAGTAGTAACACCTCCCTGCCCCTGTAATCAAATCCCCTTGCTATGAAGGCCAACATGCCATTTGCTTTCTTAACCGCCTGCTGTAACTGCATGCCAACCTTCAATGACTGATGTACCAAGACACCCAGGTCTCGTTGCACCTCCCCTTTTCCTAATCTGTCACCATTCAGATAATAGTCTGTCTCTCTGTTTTTACCACCAAAGTGGATAACCTCACATTTATCCACATTATACTTCATCTGCCATGCATTTGCCCACTCACCTAACCTATCCAAGTCACTCTGCAGCCTCATAGCATCCTCCTCGCAGCTCACACTGCCACCCAACTTAGTGTCATCCGCAAATTTGGAGATACTACATTTAATCCCCTCGTCTAAATCATTAATGTACAATGTAAACAGCTGGGGCACCAGCACGGAACCTTGCGGTACCCCACGAGTCACTGCCTGCCATTCTGAAAAGTACCCATTTACTCCTACTCTTTGCTTCCTGTCTGCCAACCAGTTCTCAATCCACGTCAGCACACTACCCCCAATCCCATGTGCTTTAACTTTGTACATTAATCTCTTGTGTGGGACCTTGTCGAAAGCCTTCTGAAAGTCTAAATACACCACATCAACTGGTTCTCCCTTGTCCACTCTACTGGAAACATCTTCAAAAAATTCCAGAAGATTTGTCAAGCATGATTTCCCTTTCACAAATCCATGCTGACTTGGACCTATCATGTCACCTCTTTCCAAATGCACTGCTATGACATCCTTAATAATTGATTCCATCATTTTACCCACTACTGATGTCAGGCTGACCGGTCGATAATTCCCTGTTTTCTCTCTCCCTCCTTTTTTAAAAAGTGGGGTTGCATCCTGCTTCATCTCTTCACCTCCTAGAAAAAAAGTTGAGTACAAAAGCAAAATACTGCGGATGCTGGAATCTGGAATAAAAACAGAACTCAACATAGAGTTCAAAAATTTCAGAGCGCAACCGCTGCCAATCTTTGGTTCCCTTCCCCCACTGCCCCCCCTCAGATCCTGTTTTTTGTTAAAGGCATATCATGTTTAACCAATGTCGTGTTTTTTAAAGAGGTAACAGAGATGGTTGATGAGGGTAATGCGGTTGATGTAGTGTACATGAATTTTGAAAAGGTGATCGACAAAGTGCCACATAATAGGTTTGCCGATAAAGTTGAAGCCCATGGAATAAAAGGGACAGTGGCATCATGGATATGAAATTGGCTAACAGAGAGTAGTTTTTCGGGCTGGAAGAAGGTATACAGGACTGGACTTTTGGGTCTTCTCCACTCCGTTTTTTGCTCCGCAGCGGCGACAATGGCATTGGTGAGGCGTTTTGGCTGGACGGTCAACCTCCAGTGCCCCACAGCAATCCTCAGGTCCGTTTTTGCGGCAGTGTAGAGCAGTACCACCTGGAAGAGCTGCACCGGTATGCAACGCCCCTGGTTGTGACATCGGCGTGAGTTTGAACTCCTGCCTGATCTGTACGTCCCGAAGCATGCCTCGCACTGACCGCCTGGGAAATCAGGGTAGTCCAACCATCCCGTCATGCGAAGAGGTAAGTAATGGACTCATAAGATAAGTGTGATTGTTTTTTCTTTCAGTTTTTTTTACGATTTGCATTGTGGTGGCATAGGCAATGTTTTTGAACTGTTCTTGTGGGTTTTTTTTTAGTTCCCGCACCCCCCCTCCCGCCCCCCCCCCCCCCCCCCCCCCCGCACCAGGCATCTCTCGGAGCACTCCAGGCCTTCATATTGATTGGACAAATCAAATTGGCCAAGGTAGTCTTGATGAAGAGTTCATAGTGTGTATCTGGGATTGTTTCCTTGAACAATACGTTGCAGAATCAACCAGGGAGCAGGCTATCTTAGATCTGGTACTGTTTAATTAGACAGGATTAATAAATGATCTCCTAGTAAAGGATCCTCGAGGAAAGAGTGATCATAGCATGGTTGAATTTGAAATTCAGTTGACGGGTGAGAGCGTTGGATCCCAAACCAATGTCCTAAGATTAAATAATGGAGACTACAAAGGTATGAAGGCAGAGTTGCCTAAAGTGAGCTGGGAAAATAGATTAAAGTGTAGGACAGTTGATGAGCAGTGGCAGACATTTAAGGAGATATTTCATAACGCTCAACAAAAATATATTCCAATGAGAAGGAAAGACTTTAAGAGAAGGGATAACCATTTGTGGCTAACTAAGGAAATAAAGAATGATCAAATTGAGAACAATGGCACACAAAGTGGTCAAGATTAGTGGGAGGCCAGAGAATTGGGGAACTTTTAAAAACCAGCAAACAATGACTTAAAAAAATAATAAAGAGAATAAGATAGATTATGAAAGTAAACTAGCAAGAAATATAAAAACAGATAAGAGTTCCTACATGTATATAAAAAGGAAGAGAGTGGCTAAAGTAAATGTTGGCGGCTTAGAGAATGAGACTGGGGAATTAATGGAGAACAGGGAAATGGCAGAGACTTTGAACAAATATTTTGTTTCGATCTTCACGGCAGAACATCTCAATAATGGATAATCAAGGGGCTATAGGGAGTGAGGAACTTAAAACAATCACTGTCACTAAAGAAGTAGTACTCAGTAAAATAATGGGACTAAAGGTGGACAAGTCCCCCGAACCTGATGGCTTGCATCCTAGACTCTTAAAACAAGTGGCTGCAGAGATAGTAGATACATTGGTTGTAATCTACCAAAATTCCCTTGATTCTGGAGAGGTCCCAGTGGATTGGAAAACCACAAATGTAACACTCCTATTTAAAAAGAGAGGCAGACAGAAAGCAGGAAACTATAGACCAGTTAGCCTAACATCTGTCATTGGGAAAATGCTGGAGTCCATTATTAAGGAAGCAATAGGAGGACATTTGGAAAAGCATAAGTTAGTCAAGCAGAGTCAACATGGTTTTATGAAAGGGAAATCATGTTTGACAAATTTGCTGGAGTTCTTTCAGGATGTAACCTGCAGGGTGGAATAGGGGGAACATGTGGATGTGGTGATTTGGATTTTCAGAAGACATTTGATAAGGTGCCACATAAAAGGTTACTGCACAAGATAAAAGTTCACGGGGTTGGGGGTAATATATTAGTATGGATAGAGGATTTGCTAACTAACATAAAAGAGAGTCGGGATGAATGGGTCATTTTCCGGTTGGCAAACAGTAACTAGTGGGGTGCCACAGGGCTGGGGCCTCAACTATTTACAATCTATGTTAATGATTTGGATGAAGGGACCAAGCGTAATGTAGCCAAGTTTGCTGATGATACAAAGATGGGTGAGGAAGCAAGTTGTGAGAAGGACAAAAAAATCTGCAAAGGGATATAGACAGGCTAAGTGAGTGGGCAAAAATTTGGCAGATGGAGTATAATGTGGGAGAGTGTGAGGTTATCCACTTTGGCAGAAAATATATATTTTTTAATTATTATTTAAATGGAGAAAAATTACAAATTGCTGCAGAACAGAGGGACCTGGGGGTTCTTGTGCAAGAAACACAAAACGTTAGTGTCATGTATGTAACCTTCATGTAACTGTAACCTTCATGTTACAGCACTGCATACTATATACACCTAAGAAATGCACACCTTGACCACAGGGGGTGAACTTGTGGGAGCCTGGTCTTTCAGGTATAAAAGGGGAAGCTGCACCCACCTTCATCACTTCTTGGTGCTGTGAATAAAGGTCAGGTCACAGAGTGACTTTGTCTGAAGAATGTGCCTCGTGTGAATTTATAGTAGTGTGTAAGGACACAACATTTGGCGATGGGAAATGGGAATCAACGACTCACGAGAATGGCCATGGATAGCACAGAAGAATGGTACTGTGTTGGTGAGGACTGGGATGATTTCGTTAAGAGGCTCCAGCAGAGCTTTGTCACGAAGGACTGGCTGGGAGAGGCAGCGGCTGACAAGCGAAGGGCGCATCTACTGACCAGCTGTGGACCTAAGACATATGCGCTGATGAAAGACCTGCTCGCAGCGGAGTAGCCGGTAGACAAAACCTTCGAGGAGCTCAGCAAACTGATCTGTGAGCACATCAAACTGGCGAGCAGTATACACATGGCCTGACACTGATTCTATACACACCGACGTAGGGAAGAACAGAGCATAGCGGACTTTGTTGCGGACTTTCGGCGCTTGGCCAGCCTCTGTAAGTTCACAGACGCCTGCAGGGGGGAGATGTTACGGGATTTCTTCATTGAGGGCATTGGGCATGCCGGGATTTTCAGAAAGCTTATTGAGAGCAAGGACTTGACCTTGGTAGCGGCGGCATTGATGGCTCAGACCTTCATGGCGGGGGAGGAGGAAACCAGGATAATATAGGCGCGCAACGCTGCTTCCAATGTGGCGATGGAGCAGGGAGTTAACATTGTAAACGCGACTCAGTACCCTGCAGGCAGGCAAGGGCAATTCGACACCACCCAGGCAGTAACAGACTCTAGTGGGTCATCAACAGAGACAATGGCAGGTTGAACGGACATTTACACCATCACAAGGGACAATACGTCCCAGGATGGGGCCATTGACACCCACTTACAGAGTGCTCAAGAGTAATCAAAGAGACAATCAGAGAGGAATGCCTGGTAACAGCCCTTATGTTCACAACAATCTCAGCTCATGCTGGAGGTGCGGGGGCAGGCATGCTGCAAAAACCTGCAGGTTCCAACAATTCATCTGTAGAAATTGTAACTTCAGTGGACATTTGGCCAGAATGTGCAGGAAGCCCGCAGCGAGGCTAATTCATGAAGCAGATGAACCACAAGAGGGGTCTGCAAGGCAGGGTGATGCTTGGGATACAGCAATGGACGCTGAAGTTCAGCGGGTTCAAGTGGCAAACATCCACAGCTCATATACAAAAACGTCACCTATGATGATGAAAGTCCTATGAAACGGCATCCGCGTATGCATGGAGCTGGACAGAGGGGCCAGCCAGTCACTTATGAGTGTCCAAAAATTTGAGAAACTATGGCCACTCAGAGCTAGCAGACCCAAACTAGAACACATTGACACGCAATTACGGACGTACACCAAAGAGATCATCCCAGTGCTATGCAGTGCAATGTTGGTGGTCACACATAATGGATCAGAGAAGTGGCTGCCGCTCTGGATTGTCCCATCAAATGGTCCCGCGCTTTTGGGGAGGAGCTGGCTAGCCGAGATGAACTGAAAATGGGGGGGATGTGCCCGCCATTTCATCTGTGGAGCGAAGTTCATGCTCATAGGTTCTACAGAAATTTGAGTCACTATTTCAACCTGGTGTCGGGACTTTCAAAGGTACCAAAGTTGTAATCCGCATCACCCCAGACGCCAGACCAGTGCACCGTAAAGCCAGAGCTGTGCCATATGTGATGCGGGAGAAAATTGAGAGTGAGTTGATCAGGTTGCTAAGAGAGGGCATAATTTTGCCCATTGAATTCAGCGACTGGGCATCGTCCCTGTCCTAAAAACGGATGGCTCGGTCAGGATTTGTGGCGACTACAAGGCCACTATTAACCGAGTGTCACTACAAGACCAATACCCGCTTCCGAGAGCGGAGGATCTTTTTGCCACGCTGGCAGGCGGCAAGCTGTTCAGCAAGTTGGACCTCACTTCAGCCTACATGACCCAGGAACTGGCCGAAGAATCCAAGCTACTGACCACCATCCCCACGCACAAGGGGTTGTTTGTCTATAACAGGTGTCCGTTTGGCATTCGTTCAGCAGCCACTATCTTTCAAAGGAACATGTAAAGCCAGCTCAAATACATCCCTGGAACAATCGTATTTCAGGACGACACCCTTATCATGGGTCGAGACACCGAGGAACACCTCCACAACCTGGAGGAGGTGCTACGCCGACTGGACCGGGTAGGCCTGCGACTAAAGAAGTCCAAGTGTGTGTTTTTGGCCCCAGAGGTCAAGTTTTTGGGCAGGAGGGTTGCCGCAGATGGGATCCAGCCTACTGAATCCAAAACGGAGGCGATTCGTCGTGCGCCCAGGCCCGGTAACACATCGGAGTTGCGTTCATTTCTGGGACTCTTGAACTATTTTGGGAACTTTCTGCCGAACTTAAGCACATTGTTGGAGCTGCTTCACGTGCTCCTGCGTAAGGGTTGCGATTGGTTTTGGGGGGACTGTCAGGAACGGACGTTCAATTGGACGCGGAACCTACTTTGTTCTAATAAGCTATTGACCTTGTACAACCCCTGTAAGAACTTGGTTTTGACATGTAATGCACCATCCTATGGGGTTGGGTGCATGTTGCAAGAGAGTAATGATGAGGGCCAACTCCAACCTGTGGCTTATGCCTCCAGGTCACTCTCCCAAGCAGAAAGGGGATATGGGATGGTTGTAAAGGAAGCACTCGCATGTGTCTACAGGCTGAAAAAGATGCACCAGTACCTTTTTGGCAGAAGGTTTGAGTTAGAAACGGACCACAAACCATTAACATTCCTGTTGTCAGACAACAAAGCTGTCAATGCCAATGCGTCAGCTCACATACAGCGATGGGCTCTCACGCTGGCTGCGTATGACTACACCATACGGCACCGGCCAGGCACCGAAAATTGTGCTAACGCGCTCAGCAAGCTTCCACTGGCCACCACTGATGGGGCAGCAGAGCAAAGCGCTGAGATGGTCATGGCTGTCGATGCTTTTGACAGTGCAGGCTCCCCCATCACAGCCCGCCAGATCAAAATCTGGACCAACAGAGATCACCTCCTATCTTGATTAAGAAATGTGTTCTGACTGGGGATTGGGCGCCCGCACACGGAGCATGCCTTGAGGTGGTCAGACCGTTTCACAGACGGATGGATGAGCTCTCTATCCAAGCCGACTGCCTACTATGGGGCAGCCGGGTAGTCATGCCCCAGAAGGGAAGGGAAGCATTCATCAGGGATCTCCACAGCGAGCACCCACGCATCATGCTAATGAAGGCCATTGCCCGGTCACATGTATGGTGGCCGGGAATTGACTCAGACCTGGAACACTGTGTTCGCAGGTGCACGACGTGTGCCCAGCTGGGCAATGGCCCCAGGGAGGCCCCACTCAGCCCATGACCATGGCCCACCAGGCCATGGTCACGTATTCACGTAGACTACACGGGCCCGTTCATGGGAAAAATGTTCCTCGTTGTTGATGCGTACTCGAAATGGATCGAGTGCATCATATTGAATTCGTGCACGACATCCACCATTGTGGAGAGTCTGTGTGCGACCCACGGCTTGCCGGACATCCTGGTTAGCGACAACGGCCCGTGTTTCACTAGCTATGAATTCCGAGAGTTCATGTCCGGTAATGGCATCAAACATGTCAGGACAGCACGCATGCCGGCCTCCAATGGCCAGGTGGAACGTGCGGTCCAAATCATAAAACAAGGCATGCTCCGGATTCAAGGACTCTCCATTCAATGCCGCCTATCGCGCCTCCTGCTGGCCTATACGTCCGGACCGCATTCGCTCATGGGAGTCCCGCCCGCGGAACTACTCATGAAATGTACACTAAAAACTCGGCTGTCTCTCATTCATCCAGTCCTGAGAGACATTGTTGAGGGCAAGCGGCAGTTCCAAAATGAGTGCCATGACCGTAACTCAAAGGGAAGATGTATAGAAATTGATGACCCTGTATTTGTTCTTAATCACGCTTTGGGGCCCAAGTGGTTTGAGGGTACTGTAATTGGCAAAGAGGGGAATAGGGTCATAGTGGTCAGACTTAACAATGGACAGATATGCCGCAAGCATCTGGATCAAGTTTTTAAAAAAGTTTCAGCATGGACACTGAGGAGCCTGAGGAAGATCATGAGATGCTGCCCACACCACCGTCAGTGAATGAGCAACAAGACCTTTCAGCAGCATGCACAGTCCCTGCGGCCAGCTCGGATGAGCCGGAATCACCATACAGGACAGAGATGCATGCCAAGGCTCAATAACCAGAGCCCCAACTGCGGCGCTCCATGAGAGAGTGCCGACTGCCCGAAATACTTAATCTTTGACCCCACAAGACGTGGGGGGAAGGTGATGTCATGTAACTGTAACCTTCATGTAACTGTAACCTTCATGTAACAACACTGCATACTATATACACCTAAGAAATGCACACCTTGACCACAGGGGGTGAACTTATGGGAGACACACCTAGCCTGGTCTTTCAGGTATAAAAGGGGAAGCTCCACCCACCTTCATCACTTCTTGGTGCTGTGAATAAAGGTCAGGTCACAGAATGACTCTGTCTGCAGAATGTGCCTCGTGTGAATTTATAATAGTGTGTAAAGACAGTTAGTATGCAGGTACTGCAAGTAATCAGGAAGGCAAATGGAATGTTGGCCTTTATTGCAGGGGGGCTGGAGTATAAAAGCAGAGAAGTCTTACTACAACTGTACAGGGTTTTGGTGAGGCCACAACTAGAGTGCTGTGTATATTTTTGGTCTCCTTATTTGAGAAGGGATATACTTGCATTGGAAGCAGTTCAGAGAAGGCTCACTAGGTTGATTTGTGAGATAAAGGGGTTGACTTATGAAGAAAGTTTGAGCAGGTTGGGCCTGTCCGCATTGGAGTTCAGAAGAATGAGAGCTGATGTTATTGAGACATATAAGATAATGAGGGGGCTCCACAAGGTGGATGCAGAGAGGATATTTCCACTCATGGAGAAATCTTGATCTAGGGGGCATAGATTTAGAATAAGGGGTCGCCCACATAAAACTGAGATGAGGAATTTCTCCTCACAGAGGGTTGTAAATCTGTGGAATTCTCTGAGAGCTGTGGAGGCTTGATCATTGAAAATATTTAAGGTGGAGATAGACAGAGATAAGGGAGAAAGGGTTATGGGGAGCGAGCAGGGAAGTGGAGCTGAGCACATGATCAGATTAGCCATGATCTTATTGAATGGCGGAGCAGGATTGAGGGGCCAAATGGCCTACTCCTGCTCCTATTTCTTACGTTCTTATATAGGCCAGCTCTTTAGCTCGGAGGATTCTCATCCTAGCACCAAGAGTTGTGTACAACGCCTCCCTTAGTGCTGTGCCCTCTGACGCAGGGCCCAGCTGTCCAAACTTACCTACTGAGGTGCAAACTATTCCTGGATGCTAACTTTCCCGCCCCGCTGCCAGTATCACCCCAAAAACATCAAAGCCGAAAATCCAGCTCACGGTCGGTTCTAGGACCACTGCCTTTCTTGATATATATAAATGACTTGGAAGTGTGTGTACAGGGCACAATTTAAAAATTTGCAGACAGACACAGAACTTGGAAGTATAGTGAACAGTGAGGAGGGGAGTGATAGACTTCAGGAAGACATAGACAGGCTGGTGAAATGGGCGGACACATGGCAGATGAAATTTTACGCAGAAATGTGTGAAGTGATATATTTTGCTAGAAAGAATGAGGATGGAACATATAAACTAAATAATACAATCCTAAAAGGGTTGCACGAATAGAGAGACCTGGGGGTAACTTTGCACAAAAATTTGAAGGTGGCAGGAAAGTTTGAGAAAGCAGTTAAAAAGGTTTACAGGCTCCTGGGCTCATAAATAGAGGTATAGAGTACATAAGTGTGGAAATGATGATAAACCTGTATAAAACAATGGTTTGGCCCCAACTGGAGTACTGTGCACAATTCTGGACAGCACATTTTAGAAATGGTGTGTAGGCCTTAGAGAAGGTGCAGAAAAGATTTACGAGAATGATTCAGTTACATTGATAGACTGGAGAAGCTGGGGTTGTTCTCCTTGGAGTAGAGAAGATTGAGAGGAGATTTGATAGAGGTGATCAAAATCATAACGTGTCTGGACAGAGTAGATAGAGAGAAACTGTTCCCGTTGGCAGAAGGATCGAGAACCAGAGGACACAGATTTAAGATAATTGGCAAATGAATCAAAGGCGATGTAAGAAAAAACTTGTTTACACAGCAATTGGTTGGGGTTTGGAATTGATGGCCTGAAAGGGTGATGGAGGCAAACTCAATTTTATCTTTCAAAAGGCAGTTGAATAAGTGCCTGAAGGAAAATAAATTGCAGGGCTACAGGGAAGGGGCAGGGGTATGGGACTAGCTGAGAATTGGCACGGGCTCGATGGGCTGAATGGACTTCTTCCATGCTATAACCATTCTATGATTCCATGATATCTGATTAAGAAGGGAGGAACTTGGATAGCACCAGATATTCAGTGTTGTACTCTGAAGGAGACAACATGCGTTTGTAGATGTGACGGAGTCCATCAACATACTTTTCGAGCTTGTGGATTCACACTCAACAAAGAATCACCAGAATGTTAGACTGGAATAAGTAAGTAGGGGCGAGGACCAAACTAATACCGTATATAAAGGAAAAGTATTGTGTGACTACCACGGCCACTCATATGACGGTGGGTTCAACCCGATGCCCCATACTAGAACGCCATTTTACCTGACTCCAAAGGGAAACACTTGTATCAGTGCTAAAACGTTGGTACAGGTACATCATCATAACACCACTTTTCTACAGATGAGACTGCCTCTGGAGATGAAGCCATTCGAACCATTCTGCATATGGGACACTATATGGCTCACCTGTCTCTGGCTTTAAAGGCCATAATTGAGTGAACTAGGACATAAAGTGCAAATAATACAGACAAGTAGAGAGACAGAACAGGCAGTCACAAGACTTGGAAATCATGAATGGTGGGAAGTGGTCTCTAGTGTGGAACTACATCCTTGGGCTAGACTGTTCCAGCTGGAATTGGTGATAACGTAGATAATAGCTTTCGGGATTCTGGTCGTTGCGTTATGTTGTATAAGGAAGTCGATAAGAGACATAGAAAAAAAAGGAAAGGTAAGGCGACAGCAAGGGCACTAAGAGAAAGCCAGGATTATTAAATACAAAGAAGGATATAAAACATTTTGTTAAGAGTTAATGTAACCCATCAGGGGAAAATATTTTAAAAACAGCAGGACATGTTGGCATGTGGAACTCTGTTAATTCAGCTTCTGAAAGGTGTTCATATTTAGTTCATGCAATATAGGGAAAAAATGTGGTTGACATCATTAGAGAAAGAGAGAGAGATACAGATTTCACATGGCAACAGCCAGTGTTCAAGATTTAAGTAGGGCTTTGGGATGTTTATAGTTTGTCATACTGTAAACATCCCATCAAGTGCGATTGCAATCTTCCCAAGGGGTTGTTGAAGTACAAGCCGGTTAAAGGACAGTACATTAAATGTTTTTTTTAATTCTGTCATGGGATGTGGGTGTCACTGGCAAGGCCAGAATTTATTGCCCATCCCTAATTGACATGGAGAAGGTGATGGTGAGTAACCTTCTTGAACCACTGCAGTCTGTGTGTGAAGGTACTCCCACAGTGCTGTTACGGAGGGAGTTTCAAGATTTTGACTCAGCAATGATGAAGGAACGGTGATATACTTCCAAGTCAAGATGGTGTGTGACTCGGAGGGGAGCTTGCAGGTGATGGTGTTCCAATGCACCTGCTGCCCTTGTCCTTCTAGGTGGTAGAGATCTTGGGTTTGTGAGGTGTTGCCGAAGACGCCTTGTCGAGTTACTGCAATGCATCTTGTAGATGGTAAACACTGCAGCCATGGTGCATGGAGGGAGTGAATGTTTAGGGTGGTGGATGGGTTGCCAATCAAGTGGGCTGCTTTGTCCTGGATGGTGTCAAACTTCTTGAGTGTTGTTGGAGCTGTACTCATCCAGACAAGTGGTGAATTGCCATCACACTCCTGACTTGTGCCTTGTAGGTGGTGGAAAGGCTTTGGGGAGTCAGGAGGTGAGACACTTGCCACAGAATACCCAGCCTCTGACCTGCTCTTTTTGCCACAGTATTTATGTGGTTGGTCCAGTAAAGTTTCTGGTCAATGGTGACCCCCAGGATGCTGATGGTGGGGGATTCGGCTATGGTTATGCCGTTGAATGTCAAAGGATGGAGGTTAGATGCTCTCTTGTTGGAGATAGTCATTGCCTGACACTTAAGTGGCAAATAATATTTGCACCACATATCAGCCCTAGCCCAAATGTCACCCAGGCCTTGCTGCATGTGGGCATGAACTACTTCATTATCTGAGGAGTTGCGAATGGCACTGAAGACTGTGCACTCATCAGCGAACATCCCGACTTCTGACCTTATGATGGAGTGAAGGTCATGGATGAAGCAGCTGAGGATAGTTGGACCTAGGACACTGCCCTGTGGAACTCCTGCAGCGATGTCCTGGGGCTTTGATGATTGACCTCCAACAACCACAACCATCTTCCTTTATGCTAGGTATGACTTCAGCCAGTGAAGAGTTTCCCCCCTGATCCCATTGACTTTAATTTTACTAAGGCTCCTTGATGCCACACTCATTCAAATGCTGCCTTGATATCAAGGACAGTCACTCTCAGCTCACCTCTGGAACTCAGCTCTTTTTTTAGACCAAGGCTGTAATGAGGTCTGGAGCCGAGTGGTATTGGCGGAACCAGAACTGAGCATCGGTCAGCAGGTTATTGGTGAGTAAGTGTCCCTTGATAGCACTGTCGATGACACCTTCCATCACTTTGCTGATGATTGAGAGTAGACTGATGGGGTGGTAATTGGCCGGTTTGGATTTGTCCTGCTTTTTGTGGATAGGAGATAATTGGGCAGTTTTCCACATTGTCGGATAGATGCCAGTGTTGTAGCTGTACTGGAACAGCTTGGCTAGAGGCGCAGCTAGTTCTGGAGCACAAGTCTTCAGCACGACAGCCGGGATGTTGTTGGGGCCCATAGCCTTTGCTGTATCCAGTGTGTTCATCTATTTCTCGATATCACATGGTATGAATCGAATTGGCTGAAGACTGTCTTCTGTGACGGTGGGGACCTCAGCAGGAGACTGATATGGATCATCCATTCAGCACTTCTGGCTGAAGATGGTTGCAACTGCTTCAGTCTTGTCTTTTGCACTCGTGCTGGGCTCTGCCATCATTGAAGATGGGGATATTTGGAGGCACTTTTTCACACAAAGGGTTTTGAAGGTTTGGAACTCTCTCCCCTAGAAGGTTGTGGATGCTGGGACAGTTGGCGTTTTCAAGACTGAGACGGATGGATTTTTGCTAGGTAAGGATGTCAATGGATATAGAGTAGGATAGGAAACTGGAGTTGAGGATCAGATCAGCAATGATTTAATTGAGTCAAGGAGCAGGCCGGAGGGGCTTGATCACCTACCCCGGGTTCCTTCTGCTACTGTTCCATTCTTTAAGCCATTTTGATTGCTTTTTGCACCTATATATTAGCTTTTAATGAATTGTGTACATGGACACCATTAGCTTGGTCTGTCTATGTCCCTTTGCAACTTCCTTCACTCATCTAAACAACTTACTGTGCCTCCTAACTTAGTGTCATCTGGAAACTAGGATATACAGCTCGCTATTCCTTTATCCAAATCATTAATACATATTTGGAATCACTGAGACCCCTGAACAAATTCCCAGAGAACCCCGCTTGTCACATTCCGCTAATCAGAAAGCCTTCCTTTATCCCTAATATTTATCTCCTACATATCAACCAATTACTAACCCATATCACAATGTTACCTCCAATTTTGTGCGCTCTAACTTTTGCTAATAGGCTCTTGTGCAGAACCTTATCAAATCCTCTGGAAGTCCATATAAACAACATCCATAGACAATCCCCTCTCCACCATGTTAGTATCCTCCTCAAAGTATTCAATTAGATTAGTCAGACATGACCCACTCTTCACAAATTCATGCTGACTCTTTTTGATCAACTCATACTTGTTCAAATGCTCAATCACAATGGGTTGGATTTTGCAGGGGGTCAGCGAGTGCGATCGGTGGCAGGTCGGATGAGAAAGTGTTTTTATCCCCAACGGGTGGGGACCACACCGTCAAACCACCGCTGTGCGCTTTTCCCCGATGCCAAGTCTATCAGCGCTCAGCAGAACCGACACGCAGCGGCGGGTTCACAAGTGGGGAAACCAATTCAGGTAATTAGTGACTTGTTTAGAGACACTTAACAGTGAATTTGAGCTCAACTTCTGCATTGTACATCTCGCCCACGGGGTCCACACAGGTCGTGGACCATGTCTGTCAAGCTGAGCGGGAGTTCAGTGGCCATTGATTCAGCTGTTCAGTTGACAGATTCAAAGCTGTTGAGTTGACAGATAACCAGCGGATTGGAAAGCAGCTAATGTAATGCCTCAGTTTAAAAAAGGGGGTAGACAAAAGGCAGGTAGCTATAGGCCGGTTAGTTTAACATCTGTAGTGGGGAAAATGCTTGAAGCTATCATTAAGGAAGAAATAGCGGGACATCTAGATAGGAACAGTGCAATCAAGCAGACGCAACACGGATTCATGAAGGGGAAATCATGTTTAACTAATTTACTGGAATTCTTTGAGGATATAACGAGCATGGTGGATAGAGGTGTGCCGATGGATGTGGTGTATTTAGATTTCCAAAAGGCATTCGATAAGGTGCCACACAAAAGGTTACTGCAGAAGATAAAGGTACGCGGAGTCAGAGGAAATGTATTAGCATAGATAGAGAATTGGCTGGCTAACAGAAAGCAGAGAGTCGGGATAAATGGGTCCTTTTCGGGTTGGAAATCGGTGGTTAGTGGTGTGCCACAGGGATCGGTGCTGGGACCACAACTGTTTACAATACAGATGACCTGGAAGAGGGGACAGAGTGTAGTGCAGATGACACAAAGATTAGTGGGAAAGCGGGTTGAGTAGAGGACACAGAGAGGCTGCAAAGAGATTTAGATAGGTTAAGCGAATGGGCTAAGGTTTGGCAGATGGAATACAATGTTGGAAAATGTGAGGTCATCCACTTTGGAAAAAAACAGTAAAAGGGAATATGCAGTGCAGAGGGACCTGGGGGTCCTTGTGCATGAATCCCAAAAAGTTAGTTTGCAGGTACAGCAGGTAATCAGGAAGGCGAATGGAATGTTGGCCTTCATTGCGAGAGGGATGGAGTACAAAAGCAGGGAGGTCCTGCTGCAACTGTACAGGGTATTGGTGAGGCCGCACCTGGAGTACTGCGTGCAGTTTTGGTCACCTTACTTAAGGAAGGATATACTAGCCTTGGAGGGGGTACAGAGACGATTCACTAGGCTGATTCTGGAGATGAGGGGGCTACCTTATGATGATAGATTGAATAGACTGGGTCTTTACTCGTTGGAGTTCAGAAGGATGAGGGGTGATCTTATAGAAAAATTTAAAATAATGAAAGGGATAGACAAGATGGAGGCAGAGAGGTTGTTTCCACTGGTCAGGGAGACTAGAACTAGGGGGCACAGCCTCAAAATACGGGGGAGCCAATTTAAAACCGAGTTGAGAAAGAATTTCTTCTCCCAGAGGGATGGGAATCTGTGGAATTCTCTGCCCAAGGAAGCAGTTGAGGCTAGCTCATTGAATGTATTCAAATCACAGATAGATAGATTTTTAACCAATAAGGGAATTAAGGGTTACGGGGAGCGGGCGGGTAAGTGGAGCTGAGTCCACGGCCAGATCAGCCATGATCGTTTTGAATGGCGGAGCAGGCTCGAGGGGCTAGATGGCCTACTCCTGTTCCTAATTCTTATGTTCTTATGTTCTTAAATGTATAGTAAAAGCTCCCACCTTACAGAGATATCTCCCCTCAGCCACAAACGCTTCCGCAATATATTTCCACAACAGATTCACTATGCTGCAAGTCTTTACACAAGTCTCCATCCAGTCTGACCTTATTACCTCTCTCACCATTGACAGATTGCTTCTGTCATCTCTACTTCACCTGCCATCTATTCCATCAGCATTGGTGCCCTTTATACTGTCTCACCTTGGTCCGCAGAATCCCACCACGATCAGTCCCAACACCAGCAGCACCAGGCACACCAGTAGCATCACCAACAACAACACTAACCTCCGCAATCACCTGATGCTGCACAGGACACAGGGCATCAGCACCTGACCACATTGCTGCCCGGGAGGCAAAGGATGGCATCACCATGGCCAGATTTACTTCACTTGATGCTGTACACCCTGGCAGGCACATGATGCGCCAGGTTGGCACCACCCCACACCAATACCATATAGTATCTCTACAATGCCCAAGCCATTCCTTTCACACACACCTCCATTTTGGGGAGTACCGTTATGTCTCAACAGTCACTGCAGCTCATTAAGCCACGTCCAAAGGTGCACACAAATCTGTCCAAGAATGCAGTGTTGATAATAAAGCTTTCAATTTTTTACAGCACATTAACAGAAACTTAACATATTGAATATTGCTTAAAACACCCAAGTGCCTACTCTTGTGTGTTGTTACTTGGTATGATTGCACTAGGCTGATGGTGAGTGTGAGGGTTGGCTATTGAGATGGGGACGTGATAATATAGATCGAGAGGGATGGGTTGAGGTGCTAGGTAAGTTGGTGTGAGTAAATGTGTGTAGGAGTAGGGTAGGGAAGGCAAAATGATGGGGATGTGATGAGAGGCACAGCAGGATGAGGCTGAGTGTGGCTTTGTACTAACGTTTTGTGATATACTGAGATCATTGAAATGTTTGTGGCACTGCACCAAGGTCCTCCTGACCACATCCCTGCTTGTGCCCTCCTCTGCAATGTGCAACCAGTATAGTATATGGAGGGAGTCATGGGCGAGCCTCGGTGCAGCCCTGCCGCTTTGTGCAATGCTTGTCAGTGTTTGCAACACCTCAGTGCTGTAGAACACTGACAGCACAACTGTCAAAATAAATTTGGCCATGGTCCCTTTAAGAAAACAGGCTGATGCATGTCATCAAATGACATCACCAGACCCGCTTCCTCTAATTGGCCGGGAAATGCACTAAGCCCAATCTCAGGAAATTCATTTTAGAGACTGGGATGGAGACAGTAGCGGAACCAGGATCTGCCACTGATGTTGCCCCGCCACGGACCCACTGACATTCGTAAAGTCACGGCATAGTCCCCGATGATAGGTTCCAGTAACTTCCCCATAAGCGTCCTTTAAACAGAGAGGTCTGTGTAGTTTATTGCTTTTTCCCTCCCTCTCGTAAATGCTATTTGTAATTTTCAAATTCAAAGGCAAAATTCATGAATCTAGAGAGCTTTGGAAAATTATGATTAATGCATCTGGAATTTCCCACCTGTTGCTTTTAATACCCTTGGTGGAAGAATACACTCAGGTACAGTAGCATTGTAGTATAGGGTATGGTAGTGTCGTGGTTATGTTACTGGACTATTGATTCAGAGACATAGCGAGCATAGGAAAGAGTAAAGTAAGGGAACGGTAGCATAGTGGTAACGTCAGTGGACTAGTAATCCAGAAGCCTGGCCTCTGGATAATGATCCAGAGACATGAGTTCAAATCCCACCACAGCAGCTGGGGAATTTAAATTCAGTTAATAAAATCAATTTGGAATAAAAAGCTAGTGTCAGTAATGGTGACCGTGAAACAATCAGATTGTCATAAAAACCCATCGGGTTCATTAATGTTCTTTAGGGAAGAAAATCTGCTATCCTTACCCATACTGGCGTACAAGTGACTCTAGACCCACAGCAATGTGGTTGGCTCTTAACTGCCCTCTGAAATGACCGAGCAGCCATTCAGTTGTACTAATCTGCAGCGGTTCAAGAAGACCATGATCTTATTGAATAGTGGAGCAGGCTCGAGGGGCTAAATGGCCTACTCCTATTTCTTATGTTCTTAAGACGGCTCACCACCACCTTCTCAAGGGCAATTAGGGATGGGCAATAAATGCTGGACTTGCCAGCGACGTCCATATCCCATGAATGGTCTGGAGATTAAGAGGCATTTTCTCCATTTCCTTTTTTTGAACTTATATTAAATCCAATAAATTCCTTGCCATAATTTATTTTTAGGACCCCTTGTACCTCTAGTATTTTGGCCTCTTGATCCACTGTGAAAACAGATACAAAGTTTGTATTTAACAAGTCTGCCATTTCATTATTGCAGGGAGGTAATGTTAAATTTATATAGAACTGTATTTGTACCACACTTGGAGTACTGTGCGCAGTTCTGGTTTCTGTATTACAAAGATATATTAAAGCACTGGAGAAAGTGCAGAAAAGCTTTATGAGGATGTTACCAGAATTAAAAAGAATGTAACTATCAGAAAGGATGGAGCGGGGTAGAGCACTTTTTCCTCAAAAGAAAAAAAATCAAGAGGATTGCAGATAGAGGTCTTTAAATTATTAAGGGGTTCAATAGGGTGGATGTGGAGAAACTGTTTCCACTTCTGAGTAAGTACAGAACAAGTGGACATAAATATAAGATAGCCATTCATAGATCAAACAAAGAATTTAGGAGGAATTTGTTCAAAAAGAGTGATGAGAATGAGAAACTTGCTGCCACATGGCAGATAGAATTAACACATGTAAGGACAGGATTTAAAAAAACATTAATTCACGTGATGTGGATGTCGCTGGCAAGACCAGCATTTATTGCCCATCCTTAATTGCCCTTGAGAAGGTGATGGTGAGCTGTCTTCTTGAACCGCTGCAGTCCATGTGGTGAAGGTACTCCCACAGTGCTGTTAGGGAGGGGGTTTCAGGATTTTGACCCAGCGACGATGAAGGTGAAGGTGCTCCCAGGCATCTGCTGCACGTCCTTCTAGGTGGTAGAGGTCATGGATTTGGGATGTGCTGTTGAAGAAACTTTCGCGAGTTGCTGCAATGCAATTTGTAGATGTTACACATTGCAGCCACGGTGCGCCGGTGGTGGAGGGAGTGAATGTTGAAAATGGTGGATGGGGTGCCAATCAAGTGGTCTTGGATGGTGTCGCGTTTCTTGAGTGTTGTTGGAGCTGCACTCATCCAGGCAAGAGGATAGTATTTCATCACACTCCTAACTTGTGCCCTGTAGATGGTGGAAAGGCTTAGGGGAGTCAGGATGTGAGACACTCGCCGCAGAATACCCAGCCTCTGATCTGCTCTTGTAGCCACAGTATTTATGCGGCTGGTCCAGTTAAGTTTCTGATCAATGGTGACCCCCAGGATGTTAATCGTGGCATATTCGGTGATAGTAATGCCATTGAATGTCAAGGGGCGGTGGTTAGACTCTCTTGTTGGAGATAGTTATTGCCTGGCACTTGCGTGGCATGAATGTTACTTGCCACTTATCAGCCCAAACCTGAATGTTGTCCAGGTCTTTCTGCATGCGGGCTTAAGAACATAAGAAATTGGAGCAGGATTAGGCCATAGGCCATAGGCCATCTTTCAATAAGAGCATGGCTGATCATCGACCTCAACTCCACTTTCCCGCCCAATCTCTATAGCTCTTGATTCCCCATGACTCCAAAAATCTATCTAGCTCAACCTTGAATATATTCAGAGACTCAGCATTCACTGCTCTCTGGGGCAGAAAAATCCAAAGAATCACAACTCTGAGTGAAGAAGTTCCTCCTCATCTCTGTCTTAAATAGCCTACCCCTTATCCTGAGACTGTACCCCCTAGTTCTAGACATGCCAGCCAGGGGAAACAACCTCTCAACATCCATCCTGTCAATCCACTTCAGAATCTTGTATGTTTCAATAAAATCGCCTCTCATTCTTCTAAACTCCAGAGAGTATAGGCCCATTCTACACAATCTTTCATCATAAGACAGCCCTCTCATCCCAGGAATCAATTAGTGAACCCCCGTTGCACTGCCTCCAAAGCAAGTATATCCTTCCTTAGCTAAAGAGACCAGAACTGTGCACAGTACACCAGGTGTGGTCTCACCAAGGTCCTTTACAATTGTACCTAGACCTACTTACTCTTATACTCCAATCCCCTTGCATTAAAGAACAAATGCCATTTGCCTTCCTTATTGCTTGCTGTACCTGCATGCTAGCTTTCTGTGTTTCTTGCATAAGGACACCCAAATCTCTCTGAACGGCAACATTTAAAAGTTTCTCACCATTTAAAAAATATTCTGTTTTTCTATTCTTACTACCAAAGTGAATAACCTCACATTTCCCTACATTAAGCTCTATCTGCCACCTTATTGCCCACTCACTCACTTAGTGTATCTATATCCCTTTGCAGATGCTTTGTGAACTCCTCAGAGCTTACTGTCCCACTTAGCTTTGTATCATCAGCAAACTTGGTTGTATACATTACACTCAGTCCCTTCATCTAGGACATTAATATAGATTGTAAACCACTGAGACCCAGCACTGATCCTTGCGACACCCCACTAGTTACAGCCTGCCAACCTGAAAAAGACCCGTTTATCCCTACTCTCTGTTTTCTGTTCGTTAACCAATCCTCTATCCATGCCATTGCATTATCTCCAACTCCTTGAGCCCTTATCTTGTGTAATAACCTTTTCTGTGGCATTTTATTGAATGCTTTTTGGAAATCCAAATATACTTCATCCACTGGTTCCCTTTGTTTACCTTGCCAGTTACATCCTCAAAAAACTCTAATAGATTTTTTAAACACGACTTCTCTTTCAAAAACTATGTTGACTCTGCCTAATCATGTTATGATTTTCTAAGTGCCCTGATACCACTTCCTTAACAATGTATTCCAGCATTTTCCCAATGACTGATGTCAGGCTAACTGGCCTGTAGTTCCCTGTTTTCTCTCTCCCTCCTTTGTTGAATAGCAGTGTTACATTTGCTGCCTTTCAATCCGCTGGGACCATTATAGAATCTAGGGAATTTTGAAAGATCAAAACCAATGCATCCACTATCTCTGCAGCCACCTCTTTTAGAACCCTAGGATGCAGGCTGTCAGGTCCAGGGGATTTGTCAGCTTTTATTCTCATTTGTTTCTCTAGTATTTTTCTCTACTTAAATGAATTACGTTATGTTATTCACCCTCATTTTCGGTATGTTTTTTGTGTCTTCTGCTGTGAAGACAGATACAAAATATAGTTTTAATGTTTCTGCCATTTCCTTATTCCCCATAATAAGTTCTCCTGCCTCAGCCTCTAAGGGACCAATGTTTACTTTTGCTACTCTCTTCCTTTTTACATACTTGTGGAAGCTCTTACAATCTGTTTCGATATTTCTTGCTAATTTTCTCTCATAGACTATTTTTTCTCTTTTGATCAATTTTTTGGTCACCCTTTGCTGGTTTCTGAAACTCCCAATCCACTATTCCTCTATTCCTCGTAACATTATAAGCTTCTTCTTTCAATCAAATGCTATCCTTAACTTCTTTAGTTAGCCACGGATGGATACTTTTCCTGTGTAGTTTTTGTTTGTCAATGGAATGTATTTTTTCTGAGAATTATGAAATATTTCTTTAAATGCTAGCCAACTGCTTATCTACTGCCATACCTTTTAATCTATTTTTCCAATCTACCTTAGCCAACTTACCCTTCATACCTATGTAATTGGCTTCATTTAAGTTTAAGACTCTAGTTTCGGACTTAGGCAAGTCACTCTCAAACGTAATGTGAAATTCTATAGTATTATGATCACACCCAGAAGATCCTTTACTATGAGATTGAGAATTAACCCTGTCTCATTACACAATACAAGATCTAAAATAGCCTGTCCCTGGGTTGGTTCCATAAGAACATACATAAGAATATAAGAAATAGGAGTCGGAGTATGCCATTCAATAAGATCATGGCTGATCTGATCCTAGCCTCAATTCCACTTCCCCGCCCGCTCCCCATAACCCTTGACTCCCTTATCATTCAAAAATCTGACTATCTCCACTTTAATATATATATTCAATGACCCAGCCTCCACTGCTCTCTGGAATAGAGAATTCCAAAGATTCACGACCCTCGAAGAGAATAAATTTCTCCTCATTTCCATTTTAAATGGGCAACCTCTTATTCTGAAACTATGCCCCCTGGTTCTAGATTGCCCCACGAGGGGAAACATCCTCTCTGCATCTACCCTGTCAAGCCCCCTCAGAATCCTATATGTTTCAATAAGATCACCTCTCAGTCTTCTAAACTCCAATGAGTATAGGCCCAACCTGCTCAACCATTTTTCATATGACAACCCCTTCATCTCAGGAATCAATATTGTGAATCTTCTCTGAACTGCCTCTATTGAAAGTATATCCTTCCTTAAATAAGGAGACCAAAACCGTATGCAGTACTCTAGGTGTGGTTTCACCAATACCCTGTATAGTTGTAGAAGGACTTCCGTGCTTTTATACTTCATCCCCCTTGCAATAAAGGCCAACATTCCATTTGCTTTCCTAATTATTTGCTGTACCTGCATGCTAACTTTTTGTGTTTCATGTACAAGGACCCCTAGATCCCTCTGTAACGCAGCATTTTGTAATCTCTCTCTATTTAAATAATAATTTGCTTTTTTATTTTTCCTAACAAAGTGAATAACCTCACATTTTCCCACATTATACTCGATCTGCCAAATTTTGCCCACTCACTTACCCTATCTATATCCCTTTGTCGATTATTTGCATCCTTCTCACAACTTGCTTTCCCACCTATCTTTGTATCATCAGCAAATTTGGCTACATTACACTCAGTTCCTTCATTCAAGTTATTAATATAATTTGTAAATAGTTGATACCCCAGCACTGATCCCTGTGGCACCCCACTAGTTACCCATTTATCCTGACTTTCTGTTAGTTAGCCAATCCTCTATCCACACCAATATATTACCCCCAACCCATGAGCTCTTATCTTGTGCGGTAACCTTTCATGTGGCACCTTATCAAATGGGAGTAGAAATCCAAATATACTACATCTACTGGTTCCCTTTTATCCACCCTGCTCATTACATCCTCAAGGAACTCCAGCAAATTTGTCAAACATGATTTCCCTTTCATAAAACCATGCTGACTCTGTTTGACTGCATTATGATTTTCTGCTGCTATTTCCTTCGTAATGGACTCCAGCATTTTCCCAATGACAGATGTTAGGCTAACTGGTCTATAGTTTCCTGCTTTCTGTTTCCCTCCTTTCTTAAATAGGGACGTTACATTTGTGGTTTTCCAGTCCGTTTGTTACATTACAACCAATGCATCAATTATCTCTGCAGCCACCTCTTTTAAGATCCTAGGATGTAGGCCATCAGGTCCAGGCGACTTGTCCACCTTTAGTTCCATTAGTTTGCCTAGTACTTTTTATCTAGAGATAGTGATTGTTTTAAGCTTCTCCCCCAATAGCTCCTTAATTATCAATTATTGGGATGCTTTTAGTGTTTTCTACCGTGAAGACCGATACAAAATATTTGTAAAAGGTCTCCGCTATTTCCCTGTTTCCTATTATTAATTCCCCAGTCTCATCCTCTAAGGGACCAACATTTTCTTTAACTACTCGCTTCCTTTTTATATACCTTTAGAAGCTCTTGTTGTCTGTTTTTATATTTCTTGCTAGAGTACTCTCATAAGCTATCTTTTCTCTCTCTATCATTTTTTTAGTCGTCCTTTGCTGGTTTCTGAACATTTCCCAATCCTCTGGACTTCCACTGTCCTTCACAACATTGTATGCCTTTGTTTTCAATTTGATACCACCCTTTACTTCCTTAGTTAGCCATGGATGGTTCATCCTTCTCTGAGAGTCTTTTTTTCTCACTGGAATATATCTTTGCTGAGAGTTATTAAATATCCCCTTAAATGTTTGGCACTGCTTTTCTACAGTCTCACCCTTTAATATATTTTCCCAGTCCACTTTAACCAACTCTGCCTTCATACCTTTGTAATTACCTTTATTTAAGTTCAGGACACTAGTCTGAGACCTAGCTTTCTCACCCTCAAACTGAATTTGAAATTCTACCATGCTATGATCACTCTTCCCAAGAGGATCCTTCACTATGAGATCATTAATTAATCCAGACTTCTTACACATTACCAAATCAAAAATAGTCAGCTCCCTGGTTGGTTCCACAACGTATTGTTCCAAGAAACCATCCCCCATACACTCTATAAACTCATCCTCAAGACCACCATTGCCAATTTGATGTGTCCAATCAATATAAAGATTAAAATCGCCCATGATTATTGCCATACCTTTCTTACAAGCCTCCATTATTTCTTGATTTATACTCCATCCTACAGTGTGGCTACTGTTTGGGGGTCTGTAGACCACTCCCACTAGTGACTTGTTTCCCTTATTATTTCTTATCTCCACCTTATCATCCATGATGTATTGTTCTAGGAAACTGTCCCGAATGCATCCCATGAACTCATCCTTCAGATTACCTTTGCCAATTTGATTTTGTCCACTCTGTATGAAGATTAAAGTCCCCTACGATTACTGAATCACCTTTGTTACAAGCTCCTACTATTTCTTGATTAATATTCTGTCCAAATGTATAGCTACTTTTAGGAGGCCTAAATACTACTCCCACCAGTGTTTTCTGCCCTTTATTATTCCTTATCTGTACCCACACTGATTGTACTTCCTGATCTTCCAAGCCAAGATCCTTTCTCTCTGCTGTCCTTATGTCATCCTTTATTATCAGGTCTACCCTCCTCCCCCTTTACCATTCTGCCTTTGTTTCGAAATGTCAAGTACCTGAGAACATTTAGTTCCCAACCTTGGTCACCTTGCAACCACATGTCTCTAATGGCTGTTAGATTAAATCCATTTACCTTTATTTGTGTCACTAGTTCATCTATCTTGTTACAAATGCTTCGTGCATTCTTTAAGATCCTTTAATTTCATTTTTTTACTATTATTCCTTGCTTTGACCTTATTTTCTACTGCACTGCTACCATTAAACTCTCTGGGCTAGATTTTCCACTTTTTTTGCATGGTTAACAACCATTTTACCGCTGAAATGACATATAACGCCCAGATATCGGCCATTTAGCCACAAAATGGAAACTGACGAGCATTTTTCAAAAACTTATCGCCGAGTGTTACTTTCCCCATGTGCTTAACGCCGGGAAAAAATAATAATGCCCGCACACTTTTTTGGGACGGAATCAACAGAATGGGCGAAATCAATGCCCATAATATTGCCCAGCATTAATTTCCGCACTGATTTAATGCTGAGATTCAATAATACCGCCCGCCCACTTTTTTTTGTCATACAGAGCATATTTACCGAAACTAGTGGCCATTAGATCGCCCAGTGTCACTTTCACCACCTTGCACACATATCGCCCACAATATCGCTTGTCCAAAAATCTGCCCAGAAAAAGTGGAACTAACTGGAACTAATCACAGTGTTATGGACGCCATGTTCTACATCACATGTCGCATCCATTAAAAGGCTGCTGTGTTTAAACCTCGGGGGAGTTCAGATGTACGCTGGAGGTCGTTGGAGTTGATATGAACATCTGCACAAACATCTTGACTATACTGTGACCAATTGGAATTGAATAGGTGTCTTCGTTGGGACATTCATTGTTTGTGACCAATCAGTGGAAAACAGAGAGCTTTTGCACCCTCTCTTGATGACCAATTACATGCAGCAGACTCAAGATCGCTGAAGATACGCTCCACAGCATTGTGTGCCCAATGTAAGACATGCCAGACTGATGAGAAGGACCAAACGTTACACCCCCCACAAGTACAGGGAGAAGCAGTCTTACCTCGACTTGCCCGCCACCACCTGCCTTCGGAGACTGTGCTTCCACAAAGAGGTTATCACTGAGGTATTCCAGCTCATAAGGGGAGATCTGCAGCCTGCCAGCACCATCACTGCAGCTCTGTCTGTTGAGGTCAAAGTCAGCGTGGCACTGTTGTTCTACCCCGTTGGGTTCTTTTCAGGCCACAGCTGGCGACATTTGCGGACTGTCTCATAATGCCACACATTGCTGCATTAGACAGGTTACTGAAGCCCTATATGCATGCATTTGTTTAATTATTTTATGTTTTAAGTTATTCATTTAATAAGTACTTGCAAGTTACAGATACACAGCTCTTAATTCCAGCCCCTTCCCTTACTTAGAAGACAAAGAAAAGTTATAATACTTACCAACAATTACCTACCTGCTCTCCTGTGACATCACTCTTTGATTTTTTTTTTAGTTGTTGTATTTGAATCAGAACCACCATGCTCTATGGCACACCGCTCTCGCTCTGTTCCTGCTTCTTCCGGACAGTTACATTATCTGGGGAGTTGCGCATGGACTTGAATGTGCAATGATCTGCGAAGATCCCCACTTCTGACCTTATGATGGAGGGAAGGTCATTGATAAAGAAGCTGAAGATGGTTGGGCCTGGGTCACCGCCCGAGGCACCCCTGCAGTGATGTACTGGGGCTGAGATGATTCACCAACAATAACTACAACCATCTTCCTGGTTCATTCATTTTAATTGCTCTGGAATTGGAATGGATGGATTCATTCATGAGCAAGAATTAAAGGGATACCAGTTGGACTAAATGGCCTATTTTTGTGTTGTCGATTCCATGTATGTAATCCTAGATATGCCCACATCTAAAGGGCAACAGAAAACCACTAAAATAAAAATCAGTTTCTTTGTGTCAATAAATACATTGCAATAATTTTGATCTTACTGTGCTAACATTAAATGATGCATACATATGGAGAGACAAGATAATTACCTGAATTTTTAAATTAGTTAACCTTTTACAGGAGACTGTAAAGTTGCAGGTATAAGAAAGTAAATTGCATCTCATTATGAGCCCATGGCATCCTTTCCATTCTGATCTTTACCGATGCTATCTCCCGCCATCCATCCTGTTGTATCCAATTCCATCACATCCTATTTTATCCTATCATATCTCATCTCATCACATAAGAACATAAGAAACATAAAAAATAGGAGCAGGAGTCGGACATTTGGCCCCTCGACCCTGCTCCGCCATTCAATAAGATCATGGCTGATCTGATCATGGACTCAGCTCCACGACCCTGCCTGTTCCCCATAACTCTTTACTCCCTTATCGCTCAAAAATCTGTATCTCCACCTTAAGTATATTCAATGATCCAGCCTTCACAGATCTCTGGAGCAGAGAATTCCATAGATTTACAACCCTCTGAGAGAAGAAATTTCTCCTCATCTCACTTTTAAATGGGCAGCCCCTTATTCTAAGACTATGTCCCCTAGTTTTAGTTTCCCCTATGAGTGGAAATATCCTCTCTGCATCCACCTTGTCGAACCCCCTCGTTATCTTACATGTTTCAATAAGATCACCAGTCATTCTTCTGAATTTCAATGTGTATTGGCCCAACCTACTCAACCTATCCCCATAAATCAACCCCCTCATCTCCGGAATCAACCTAGTGAACTTTCTCTGAACAGTCTCCAATGCAAGTATATCCTTCTTTAAATACAGAGACCAAAACTGTACTCAGTACTCCAGGTGTGGCCTCACCAATGCCCTGTACAGTTGTAGCAGGACTTCTCTGCTTTTATATTCTATTCCCCTTGCAATAAAGGCCAACATTCCATTAGCCTTCCTGATTACTTGCTATACCTGCATACTAACTTTTTGTGCTTCATGTACAAGGACCCCCAGGTCTCTGTACTGCAGCACTTTGCAATTTTTTTCCATTCAAATTATAATTTGCTTTCCTATTATTTCTGCCAAAATGGATAACCTCACATTTTCCCACATTATACTCCATCTGCCAAATTTTTGCCCATTCAGTTAGCCTGTCTATATTCCTTTGAAGATTTTTGTGTCCTCACAATTTGCTTTCCCACTCACCTTTGTATCATCAGCAAACTTGGCTACATTACACTCAGTCCCTTCATCCAAGTCATTAATATAGATTGTAAATAGTTGAGGACCCAGCATTGATCCCTGCGGCATCCCACTAGTCACTGTTTGCCATCCGGAAAATTACCCATTTACCCTGACTCTCTGTTTTCTATTAGTTAACCAATCCTCTATCAATGCTAATATATTACCCCCAACCTCGTGAGTTTTTATCTTGTGCAGTAACCTCTCATCCCATCCTATCCTATCCCTTTCCAACACCTAGATGCCAAAAGTCATACATTAAGCATTAATCCTTACCCAAGGATTCAATTAAAACTTTTTTCTGATTCCCTGGACCAAAATGCAACAACTGAAATCTTTCCTATAAGTGAATAACATTCCAACATCAACATTCATCCCTTTAACTGGATATCTAAAGCAGCTAGAAGATAAATAAACATACAAATGAAACAGTTTTACTGAAAATTACAGCTGAAATTCTGTGGATATGCTGTTGTGTTTACCTCAGCATCAGCCAGTTTTGAGAAGTCGGACTGGCTTCCAATGTAGAATTCAATTCCTTTATAGGCTCCCTCCAGGGTAACACCTCGGATCAGAAGTATGGTCAGAACCACATAAGGGAATGTTGCAGTGAAATACACCACCTGACCATGGAGAGTAGATTGTTAGATTTTCCTGTATTGCTGGTGCAACATTTACAGTCTTGAATCAAATTGAATGTCAAATGAATAGGATTGTAACCAAAGGAAGTAAATGAAGCAGAAAACAATTTGAGGAGCAATAACTACATGAAGGGTATATTTGACACTATTACAACTGAATTTAAATGAAGGGGGAAGTCCAGAACCAGGGGTCACAGTCTAAGGATAATGGGTAAGCCATTTAGGACCGAGATGAGGAGAAAGTTGTTGAGGCCAATTCACTAAATATATTCAAAAGGGAGTTAGATGAAGTCCTTACTAGGGGGATCAAGGGGTATGGCGAGAAAGCAGGAAGGGGGTACTGAAGTTGCATGTTCAGCCATGAACTCATTGAATGGCGGTGAAGGCTAGAAGGACCGAATGGCCTACTCCTGCACCTATTTTCTATGTTTCTATGACACAATATTATTCTAAGTTATTTGTATACCATATTCAGGGGAGTAACACATTTAACCAGGAGAATCGATCAGTGTGTGATGATTATATTTAATTCCTCACATTTAGACCAAGGGTTTTTCTGTCATTCTTATTGTCCAGACAAATCTCATTTGACTCAAATAAAACTTTGGGCTAGAACTGCCACTTTTTTTGCATGCACCCACTTAACGCCCATTTTACTGCTGAAATTACATATAATACCCAGATATCGCCCATTTAGCCACAAAATGGAAACTGACGGGCATTTTTAGGAAACTTATTGCCAAGCGTTACTTTCCCCATGTGCTTAACACCGGGAAAAAATATTACCGCTCGCCCAGTTTTTTTGGGCGGAATCATCAGAATGGGCGAAATCAATGCCCATAATATCACCCACCGTTCATTTCCACACAGATTTAACGCCGAGATTCAGTCATACCACCCGCCCACTTTTTTTTGTCGTAAAGAGCATATTTACCGAAACAAGTGGCCAGTCGCTTGAACCACCTCGCACATCTATTGCTCACAATATCGCTCGCCCAAAAAAACGCCCAGAAAAAGTGGAACTAACAAGAACTAATGACAGCCATGGACGCCATGTTCTAGATCACATGTCGCATCCTTTAAAAAGCTGCTGTGCTTCAACCTCGGCGGAGTTTGGATGTACTCTGCAGTTCGTTGGAGTTGATGTCAACATCTCTACAAATATCTTGACCATACTGTGACCGATTGGAATTGAATAGGTGTCTTTGTCTGGACAATCGGTGGAAAACAGAGAGCTACTGCAATGGGGCCTATCCTTTCTTACCCTCTCTTGGTGACCAATTACATGCAGCAGACTCGAGATTGCCAAAGGTATGCTCCACTGCATTATGTGCCCAGTGTAAGACATGACAGACTGATGAGGAGGACCAGACGCTACACCCACCGCAAGTACAAGGAGAAGCATTCTTACCTCAACTTGCCCGACACCACCTGCCTTCAGAGATTGCGCTTCCACAAAGAAGTTATCACTGAGGTATGTCAGCTGATAAGGGCAGATCTGCAGCCTGCCAGCACCATCAGTACTGCACTGTCCGTCGAGGTCAAAGTCACCGCGGCACTGTCATTCTACGCCTCAGGTTCTTTTCAGGCCTCAGCTGGAGACATTTGCAGACTTTCTCAGCATGCCACACATCGTTGCATTAGACAGATCACTGAAGCTCTGTACGCACGCAAGAAGGATTGATCAGCTTTCCTATGACCAGGGAGGCACAGAGTGAGAGGGCTCTAGGATTCTCCAGAATTGCAAACTTCCCCAAGGTGCAGGGAGCAATAGACTGTACGCACACAGTGATGTGGGCACCTTTTCAGGATGCAGAGGTTTTCAGGAACCACAAGGGATTCCACTCCCTGAATGTCCAACTGGTTGCCGACCACCAGCAAATTATACTGGCAGTGAATGCTCAATTTCTGGGCAGCATTCATGATGCGCACATCCTGTGAGAGAGCACTGTATCTGACTTGTTTAACAATCAGCCACAAGATCAATGCTGGATGCTTGGTGATAAAGGATATGGACTTGTCACCTGGCCGATGACTCCCCTGCGTGACACCCACACCGAAGCCGAGAGGCGATACGAGAGGTACAGAGCAACTCACAATATCGTGGCGAAAACCATTGGAACGCTGAAGCAGCGCTTTAGATGCCTGGACCACTCAGGAGGTGAGCTCCAATACCACCCTGAGCAGGTAGCTCAATTCGTGCTGGTGTGCTCCATGCTGCACAACTTGGCTATCAGGAGGGGACCCTTCCCCCCCAACCCCCCCCCTCCCCCGCCCCATTTCTCCTCTTCTCCCCCCCACCTCTACCCCTTCCCCTTTCTCTCCTGACTCCTCCAAGCTGCCTAGCTGAGGAGCTCCTCAGGCGATGCTTCATTGGCAGAGGGGGGGGGGTGGAGCGACAGCCGAAACGCTGTTTGGACAGATACCGGAGAGGACGGTCCCGAGGTGGGAACGTGCTCTGAGCCAGAAGCAAGATGTTGCTGCTGGCTCTTGTGTGGTTGGTAATGGGGGTGCGGCACCTTGGGGTGCAGTGCCGCGCTCCGGGACCACTGGGAGCCCTCTGCCACCTGTGTTTCTGGCTACCAGCTCCAGGGCCTCCTCCATCCCTTCCATGTTATATCATATTTGTTGGACATAAACTCGATGCCAACTATGTTCTTGGTGCTTAATAGGCTTTTTGCTGCTGGTGAATCTCCCTTGTGCCTCCCGTAACAGCCAGACAAGCACACACCACAGCCACACATGCTTTCAGTGCCTCTGAGCTCCCTCTCTCTCTATCTCCTCTTCTGTGCATGTCATGATAACTCTTGATCTCCTGAATCATGGGAATCTAGCGTTGCCATGCCATTGCTAAGGACGGGGACACTTTATGGCAGAATGTCAAAAAAATTAAACACTAACGCCCATTTCAGATCGCTCGCGATAACGCCCATTTTCAAAAATGGAGACTAGGTGCTTTGAGAATGGGTGAGAAGCTGGCGATCTGAAAACCCTTTTTTACCGCCCACGCCAGAAATATCGCCCATTAAAACAGAAAAGTGGAGGTTCTAGCCCCATGACCCTAATCTGCTCAATAACTTAACCAGCCCTGCCCAGCCTTCCAGAGCACCCTAAGTCCTATAACAGCGACGGAAACCCTAAGGATGAGGGGCACATTTCAGGCGTTTGGGGAATTCCTGCTGTTCTTTCACTCAGGAGAAAGATCTTCAGATCTTACTCAAGCCTGCACTGCACATAAATTATGCATCCCACACTCCCTAAAGAGTCACTGTTAATATCACCTGTGAGGTAAACCAGGCTACTTCACAAATGATTTATAAATTCCAGTTTTCGTGTTTCAGAAATCTGTGATTTGTCACCAGAGTTTTAACCCTATTCATCACCAATCGTTTTACCTTTCCTGCTGATTTGATTCCTTTAGATAGCGCTGCCCCAACTATCAGCCAGGCCAGAAGCAGACAGAGGGCTGTATACCAGACTATTTCCCCAGTCTCATCGAATGATCTTGTACGGCGCAAAGCCACTTTACTAAATAAAATAACAACAGAAAACAGTTTAGATATGGCTACTGTTCATTGCACAGAGTCACATTCTACCAAAGTATTTAGTCATAAAGCAGAGACAGGAAATGAAGAGCGCAGTTGGGGAGGGGACTGGAGCAGAGGCAGAAAACATAGAAACATAGAAAATATGTGCAGGAGTAGGCCATTCGGCCCTTCGAGCCTGCACCGCCATTCAATGAGTTCATGGCTGAACATGCAACTTCAGTACCTCATTCCTGCTTTCTCGCCATACCCCTTGAACCCGCTAGTAGTAAGAACTACATATAACTCCTTTTTGAATATATTTAGTGAATTGGCCTCAACAACTTTCTGTGGTAGAGAATTCCACAGGTTCACCACTCTCTGGGTGAAGAAGTTTCCTCATCTCGTTCCTAAATGGCTTACCCCTTATCCTTAGACTGTGACCTCTGGTTCTGGATTTCCCCAACATTGGGAACATTCTTCCTACATCTAACCTGTCTAAACCCATCAGAATTTTAAACGTTTTTATGAGATCCCCTCTCATTCTTCTGAACTCCAGTGAATACAAGCCCAGTTGATCCAGTCTTTCTTGATATGTCAGTCCCGCCATCCCGCGAATCAGTCTGGTGAACCTTCGCTGCACTCCCTCAATGGCAAAAATGTCCTTCCTCAAGTTAGGAGACCAAAACTGTACCCAATACTCCAGGTGTGGCCTCACCAAGGCCCTGTGCAACTGTAGTAACACCTCCCTGTCACTGTACTCAAATCCCCTCGCTATGAAGACCAACATGCCATTTGCTTTCTTAACTGCCTGCTGTACCTGCATGCCAACCTTCAATGACTGATGTACCTTGACACCCAGGTCTCGTTGCACCTCCCCTTTTCCTAATCTGTCACCATTCAGATAATAGTCTGTCTTTCTGTTTTTACCACCAAAGTGGATAACCTCACATTTATCCATATTATACTTCATCTGCCATGCATTTGCCCACTCACCTAACCTATCCAAGTCACTCTGCAGCCTCATGCATCCTCCTCGCAGCTCACACTGCCACCCAACTTAGTGTCATCCGCAAATTTGGAGATACTACAATTAATCCCCTCGTCTAAATCATTAATGTACAATGTAAACAGCTGGGGCCCCAGCACAGAACCTTGCGGTATCCCACTAGTCACTGCCTGCCATTCTGAAAAGTACCCATTTACTCCTACTCTTTGCTTCCTGTCTGCCAACCAGTTCTCAATCCACGTCAGCACACTCCCCCCAATCCCATGTGCTTTAACTTTGCACATTAATCTCTTGTGTGGGACCTTGTCGAAAGCTTTCTGAAAGTCTAAATACACCACATCAACTGGTTCGCCCTTGTCCACTCTACTGGAAACATCCTCAAAAAATTCCAGAAGATTTGTCAAGCATGATTTCCCTTTCACAAATCCATGCTGACTTGGACCAATCATGTCACCTCTTTCCAAATCAGCTGCTATGACATCCTTAATAATTGATTCCATCATTTTACCCACTACCGATGTCAGGCTGACCAGTCTATAATTCCCTGTTTTCTCTCTCCCTCCTTTTTTAAAAAGTGGGGTTACATTGGCTACCCTGCACTCCATAGGAACTGATCCAGAGTTTATGGAATGTTGGAAAATGACTGTCAAAGCATCCGCTATTTCCAAGGCCACCTCCTTAAGTACTCTGGGATGCAGTCCATCAGGCCCTGGGGATTTATCGGCCTTCAATCTCATCAATTTCCCCAACACAATTTTCTGACTAATAAGGATTTCCCTCAGTTCCTCCTTCTTACGAGACCCTCTGACCCCTTTTATATCCGGAAGGTTGTTTGTGTCCTCCAAAGTACTTGTTCAATTGGTCTGCCATTTCTTTGTTCCCCATTATGACTTCCCCTGATTCTGACTGCAGGGGCCCTACGTTTGTCTTTACTAACCTTTTTCTCTTTACATATCTGTAGAAGCTTTTGCAGTCCGTCTTAATGTTCCCTGCAAGCTTCCTCTCGTAATCTATTTTCCCTGCCCTAATCAAACCCTTTGTCCTCCTCTGCTGAATTCTAAATTTCTCCCAGTCCCCAGAATCGCTGCTATTTCTGGACAATTTGTATGCCACTTCCTTGGCTTTAATACTATCCCTGATTTCCCTTGATAGCCACGGTTGAGCCACCTTCCCTTTTTTATTTATACGCCAGACAGGGATGGACAATTGTTGTAGTTCATCCATGCGGTCTCTAAATGTCTGCCATTGCCCATCCACTGTCAACCCCTTAAGTATCATTCGCCAATCTATCCTAGCCAATTCACGCCTCATACCTTCAAAGTTACCCTTCTTTAAGTTCTGGACCATGGTCTCTGAATTTCATTTATTCTCCATCCTAATGTAGAATTCCACCATATTATGTTCACTCTTCCCCAAGGGTCCTCGCACAACGAGATTGCAAATTAATCCTCTCTCATTACACAACACCCAGTCTAAGATGGCCTCCCCCTCTAGTTGGTTCCTCGACATATTGATCTGGAAAACCATCCCTTATGCACTCCAGGAAATCCTCCTCCACTGTATTGCTGCCTGTAACAATAAGCATACCTTACCACCAGGGGTGCACTTGCAGGAGACACTCCATACCTGTCCCACTGAGGTGCATAAAGAGAGGTCTCAGACAAGTGCAGCTCTGGAGGGCTGGAATTAAAGCTGCAGGTCCTGAGTGACCTTGACTTCAGCATGTGTCTCGTATAAGTCAGTACATTTGAGTCAGGACTTAACAGTGGCTACAAGTTACGTGATCACAGAATCCACAGAATGGCTACCAACAGCTCAGATGAGAAATACAATGCTGTAGACAATTGGGATGACTTTATAGAAAGGCTCCAGCAAAGCTTTGTGACCAAAGACTGGCTGGGCAACGATAAGGCACACAAGAGAAGAGCCCATCTCTTGACCAGCTGTGACTCAAATACATACGCTTTAATGAAAGACTTGCTAGCACCCGAGAAACCAGCAAGCAAATCGTTTGAGGAGTTGAGCACACTGGTGTGAGACCACCTGAAGCCAGCGAGCAGCCTACACATGGCCAGACACAGGTTCTACAACTACAGACGCTGTGTGGGCCAAAGCATACCCGACTTCGTGACGGAACTTCGGAGGCTGGCTAGTTCATGTGAGTTCCCCGATGAACTAAGGAGGGAAGTACTGAGAGACGTTTTTATTGAAGGAATAGGCCATGCAGGCATATTCCAAAAGCTTATAGAGACTAAGAACTTCACTCTAGAGGCAGCAGCACTGGTCGCACAGACGTTCTTGGCAGGCGAAGAAGAAACTAGGCTGATCTATACTTCGGGTACGACAACCAACGAGGCATCGGAACAAGGGGTTCACATTGTGAAACAAACCGCTACCCCCACACACAGACAAAGGCAGGAGAGCAGGCCTTCAACAGCAGACAGTGGTGCCAGAAGCCATCAAAATCAAGGGCCACATGAACGGCCGATCACACCTCATGAACCCACAATGCGAGCAATCAACAACAGATTGAGATCAGCCAGAAGCAGCTCATCCTTCAGAAACAATGGAAACGGTCTGTGTTGGAGATGTGAGGGAAGGCACTCAACCAGGGTGTGTCGATTTCAGCATGCCGTTTGCAGAAACTGCAACTACACAGGGCATCTGGCTTGCATGTGCAGAAAAACAGCAGCTCGACTGGTATACGATTCGGAAGGGTCAGAAAGCTGACCAGAAGACGGTTAGAACAGTGCACGGGACGCCGAGGTACAGCGGGTTAACACGATCAATGTCCACTGTTCTTACACCAAGATGCCTCCAATTATGATGAGGGTTCTACTCAACGGGATACCCGTCAACATGGAACTGGACACGGGGGCCAGTCAATCCCTCATGAGCGTTCAACAATTTGAACAGCTGTGGTCGCACAAAAGCAAAAGACCAAAACTCACGAAGATTGACACCAAACTTAGGACCTATACTAAACAAATCATCCCAGCTATGCTCTCAGTCAAACACAAAGGGATGGTGCACTGACTTTCCCTGTGGATTGTTCCCAGGGATCTCCCAGCCCTGTTGGGGAGAAGCTGGCTAGCAGAACTTAATTGGAAATGGGATGATGTTCCCACCATGTCGTCAGAGGAACGGACCTCCTCCTCAACAGTTCTAAACCGTTTTGAACATCTCTTTCAGCCAGGTGTGGGCACCTTCAAAGGGGCTAAAGTTAGAATCTACATCACACAGAATGCCAGACCGGTCCATCACAAGGCTAGAGCTGTGCCTTATGTGATGAGGGAAAAGATTGAAAACGAACTGGACCGGCTTCTGCGGGAAGGCAAAATTTCTCCTATGGAATTCAGCAACTGGGCAAGCCCCATCGTTCCCGTCATGAAGCCTGATAGATCCGTGCGAATCTGTGGGGATTACAAGTCTACCATAAACAGTGTCTCCCTACAAGACCAATACCCACTGCCCAGAGCGGAGGACCTATTTGCCACGTTGGCTGGAGGAAAACTTTTCTCGAAACTTGACCTCACATCTGCGTATATGACGCAAGAACTGACCGAAGAGTCTAAGCTACTCACCACCATCAACACACATCGAGGCCTTTTTGTGTACAATCGATTCCCATTTGGCATCAGGTCAGCAGCTGCTATATTCCAGTGCATCATGGCGAGTCTGCTCAAGTCCATCCCGGGGACGGTTGTGTTTCAAGATGACATACTCATCACGGGCAGGGACACCGACTCCCATCTCCGCAATTTGGAGGAAGTACTAAAGCGGTTGGATCGGGTAGGCCTAAGAGTTAAGAAATCCAAGTGTCTGTTTCTCGCGCCTGAGGTTGAATTTTTGGGCAGAAGGATTGCCGCTGATGGAATCTGCCCAACCGAATCCAAAACCGAAGCGATTCGCCTGGCACCCAGACCCAGGAATGTCTCGGAACTGCGCGACTTTCTCGGGCTACTCAATTACTTTGGGAACTTTATGCAGAACTTGAGCACGCTGCTGGAGCCTCTCCACGTGCTACTCAGAAAGGGGTGCGATTGGTTTTGGGGGGACGCTCAAGAACGCGCCTTCAATAACAATGCAACCTTCTATGTTCCAAGAGTGTTTTAGCCTTTTTTGACCCAGGTAAAAAGTTAGTCCTTACGTGTGATGCGTCAGCGTTCGGGGTCGGGTGCGATTTACAGCACGTCAATGATGCGGGTAAATTGCAGCCTGTGGCTTATGCCTCCAGGTCACTTTCGCGGGCGGAGCGCGGGTACAGTATGGTTAAGAAGGAGGCGCTCGCGTGCGTGTACGGTGTCAAAAAGATGCACCAATACCTTTTCGGGGCCAAGTTTGCATTAGAAACCGACCACAAACCCCTTACGTCCCTACTATCTGATTGCAACGCAATCAACGCCAACGCCTCGGCGTGCATTCAGCAGTGGGCACTCATGCTGGCGGCTTACGACTACACGATAAGGCACAGACCAGGCACAGAGAACTGTGCCGACGCGCTTAGGACGCTACCCCTGGCGACCACGGAAGGGTCCGACGAACAGGATTGTGAGATGGTCATGGCAATCCAAAGGTTCGCCCATGACGGCTCGCCAAATCAGAGCCTGGACGACCAGTGACCCTACGCTATCTCTAGTTAAAAGATGCTTTTTAACCGGTGCCTGGGCAGAGGCTCGCGATGCCTGCCCCGAGGTGGTCAAACCTTTCCATAGGCGCATGCATGAACTCTCACTACAGGCAGACTGCCTGATGTGGGGCAGCCGAGTAGTTATGCCCTTACGAGGCAGGGAGGTGTTTGTCCGGGAGCTCCATCGCGAGCACCCGGGGATCGTCCTTATGAAGGCCATAGCCAGATCTCATGTCTGGTGGCCTGGCATTGACGCGGACTTGGAGCTCTGCGTCCGGCGGTGCACCATTTGTGCCCAACTCAGTAATGCCCCCAGGGAGGCTCCCCTAAGCCCCTGGCCCTGGCCCACCAAACCGTGGTCACGGGGTGCATGTAGACTATGTTCCTCGTAGTCGTCGATGCATTTTCAAAATGGATCGAGTGCACCATTTTAAACTCGAGCACTACCTCCACCACTGTGGAGAGCCTTAGAACCATGTTTGCAACGCATGGCATTCCTAACATATTGGTCAGTGATAATGGTCCGTGCTTCACCAGCGCAGAATTTCAAGATTTTACAGTTGACCACGGTATAAATTAGGTTAAGACAGCACCTTTCAAGCCGGCCTCCAATGGCCAGGCGGAGCGAGCAGTACAGATCATTAAACAAGGCATGCTCAGAATCCAAGGTCCCACGCTGCAGAGTCGCCTGTCGCGACTGCTGCTGGCATACAGATCTCGTCCGCATTCGTTGACTGGTGTTCCCCCCGCGCAACTGTTGATGAAACGAACCTTAAAGACCAGGCTCTTGTTAATCCTCCCAGGCATGCATGAAATTGTTGAGGCTAGGCGTCAAAAGCTAACTGAGTACCATGACCGAAATTCGAGGGGGAGGTGGAATGAGACAAAGTGTTTGTGCTAAACTATGGCAGGGGTCCCAAATGGCTTGAAGGGACAGTAACAGACAAAGAGGGAAACAGGCTACTGGTTGTACAAATGGACAATGGTCAAACCTGCCGGAGGCATGTAGACCAAGTAAAAAGTAGATTCACTGATAACACTGAATAACCAGAGGCAGACTACAAGGTGGAACTCACACAACAGACAGTGGTGGACAGACAGGTGGAACAACCTGATGAAAGGGCCGTCTCAAAAGACAGCCCAGGCGAGATACCAGCAATCACACCGAACGAAAAACAGGCACCAAGGCAAACAACTGAACCACAACTAAGACGCTCCACACGAGAGCGCAGACCACCTGAGAGACTGAATCTATAAAGGAAATAAGACCTTGGGGGAGGCTGATGTCATGTATCTCACATTACTGTATATAACTATATCTTACCATGCTATACATGACTGTAACTGGATATGACCTGTAACAATAAGCATACCTTACCACCAGGGGTGCACTTGCAGGAGACACTCCATACCTGAACCACTGAGGTATATAAAGAGAGGTCTCAGGCAAGTGCAGCACTGGAGAGCTGGAATTAAAGGTGCAGGTCCTGAGTGACCTTGACTTCGTGTAAATCAGTACGTTAGAGTCAGGACTTAACAACTACCTTTGAGATCCTGCTTTTTAATCTCTCTCCTAGCTCCCTAAAATATGCCTGCAGGACCTCAGCCCTCTTTCTTCCTATGTCATTGGTGCGATATGGACTACAACCTCTGGCTGTACACCCTCCCCCCTCAGAATGTCCTGCAGCTGTTCAGTGACATTTTTGACCCTGACACCAGGGTGGCAACATTTTATCCTTGAGTCAAATTTGCGGCCGCAAAGCGCCTGTCTGTTTCCCTAACTATCAAATCTCCTACCACTATTGCTCTTCCACTCTTTTTCCTCCCACCCTGTGCAGCTGAGCCAGCCATGGTGCCATGAACGTGGCTCTGGTTGCATTCAGAAGAACCATCACCCTCACCAGTATCCAGAACTGAAAACAAATTAGCGAGCATAGGAAAAAGTAAAGTGAGGGAGGATATTGATGGCCTGGGAATAAATAGAGTTATAGAACAGGAGTGCAAAAAGATGGTTAAAAATAAAGTGAAATGACCTGCTATTAAAACGGAGTTAAATTGTCTGTACAGCAATGCACACAGTGGGCTGAATTTTTGTTATGTTGCCACCTTTGTTCGCGCCCCGGAGTGGGGTAAATGGAGGCAGCAATGATTTCCGGGTGGCCGGCCAACTCTCAGTGCCCCAAGGGAAATTCGTTGCCAGTTTTGCGGGGGCGCACAGCAGCACCGCCCGGGAGTGTCGAACTGGCATGCAACACCGGCGGTTTCGACTGCGCTTTTAAATTTGTTGTGCATTGAACTTATAGCGCCCCATTGCACGCCGTGGTGGGACCGCCTAGAAAACCAGGTCAGAGCTGTCCCGGCAGCAGTGAGTGATGGAATTGGTGAAAGAGGTAAGCTTGATTGTTTCGTTTAGTTTTATTTTTGCGATGTGGCTTATTGAGAGGTGTTTAAGGTATTGTAATAAAATTGTTATTTTAGTTGCAATTTTTTTTTTTGCCATGGAAGCTTCTCTTAGGACACTTCGAGGCCAGCTCTTTAGCAACAGATTTTCGGTTCCTCAGCTAACCTTGGACCATAAAAGAGGTGTGTAACACTTCCCTTCGTGCTCTGCCCCACACTCAGGGCCCAGCTGATGAATTTTGCTGACTAAGGTGCAAACTTTTCTCGGGCGCTATGAATAACGCCGCAAAATGGACAGTAACAAAAATCCAGCCCAGTATTTGTAATAAAACAGGAGAACTGGAAGCAATCATGTGTTGCAAAGAATCAGACCGAGTAGGGATTACTGAGTCATGGCTACCGAAAAATCAGGACTGGGAACTAAACATTGCAGGGTATACCATATTTAGAAAAGATATAGATAGAAATAGGGGAGGTGGAGTACTTTTTAGGGATAGCATAACAGCAGTAGAAAAAAATGATACAGCTATCAGCAAGACAGAAATAGAATCCATGTGGATCGAGATACAAGATAATAAAGGATCAATCACATGAATAGGGGTGGTCTACAGACCAACTAATAGGGGACGGAAGGTGGAGGAAGAACTATGCAAACAAATTAGAGAAATGAGTAAAAAACATAGAAAAATAATCATGGAGGATTTCAACTACCCCAATATTAATTGGACAGAATGGGAAGGTAAAGGGGATAAGGGAATGGAGTTCCTACAATGTGTACAGGACTCCTTTCTAACCCAACATGTAAAAAGCCCAACAAGGGAGGATTCACTATTAGATCTAGTAATGGGAATAAACCAGAACAGATAAGAGATGTAAAAGTAGGGGAACTTTTCGTCAATAGTGACCATAATATAATACGCTTTAAATTAATAATTGAGAAGGACATAAGTATGATGAAGACCACGGTAAAGATTGGAGAAAAGTTGATTTTGAGGGGCTGAGCCTAGAACTTGGGAAAATAAAATGGACAACAATATCGGCAAACAATGACATAGAACAGCAATGGGAAACATTTAAAACGGTGTCAACTGAGTCCAGAAAGAATATATTCTGCTATAAAACAATAACAAGCTAAACACTAATGAGACACCATGGATGAATAAAGCCATAAGGGAAAAATTAAGGGTAAGGAAAGGGGCATACATTAAATACATGGACAGCAGGGGAGAGCATGATAAAGGAAAATATGAAGAGATTAGGAGAGAAATCAAATAAACAATTCAGGAGGCAAAGAGGAACTATGAAACTAAATTATCAAGGAACACAAAATAAAATAGTAAAATATTTTACAGGCATATCAATATAAAAGAAAGGTCGGGATGAGAATAGGGCTACTAAGGGATGGATAGGTTACTACCACAGGCAGCAATAGAGAGAAGACAGAGATATTAAATAATTACTTTGCTTCAGTATTTACCAGGGAGATAGAACAGATGGACACGACATTGGATCATGAAATTAGTAATGAAATAACAAAATAAAAAGAGCAGATATATTAAATAAACTAATCAAACTCAAAGAGGAAAAATCCCTCGTCTAGATGGATTGCATCCACGCGTTTTTTTTAAATCTGGAGAAGAAATAGCAGAGACACTATTACACATATTTAATAATTCATTAGAAAAATTAATGTAGAGGACTGGTAGATAGTTAACATAACATCTATATTTAGTAATGGAAATAGAACATGTCCAGCGAACTATAGATCAGTCAGCCTAACATCGATGATAGGAAAAATAATGGAATTCCTACTAAAAGAGAAAATATAATAATGAATAGTCATCAGGATTTCAAAAAAGAACGTCTTGCTTGACCAACCTCATTGAATTAACAGAGAGAATAGACAAGGGTAATGCAGAGGTGCATGGCAGATGCAGTATAATGTAGATAAATGTGAGGTTATCCACTTTGGTGGCAAAAACAGGGAGGCAGAATATTATCTGAATGGCGACAGATTAGGAAAAGGGGAGGTGCAACGAGACCTGGGTGTCATGGCGATGATAATGCCGTTAAATGTCATGGGGTGGTGGTTGGACTGTCTCTGGTTGAAGATAGTTATCGTCTGGCACTTATAGGGTGTGAATGTTGCTTTCCACTGATCAGCCCAAGCCTGAATGTTGTCCAGATCTTGCTACGCACGGAATTGCAAATGGAACTGAACACTGTGCAGTCATCAGTGACCATTCCCCACTTCTGATCTTATGATGGAGGGAAGATTATTGATAAGCAGCTGAAGATGGTTTGGCCCAGGCACTGCCCTGAGGAACTCCTGCAGTGATATCCTAGGGCTGAGATGACTGACCTCCAACAACCTCAACCACCTTTCTTTGTGCTAGGCATGACTCCAGCCAGTGGAGAGATTTCCCCCGATTCAATTTTACTAGGGCTCCTTGATGCCACACTTGGTCAAATGCTGCCTTGCTGTCAACTTTATTTCACGCTCCCAGCTACCAGCTCCTCAAGATTGACCAGCAAGGCCATTTGCAGTGCCCCCACTGAAAGGCAACAGCCTTCCTCCAGCCATGCTGCAGCAACGGGGGTAGCACTGTGTAACATCAATAGGATAGACAAATGCACAAACAAGACAGTCACTATGGGAATGCATAAGGGTGATTAGTTGTTTCCTGGTGTCATATTGGATGGATAGATGTGTAAAGTTGGAGTGGAATGTTTGCTCTGTGGTGCTTTTATTTCAGTATTATGGCCAAGAGTGATGGTCAATAACAGAGGGAAGGTAAGGTGTGGGATAAACATTGAAAGGGAAATTGGGGTTGTGGTCACTTATATCGCATGCAGATGATTCGGTCCCAGATACCCAGCCAGAAAGGGGCTAACTGGGTTGCATCCTTCCTTCTGCTTCTTCCTCTTCTGTGTTTTCCTCTTTGGCATCTTCCTCTTCTTCATCTTCCTCTTGCTTCTGTGAGCGGATGCTGTAAATATGAAATAAAGCAGAAAGTGCTGGAAATACTCAACAAATCAGATGTCATCTCGACCTGAAACATTAACTCTGTTTTTCTCTCCACGGATGCTGCCTGTCCTGCTGAGTATTTCCAGTATTTTCTGTCTCCTCAGAGGCCTTCCTTTACCATCTGAGACCTTGCAAACATCCAGCAGTACTCCCTGCACACTTCAAAAAAAACTTTAATCATATTTTAACACCAATCCACTACTGCAATAAAAATTTTAAAAATTCAGTCCAAAAGATTAAATGGAAACTTAACTGAAAGATGTGTGTGCCACTTTAAGAAGTGCGACAGCGACTGTTAGTCTGCTGAAGGCTTGCTTTTCAGGACGAGCTTGGGACCCAGTGCTGAGCTCTGCACAAAGATCCAAGTTCATAGAGCATGACGTTAAGTCGGCGTTGCATGCAGACTGACATCACTCTCTCTTGATTTATATCTCCAGGGCTAGCACTGCAATCGGTGCTAAGGCCTCCACCAAAACGGTGGCTGCGAGATTCGCGCTAGAGAAGGACATTAGCGTGGCGGCCACCATTTTTCGACAGGATAGCAGTGCAAATGGGTGGCCGTAAGCAGCCCAATTACTGGGCCTTCCAATTTCAACAAACAGTTTTGCAATTCAGAACTGACTCGTTACAAAGAACAGAGACTAACTTTCAGATCCTTTTGATTTATGTCTCTATTTATGCCGATTTAAAAAATATAGTGCTAGAAATTCCGTTGCGCCCCATTTGGGGCGATAACATTTGAAATCTGTGAAAAGTATCCCCAGGTGATAATCCTTTTTTGATCCCGGGAACTTCAACTTTAACGCTCCAAGAGGGAAGTGGAGTGCTAATTCAATGCTAACCACTTTTCTTTGGGCGCTAAAGTGTGTGAGGGTGGGGGTAGCGCAGAGCGCTGAAGGCTGTGCAGTGCAGTGTTACCAGCATCAAAGGCTGCTTCTCTCGCTTAAAGTGAAGGGACAATGATGGTGCACAACATTCTTTTACTCAGTTCTGTGTGGCCTGCATGACTACCATTACAGGCCTAATCATTCTCAGAGAGTGGGGGGCTTGGACATCGCGCAGCAATGAGGCTTCAAAAATTTTCAGCAGGCACCAGACTGGTGCAAAGAATAAAGTTTGGCCTATTTGAACATCACTGCCTTAATTATCGCTCTTCAAGCAGCCAGCCGAGGTGATAACGCCTCCTCTTCCTGCTATGTTGATGCCTGGCGATGCAGCAGGGGTCAGGAGCGAATTTCACACCCACGACCGCTGTGCACTTGATGATGTCACGATCTACAGGGTGCTAGAGACCGAGACGGTATGTGTTAGCGCCAGTGCAATACCAGCAGGTAAGTTAGCGGGCGTCGTCGAATTCTCCATGCCCTATCCGTAACCCCTTAGTGCATCGTTACCACCCCCGACAGGTGCTAATGGAAGGTGCAAAGCAGACAAAATTCGCCCGTATAAAGTTTTGTTTAAACAATGAGAGCTCATTTGATGGAGATCCTGGCAGTGTTTCATTGACTACCTTACAAAGCACTGTTAAATCTACACCTGAGTTAGTCACTGTATCTCCCAATGAATTCAACTCCTTCATGTTGTTAAACATGGGACCTGCTCCCAGACAGTTCCCCCAATTCAGTTACCAGACCTGTGGGTTAAACACAATTCTATATTCAATTAAAAACACCGAGGAAGGAATATCAGTCACATATAATTTGAACCATTTAATGTTTAGGAGTTCGAGTAGTGCTCAATAAAGGTTTCAGTGTATAAATATTGTTAAAGTAAACCACCAGCGTTAGAAACCAGGGCGCTGTTAACTAATGAAAGGGCCCCTGTTGTGATGTTATTATGTAACAGACATATGATGTAAATAGTACCTCTATCTAAATCAAACAGCTTTTCACTCATTAAACAGGATAGTCACCCAACTGACCTTCCCAAGAGGAATCTACTGGTACAGCTGTGCAGGTTATAGGTGCAGCTATCTGTAGTAATTTACTTACTCCCAGTATTGTTCACTTGGACCCTGGTGAGGAACATAGATTTCTGATCCATTTGTACAAGTTTCATTGTTTGCTTGCAGCCATGTTGTATTAACTATTTCAAAATATCCATCATCCAGAGTGAGATTGCAGAGCGGATCTATAAAATGTGAAATGTGTTTTAGAAATACATTTAATTGGGAACGTTGCTGTCATGAAAACATAAGAAATAGGAACAGGAGTAGGCCATACAGCCCCTCGAGCCTACTCCACCATTTAATATGATCATGGCTGATTCAACCATTTAGCTGGTCCACTTCCCTGCCCGCTCCCCATAACCCCTTATTCCCTTATCGGTTAAGAAACTGTCTATCTCTGTCTTAAATTTATTCAATGACCCAGCTTCCACAGCTCTCTGAGGCAGCGAATTCCACAGATTTACAATCCTCTGAGAGAAGAAATTCCTCCTCATCTCAGTTTTAAATGGGTGGCCCCTTATTCTAAGATTATGCCCCCTAGTTCTAGTCTCCCCTATCAGTGGAAACATCCTCTCTGCATCCACCTTGTCAAGCCCCCTCATAATCTTATACATTTCGATAAGATCACCTCTCATTCTTCTGAATTCCAATGAGTAGAGGCTCAACCTACTCAACCTATCTTCATAAGTCAACCCCCTCATCTCCGAAATCAACCTAGTCAACCTTCTCTGAATTGCCTCCAAAGCAAGTATATCTTTTCTTAAATATGGAAACCAAAACTGTATGCAGTATTCCAGGTGTGGCCTCACCAATACCCTGTATAACTGTAGCAAGATTTCCTTGCTTTTATACTTCATCCCCTTTGCAATAAAAGCCAAGATTCCATTGGCCTTCCTGATCACTTGCTGTACCTGCATACTAACCTTTTGTGTTTCATGCACAAGAACCTCAGGTCTCACTGTACTGCAGCACTTTGCAATTTTTCTCCATTTAAATAATAACTTGCTCTTTGATTTTTTCTGCCAAAGTGCATACCTCACACTTTCCAACATTATACTCCATCTGCCAAATTTTTTCACACTCACTTATCCTGTCTATGTCGTTTTGCAGATTTTTTGTGTCCTCCTCACACATTGCTTTTCCTCCCTTCTTTGTATCGTCAGCAAACTTGGCTACTTTACAGTCGGTCCCTTCTTCCAAGTCATTAATTTAGATTGTAAATAGTTGGGGTCCCAGCACTGATCCCTGCGGCACCTCATTAGTTACTGGTTGCCAACCAGAGAATGAACCATTTATCCCGACTCTCAGTTTTCTATTAGTTAACCAATCCTCTATCATGCTAATATATTACCCCCAACCCCGTGAACTTTTATCTGGTGCAGTAACCTTTTATGTGGCAGCATGTCAAATGCCTTCTGGAAGTCCAAATACACCACATCCACTGATTCCCCTTTATCCACCCTGTTTGTTACATCCTCAAAGAATTCCAGCAAATTTGTCAAACATGACTTCCCTTTCATAAATCCATGCTGACTCTGCCTGACTGAATTATGTTTTTCCAAATGTCCTGCTACTGCTTCTTTAATAATGGACTCGAACATTTTCCCAACCACAGATGTTAGGCTAACTGGTCTATAGTTTCCTGCTTTTTGTCTGCCTCCTTTTTTAAATAGGGGCATTACATTTGCAGTTTTCCAATCTGCTGGGACCTCCCTAGAATTCAGGGAATTTTGGTAAATTACAACCAATGCATCCACTATCCCTGCTGCTACATCTCTTAAGACCCTAGGATGCAAGCCATCAGATCCATGGAATTTATCCGCCTTTAGTCCCATGAACTTACTGAGTACCACCTCCTTCATGATTGTGATTGTGTTAAGTTCCTCCTCCTCCCATAGCCCCTTGATTATCCACTGTTGGGATATTTTTAGTGTCCTCGACCGTAAAGACTGATACAAAATATTTGTTCAGAGTTTCTGCCATCTCCATGTTCCCCATTACTAATTCCCTGGTCTCGTCCTCTAAGGGACCAACATTTACTTTAGCCACTCTTTTTCTTTTTATATACCTGTAGAAACTCTTGCTATCTGTTTTTATATTTTGTGCTAGTTTCATTCTGGTCATATAATCAGGGCCACTATTTCACTCTGACTGAATCAGTCCAATCTATTTTATTGCATGGGTGAGGCTGTGGATGGATCGGAACACAGGCATATAGTCTGCACACTCCACTCACAGCATAGTCCAGTTCTGGTGCTCACTCTGCTTGTAAGAACATAAGAAATAGGAACAGGAGTAGGCCATACGGCCCCTCAAGCATGCTCCGCCATTCAATAAGATCATGGCTGATCTGATCATGGACTCAGCTACACTTCCCTGCCTGCTCCCCATAACCCCTTATCCCCTTATCATAAGCTCAAGAAACTGTCTATTTCTGTCTTAAATTTATTCAATGTCCCAGCTTCCACAGCTCTTTGAGGCAGCAAATTCCACAGATTTACAACCCTCTGAGGGAAGAAATTCCTCCTTATCTCAGTTTTAAATGGGCGATCCCTTATTCTAAGATCATGCCCTCTAGTTCTAGTCTCCCCCATTAGTGGAAACATCTTCTCTGCATCCACCTTGTTAAGCCCCCTCATAATCTTATACGTTTCGATAAGATCGCCTCTCATTCTTCTAAACTCCAATGAGTAGAGGCCCAACCTACTCAACCTTTGTCATGGTAGATTTTGATTGACAGATTCTGTAATGCTACTAATCACTAGATCAGATTAAGGCGTTAAATACACAGTTCTTGCAATTATTCATGATTGTTACAGAAACCCATCAATATAAAAAACACATTGTGGTAGCAAAATGTCCAGGGGGGTCTCTTGTTTTTTGTTATAACTTGAGCTGAAAATTGGCACAAAAAACAGAGAAGTAGCCTGACCCGCTGGTAATACATGACCCCATTGTAACACATGACCCCATGGTAACACATCATCATCTTCATCATCATAGGCAGTCCCTTGGAATCGAGGAAGACTTGCTTCCACTCTAAAAATGAGTTCTTAGGTGGCCGAACAGTCCAATACGAGAACAATAGTCCCTGTCACAGGTGGGATAGATAGTCGTTGAGGAAAGGGTGGGTGGGACTGGTTTGCCGCACGCTTTTTCCGCTGCCTGCACTTGATTTCTGCATGCTCTCGCCGATGAGACTCAAGGTGCTCAGCGTCCTCCCTGATGCACTTCCTCTACTTGGGCGGTCTTTGGCCAGGGACTCCCAGATGTCCATGAGGATGTTGCACTTTATCAGGGAGGCTTTGAGGGTGTCCTTGAAACATTTCCTCTGCCCACCTTTGGCTCGTTTGCCGTGAAGGAATTCCAAGTAGAGTGCTTGCTTTGGGAGTCTCGTGTCAGGCATGCGAACAGTGTGGCCTGCCCAGCGGAGCTGATCGAGTGTGGTTAGTGCTTCAATGCTGAGGATGTTGGCCTGGTCGAGGACGCTAATGTTGGTGCGTCTGTCCTCCCAGGGGATTTACAGGATCTTGTGGAGACATCGTTGGTGGTATTTCTCCAGCGACATGAGGTGTCTACTGTACATCGTCCATGTCTCTGAGCCATACAGGAGGGCGGGTATTATTACAGCCCTGTAGACCATGAACTTGATGGCAGATTTGAAGGCCTGGTCTTCAAACACTTTTTTCCTCAGGCGGCCGAAAATTGCACTGGCGCACTGGAGGTAGTGTTGAATCTCATCATCAGTGATGTGTGGCGGGGTCAGTGCAGATCCACTGACCAGGAAGAGAATTGAAGCCATCATGATGTTTTGTTGCTGCAGGCCACCATTATGCAATCTATTATTGAGTAAATTAAGAAAATCAGCTCACTTTCGGGCTTTTTGTTGTATTGGAGGAATAGGAAGAATGGAACCAAAGACAAGAGGCCCAAAGAGTGAAGCACCACAGGAGGAGACTACATCACAGTCACAGATATTCTGCCCAGAGAGTGTGCAGACCTGGGCTTTCATTCCTGGAGATGTCGGAGAAGCTGACTTTGTACCGTTTATGATTCACAAAGGAGGCCATCGACCGAGTATCTGACCTGCTCCGCGATGACTTGAAGCCTCGGTCCATGTTCTGCAGGAGCCCTCATAATGGAAGTGAAGGTGATCACAGCCCTCAACTTTTATGAGTCCAAATTCGTTCAGCCATCCACAGGAGTCCTGTGCTGGATCAGTCAGGGGCGGTGAAGGTCAGCATTGAACAGATCACTAACACCCTGATCTGTCGGGTTGTGGACATCATTTCATTTGGAGGTCTGTGGTGGAGCAAAGGACAAGGACACTGAGCAATAGAATTGCTGGCTTCCCCAGAGGGCTCGGAGCGATTGACGGAACACGTGGCACTGAAGGCTCCCCTTCAGAATCTGCAAAGCTACATCAACAGAAAGGGCTTTTACTCCTTCAATGGGCACATAGTCTGCAATGTCCAACTGCACATCCTGGCAAAATGGTTTCATTCTGCGTAATTCAGTGATACGGATGCTCGGGGATAGGGGCCCAGTTAAAGAACAGATAATTGGTGACAAGGTTTTCCCCTGCTGTCATGGCTGATGACACAAATTCACATCTCACAGACTGAGTAGGAGAAAATTTACACAGGCCCACAAGACAGGTTCATTAAGAGACCTAAGGGCTGAAATTGTCCCTCTCCTTAACGCCTGTTACCACTGCAAATTGGCAGCCATGCTGCGGAGTGGAGTGGCCGCCAACTTTTCATGGAATGGCCGATGCTAGCATTGTTATATATGTAAACTTGTAATTATCCGGTACAGCCACGAGAGGTCTCATCCCCTGGAGTCCCAAATGATCTCATAATCCCTTGGGAGTACAGGTATTTAAGGACGCTTCACAGGTTGGAGAGGCACTCTGGAGACCTGCAATAAAAGACTACAGTCACACTTTACTTTCAGCTCACAGTGTTCAATCTGACTCTTTCTCCATACACAACAACTGGCGATGAGATACAGATAGTGAACCCAAAGATGCAGAGAACATTGGACATCCCAGAGAAATTCTCGGAGGGAGATGATTGTGAAACTTTTGTGGAGCGACCCGACCAATACTTCGTAGCCAATGAGCTAGATGGGGAAGAGAGCTCTGCCAAATGAAGGGCGATCCTCCTCACCGTCTGTGGGACACTAACGTATGGCCTCATTAAGAATCTACTCACTCCAGTGAAATTCACGGAGAAATCATATGACAATTTGTGCACACTGGTCCGAGAGCATTTGAACCCGAAGGAAAGCGTTCTGATGGCGAGGTACCGGTTCTATACCTACAAAAGGTCTGAAGGCCAGGAAGTGGCGAGTTATGTTGCTGAGCTAAGACGCCTTGCAGGACATTGTGAATTTGCAGGACATTTGGAGCACATGCTCAGAGACTTTTTCGTATTGGCATTGGCCACGAAACCATACTTCACAAACTTTTGACTGTAGAGACCCCAACCTTGAGTAAGGCCATAGCGATAGCCCAGGCGTTCATTGCCACCAATGACAATGCGAAGCAAATCTCTCAGCACACAAGTGCTGCTACAAGTACTGTGAACAAAGTGATGTTGTCTTCGAATCGTAACGTACAGGGCAGGTCACACATACCTGCAGCTACACGTCCGCAGATGTCTCAGAGTCTACTATCAAGGGTGATGAATGCAAGGCCATTAACACCTTGTTGGCGCTGTGGGGGTGATCATCGGTTCCATTCATGCCGATTCAAAGAGTACGTTTTCAAGAGCTGTAGAACAATGCGGCACCTCTAACGAGTGTGCAGGTGATCTGCAAAGCCTGTTAAACCTGCAAACCACGATGTTGCAGAGGAGGGCAGATCCATGGAGGATCACGATGAACCAGAGTATCAGATCGAGGAGGCAGAGGTACATGGGGTGCACACATTCACCACGAATTGTCCCCCGATAATGCTGAATGTTGAACTAAATGGACTCCCGATGCCAATGGAGCTGGACAAGGGCGCGAGCCAGTCCATCATGGGCAAAAAGACTTTCGAAAGGTTGTGGTGCAACAAGGCCTCAAGGCCAGTCTTAACTCCAGTCCACACGAATTTAAGAACTTACACGAAAGAAGCGATTCCTGTAATCGGCAGTGCTACCGTAAAGGTCTCTTACGATGGAGCGGTGCACAAGCTACCACTCTGGGTGGTACCGGCCGATGGTCCCACACTGCTTGGCAGGAGCTGGCTGGGAAAGATACGCTGGAACTGGGACAACTTCGTGTGCCCAGGTCTTAAGTAAATTTCCTTCGCTGTTCGAACCAGGCATCGGGAAATTCCAAGGAGCAAAAGTGCAGATCCACCTAATTCCGGGGGCGTGACTCATCCATCACAAGGCGAGAGCAGTACCGTACATGATGAGAGAAAGGGTAGAGATCGAGCTAGACTGGCTGCAAAGAGAGGGCATCATTTCCCCGATCGAGTTCAATGAGTGGGCCAGTCCTATCGTCCCAGTCCTCAAGGCAGACGGCACCATCAGAATCTGTGGTGATTACAAAGTAACTATCAATCGTTTCTCCCTGCAGGACCAATACCCACTACCAAAGGCCGATGACCTCTTTGCAACGCTGGCGGGGAAAAACGTTCACGACGCTGGATCTGACTTCAGCCTACATGACCAAGGAACTGGAAGAATCATTGAAGACTATCACCTGCTTCAACATGCACAAAGGTCTTTTTGTTTATAACAGATGCCCGTTTGGAATGATTGGCGGCGGCGATATTCCAGAGAAACATGGAAAGCTTACTAAAGTCAGTCCCACACGCCGTGGTCTTCTAGGACAACATCTTGGTCACAGGATGGAACTCAGTCGAGCATCTGCAGAACCTGGAGGAGGTTCTTAGTCGACTCAGCTGCGTGGGACTCAATTTAAAATGCTTGAAGTGCGTTTTCCTGGCACCTGGGAAGGAGGATTACGGCGGATGGCATCAGGCCAACCAACGCGAAGACGGAGGCAATCAAGAACGCACCGAGGCCACAGAACGTGATGGAGCTGCGGTAGTTTCTGGGACTCCTGAACTACTTTGATAACTTCTTACTGGTTCTCAGCACACTGATAGAACCACTGCATATCTTACTACGAAAAGGGGACGAATGGGTTTGGGGCAAAAGCCAAGAAAAAGCCTTTGTAAAAGCGAGAAAATTGTTATGCTCAAACAAATTGCTTGTGTTGTATGATCCATGTCAACGTTTGGTACTAGCATGTGATGCGTCGTCATATCGCGTCGGGTGTGTATTGCAACAAGCTAATGATTTCGGGAAACTGCAACCGGCTGCTTATGCATCCAGGAGTCTGTCTAAGGCTGAGAGAGCCTACAGCATGATTGAGAAAGAAGCGTTAGCGTGTGTCTATGGGGTAAAGAAAATGCATCAATACCTGTTTGGGCTAAAATTCAAATTGGAAACTCACCATAAGCCACTTATATTTCTGTTCTCCGAGAGTAAAGGGATATATACCAACACATCGGCCCGCATCCAGAGATGGGCGCTCACTTTGTCCGCATACCACTACGCCATCCACCACAGGCCAGGCACTGAAAACTGCGGCAATGCTCTGAGTAGGCTACCATTGCCCACCATGGAGCTGGAAATGGCGCATCCCGCAGATCTAGCCATGATTATGGAAGCATTTGAGAGTGAGCAATCACCCGTCACTACCTGGCAGATCAAAACCTGGACAAACCAGGACCCCTTATTATCTCCAGTCAAAAACTGTGTGCTTCACGGGAGCTGGTCCAGTGTCCCAGTGGAAATGCAGGAAGAGATAAAGCCGTTCCAGCGGCGCAAAGATGAAATGTCTATACAGACAGACTGCCTTCTGTGGGGCAATCGAGTAGTGGTCCCCAAGAAGGGCAAAGACACCTTCATCAAGGACCTCCACAGTAACCACCCAGGCATCGTAATGATGAAAGCGATAGCCAGATCCCACGTGCGGTGGCCCGGTATCAATGCAGACTTAGAGTCCTGCATTCACAGATGTAATACATGCTCGCAGTTAAGCAATGTACCCAAGGACGCACCGCTAAATTTATGGTCTTGGCGCTCCAAACCATGGTCTAGGGTACACATCGACTGTGCAGGCCCGTTCTTAGGAAAAATGTTTCTTGTGGTTGTAGACGCATACTCCAAGTGGATTGAATGTGAGATAATGTCGGCTAGCACGTCCGCTGCCACTACTGAAAGCCTGCAGGCCATGTTTACCACACACGGCCTACCCGATGTCCTGGTGAACGACAACGGGCCATGTTTTACCAGTGCTGAGTTCAAAGAATTCATGACCCATAACCAGATCAAACATGTCACATCTGTCCCGTTTAAACCAGCATCCAATGGTCAGGCAGAGAGAGCAGTGCAAACCGTCAAGTAAGGCTTGAAGAGGGTAACTGAAGGCTCACTGCAGACTCGCCTATCCCGAGTCCTGCTTAGCTACCGCACGAGACCCCACTCACTCACTGGAATCCCAGCTGCTGAACTGCTCTTGAAAAGAGCACTTAAGACAAGGCTCTCATTAGTTCACCCTGATCTACATGAACAGGTAGAGAGCAGGTGGCTTCAACAAAGTGCATACCATGAAAGCACAAATGTATCACACGAGATTGAAATCAATGATCCTGTATTTGTATTAAATTATGGACAAGGTCCTAAGTGGCTTCCCGGCACTGTCGTGGCCAAAGAGGGGAGCAGGGTGTTTCGGATCAAACTTTCAAATGGACTCATTCACTGGAAATACTTGGACCAAATCAAACTCAGATTCACGGACTATCCTGAGCAACCCACCTTGGACCCTACCTTTTTTGATCCCCCAACATACACACCAGTGGCAAAACTGTCACCACGGTTGACCAAAGAGCAGAACCCATCATCCACAGCAGCCCAGCAGGGCCCAACACACCAGGCAGCCCAGCAAGGCCAGCTGCACAGCAGCCCAGCGAAGACCCAACAAATGATACAACAACACCAGCTTTCACATCGAGACAATCAACCAGGGCAAGAAGGGACCCAGATCGACTCACATTGTAAATAGTTACACTATTGACTTTGCGGGGGAGTGTTGTTATATATGTAAACTTGTATTTACTCTGTAGAGCCACCAGAGAGCTCATTACCTGATGTTCCAAGGGATCCCATAATCCCTTGGGAGCACATGTATTTAAGGAGGCTTCACAGGTTGGAGAGACTCTCTGGAGACCTGCAATAAAAAACTAAGATCACACTTTACTTTGAGCTCACGGTGTTCAGTCTGACTCTTTCTCCTTACACAACAAGCATTATTGCCCTCCTGGTGGTGCCCCAATTCCCCCTACCGCTCCGCTGCTGCCGATCCATTCTAAGCACGTCATCACCATGTGTACCGCCGATCCACCCCGCCCCCCTCCCCCCCCCCCCAACGTGACCCCCGCGACGGCGACAGTCCCCTCTGAAAATCTTCGGCTCTCCCAGTGGTGCCTAAACCTGCTTTTTCCCGGTGGTCCAGTGAGGCTGAGGTTTTCTGCAGTAGCAATGTGGCTTCCCTTAAAGGGGAGGACGCACTGCCGCTGCCGCCATGTTTTTTTTGGTCGGCTGATTGCCATGTCGGACCAACAAATATGCCCCGGGTTCCCAACAGGCAGCCTAGCACCCGCTCTTGGGTGCCAGGCCACTGGCCCAGCCGAAACCCTCCCTGGTGGCCCAGTGGGCCGAAGTTTTAAAATCGCAAAAGCTCTCCGCTTTAATTGAAGGAGATAGCTGTGGCGACGCAGCGCCGTGATGACATCATCACGACAGTCACTTCGCACCACCCCCAACTTCCACCTCTCAGGTGTTGTTACCGCCCCCATTAAGAGCGAATTCTGGTGCCAAGGGGAAAAAAAAATCAACAAAGAGCCGAAAGTCGCTCAAGAGGTGACCTGAACCGCAGCTGCGGCAAAAACTATCGAAACGGGGTGTAAGCTATTTCTACCCCCCAATACTTTTAGCAAATAGAAGTTAACACAGTACCTTTGGAAGTCCTGCTGCATGTTTCATCTGGACCCCACCAACTGAAGCAGTCTGCCCACGGCAGGGGGGATTGGAAGGAGGCAAACAAGTAGAACAGGCTGTAGCCGATGATGCAGTTGTAGGTGATGTCAACAATTGTACTCAACATGACCATAGTGATCCCCACACCTTAAAATGGAACAAGGAACAGGAGCTGAGATTAGAAACTGTTTAGTTAGAATAAATTATTTCATCGGGATTCAGCTGGCCAGACAAACCAATTTTGCTTAGTTGCAATTTGGTAATTCCTGCTGTTATTTTTGTGTTAATGATGCTCTGGAATTGTTTTATAGATTAGGAAAGCTGAACTTTATTGCCAAGCAGTTTACTGCAAATAGTCAAACTTATAATTCATAAATATATATACAGAAGTTTTGTGTACATCCAACTTCAGAAATCACACTTCTTAACAAAATTATCCAGATGATATAACATATAAAGATATGAGAACCAGTCATTTCATTCTGGTCTTTCTGACCTACTGGAAGAGCCAGGAATTCACTCTATAGGAATGCAATCAACAGAAAAAACAATGGCTCGCTAATTGACCTCAGAATGTGCGTATTTACAGCACTTAACCCATTCGGCCTTAAAGGCCAACTTAAACACAACTGTATGCAGCAGAATAATACAGTGCATGTTACATGATATAAAGTTTCTGTCCTTATAAAACAGTTTATTATCTGACACTGTGAGCAATGCCATGGGAGGTGCACTAGTGTAAATAATTATGGGTAAAATTGATTTTCTTATCATTTTTTAATTCTTAAAGAAAATATCCCTGAATGAGGTAAATTATTTAAGTACCTAAGCAGTGAAGATCATTAACTATTAACCAGCAGGAGCATTCCAGCTAGGCCCAGTCCTGTCCTCACCCAATGTCCATAACCCACACATGTACGTTTTAGCAGGATCCTTGGCTGATGTTTTCCTCCTCTGTCTAAGGGCACAGGGACAGCTCTAGAGCCCTCACTGTTGCCCAGGACTAGCTGCATTGTTGAGCTACGTGTCTGATTTAGTTTATTTAATTTTAAGCAGTACACCAGCTCCCATTCTTTCAACATTTTTCTCTTTTCATCATACTTCTCATTCCAGAGGCACACTATTGCACTGGCATGACTGAATGCCCTCCTCCTCTTTATACCAATGGAAAATATTTATCCAAATTTCAATGATCTGTTGCTACGTCTAAATGAAACAAGTAAAATTTAAATGAACAGTAATTTGTTTTGTAAAACTGAACCATGAAATCACATCAGCATTGTTAGCATGAATGTTTTCTCGCAAGAATCACTCAACACTCGGGATCGGTTCCAATGCCAAAACGGCCTTTATTACGCTGACGGGGAGGAAGCCTCTGGTCTAAGTCCAGGCACCTCTCTCCGCCGAACAAAGAAAACCATCAATATTTATATGTTTCACAGCAGTTAATTCCAGTTACTCAGCCCACATCGGCTGGACACAATCCAATCATAACGATTATAGATTACATATCGGTTTCTTTAACCCAATAGAATTCCCCTGGTACATCGGAGGGCTGTATGTTCGGTTTCTGTCAGCTCGGGCTGATTCATGACCCTGTGATGTGATGCAGGCCCCCTTATCTCTGTTACTCGGGGGCTCTGCTGTGACCTTGCTGAGCTATCTCAACATGGTTGCTATGCACTCCATCTGGAGTCATCGATTAAGGACATTCCGTACCAGCCACTATAATGGTTTGTTATGGTTATCTTGCCTCAAGCTGTTGATCCAAGACATTCCTGGTACCAGGCCTCACAGGGTCATTGTTCAGTCAGCCTCAGTCAGCAGTTCATTGCTTGACTAACTGAGTTCCCATCATGCTTGGAGGAGTCCCCTGACAGCCATTTTATATTTGGCTACCATTTTAAACACATACATGTATATATATAATCAGCAGGTGCCTAATGCCCTACAACAAGCATTAATAACTGACTGACAGATTGAGAGTGCTCCAGGTAGTGGGTCTAATATCTGACTACATTTGGAACGAGGAAGGAAAACATTTCACTTGCTATGTCTGCCTCTTCACAGTCTGTATCTGTTTTTGTAAAGTGTACGACACATCAGATTGCAAATGGTACTTCAGCGAGGCTGGCTTAAACCACCAGTGTATTAGTATGAATTAAACACTATTAAAAATTTTAACTGTTGTCGAGCTTGTGTTGTTGAATAAACACTAACCTTGTAGCATTGGCACGGCTTTCCACACTGCAACAGGTCCGAGGCTGGCAAACTGCCCAAAGGAAGATTCCAAGAAAACCATTGGCATCGCAATGAGTGCCAGCATGAGTGCGTAGGGAATAAGAAACACACCTGGAAAATATAATAAAGGAAAGCTGAAAAAGATTGTATGGATGCTAGATTCACCAGGTTTATTCATGCAATTTTGAGGTGGATATTAAACAACTAATCAGTCCATTTCATATTAACACAGGAACTAAATATTGACAGAACAGTGTGACTGCAGATTACAAGTTTACTCAGCATCTAAATACAAAACAAAAACAGCCATAATGAACATTCAGGCTCTTATCCTATCGATTTGCTCACAACACCCCAGTCCCTTGCACTAGGAGTCTCAAATGGCACCTGGCACAAAGCAAATGCTTTATTTCAGTGCAGTCATGTAGTTTACAGGGTATTCATTATGGGGTCGTTGCTGGAAATGAAGGGTGCAAAATTCATGAGAACCACCCCCCCACCAGTGTTTGGGTTCATTTGAAAGGGAATTTAATTTGGGACTATCTACCGGAAAGTTTAAAATCCTAAAGTGCTTATGGAAGAAACTACAAACTTGAATCGAATTTTGGACTTTTAAAAGACAAATTCAAGTTTGTGGGCAGGCCTAAAGAACTAAAGAAGCCCACTTGATTATTGGAACTGTCTGGGTGTTGAAACTAAGTTAACTTGTCTGGAGGAATGGACATTCGAAAATCCTTCTCCACAAGAGACATTTACATTACAGCAATAACTCAGAGATGGCCAGTCATCAAACCAAACTGAGAAAAGCCATCTTCAACATGAATAAGAACAAAGGGCCCGCGACAGCCTGTATGCGAAAAACCAAGCATAAAAGAACATTGCGGTTAGCAAGCTAATATTTCCATCAGGAAATAGATTTAGAAATGCAACCCACCCAAGACATATTAACTTTTAACAAGCCCACCAAAATATTACAAAGAAAAGTCAAGCCCGCCAAATTTAAACAAAGAATCCTGGACTGATTTGGCACGAAGATTAGAACAACTCAAACCGCATAACTGGCCCCTGTTTTAACAGAGGTTAGGGTTGCTAGGTAGTAGCTACAAGGTTGCTACTACCTCAGGTGACACACTTTGCCATACAACTGAGACCACGCTGATGTCATCAAGACAGGGAGAGAAACCAACACGACTGTTGTAAACTAACTTCTTCAGCCTCAAAGTCCTGAAGGCAGGAAGAACATCACGGCAGCAACCGACCACAGCCAATGTGGTACCAGCGAAAAACCACCGTGATTGACCAAACTCGAACCAAAACTTCAACAGGAAGAAACCGAAAAATCGAAAGTTTCCATTCTACAATCTAAGGCCTGACGACCAACAGGTGAAAACATTACCTAAAGAGACTTTGAACCTATTTCTAACGAAGAAAACCGAGTACTTACCCCATAGATCCAAAATGCGCCTTACCGCATCAGCGGACTCAACCCAAATGAAGATTGCGCAGTAAGACGTCTTCTCCGACGTTCGGGGTACGGCAAACAGAACCTACAGAATTCAACGAACCCTGAAATCGTGAACTACCGCTAACTGACCAGAAAGGATTGGTAAGCATAGTCCCTGCCTGCCCTGGAGTCGAACCTAGCTAGGATTAGGTATTGGGAAGTGGGAGATGTAATTTTTACTGTAATCCCCTTTGAATGTGTAATGTATTGTTCTTTATTAGAGTGATTATAAGTTTGACATTGTATTTTCTTGTCTGTAATAAAATCAAAGTTATTTTGCATCCAGCCAGTTGTCCTTTGCATTTTATCACATCCCCCAAATAAATCCAGAGTCTAGAATCTAAGTGAGTGGGAGCGATTCGAACCGCTCAAGTAGGTGAGAGGTGAACCTGACCCCCCGGGACCGCCCCCTTACAGAGATGATAATATATGTGCTCCTAGCAGAAACATCTTGCATTGATTTTGCTCCAAGAAATGGAGGATTGATCATTACTGTCGAAACTACAGAATGTCAAAGTGCATAAATATATGATTATAATATCAATTAACGACACAGCCCTAAATTTCCTCACTTTCTTTTAGATCAAACCAGAGGTGAGAAATTGGGGTCATTTGTGTCTCCCATTAGCACCCCCCGGGCACTAACGGGGGGCAAATGACTTTGCGACCGGGAACACGCCGCTAGTGACTGCTGCTAAATTCGACGGGAATTTACCGGTGGCACTACGGTGTTGCGCCCAAAGATCATGACACCATCATCGTGTGTAGCGCTCCGTTATCGCCCCAGCACCTAAATTGGGTTTCGGCCCCTGAAGCTGCACTGAGTGATAATAGCGACAGCTTCAGGGGGCGTGAACCCGGCGGTCGGCCACTGCCGGTGCGAAATTTAAAGGGGAGGTGGCCGGCTGCTCCTGAAAAAAATCTCCCATTTTCTTTTTTGCTCTAGTACTACTTTGGATGCGGGGTCGGTGCCACGATCGCTCAACTCTGCTTGAGTGCCGGGCTGATCGCGTGACACTCCCATTACCCACTGATCCAGGTAGGTGGGTTCCCAATATGCAGAGTATGTAGCTTGGGACCTTCTCTTTAATTTAGGGATGCGCCCCTTGTATGTGGCAGCACTACGCAGCCCGGTGCTTAGCGCTGATGAGCCGCGCGCCCTGCTCCCATCCCAGAAAGAAAGTGGAGCACTTGATTTAGCGCTCCTCTTCCTTTCGGGGGCGGTAACCCCAACTTAGCATGAGAGGCAAGACCTCTGCGCCTAGGTCCTAATTTCTAGGTCATGATATTTGTGCTAGAACCTTCCCTTGAGCCAACGTCCCAGACTCATCTTTTTGGGTATTTCCTGTCCTATGTGCAGGATAGATCCACCAGAGGTGGCGACATAGTCATATACAGTCAGGTGGGAGTGGCCCTGGGAGTCTTCAACATTGACTCTGGACCCTACGAAGTCTCATGATTTCAGGTCAAACATCGGCAAGGAAACATCCTGCTGATTACCACAATCATCATCATAGGCAGTCCCTCGTATTGAGGATGACTTGCTTCCACACCAAAAAGGGATGAGTTCACAGTTTTTCAATGAAGGACCTAATACTCCAGGTTCCGAACTACATGTTGAAGGGTGGAAGATGCCTGTGCGTGGATTTTTTTAACGTGTGGTGACTGTTGCACACCAGCCACCACACGGGCTTGACAGAGCTAGGTCTTGGTCCAGTGGCAAGGATTAACCAAGCTCTGTTGCATG